>NC_134137.1:38170000-38795000 GCF_033958435.1 Carettochelys insculpta
CAGCGACTGCCCATATCTTATGCTCAGGCACCCACAGAAACGCTTATCTGGGTGTAACGACTTTCTTCTACGGTCACTTGTGAGAACGAAGTGGCCTTAATGGGCAGTCAAGTTTGAAAAGTCCATTCATGATGTGGTAGGTAGAATGGACCTAAACCACGTTGGGGTTGTTACCCTAGCAACAAACATAATGGTTATACTGGTACAGAGCCATACAAAAATGCATATAAGCAGGATAATCAAGCTTAGTATATCATAACTTTTCCACTGACACCTTACCTGACATGCTTTGTACAAGCTTGGCTGCAATTGTCTAACAGTGGCAATATCAAGGATATACACAGTCATATTTCAAATAGTCAAAATAGGTCACTTTGTTTTGGTGCCATAGATTTCTGTCATCTGTGTTAGCCAATTTTCTAGCCCAGTGAGCAAAGCAATGTTGACTTGGAGTTGATCTATACTTTCCAGATGATAGACATGCTGTGGTTGATTTTCTGGAGTTCGATTTTGCTCCATGTGTTAAGATGAGGCAAAATCGACCTCTCTGGGTTCAGTCATTGACCCCTGTAGGGACATAGACACTAACCTGAAGAGCCCTGGGCTACACTAAGGAGGAAAGTTGGTTCTGAAATGTTGATTCTAGCTATGCTAGTGGTGTAGTTAGAATTGTGTATCTGAGATCAACTTTGCTCCCTCTTGTAGATCTGCTCTTAGAAAACCTTCCTGCTTCTGGATGGATGAAGTGGGGAAAAGGGGTCTTTCAGCATAAGGGGTCTTCTGCATTTACAACTATATTTGGAGACCTATTAGGCTGTCAGATTTTAATCCATGTAATATGTATCATATTCATTTTGTATTTGTCTAGTTCTTTAGTCAACATATCACTCAATATGAAGTCAGAATGCCAACGACATAATTTGAATTTAATTACAAGGTTATCGACTGCAAGATTGGGATTCCACCTATCTTAAAAATATCACACATTAGCATTCATTATTTTTGTTACAGATGCTGTACAAACAGTTCAAGAATAAGGGAATTTCCTGTGTTGCCTGTTGTATGTTGCACCAGTACCAGCCTGGAAGGGAAAACTTGAGATTGGTTAGGCTCCTGGTATGTTAAGACTGCTGTCTATCATGTTGACCAAAAGTTGTCTCATTATTTCCTTGTCTCTCGCTGTCTCTTTTGCTTTCTTTGTGCACACATACACACACGTGTGAGCACACACACACACTTGCCATATATGTTTGAAATTTATGATTATGATAAAATAAATAAAATATTTATTTTCAAATCTTCCTTTTCCTTTTTCTGTCCTGTTAATGCTGTTTTCATTTGTGGCACCCAAAATTGTACTTTTGTCAACATCTGCCCCTTTTGATAGCTTGCTTCCTGCTAATGCTCTGAATCAGAAAATTACTTAACTCTGTTCATCTGAGGAAGTGGGTTTTACCCATGGATGCTCATGACCTAATAAATTTGCACGTCTCTAACGGTGCCACAGGAGTGCTTGTTAGTTGTGAAATTACTAAATAATGTGAGTGATCTCATTGACTTCAAAAGGATTTATGTAGGGCAACAGACACTCTTTGCAAACCTTAGCATTTGAACAGCAAATTGATAAAAACTTGTCAAAACACTTAGGACCACTAGATGGCATTTATAGCTCTACATATATAACCCTGAAAGAACTGAAGATAATTATGGCTTGGATTGGTGGAAGCTAAAGGGTTTTTAGAACAGTATATAGGCTGTGTCTATGCTACAGTGATCTTTCAAAAGATGATCTGCTGGAAGATTTTCTTTCAAAAGAGCATGTCCACACACAAAAAACCAGATTGAAAGATTGATCTGCTCCTTCAATATAGAGTGTCCACACAGCCCTCGCTCTTTTAAAAGAACAGGCCAGGGACTGAAAAATGCAGAGCTGTTAGGACTACTTTTTCAAAAAAAGGGCAAGCGGAGTGTCCACGCATGCTTTTTTTTTTTAAAGAAGGTTTTGAAAGGAGGTGCTCTTCCTCATCTGGGAGCGGAGGAGGGCTCTTGGAAGAAGAACTGTACTTTTTCGATTTCGGATTGGAAGAGTGCATTTTGTGCGTGGATGCTCTGTGTGTTCTTTTGAAAAGGGACCTGATTTTCCAAAAGAACTTGCTAGTGTTGCCATGATGTATGTGCATACTAAATCCGAAACACTGGTGTGGCAAGTGTTGCAAAAATGTCAAAAATCATTCTGGCACACGTTACAGAGGCCATTGCTCCATTCTAGTCAGGACTCACCTGAAGTACTGTGTCCATTGTTGGGCAGCATACCTGAGAAAAGATATGAAGAAATCGGAGCAATTCCAGGTAGAACGGCAAAACTGAGAAGAGGTTTAGAAAACATGGTCAATGAAAGTACGTAAGAATGGCCACACTGGGTCAGACCAGAGGTTCATCTGACCTCGTATTCTGTCTTCCAACAGTGGCCAATGTCAGATTCCCCAGAGTGAGTGAACAGAACAGGTAATCATCATACGATCCCTCCCCTGTTACCCATTTTCAGCCTCTGACAAACAGCATGTAGGGACACCATTCCAATCCATCCTGGCTAATAAGTATCGACAGACCTATCCTCCATGAATGTATCTAGAGCTTCTTTGAACCCTGTTAAACTCCTGGTCTTCACGGCATCCTCTGGCAAGGCGTTCCACAGGTTGACTGTGCACTGAATGAAGAAATGCTTCCTTTTGTTGGTTTTAAACCTGCTGCCTATTAAAATAAGTTGAAAGAACTGGGTATTTTCAGCATGGAGAAGAAAGTTTGGGTGGTAGGAGAGGGAAGAGAGATATAACTGTGCAAATATGTAAAAGTGTGTTACCAAGAGGAAGGTGATCGCTTGTTTTCCATGCTCCCAAGGGTAGGACAAGAAGTAATTGGAGGTTGCAGCAAGTGGAGGTTGCAGCAAAGGAGATTTAAGATGGATGTTAGGGAAGTTAAGCCATGAAAGAAATGACCCAGGGAGGTGATGGAATTCCAGGTGCTGGAGGTTTTTAAGAAGTTGGACAGACACCTGGTGGCATAGAAACTAGACACAGGAAGTCTAGGTATATTGAGTCCTGCCTCAACACCTTAGACCATAAAACCTTTCTTTCTACCCCTGCCTGCCCCTATTTATATGATGCTGTGGCAATACTTCCCACCAATACTCTGTCTGTTCTCATGTCAACAGAATGTCATGGAGTGTCATGCACCCACTGGACCTGTGCTACACCTCAGCTTTTAAACAGTCCCTTGGAGGAAACCCTTCAATGTGTCAAACCTCCAAGGGCTCCTACTTTTCCTTGGAGGTAGTCCTTATGTTCTCAACTCATCAGAGACTGAGCCTCTGGACTTCAACAGTCCTTTTTGACACCACGAGCTCTTCCCAGGAAGTCAAACTGTGATAGACCCCAAGCAGGGACTTTTACATTTTTCACAGACCAATACCCCTCAGGAAGTATTTACAGTGACATTAGATGTCCTTTTTCAAAACAGGATAGACTCTGTTTGTCAGCTGGTACAGAGCATCTGGATGTTTGTAGGTCAGCACAGAGAAACAAAGACTGAGACATAATCTACCATGGACAAGACAGTACCTTATCCATCGAAACTGCCATGAAATCCACCTCTCTCCCTCTCTCTCTTTCTTTCACTTCTTGTCTTTACCAGGTGAGAGCTCTGTGTCTCTCCAAAAACACAGTTCTTTTCCCATTCACATGACACCTTTTGTTCCATTATTGTCCTCTGGCAGATCCATGATGAGGTCAGAAGGTCCTTCTGATGGAATTTCCTGTAGACGGATCTTGGTTGTCCAATACTTGGGGAAACCATTGTCTATTCATATCCTCCATTGATATGGGTCTGTTTCAGCCAGTTCTTTAGCAACCCGTTCATACCACCTCAATGTTGCTACAACCTCAGACAGTTACATGAACCCACTCACCCTGCGATGAGTGTTCAGCTATGTAATCAGCCAGATGTGTGCCCAGCCTGGACCTTCTGGAGGGGCAGACTGGTAGTTGGAGAGGTTTTCTCCGGGAGAATGCTCCTTAGCTATGTCTACACAGGTGCTCTCTTTCAATAGGCTAAAAATTGAATGACAGCAATTGAAATCTAGCCTTTCAAAAGCGTGTGACTACACACCAAAAACTGATTGGAAAAAAAAAAAAAGGAAACAAGATTCTGGGATCCATTAACTGGTGTGTTGTGAACAAGACACAAGAAGTCATTCTTCCTCTCTACTCTGCACTGGTTAGGCGTCAGTTGGAGTATTGTGTCCAGTTCTGGGCACCCCATTTCAAGAAAGATGTGGAGAAATTGGAAAGGGTCCAGAAAAGAGCAACAAGAATGATCAAAAGTCTAGAGAACATGACCTATGAAGAAAGGCCGAAAGAAATGGGCTTGTTTAGTTCGGAAAAAAGAAGATTGAGGTGGGGACATGATAGCGGTTTTCTGGTATCTAAAAGGGTGTCATAAGGAGGAGGGAGAAAACTTGTTCTTCTTCACCTCTGAGGATAGAACAAGAAGCAATGGGCTTAAACTGCAGCAAGGGAAGTTTAGGTTGGACATTAGGAAAAAGTTCCTAACTGTCAGGGTGGTCAAACACTGGAATAAATTGCCTAGGGAGGCTGTGGAATCTTCATCTCTGGAGATATTTAAGAACAGGTTAGATAAATTATCGGGGATGGTCTAGACAGTACTTGGTCCTGCCATGAGGGCAGGGAGTTGGACTCGATAACCTCTCAAGGTCCCTTCCAGTACTAGTATTCTATGATTATATGATCAGGAACCTTGGGGCTGTGCCCCCGGGCACGACACCCGCCCCCCAGGGACAACACCCCCTCGGGCATGACACCCCAGCCGCGTCTACGTGTGCCAGCTACTTCGAAGTAGCCACGCCAACTTCGAAATAGCGCCCGCCACGTCTACACATGGTGGGCGCTATTTCGAAGTTGAAATCGACGTAAGGCGGCGAGACGTCGAAGTCGCTATCCTCATGAGGAGATGGGAATAGCGCCCCACTTTGACGTTGAACATCAAAGTAGGGCACGTGTAGCCGATGTGCGTCCCACAACATCGAAGTAGCGGGGTCTGCCATGGCACTCATCAGCTGAGGGATTGAGAGACGCTCTCTCCAGCCCCTGAGCTCTATGGTCGCCGCGTGCAGTGGCCCCTTAAAGCTCCCCGCCCCCTGCCTTCCTGTGCAGGAAGCTGAGAGAGCGTGCAGGTGGCAGCACAGCCACGCAGCCAGCCTGCACGCCCCTCTGCAGCCGCAGTCCACCACCCCCGCTGTGATGGCCGCCCACCAGCCCCCCAAGCGACCCCAGGGCACCCCTCTCAAGGGGAGCCAGGGCTCCCAGGCTGGCAGCCAGCTGGGGAAGAGGCAGTGGGGCCCCTCCTGGACGGAGGCCGAGATCTGGGACCTGCAGGGGCTCTGGAGCGAGGAGGAGTTGCTCCAGGTACTGGGGAGCAAGAGGCAGAATGCGGATGCGTTTGCTCGGCTGGCTGAGGGCCTGGCCACCCGGGGTCACCCTGCCCGCACTCCTGACCACATCAGGAGTAAGGTTAAGGAGCTGCGGCAGGGTTACTCCTGGGCCTGGGATGCAGCCAGCTGATCTGGGGCCGCACCCGTCACTTGCCCCTTTTACAGGGAGCTCAGGGAAATCCTGGGCCCCTGGCACACCTCCTCCCTGCCGGCTACTCTTGACACCTCGGCTGACGAGCCTCAGCAGGCCCTGGAGGCGGAGTCTGCCCCGGAGGCAAGCCCTGCACCCCAGAGGCCCCCCCAGGAGCCCATCCCGGGACACTGGAGAGGAGGAGGAGGGGTGATCCTCCTCCAGCAACGGAGGGCTCCGGATCGCCATCCGGTCCCGGAGCTCCAGCAGGGCGTCCACCCAGAGGGTGTCCCCCGACTGTGGGAGCGGACCATCAGGTATGTACCCCCCCGATGCACACCCCTGGGGTTGAGGGGCAGGGGCAACAGACATGACCAGGGCCCTCCACATGCCCAGATGACCATGGCCCCAAGGACAGCAGTGGTATGTCTCTCAGAAGAGTGCATCAGCCCCTGCCCCCCCAGCACGACAGTGCCATGCCCCATCCCTGGGGATGCGGGGAGCGGAACCTAGGGTCACCCGGGGGGAGGGGGTGGGACACCCATCATCATCAGCAGCATCTCATGGGGACGGGGATGGGGAACCAGCAGCAGAGGGGTCGGGGGACAAGGGCCATGCCTCGGGGCCCACACTAATGGCTGTCTCCACTCTTCTTCCCCCCCTGTGTTCCGCAGCTGCACCATCGGAGGGACCAGAGAGTGCCGGCGAGGTGTCAGTGGTGCCAGAGAGCTCACCAGGGCCATCACTCCAGGCCAGCCCCTCGGCAGAGCACCGACCAGCCCCAGGGCGGGGATGACGGCGGACCCAGCACCACCCCCGGACGGCAACGGACCCCCAGCTGCTGGCGATCCTCCGGCGGCAGCTGGAGGTCTCAGAGCAGCGCCTGTGGGTGAGGAGCAGTGCCTCCATCTGCAGGAGCTGGCGCTGGCCTGGCACCAGGAGGCATGGGGGGCCTTTATGCTCACATTTGAGCACATCACGGACTACCTGGCCCCCCATGCCAAGCCGGCCACCGTTCTGCCCACCCTGCCTGCTCCACCCGCCGCTCCACCCGCTGCTCCACCCGCAATCACACTGCCATCCGCCACCGAGGGGCCTTCCGCCGAGGGGGACCTGGGGCCTGCTGACACCCGCCGGCCATATCTGCCGGTCCGCCCGGCCCCCAGCCAGCCCTGGCCAGGGCTGAGGCAGAGGTGCGGGTCGCAGCCGCCCACCCCCAGTGCTGGACATTAGGGGGTGCGGGGCCTAGGACGTGGCCCCCCCCTTTGTACATATCCCCTTTTACTTGTGTTGTATATAGTTTGTATTAGACCCCTGTTACTTTATGATACCTGCCCCCCCAATGTAAATAGTTCTCCCCTTCCTTGTGTTCCACTGTTTTTTGGTTATCATATAATATATAACATTTATATTTGTTGTAATAATATAATAATACGAATTCACCGTTTTGTGGTTTCACGAACAACAGGTCTATTTTTATTTGCAAGAAAAGTGGGGGCGGGGTGTGCTCTTGGGTGCTCTGTGGTGTGGGCGTAGGGGCAGGGAGTGTTGTGGAGGATGGGGGGTGTGCAATGGGGGGCCTGCCAGCGTTCACCCTGAGGCCTTGTCGAAATGGGCCCGCAGGGCCTCCTGGACCTGGATCCCCTCGGGGTCCACCTGGCGACTGGGGGCAGCAGGTGACTCACGTCAGCCCTGCCAGCCTCCAAAGCCCAGCCCTGGAAGAAGGCCTCCCCCTTGTTCTCCACCAGCTTGTGGAGGGCGCTGCATGCGCCCACAATCTGGGGGATGTTGGTGGGGTCTGCATCAAGGTGGGTGAGGAGACACCTCCAGCACCCTCTGAGGCAGCCAAATGTGCGCTCAACCACCTGGTGCGCGTGGTTCAGGCACATGTTGAAGCGCTGCTGGCTGGCTGAGAGATGGCCTGTGTAAGGGTGCATGAGCCAGGGCCGGAGGGGGTACACCACATCTGCAACAGTGCAGAGGGACATAGTGGTGTCCCCCACAGGGATCTCCCACTGGAGGATCTAGGTCCCCGCCTCCAGCCGGCGGCACAGGCCCGAATTCTGGAATACCCGGGCGTCGTGGGTGCTGCCAGGCCAGCCAACATATATGTCCAGAAAGTGGCCCTGGCTGTCCATCAAGGCCTGGAGGACCACTGAATGGTAGCCCTTCCTGTTCAAGAAGCGTCCTCCACTGTGCTCTGGGGCACAGATGGGGATATGGGTCCCATCCAGAGCCCTGAAGCAATTTGAGAAGCCCAGGGTGGCAAAGGCCGCGATGGTGGCATCCGGGTTCCGAAGCCGCACGAGCCTGTGGAGGAGCAGGGCATTGATGGCATGGATGACCTGCAGGGGAAGGACATGGGAGAGCACCAATGAGGAGTGTGCAGGGTGTGTCTGGCCCTCCCCTGCCAGGGCCTCCCTCCCCTCCTATCCCCTCCCCTGCCAGGGCTCCCCTCCACCCCCAGGTCTGCCTCCCCCTCCCCGTGGGTCCTCTTACCTCCATGAGGACAGCCCCGACAGTGGCCTTGCCCACGCCAAACTGCTGTCCCATGGATCGGTAGCTGTCTGGAGTGGCCAGCTTCCAGACAGTGATGCCGACCCATTTCTCCACGCTGAGGGCACACCACATGGCGGTGTCCTGGTGCCTCAGTGCGGGGTTGAGCCACTGGCAGAGCTCCAGAAATGTCTGCCGGCTCATACGAAAGTTCTGGAGCCAGCGGTCGTCATCCCACTCTCCGAGCACCAGCCGCTCCCACCAGTCGGTGCTTGTGGGGTAGCTCCACAGCCGGCGGCGTGTGTCATGGGTGGGGGGAGCTTCAGGGTCTGGGGCTGCTTCCTCCTCGCCTGGGGGCAGATCCTCTTCTGTGACTAGAAGGTGCTCAGCTGCCTCCTGCATGGCATTGAGCAGGGCAAGCACTGCTCCTGCAGGGGCGGCTGGGTGGACCTCTGGCTGCTGCTGCTGCTGCTGCTGCTGCTGGGGGTCCATAACTGCTTCGCCGAGGTGTGCATGCCTGTGGCTCTGCAGACCGCGTGCTGTGCAGGCTGAGTGTGTCTGGGAGGGGCCCTTTAAGGGAGTGGCTAGCTGTTGCCCCAGAAGTGCTAGTCTGCCCTGTGACCCTGTCTGCAGCTGTTCCTGGCACCCTTATTTCGATGTGTGCTACTTTGGTGTGTAGACACTCCCCTGCAGTGCCTACTTCGATGTGGTGCTGCCCAATGTCGACGCTGAACGTCGATGGCACCAGCCCTGGAGGACGTGTAGATGTTATTCATCGAAATAGCTTATTTCGATGTAGCGTTCACGTGTAGACGTAGCCCCCCCCCGGAGACAACACCCTCCCCCCAGAGAAGACACCCCCCCCGCCAGGGACAAGAAGGGCATGGCATCCATGCGGTATCAGGGACGCACAGGGGTTCCTTGTTGAAGTTGGACTGTCCCCAGGTGTGATCCAGCTCCATCTATATCTCACTGTGAATGTGGTACACAGAGCTGTCCATGGGCCAGGTGCTGGCTGTCACCAGCGGGTGTCATGGTGTGCCGGGGACCACAGCCAGCTGAGATTTGTCTGGGCCTAGACCACTAGGCCTGTGCCTGGCCCTCTGGCAGCTGTGCCACCCCTGCCGCACTAGCTGGGGTGCACACCCCACCGTGGACTTACCAGAGGGTCCCTCTACAAAGTCCAGCAATGACCGGCTCCCGGTCTCCCGGCTGCAAAACCAAGAGAGCACATTGATCATGAGGTCCCCCTCCTCACTCGACCACTCCAGGGTGGTGTTTGGCCCTTGGCTCTGGCTCCCTGGTTCTGGCTTCTCCTGGGCTTCTTCCTTGGTCTGGTCTTCAGCCATGTCCAGGATGACGGGTGTCAGGGAGCTGTCCTGGGCTTCCATGGTGGAGCTCCTGGTAGTAAGAGCAGGTGGAGGGACCTGCCCCTGGGTGCCCAGCCTCATCCCTGGCCTGGGCGTAGCCCTGCCAGAACTCTTTTACTTTGCTGTGGACTTGGTGCGGAGTGTGCTCAGGGTGTCCTCGGGTACTGATGCCAAGGGCGAGGCAGGTGAAAGCCACGGCTTTCCGGTGCTTCACCCCCATCTCCCAGAGGACCTTCTCCTTCCACAGTCCAAGGATGTCTCAGAGCTTGGGCTCTATCCAGGAGGGGGCCCTTTTTTTTCTCATCCTGAGGCTCCTGGAAGCCCTGTAGGGACTCGGGGGTTGAGGGTGGGGTCTGGGACTCTGTAGTGGACAGGTGCTGGCCATGCCTTGTTTTCAGTGGTTGAAGTTGGGTGGGAGGACATGCTGAGAGCAGCTCACGCTTTTGCTGCTAGCACACTGTCTGTTTCCTGCCTTGTGGTTTCTGGGTCTGTGCAACTTTAAGAGCAGCAGGACTCAGGGACCATAGAGCCTCGCTACTGCGGGCTAGGGTAGCTCCGTGCTCCAGCTGGCCGGTGCCATGGTGAACTCCTCTTTCAAAAGAGTGGGCCATGGAGTGTCTACATGTATCTTCTTTTGAAAAAGAAGTTCAAAAGGGGGTGATTTTCCTAATACGGGATAGGGGTCCGGATTTCAAAGTCTGAGCCACATTGCTCTGGTTTCTTTTCGAAAGAACATGTTGTATGTATGGACACTCCCTGAATTCTTTTGAAAGAGGGCCTGTGTTTTGGAAATTAAGTGCACATGCAGACACAGCTCGTGAGTGCAGATGTGAAAATGGCCTCACACTCCTTTTCTCCCTCAGTCACTCCTTGTCATGTCTCACTGCCTTTGCTATTTATAGTTTTAACTTTGTGCAAAAGGTCTGATGAAATTAGAGGAATACTGCACTGAATTTTAGCTGTCTTAGATGTGAGTGTGACTGTCCTGTGGATCTGGGATCAAGGAGTTAACATACAGAGGAGTTTAAGGAACTCTTTGTTCTGATTGCTTAAATGCAGAGCTTGCAGTTTCCTCTTCTAGTGGGAAAACTAACCACAGTGCTCATGAAATTATGGTCTGGCCTGGGCGAGAACTTATTGCACATATACTGCAACAACACATTGTGATGGTGACATTTTCCTGTTTGTCTAAAGCAGACATGTGGGAAAGGGGGGAAAAATGCTTCCGTAGAAACTAAAATGACGTGTGGAATAATGTGATGGATTATTACTGTCGGTGGTAGATTAATGCACACGTCCAAATGGACGGTGTCCAGGAGCCCTGGACAATTTGGGCCCCCACCCAAAAGAGCACCAGAATCTGGGTAGAAGTGGTGGTGGGGCACCTGTTCTTGAACTGTGGCTCTTGCCCCTGCTCCTCCTTCCCCACGCTCGGTGAGGCCCTGTCCCCTGGCCAGGCTAGAAACTAAAGACAGGAAGTGGTAAAAGCTGCCGAGGGAGCCCATAGTGGGGAGCCCTTGACTTAGCATCTGCCCTGGGTGGAGGCTGGGGCTCCCAGCAACAGCCCCTAGTCTATGTCCCAGCCCCTCAGGACACATTGTTGCCTGAGGGACCCAGAGATGGGGCTCTGGTACAGCTTCCTGTCCCCTCTCTGGGTCCTGCAGACATACTCTGGAGAGAGAGGAGGTCCTGCCCCAGCCTGGTCCTAAACAGGGATCCCCCAGAAATTCACAGGCAGTGAGGAGCTGGCTAAGCAGTGCTCCCCTGGTACTGCTCCTACTGCTACTGGCCTGGCCACAGCAACCACTGCTCCACCCAGGATCATTCAGTGCCTACACTGGCTTCCACTGCCATAACGTCCCTGACGGGTCCTTCTGCAGCCAGGCTACCATGGTCTTTCTGCAGCCCAGGCTACCAGTCCCTCCTGATCCTGGTGACAGGCTGCTCCTGTGGCTACATGGGCTTTGTGTCTGAAGCAGCACACATGCATGGCATGGTTTCTCCTGTTGCCTCTGGCCCAAGGTTTGCAGTTTTGGAAGGAGGGAATGATCCCCTCCTGTTCCCTTCAAGCTATGCCCATGCCAGTGCCTCCCTCTGCCTGCCTGTGGATACTACACTTACATTACACTGACAGTATTTGTGATTTTTATACAGACAATTTAGATTTTTTGAACAGTTATTTAGCTGTTCTGCCTGACAAAGAGCTCAGAGGAAATGTCTTTGGTAAAGACTCGTATCTTCTTACTTGAAAGTAAAGGGCTGATGACTCTCCCATTCCAGTTTTTCAGTCCTCCAAGGAAATATCCAGCATGAACGGGGGAGATAAGGTTTCCTAATAGTGACATCTTTAAGGTATAAATCAATTCCTTTTGGGGACAGGTTACTCTCTAGTCCAGCACTCTCTCTTCTGTCAATATTTGTATTTCAGCATGATTTTAGTTAGCCAGATGACCACTTACCTTGAGTGTGGCCAAGTTTTCTGTGGTCCCATAAAGTTTGCTTAGAACCATCAGTCCTGGTGCTCAGTTATCTGCATTATTATTTAGCTGTAATTTACCCCTAAATGTCTTCTAAGAGCCCAGTAAGCCATGGAAGTGTTAGCAGTGCGATAGACAATATAGCTCCCCTGTTCCAGCAAATTCCCTCGTTTGGCACAGTTCAGGTCCTGAGGTTGCCAGACTAGAGAAGTTCAGACTGTATTGGGAAAACCTTTTAAGCTTTCTTTAACAAGATAAAGAGAAAAAGGGCACTAGCTTATCTTTTTCTTCATAAATAACCTTTGAACATGTTCCGTAAGTGTTTGTTTAAGAGAATAAAAACAGCCGCATGTCACAAAATAGGGGGGATAAGTATGTAAATATTGAAGAAAAATTTTCATTAGTGATTTGTTCAGGTGACCAATGTTTCCGATGAGAATGGATGGGGTACAGATTCATTACATTATTTGTATTTTTTCTTGAAGAGTGGGAATCTCACTTACATTCTGGGGGTTGTGGAATAATTTCTTTTCTAGCTTAATGATTAAGCTTTTATTGATCAGCCAAGTCAAAGTGTGGACTCAGAGAATGTCCTTGCCTCCGTAAACTGGGGTGTTGCCTGGCTTGGCAGCTTCTGTAAACATGCTACAAAGCTGGGTCCTCAGATACTCTTTAATTCAGCTGTGACAGAGACAAGTCAAAGCAGAGACTGGAAATGCAGGAGAAAGATGAGACTTTTTATGTAGCCCACCAACTTCCAATACACTCTGCTTTTCTACTGAGAATGTTGTCATCATTGTGGGTGCACTAATAATCCAAAAAGATTACCTTTAGACAGTTGGGTAATGGCAATGAAAGAATACAGCAATTTCCTGCCAGAATGCCCAGTTCATAGTCTGGGAAGCCGGCATCATCAACATGTTTCCTCTCCCCCACACCCAGGAGTGTCTGGCTACCATGCATTTTTTAATTCAACCCATTTCTATTTTACACTATGTTAGGGACCTTCCTGTAACAAACATAGTTCTAGCTGTGTTTCTTTTGTTCTTGAGTTTGCATGTTTATGGTCACAAAACTGAAAAATCTGACCTGACACATTTCCCCAGAGTACTCTGGCGAGCACCAGACTCTAGGGTTTGTTGGATTTTTTATTTAATGTTTAGATGCAGTTGGTCAACTGGTATAATTTGGTGTAGCTCCACTGGCTTCAGAACAAGATGAGAAGTATTAAATTCTTCAGAGGCTGTGTCTGCACTAGCTTCCCACTTCGAAGGGAGCATGGTAAGTAGGGTGTCAGGAGATTACTAATGAAGTGCTGCGGTGCATATGCAGCACTTCATTAAGCTAATTCTCCCCCACGGAAACTTCAAAGCAGCAAACTTCGAAGTGCCAGCTTGTGTGTAGGCGTGGCTAACCCATGAGTACTTCCGAGTGCCTGGGCTACTTCAAAGTCCCTTTACTCCTCAAAATTTGGAGGAGTAAAGGGACTCCAAAGTAGTCCAGACACTTCAAAGTACCCATGGGTTAGCCACGGCTACACGCAAGCCGGCACTTCAAAGTTTGCCGCTTTGAAGTTTCTGTGGGGGAGAATTAGCTTAATGAAGTGCTGCATATGCACCGCAGCACTTCATTAGTAATCTCCTGACACCCTACTTACCATGCTCCCTTTGAAGTGGGGAGCTAGTGCAGACACAGCCAGAGTGACACAAAACAAGGGAAAGAAATGTTGAAGCCCAACTGGCTCCATGTTGGTTCAGAGGTCCTGACAGCAAACAGGTTACTGGGACTAGAGTAGTCACACTTTCATCTGATAAATTATTATTATTATTATTATTATTATTATTTACAGTTATTGTCATGCGGTTCCAGGTAGCCCCCTGCCCTTGGCACTGTATGCACATATAGTAAAAAGAAACTCCTTATTCTGAAGATATAATATATGATTGAAACAGATGTCAATGCAGGGAAGGAGAACAAGCCAATATCTTTGCAAGCATGTTTTCACATAGACTAGCTGTGCACACAATAAAACTTGCTGACTGGCAGTGTTCTGCAGGTAATATTGCACAAAGAAGTCTTAAGGAAATTCCTGAAGGGAGGTTAAAATAGTGACTTTGTGACTTTTTGTGGGAAGTTTGTTCCATGTACAAAGGGAAATATGAGACAAAGCACAGAAATATTCGAGTTAGAAGTAGATTGGTGACTGGGAGAGTTTGGCATAGTTGGTGACACAAAGATTTACACATGGTAAGCTGACGGATTTACTGAATAGCATGGGGCGAAATTGTAAATGGACATAGTATCCCAAGAAGATTATACTTGATGCAAGAGAGTGGGGTGACAGGGTGAAGCCCCAAGCCAAGATAGTAATCCTGAAAGAGGAGATGATAACAGCAATTAAGACACAAGATGATGAGGGTTTGTAGCAGAGATTTGGCGATAGGGACATAACAGCTGCGTCTACACGTGCACGCTACTTCGAAGTAGCGGCACCAACTTCGAAATAGCGCCCGTCGCGTCTACATGCGTCGGGCGCTATTTCGAAGTTAACTTCGACGTTAGGCGGCGAGACGTCGAAGTCGCTAACCTCATGAGGAGATAGGCATAGCGCCCTACTTCGATGTTCAACGTCGAAGTAGGGACCGTGTAGACGATCCGCGTCCCACAACTTTGAAATTGCCGGGTCCTCCATGGCGGCCATCAGCTGGGGGGTTGAGAGATGCTCTCTCTCCAGCCCCTGAGGGGCTCTGTGGTCACCGTGGGCAGCAGCCCTTAGCCCAGGGCTTCTGGCTGCTTCTGCGGCAGCTGGGGATCTATGCTGCAGGCACAGGGTCTGCAACCCGTTGTCAGCTCTGTGGATCTTGTGTTGTTTAGTGCAACTGTGTCTGGGAGGGGCCCTTTAAGGGAGCGGCTTGCTGTTGAGTCCGCCCTGTGACCCTGTCTGCAGCTGTGCCTGGCATCCCTATTTTGATGTGTGCTACTTTGACGTGTAGACGTTCCCTCGCTGCGCCTATTTCGATGTTGGGCTGAGCAACGTCGAAGTTGAACATCGACGTTGCTGGCCCTGGAGGACGTGTAGACGTTATTCATCGAAATAGACTATTTCGATGTTGGCTGCACGTGTAGACGTAGCCAACACAAGGCAGGATCTTGGAGGTGTTCTGAGGGAAAAAGGAAAAAGATGTGGATCCATAATTTAAAATATATTCAGTTTATTAGTGTTATACCCTTCACACATTGAGAAATGTGATGTCTTGAACAGACAAAGCCACCAGAAGTTAATACAAAGGATAAAACACTTCATTGCCGAGTGTGGGAGGGTCAGAGCAGACAGTCCTGCAGAGGGAGCCCAAACAAGCAGAAGGGCCTGCGGAGCACCAGCAGGACAGTCACAGGCAGCTGGGGGGTAGATGGCTCAGCCTAACTGGGGCCAGCTGACTCCATGACTGGGCTAATAAGAGGCTTTTAAAAACCCTTCACAGTGGGAAGGGTGGGGAGAGAGTGTGAGACGCGACCGGAGAGACACGCGGAGACCAGAGTAGTGGGAGAGAGCAGGTTGGAGAGGAGCAGAAGAGGGCATCAGGAACACCAAAAACCACAGATGGAGAGTCAGGAGCTTCAGCAGACTTAGAGAGGGGACTTGCTACTGCTGCAGTCTGGAGAAGGTATCACGGGAATTGTCTGGGGAAGTGGCCCAGGGAGAACAGTTGATGTGCCAAGGACTAAGGGAGTCAGCTCTTCCCACTAGCAGCCATGCAGGGTACCTGGGCCAGAACCCAGCATGAGTGGGTTGGGGGCTGTGTTCCTCCCAGGCCACCCCTCACCCCAGTGAGGGCAACTGGCCACTTAAGGGGGACCAATGGACTGAACAGAGGCCACAGGCCCAGGAATAAGTCTGACTTTGTCACACAAGACAGTGGGAAGTCGATTCGGAGTATAAAACCCACATGAATATATTGCACTTTATTATGAAAAGAAATTGAAGATTGTAGCTCAGCGTTGACTGCTGGACATATAATAAATATGAACAATACTGAGAATTTAAAAATTTAGACATACAATCAACCCTGTTGCCTTTCCAATATGCTAGGTGATTCACCATAGCAAAGGGGTGTGATTTTATGGAAAGCTAGCTGTCTAGACTTTCTTTTCTTAATATACAGAAAGTCATGTTTATTCTTAACAGTTAAACCAGCTGTTGCTCTTCATCACACGAATAACTCTCTTAGCATTAGGGTCAAACTCCCATTGCTTTGATCCATGGAAAAAGTAGAAGAATCCTAGAAATGAAAGTAAATGGAATGATTATATTGTACAAGTCATTTGTAGCTCTGTTTTAACAAATAATGCTGGAGACAATGGCAAAGAAACATTTTATGGATGTACAGATGGCTCTTCTTAATTTCTTAGCAGGGTAATAATAATAATGACACTAATGATATTTGTAATCCTTCTGAAATTTCCCACAATGCAAATCTTCCACTTACTTGCAAATTCATTCCTCTTACCTTTATGCTGGAAAACAGCATCAACTCTCTTGCCAATTCCTGGAAAATCATCTTTTATGTGTCTTGGATAGCCCTTTTCCATGGATTGACTGCTTTCCTCATACCTGAATGATAAAACTGGGTTGAATGGATGTGCAAGAATGTAAGTCCTAATCCTGCAAAAATTGTTAACTTTATTCAATGCAAGTGGTTCAATTTTCTTCATTAGGGTTACTCTCACATTGCGCAAAGTTAAGCATATGCAGCAACTCAAGACTAAATTATCACAGAGGACCCTTCTGACCTTAGAACCTATGAGACTGTCTATGTTTTGCAGTTGTATGGACTTGTGTTTAATGTAGAAGCAAATTCTTTAATGGTGGCAGAGCTCTGTTGAAGTTTCTGGCTCGAAGCTGAAGAGAAATGAATTCTGGTTAGAAAAAGGATCAAGTTGTTATCAGAAAGGGTAATTAGCCATTGGAACAAACTGCCAAAGGAAGTGACAATTTGTTCCAATGACCTCTGCATATCAAGATTGGATGACTTTCTAGAAGATGTACTTTAGTTAATCACGTTATTCTTCTTAGTGCAGGGGTAAATAGTTGAAATTTAATGTCCTATGTTGCACAGGAGGTAAGGCTAGATGATCTAATCATCTGTTCTGGCATTAAAAGCTGTGAATGCATGTATCACCATATGGATGCAATAAGTTTGGCAATTAAGTTTTGTCCTCTGGTGGTAACTTGGCAGCACACTCAGGCTATGTGTAGACTGCAGCCCTTTTCTGGCTACGTCTACACATGCATGCTACATCGAAATAGACTATTTCGATGAATAACGTCTACACATCCTCCAGGGCTGGCAACGTCGACTTTCAACTTCGATGTTGGGCAGCACCACATTGAAATAGGCGCTGCAAGGGAACGTCTACACACCAAAGTAGCACACATCAAAATAAGGGTGCCAGGAACAGCTGCAGACAGGGTCACAGGGCGGACTCAACAGCAAGCCGCTCCCTTAAAGGGCCCCTCCCAGACACAGTTGCACTACACAACACAAGATCCACAGAGCCGACAACTGGTTGCAGACCCTGTGCATGCAGCATGGATCCCCAGCTGCCGCAGCAGCAGCCAGAAGCCCTGGGCTAAGGGCTGCTGCACATGGTGACCATAGAGCCCCGCAGGGGCTGGAGAGAGAGTGTCTCTCAACCCTTCAGCTGATGGCCGCCATGGAGGACCCTGCAATTTCAAAGTTGTGGGACGCGCAACGACTACACGTTCCCTACTTCGACGGTGAACGTCGAAGTAGGGCGCTATTCCCATCCCCTCATGGGGTTAGCTGCTTCGACGTCTCGCCGCCTAACTTCGATGTTAACATCAAAATAGCGCCCAACATGTGTAGCCGTGACGGGCGCTATTTTGAAGGTAGTGCTGCTACTTCGAAGTAGCGTGCACGTGTAGACACGGCTTCTGAGATGCCAGAGGTCTCCCAGAAAAGCTATGCTGTGTTCAAGGAACATGTCCACTTTTCTGAAAATGATTTAGTAAAAGTGGATGCATTTTTTGCCATCCCTGTAAACCTGTCCACAAAGGACAGCCCTAAAGCGGAGGTTTTTTTCAAAATTTGTCGCGGTAGAGGTACCAAATTTTGGAAAAGCCCCTTTCCTACAGTTCTTTGTAGTCTAGACAGACCCTCAGCTTTGAAATTTCAAGGAGAAAGGGGAGCGTAGTTATCACTCTTTGATGACCACTTAGTCAAACTAAGGTTAGTTCTGATTGACCCGGGCTGATTTGGCCTGAAGGACAATTAATATAATGTTGGGTTGTCTTTAGCAGGGGAAAGGAAGAACTAAAAGGTTCTTTATTCAGAAAGAGTTAGGAGAACTCCCTGAGGAAACAAGAAGAAAATGACTCGTTTTAATTGCCATTGGACATGAGATATTTTCTGGAGGAAGCTGGTGGTTCTAAAATAATTACTGTTGTAACACTACTTTTAAGAATTCTGTTTAGTAGCTTTTATGTGTGCAGCTAATGTGCCTTTGCCCTCACAGCAAGTCAGTAGAATAGCAGCATACGTTATTGCAAGAGTTCTTACTCAAAACAGTATACACAACAGCTTGGAAACCACAGACAGCTATAAATTCAGCTATTATGTGGCTGGCTTGAATCACCAAGCTAAGGAAATGCACAGTGATGATAAAGCATCTGTGATTCACATCATGCTCCTTATTGAGGGGATCTCTGAGCAGTAACCAACTTTGCAAAAAAGGACACTCACATGACTAGTTTGCTAACTGTCTGGTTCTTAGATCACTGGTATTTGGGTGCTAAAAGGCACTCTAGTGAGTTAAGTGTGCAGGGTTTGGTTTCAACCTGTTGAAAATCCAGTAACAAATCAGCTAAAGGAAGGAGAGTTAAGGACTGTCATGATCATGAGGGACAGTCAGGTTTTTATTGCAGCCCATTGCTTCCAGGTGAATTTGTGCTTAGCATGGCTAAGCTGTGCCTTTACTGAATTTATCCATGCTCCCATGATTACACAGCTCTTTATACTCTTTCTAGCTCAGTGAAAGCTAACCACAAAGTCAGTGCAGCCCCAGCTGGTAATGCAGAAAGAGCTAGTGTGAGTCAATTTACTCTTATCTGAACAGAAGTTAAAGTCCTGTTAGCTCATCCAGTCAATCTCCATGCCAATAGAGAATTGCTTTGTACAGTACATTTTCTAGGGTTTCAGGGGTTGAGGCTTCTATCGTTTTTCTTAAATATCCTTGTTGTTTTGTGCGGTGCATCAATAGAAATCTATGTGCAGGGTATTGTATTAATGGTCCTGTTAACCAGTTATTCAAAAGAGAACCCAAGGTATATTTTCTGAACTCATTTGAAAAAGTACTTTCTTTGAAAAGCAAAATATATGTCATAAAGTTTCATAGATGTATAAATATTTAAAGGGCAAATCTTATCTTAAATAGACAGGGTTAGGTTGCATGGAAGTCAATCAGAAAGCAAAATTTGTAGCCATTGATCTTACCTCCAATACTTGTTACCTACAAAAAAGTCTGTTTTTCCTGTATTTTTATTAGAAACTGCTGCATCAATTTTCTTAACACTCCTTGGGAAACCCAATGTGCTGATGTTCTTAGGATAATCAGGGAGCACCTGATACCCACTGATAACCCAGAAATTATTCCCTATAAACAACAAGAACAAGAAGATTTGTAAAGTTTCACAGTGGTTTCTCAGATGCTAAATAGACACATGTATTTGCTCAGTGGAAGCAACACCGAGGCTTGCACAGCTGCAGAATTCAGGAAATGCCATGTAAAGAAAATTAGATAAAATTTCCTGTAATTGCTCATTCTAAGAAGACCAGCTCTACACAAGGACATACGTAGTAACAGAGAGATAGCCGTGCAAGTCTATATACTATGAAAACAAAAAAGCAGTCCAGTAGCACTTTAAAAACTAACAAAATAATTTATGAGGTGATGAGCTTTCATGGGACAGACCCACTTCTTCAGATCATAGCCAGACAGAAAAAGAGCCTGTTCTGGTACGGCTATGATCTGAAGAAGTGGGTCTGTCCCATGAAAGCTCATCACCTAATAAATTATTTTGTAAGTCTTTAAAGTGCTACTGGTCTGCTTTTTTGTTTTCAAAGGACTTACATAGTTACAGATATCTCTCTCAGGGGCGTGAAAGATCCACACCTCTGAGAGCTGTAACTATGATGATCTGTTTCACCCCTGCCCATATACACAGCACGATATCAACCAAGGAATTCTTCCATCAACCTATGTACAGCCAGTTGGGGAGCAGGATTACCTACACCAATGGGCAAATTCTATGCATTGGTGTAGGTAGCATGCACCCTGAAGCACCACATACTCTCTGTTTTCCTCCATGTCCTCCCCAACATTACATGAAAGAAGAATTTAGAGAAAATCATATATATTTTTACCTTTGAAAAAGAGAACCTGATCTTTAATATTTTCATAAGCAGCTTGAATACCAGATGGCAGAAAAGACCAGAATGTAGAAATTAATTCAAGTTCAGCCTCTGAGTTACCAGGATAGACTCGCCACATGTGCCTGATTTAAATAGAACACAATTTTCATGGTAAATAATAAACACATGCACATTTCTGAATATTCATAAAAGTGCTTATAAACCCCATATTTGTCACTAGAATCTGGTAGGATACCACACGCATTCTATAAATTAGTCAATGGTTTCAAAGCACTTGCTATAGCTGAATATCCATATATATATAAACATATATATATATATATCTCCTTTCAGAGTATTGTGTTCAGTTCTGGGGTCGCTACTACAGAAAGGTTGTGAACAAGTGGGAAAGAGTTCAGTGGTGGGCAACAAATATGCACTCAGGCTGTGGGAATGGGATTACTCAGTCTGCAGAAGAGAAGAGTGACAGGGAGATTTGATAACAGTCTTCAGCTACCTGAAGGAGGACTCTAAGGGAGATGGAGATAGCCTGTTCTCAGTGGCAGCAAATGTCAAAACACTGGTGTTAAGTTCCAGTGTAGGGGGTGGAGCTCTACGCTGTGTATTAGGAAAAACTATTTCACTCAGAGGGCGGTGAAGCACTGGAATGGGTTACTGGGGGACGTGGTGGAACCAACATCTTTAGAGGTTTTTAAGGCCAGGTTTGACAACGTCCTGGCTGAAATGATTTTGTTGGGGTTGGTCCTGCTTTGAGCAGGGGTTGGAATAGATGTCCTCCTGAGGTTTCTTCCAACCCTAATCTTCTATGATTCTGTGATTCCATAATTCTTGCCAGAGGACCTACTTGACTTCTAGTATAAATGGTGGTGGGTTTATAAATAGCCTGTCCTTTAACAATAAAACATTTCTGATTTTTTGTGGTTAGTAACTCTGAAATGTATCTGTTTCTTTCAATCTGTCTACGGTGCTCATCACTGGAGTATGTTGTTGCATTTAGTAATTGAGAAATAATGTAAAAGAAATCTCCATACAAAGGTTAATGTAATTTGAAGAGGGTCTGGGTTTACCTGGCTTTAAAAAACATGATTTCTCTGCGCAGCGTAGTGATAGCATCAAAAGACATCATGGGGTCACAGGTTTTAGGTGATGTGGGCTTGGCTGGCTCATCCCAGGGCTTAGATGAAGGTCCTAAGGGAAGCAGTTTGAAAAGAATATACCAAAATGTGTGGTGATAGCCATATATTTCACACACAGAACAACACTGTTTAAATTGGACTATAAATTAAACTGAAACTATATATAATTAAAAATTATTTTCTTTGAAAGACTACTTCTGGTTTTAAGAGGTGATGGATTCTACTCACCATAAATGGCCTGTATGCCATTAATGTCATCTGGGGAGAGTGGGAATTCACTGGGGTTGATGTAGGCATAATTTGGGAACATTAGGGCTCCACGGTCAGAGGAATGGGAGAGACCCAGCGCATGGCCAAACTCATGAGCAGCGACAAGAAACAAGTTGAACCCTAAAAGAAGCATAGATGTAAAATAACATAGAGGTATTTGTGCCTGCAAGTCTGCAGTTGGAAATTCCACCTTACTCCTCAGTACACAAGTGCTACAGAGGATTTGGCTGCCATGATAGCGTAAGACCGATGTACTGGGGTCATTGGCAGGAGGGAATGAACCTGAAACCTTAGGGAATAAAGGCCTGTGCTCTACCATATAAGCTGAAAGCCAGCTGGCCCTCAGCCAAGGCTGTAGAGCAGAGAGTTCACTCTCCCTTGTCAATGCTCTCAGTGCCTCAGGGGTTACAATAGCATATACCTCAAACCACAGCATCTGGGATATAGCATGAGACACATTATATAAACAAAGTGGTCAGAGCTTAATTTCAGCTGGGGCTGTTGGGAGTGAAGATCTGATAAATACTTTCAAACTCATGGGGCACTCCCTAGTGTACCCCACAGGACTGAAGCCCCATGCCTCAGCATACCCCACAGGGCTAAAGCCCTGAGATTCCCTCATGCCTTATCTGAAACCCAGACCCCTGAATGGGAAAGGTGTAGAGTGATCCAGGAGTATTTAGGCCCTGAAGGCAACATTCTCCCAGAGTCAGGAAAGGAGTGGTTCTTTGGCTCTTTCTTGTTGTTGAAACTAGGGGAATTGAGTGAGTAGTTTGCTGGAGGTGAGAGTGGGAGCACCTTTGATTAATTTCCAGGAAAGGGTTCACAATGCCTCCCCTCACTGCATGGTGAGTCAGACATGTCAATAGCAGGAGGGCTAAAAGAAGAGAAATGCTCACCTGCACACCTGAGGCACTAAACTGTTGTTCTTGTGGGACTCTTATCTGCACACATGCTACTCACAGCTTAGGCAGGAAATATCCTCTGTGTGTGTGTGTGTGTGTGTGCGTGTGTGTATCTATATCTATCTTCTTGGCAGTCTGACATCTTGAGCTTGCACAGACTCATTGGTTGTGGACTCGCATGTGCCTGAGGAGTCGAAGCCTTGAACAGCATGGGAGTTCAAAGTAGGGGCAAGGGAATTGTCCTGGCGCTGTCAGTGTGGCTGCTGCTGTTGCTTTTCTCCTCTCACGAGCAATCAATCAGGCGCATGCATCGCTGCTCTTTGAACTTGTCATATGCGTGTTGTACGAGAGCACACCAGCCTGTTTGGTCCCCTGCATGCTACTCTAGCTGCTTTGGCTTTAATCCAGCATGAGCAATGGTGGCCTTCATGCAGTCTTTATACCTCTTGAAAGGCCTATCTTGAGTCCATTTGCCCAGGGAGAGACCACCATTGAGGAGTTGCTTAGGGTTGCTTGACCCCTCCATTTGTATGATGTCCCCTGTCCAGTGAAGCTGGGCTTTCAGAATCATGGCTTCAGTGCTTGTGGCTCCTTTTCTGCCGAGGACTTCCAGGTTCACATATCTGTCCTGCCATTGAACGTGCAGTATTGACCTCGGGCTGTGTGTGTGGAAGCGCTTCAGCAGTTTCACGTTTTCTGTACAAGGTCCAGGTTTCACATTCATACAGGAGGCTGGTCAGGACTACAGCCTTGTACACTTTCAGTTTAGTGGACTGTGGGACATTGTGCTGATTCAACACTCGCGCTCTCAGACGTCCTAGTGCCTGGTTGGCCTTGCAGATCCTGGCACTGATTTCTTTGTTGTGGGAGCCATCACTGGCTATAACGTTGCCGCCATACTTGAACTCGTCTGCTGTTTTTAACTCTGTTCCTTCAATAGAGATTGAAGTGGGGAGAGCAGCAGATCCTGGAGCAGGGTGAAACAGTACCTTGGTCTTTCCTTGGCAGACGGTCAAACCAAAGAGGTGAGTGGCTTCAGAAAACTTGTTGATGATAAGCTGGAGATCAGATTCCTTGTGTGCCGTAAGTGCACAGTTGTCAGCAAAAAGGGCTTCAAGGATGAGCCTCTCAAGCATCTTGGGTTTTAGCATTCAAACAACGAAGGTCAAAAAGTGACCCATCAAGCCTGTACTTTACGTAGACTCCATGGTCCAGGTCCCTAACTGCATGGCTGAGGATGCCCGTGAAAAAGAGTTTGAATAGCACTGGGCCCAGCATGTAGCCTTGCTTCATGCCATTGGATATCTCAAATGGATCTGAAGACTCACCATTAGAAAGAACAACACCAGTCATGTCATCGTGGAACAGGTGTATGAGGTTGATGAATCTTCTCGGGCAGCCAAATTTTCACAGGATAATCCACAGGGCTTCTCTGATGATGGTGTCAAATGGCTTGGTCAGGTCTGTAAAGAAGGCGCATAGAACCAAGTTCTGTTCTATGCACTTTTCCTGGACCTGACAAACAGCAAAGATCATGCCAGTGGTGCTGCGGCCTGGGTGGAAACCACACTGTGCTCTGGTAGGTTCTCCTCTGAGATGTTGGTGATCAGATGTTTGAGGATGACTCAAGACAAGATCCACCCAGCAGTCGAGGAAAGGGAGATACCCCGGTAATTTCCACAGTCAAATTTGTTGCCCTTGTTCTTGAAGAGCAAGACAATTGTGGAATCCCTAAAGTTTACATATATATATTTTATTATACATAAATGATTAAGGGGCTGAAGCACAAGACCTATCATGATAGGCTGAGGGATTTGGATTAGTTTAGTTTACAGAAGAGAAGACTTAGGGGTGACTTAATAGCAGCCTTCAACTTCCTGATGGGGAGCTCTAAAGATGAGGGTGAGAAACTGTTCTCAGTGGTGTCAGATGACAGAACAAGGAGTAATGGTCTGAAGTTGAAGAGGAAGAGGTGTAGGTTAGATGTTAGGAAAAACTACTTCACCAGGAGGCGGGTGAAGCACTGGAATGCGTTGCCCAGAGAGATGGTGGATTCTCCATCCCTCGAGGTTTTTAAGTCCCGGCTTGACAAGGTCCTGGGATGGCTTAGTCGGTGCTGATTCTGCTTGAAGCAGGGGTCTGGACTAGATGACCTCCTGAGGTCCCTTCCAACCCTATGATTCTATGATGTCCCTTCCAGCCCTATGATTGTATTATTCTATTATATGTATGTATATGTGTGTATATATATATGTGTATATATATATATATCAGCCCTATGATTGTATTATTTTATTATATATATATATATAGATAGATAGATAGATAGATAGATATAGATATAGATATAGATATAGATGTTTATATATATATATAGTTGACTGGATGTTTCCCCTTTTATAAACATATTTTTTCTAGGTTAATAGTTTAATGAAATACATCAGAATAAGATAGGTCAGGTTCCACTCCAATTTAATCTGTCAGCTCATTAAACAGGATAAATGACATTTTCTCCAACAGTTATATAGATACTTACTATTGGCAATGCAGTATTTGAGACCCTCATAGACATTAATAGAACTAGCTTCACAAATGCTCTGTGAGGTAAAGAAAGAAATTTTCTCTCTTTGCTGGTGAAAAATGGAGGTCCAGAGAGGTCAAGTGACTTGCCTAACCAAGATCACAAGTCTGTGGCTGAGCAGCAAATTGAATCTACATCACCTGAACATGGCTGGCTGGAAAATAGTAATTTCCCCTTTTTTTTCTTCTCCAATGAGGAACGATAACAAGACTTTTTGAGGGTTTTCATTGGGGTGCAGGAGTAAAGAGAAAGAAAGGAAGAGAGAGGGTAACAGCCCACCCTTGAATATTCAGTACCCCAGTGGTTTGGGCACGCACTTTGATATGAGAGACCTGGATTCAAGTAGCTGCTCTGCCTGATGTGGAATATAAGAAAAGGACTAGGAAATTGCATTGGAACCAAGGGATTAAAGTGAGTTCCCCCAGAAGATTCAGGGAGTTTAATCCCCATTAAAACTTCCCCAGGCATTCCTTCCCCACAAACAACAGAAAGAAACTACTTAAATAACATTAACTCATAGTACAATAGACCTTCTTGACATACCAACAGAGCCGTCTGTCCATTGTTCATCTTCATCAAAGTGGACATCTCCCCCAATACCATTGCCAGGTGGAAAGGCATGGCCAAGAACTCCCAGGGGTCCATCAAAATAACGAGGGCAGCGACCATGAGCTAAACAGGAATTTGTTGAAAAAGAATTAGAGCTCCACATCATTGTTGTAGGCAACCATATATGTTAATTTTGCCATTTGCATAATTTTATTACAGTACCTCCAGTCCCAAAAGCAATCATTATATCTGCTATGCCTGTCTGAACTCTAGTAAAAGTCAGTGGGGACACAGTGCTCCACGCTTTAAAGGCCTGCTGGATTGCTTTATCCACATCAGCTTGTGTCATATCTGGAGTGTAGTTCACAATTCTGTAGGAACAGAGAAATAAATGCATATGTTATAGTAATAATAATATGTATGGTTTATCTGGAGAGTTTTTCCAGTAATGAAAGTATGCTGTACTAGAAGATATAAAAAGGCCCGAGGCACAACCCTGAACATTCAGAACTTGCTTTGGATTCTGAGTGTCAGGAATCTGAGAACTTGTCTTTTCCACCTCTAATATTTATTTATAATACTATTTATAATACTAATATTCTATCATAGGTATATCACACAAGAGCAGTTCTACCTTGTCAAAATGGCTATAGTATGACTTTGCTCCTAGGGTCTATTGAAAGTCCTATCTGCTGACATACTTAGGTGACAATATTAAGGTGCCACTGATGACCTAATCTGAAGATAATAGGGATGTAATGAGTGTAAATGAGGCTCATATTTGGTCTACAGATCTTTAATAGAAATTATATCCATGAGGTGAATTCCCCAGTTAGACTCTAGCTATGTCTACACAGCAACCTAACCTTGAAATAAGATATGCAATTTGCGCTATGCAAATTACATATCATATTTCAAGTTTATTTTGAAATTGGCTACTTTGGCATTTGATGCTGTCTAAACAGTGTCACATGTCAAAATGATACATTATTTCAAACCATCCTTACTCCTCCTTAGTCCTTCTGCAATGAGGAATAAAGCAATGCTGAAACGGCACACCCGTTATTTCGAAAAAGACGTGGAGTAGCTAATTAGGGGCGCTAAGGTATATGCTGAGATAGCTCTGCTGTGTAGATGTAGCCTCTAAGTCTAGGGTGTATGCGCATGATTGGCAAGCTAGTGGGGAAAATACCTTTTGTTTTTGTTAACTGTTTGCACTTGCCATTGGGAGGCTTTTTTTCTTTTTTTTAAAAATAAAATAAATAAGGATATCCACAAGATAACTTTAGCATTACTTTCAGATGGGACCCACATGATAACCACAAGAAAAAAAGGCAGGTATTACCTGTATGTCAGTTTGGTTTTTTTCCATCCTGGAAGAATGACACCATACTCTCCAACATCAGGAACTCCACACCTGGGCTTCTGCATCACTTCCAATGTCTCAGGATCTGGCTTCCCTGTCACTTCCAACCCAAAAAATGCTTGCATTTTTTTAATTTCTTCATCCATGGAGCTAATGCTCCTTCTCCATGCTAGAGGCTCTGGATCTGGTTGAAGCTCATAAAACTTCTGTAAGTACTCCTGGCAATAAATAAATGAATAGTAGAAGCATTTTATTAGCTCTTCAAATATTACTTCAGGACCACGATTTCTCTTACACTGTGCTTTCACTGTGTCTGATTTACATGTGCTCCCACAGCTATTTTCTTATGAATCTGGATAAATTAGAAGAGACAATACAGTCTAGCCTTCAATCAACTGACAATTCCCACTCATGCTGATTGTATCTGTTTTAGCAAAGTGTGCTTACAAGAGCTGTGTGTGTCTGTGCAGAGACTCCTCAGGAGATAATAGCATCTAGTTCAAACATGCAGATGCTTGGAAATACAAAAGGAAAGGGCTCAGCACATCTTAGATTCAGAAAAGGAAGTTACCTGTACAAGCTTTATTTTTTCTCCATTGTCTGTTTCTGGAAGCACAGGAAAAGCATAAGAAAATGCCACATATAGTAACAGCAAAAATGGAACCCTCTTCATTCTTATCTTCATTTCTGCCTTAGTGTAACAAGAGGCAGGCTCTACTTTTGGTATACATGTCTTTCAGGCTTCCTAGTTTATATGGTTAATCTGGTGTTTCGCAAAGTCAGCTGCAGAATGAATCACAGTTTAACATGCTTTAATTAGCAATGGATGTCATACAACACAATGTGGGGTTACACAATACAAGATAACTAATACCATCGGTGCAACCATCACAATAAATACTGGAGGTGATTAATAAAAAAAATTCCCAACATTATTTATCAAAATGGAATCATTTGGCTGAAACAGGGCAGTTTTGATCAAAGTAGGAAACATCTGACTCCCTCTGAGCAGCCTGATGATTATGTCTTTTACCTAGTTTAGAGGAAACCCAGGTTCAAAACTGTGACTTTCCTGTTGCAAACCAGGAGCTTTGAACCTAGGTGTCTTAGGTTCTAGGTGAGTGTTTTAACCACTAAGCTATGAGATAGTAAGTCTTAGTATGCCCTCTTGAAGCTATTCTGCAGTGATCTTATTGGATCAGCTATTTGAACATCTGCACAGCTAGCACTTCCACACAAACTCTTGTCATCTCATGCTTTGATTACTGCCACATTCTGTTCTTGAATCTTAGCAAATGTCATTTTCCCCTGCTTGCATCCATTTAGGATGCTGCTACAAAGATAATTTTCCTAGCCCATTGCTAAAACCCTGTAAGTCCTCTCTCTGAATCCTTCTACAAGCTCCTGCTTCTCAATCAAAGGTTATCTACTTGTATTCACTTTCAAGATCCTCCACAGTCGTGCCTTATCCAACCATCTCCATTAGTTTTTCAGACCTAAAGAAAAGCTTTGTGGAGCTCAAATTTTGTGCCTCTCACCAACATAAGCTGATCTAATTGTCTATCTATCATGTTTCTTTTGTTATTGCACTGTTGATAGGCCCACCTCTGACAGGCCAGTTACATCAGCTTCTACTGCCCACTTGGAATGCCCACTTACTGTAGTGTCTGGGAGCATTAGTCACAGAGCCTATTGTGCTAGGTGCTGTACAAACACTGAAGTTTACAATCTAAGTATAAGACAAAAGACAACAGATGGCTACAGCCAGACAGATGGGAGAAGTGCAAGGAAACAATGAGACAACATTGCTCAGCCCCACAGACTGGGTCTCTTGTGAATCATCTGTCTATCTCATTTAATCAAAATGGGTTTTGCAGCCTGTGTCATCATTTTAGCCACATTCGCCTCGGGACACTAATCTTTGAGTAGATGAGAAGAAAGGAAGTTTCAGGGATCACACACACTGTAACAAATGAGAGCGCCTGAGCTTGTAAGGGGCTGACCTCCTCCCAGTCCCACTGGTGTCCATGGCAGCCAAAGGGTTCAGCATGTTGCAGAAGCAGTAGACTCTCTGACAGGACAGCGCTTGTCATTTGCAAAATAATTTGTGACAAATATCCTCTGTGGCTAGCTGTGTCATTCTGAAGAAACACTTGTTTTCATGTTGGTTGCTTCACTGTCCTTTTCAGCCAGCATCAGGAGAAGTTGGCGGGTGATGGACACACTCCCAATTTCAGGGTATAACACTGCTGATCAGTTTATATTGACACTCAGGAGCCATGTGAAAGCCTGCTCCATTACTATTACTTAGGGTAACATCTACAGACCCATGTTCAGAGTGGGGGTCCAATATGTAAGGTCAGTACCTTGCAACCTGAGGACCTCAAAACTCTGAACCTTGAAGATAGGTGTGTTTTATGAGAAAAAGCCTTTATTCACTGAGGCCATGTTTCTTCAGCTTTGCTTTCTATGGGTAGATCTAAACATGATCTGTCTACAGAAGTTACAGTTATAAGATGTTCTGACAAAACTTCTGTTGACAGATCATGTCTACACATAAAAGTGGATCAATCTTTTGATCCACTTTCTTGACAAAAGAGCCCTCTGGAGTGTCTACATGGCTTTTTTGTCAACAGTTTCTGTTGACAAAATGCATTTTGTGTGCAGATGCTCAGTGAGTTTTGTCAACAAAATCCCTGTTTTGTCTGCAAAACTCTCCAGTGTAGATGTACTTGTAAGTTAAAGGGTGTATTACATTACTAGATTTGAAGGCCAGAAGGACCTCCTGCAGAACATAGGCAGTAGAGTTTCAACCAATGATTCCTGCATCTAACTCACAACTTCCTTTTGAGCTAGAGCCTGCCTTTCACACTACTATGTGAAACTGAGTTTCTGTCAAGTCTTGAATTAGCCCAGCAGCCCCAGGGAAGAGGTAGGGCCTCGCATCTCCCACTTCTTCTCCTGAAACATTAGGAGCAGCTCTGCTCTGAGATGTGAGTGATCTGAAAAGCTGCAGTCACTTCTCTCCTATGGGTGCTCATCACCACCTCTGCTGGTTGCCTGTTGCATGGCATGAGTGGGAAGGGAAAATGCCTCTAGTTACTCCATAGACTGGTTCTCCTTCTTTCTATGGGAGATCCATGAAGAGCAGGGCAGGAGCTAAACTAGCTCTTGGTGAACCTATGAGAGTGCCTAGGAAGGGGAATGAGTCCTCTACCCATCAAGCCCTCTGTCCCACCCAACCCCCTAGGCAGACTAGGAGAGAACAAAAGGAGTAGAAACGAGAACTAGTTACAAGTTATAGCTCTTAAATTCTTTGTGCCAGCGCCTGCCCCGGTGAGACATGCCTCAACAATGCTCTGATTTGGGCCACAGCCCAGTAGAATAAGCAGCCAAGTGGCAGATGAAAGTAATTGTGCACAAGTACAAAGCAATATAACTGAGAGACTCTGGCAGCATGGACGGGGGAGTGGTCTGCTCTACAGCCTTAACATTTACCCGCTGCTGTAGAGGCATATGGCTTTAGCCCCTAAACATGGGCATTGGGTGAAAGTACAGCTAAAGAAAGCAAGGCCCAGTCCTGCCCCCTCCACCCTGACGTCCCACTCCTTTTGCCCTTGAGGCCCCAACTCTTCCGCAACCTTCCCTCATGGGCAACTGGGGACCTGCACTGCCTTGCCACAACTCCAGCCCTGCTGGGTGAGCTGGACTCATGCCACTGTACCCCAGATCCAGCCTTGCTGGGTGCAGGGAATGTAAATAGTTTCAAGCAGGCAATGCCTTCTCTTGCCTACTTTACCCTTATCCTATGCCCCTAAGGTCACAGGTTCAGTTCCTTTTGCTGACAAACTGAGTCTGTCAGTTTTCAGTACCATAAAGAATTAACTGTTGACAAACATAATTTGCATAAACAATTTCATGCCTGACTACGTTCTGAAACTGTGGTTCCAGTGAAATAAATGGAGTTTTGTTACTACTTTCAGTGAGGCCAGGATTTGGTTCTTGGCCATCATCACTGGCAGCTCAATGCTATCCTTTACTCAGCGTGAAGCAAAGGCCAAAAAAAATAAAATATTAGGGTGAATAAAAACAAAAATGAATATGGAAAAATATTGAATAAGATAAATAAAACATTAAATACGTACTTTGGCTAATGTGAGGTATTTGTGTTTGAAATCCAGAAAGTAAGGCAATTTTGAACGGAGACAGAAGCAAGTAACAGTTTAAATGTCTAAGCTTTCAAGATGACTTTTAGTTAAATTGTTAGTGAAATTTTCATAATATTTGTTGATCTAAATGTTGAGTTGCAAATTTATGAGGACCTGCATTAAGAATTCATAGCTAGACCTAAATCAACTCCAGAGGACAGGAGAGGAATAGGATAATAATAAATTTACCACTTCTTGATAAAGGACTTTGATTTATTGCAGTCTGTAAGTTTTAACATACTATGTTAAATTCATTCTTTTTAAAATTTTTACACACTTGGATACGTACATAAAACCATATACACTTGAATATGAGCATCTTTGTTTTGTTTTGATTTCTGTAATTTGTTTTTATCTCTAAATTCTGTTTTGAATAATTAAGCTTGTACATTTATGAGAATTATTTTAATGTGAAATCCAATAAATCCTTGAGAAATGTGATGTAAACAGCTGAGTCAGTACAATTACATAACCAATTCACTTAGCAGTATTGATCTTACAGGAAGAAGAAAATCAGTATTTCAAAAAGGAATTTACAAAATCATAGCCCTCACGTTGAGGTTAGGACGAATTATCCTATGTGCAAATTTTTTCATAAATTAAGCTCTGTAGCATATTACATGAATCATTACTTTGATTTGGAATAATAAGTCCTACATGTCTTTTATGTAGGATTGATAGGGTACTGTATATAAAGTGAGTGTTCTCTCAAATGCTGAATGGCTGTTCATTTCCCTGGGGCTGGTCAAAAACTTCCCTCTAATCTGTTTTCTCAGTGGAAAATTGTGGCTTTCAATTACATGGCTACAAAGTCAGGCTTGTGAAAAGAAGAAGAAGAACTGTCACTAGGAGAAAGCTTCTATTTTCCAATCCGCTCCCATTTCAACCATTTGTTACTTATTATTTACTAACATTCATGATAAAGGATTTCAATCCTATCTAGGTGACGTGACTAATATTTGCATGAATACTCATACTGCATGCAAAAAGTAAGTATGTATGTGAACAATAATATTCATTAGTTAGTCACCATTTGTTATTCATTACACTCTGAATTCAGAAATTACAAATACATTTGTGAGGGGCAACTATATCCATAGAAACGTTGTTTGCTCCCCAACTATTGTAGAATTAGAGCCTGCCACTAGATTTGCCTGATTTTCATGCCTTTTCTGTGGGATTTTCTTTTCCTAGGCTGTGTCTACACAAATATTGCTCTTTTGAAAGAGGCATGCAGATGAGGGACACTGAAAATGCAAATGAGGTGCATATTTACATATCTGGCATCTCATTTGCATATGCTTCTTTTGAAGGAGCTCCTTTCAAAAGAAAAAAAAGCAGTGTAGATGCCACTCGTTCGAAAATAAACCCTATTTCTGAAAGCAGTCTTCTTCCCAATTTTTTTTGGAAGGATGGTGCTTTCAAAAATGGGGTTTATTTTCAAAACAGCTGTGTCTACACTGCTTTTTCTCTTTCAAAAGAAGCTCTATTTAGAGAATACGCAAAGGAGGTGCTAGATATGTAAATCTGCATTTCATTTGCATTTTCATTTTCCCTCATTTGCGTGCCTCTTTCAAAAGAGCAATGCTAGTGTAGACACAGCCCCACTGTGTTACATCTGCTCAGTGCTTAGATCCAGTCATTTTCTTCTGCTCTCCAACTGCATCAAGAACAGAACATTTGCAGCAGGCCAGACAAAGGAGGATGGGGAGAGGAGGCAACTCCCTTGGAACCCACTGATTCAAAATGCCCCAGGGCTCCCAGCCACCACTGCCACTAGTGTTTCAGTGAAGGCATCCAGAGCTTGAGATCCTTTACATCACCAGTGGCATACTGGGCAGTGTGCTCCAATTGTCTCTGAGGGCCCACAGCATGGTGTGCTCTGGGCAATAACAAGGGCTGGCTGCTCCCAGCCCCACCCCAAGCAACCAAGGCCATGCCCCTCCCAAGAGTGTGGGATCAGGGTCTTGGTAAGTCTGTTGGCCCCCCAATTTACATTAATTAGATTACACAACCTTTAATCCACCATTCGCGCATTGGGGGGCTTTTCTAATTTGAACATTTTAGTCATTTCATGCAGTGATTCCGTACCTCTAAAAAGAAAAACTTGATCCTTTTCAACATTTTCATAAGCCACTTGAATTCCAGATGGGAGATTTGGCCAGAATAAAGAAATGAAATTGAGCTCGAGGTCTGTCATGTGAGAATGATTGTGCCAGAAATACCTGGTTTAAATAAAATGTGCATATTAAAACTGTTCCTGCACCTGACATAAACATAATCCAGTGGTGAAGTATCTCTAATACTGTCACCCTTTGATGTTTGATCCACAGCGAGGAAAAGAGTTTTCTAGGAATTCTACCTACTAGTGCTAATTGTGCTGGAACTTACAGATTCTAACCCTGTGACTGGTCTATGATATGGTGGGGTTGTGTCAAACTAACAGCCCAATGTGCCACATAAACATACCTTTGCAAAGCTGGGGAGTGCAACTGTCCTTATGTTAATTGAATCTAGACTGGTAATAAATCTGTCATTGCACTGCTTACAGCGCAGAAGTAATTAAGGAAAGGCACTGAGCCTTTTATTTTATTCCTAACCAGCAGACCCCTAACATTTAAGTTATTCTTCTCTGATCAGAGCTGTGTGCCTGAAAGGGTCCATCATCAGTCAGAGGATACCAGGACCTCAGTCATAGTTCCCATTGAAAACAGAATTCCTCAGCAACTGCAATGACTGGTGCCCTTTTGCCTTCTCACCACTTGATGCAGCTGCTTTGGAATCACATAAAGCATTTTGTCATGCCTGAGAGAAATGTTAGGTAAAGTGAGGCACCCATCTTCAGGGAAATTGGGCCACCTTTTGTACGTGATTATTTTTGTAAGCACTGCATTTCTGTTTCCCCTTATGTCTCATGGGAATTAAATGATCAAAACGATTGTTCCCCTTTAAGTACTCCACTTCAAAGAGCTGTCTCGGAAGTTCTTTATTGTTACCTGTCCTTAAAGAACATCAATTCTCCATGCAGGGTAGCAACAGCATCGAAAGTCAATTTGGGGTCACAAGTTACTGGTGTTGTGGGTCTGGTTGGTTTTACAGGGCTATCTGTCTGTCCTACAAGAAGATTAAAGAAAAAGTGACATTGTATAATGTGGAGCAATACAGCTGAAAAGCCAAAGTTAGGGGCATGCAGAAGAACTGAACTCAGTGAAACCACCCTCATGGGCAATGTGTTCCTTCAGTTAACAGGAGTTCAGCAAAACTGGAATTGCTCTGTGCAGCAACACTAGAATGTTTCTAGAATTAATAGACTGTTTCTTAAAATGTACCTTTATTATTGATTAAGCAGCATTCTGCAGAATAGTGAAATCAACGTGTATATGACGAGGTATTTGCTTTTCTTACCATAGATTGCTTGAATGCCATTTGTGTCATCTGAAGAAGGTGAAACTCACTAGGCTCAATGTAGAAATAGGTGGGGTACATCAAGGCGCCAGGATCAGTAGAATGAAACAGACCCAATGAATGGCCGAGTTCATGGGCAGCAACAAAGAACAAGTTGTATCCTGGGGAATGAAAAAAATGTATATTTAAAAAAAGTGAACTGGGTTTGAATCTAAAGTACAGCTGTCTAAGTAAAAAACACCTATACGTGTTAAATCAAATCACACCACAAATCTTCAAGGTTCTTTCAGCAATTCTGAAAATATTATATAGAGAAATTTTCAGGCAAATTTTACAGGCCCCAAATACTGTAGCTCTGTCAAAAAATGCTTCTATTTTCCTTCTCAGACTGGTGTAAATAAGGAATAATTCCCCTAAAATTAATAGAGGGTCACTGACTTTGATAAAATTACTCCTTATTTACGTGGAAGTAAACGAGAGCAGAACTGCACAGAGGAAGACACAGTCCCTATCTTTAAGTGCCTGTGATATTCTTTGATATTAAAGTAAGTTAACTTTTTTGCACATAACAATTTATTTGCTGTAACCCATTATAAACCATGGCAGGAAAGCACAATGTGAACCTCAGCAGAACGTATTTCCTTCACAATAGTTTGAAGAAGTAAGGGAAAAAAAGCCAGTCTGTGAGCCAAATTCAGCTACCCTCACTCCCACAAAGTAATACCTCACATCTAAGGGATAGCTCATGGAGTAAAGCTGAGGTCCACGCGAGGACTGAGGTGTCTATTCCCACATCAGGCATCTAAATCCAAAATATAGGTGTCACTGAGATCCTCAGAAACCTTGCTGAACTGTCACTTAACTCTGTAGGCACCTAAGTTCCCAAGCACCTAAATTTTCCATGTGAAAGTCCCTTAGATATCCTTTGTTTCTACTTCTGGGTAGGAGCACTGCTGTCTCTGGCAGGTGCCCAGACATGATCCATAAACAGGTAAACAGGTAAGCCTGGTTTTCCTCCACCTATCTAGCTTGCGGGCACCAATCCATTGGGGTGCTGAGAACATGCCTAGTGCCACACATAATGGCCAGCAAGAGGTGAAGAGGCAGAAGCTTCCCAGAAAAGTTGTAGCTCTGTGATTAGCATACTCACTCCAGAACTGGAAGATGCTGATGCCAGAGGTGGAAGATGCCTTTGCCTGATGAAAAGGGTTTTGAACATGGGGATCCCACTTCCGTGGTGAATGCCTAGACTCATTGAATAACACACTTGCTCAATGCTCACTATTATTTAATTATTTATACACAGTGGAACAGCTTCATTAGGAGAGTTTGAAAGAAATTCACATTGGGATGTCCAATAGTCCTGTCTTTTGTGAAGCTGAGCCTATGTTACTACTTTACATGAGCAAAGATGGCACAACCTCATCCTGTATAAATAGGGAGAGTAATGAATATTCTACCTTTTGAGCCTGTTGTCCAATTTTCCGCTTCATCAAAGTGTACGTCTCCACCAATTCCATTGCCAGGCTGGAAGGCGTGAGCCTGGAGTCCATTAGATCCATCAAAGGGAGAATTGTCACTATGATCTAAATGAAAAAAAAAGAAAATGAACTTAATTCTTCTTGCCAAGAATGTGTATAACTGGTGATGACTAATGTTTGAATAGGTGTCATGTTCCTACCTCCAGTTTCAAAAGACATCATTATGTCTGCACTGCCATCATACACTCTTTGAAAAGTCAGTGGAGACACATTGCTCCAAACTTTCAGTGCATTTTGGATTGCTTTGTCCATGTCTGCTGGATGCATATCTGGTGTGTAACTCACAATCCTTTAAGATAACCCATAAAATATTAGATACAGTTTGCTGTCCACAACTGTCATTTAGTTAGAATATATTGTTTTAGGCCAAAATATTTCAAATCTGATGCCTAAAGTTAGACACCTTAAAGCTACATTTTTGGTAACATATTAAGTGACTTGATTTTCATATTCTGAGTTTACAACCTCCCTAGATTTTCCCTGGGGTTGCAGTCTCTCTTTAAAATCAGGGCTCATATTTAGGTGTCTACATATGGAATTAAATGCCTGACTTTGAAGCTTTAAGCAAACCATCTGAAAATGTTGGCTTTACTTCTTTTGCTCAATAATTTCTTTAGTGAAATGTTACCTGTATGTCAGATTCTTTCTTTCCCATTTTGGATTTCCGTCAGTGAGGACGTACGGACCCATATCTGGTACACCACACCTGGGTTTCTTCATCACCTCCAGTGTATCAACATCTGGTTTTCCAGTCACTTTCAGTCCAAAAAATGCCTGCATTTCCTTGAGTTTTTCAGTTAGCAAGTTATTGTTTTGGCTGTTAAAGAGAGACTGCTTGTCTGTTTCAAGCTTGTAGAAATTTCGTAGATAATTCTGACAAAGGAAAAAAAAGGAAGAGTGCTTTGAGTCATTTGTATTCATTAAGTCATACAAAGCAGTCAAAACAGTTATGAAATTACACCCAGGTGGCTGGGGCCTGTGCTTTCCAGGAGTCAAGACAGCGCTCTTCTGCAGGGACTTATTCAACAATAAGAAATAATACAATATAGTTTTCTTACTGACCCCTAGATTTCCTAGTTTTAAATTTACTTCTCAGTTATTTACTCTCCAATAGTATGGTCCAATCTCTTCTCACAGCTGTTAATCACATGAATAATCCAATTAATTTTTCTGGAAGTGTTCAGATCAGCAGAGGATAATAGAATCTGTTTCCCAGGAACTAACTACTCAACAGTGATTCCCTGTGAAACCAGTGGATGCTGCTGGGTGCTAAGTGTTACATCTTAACATAAGTTATATATCTTATTTATTTTTCTTCTGCTGTTCCATTAAGGCTCCAATTAAACAAAATACTTGAGCACATGCCTAATTTCAAGCATGCCCATTGAAGGCAATGTGACTCTGTTCTTAAGTCTAGGCACAGTATTAAGATTCTGCTGAATTGGGACCTAATTTTTTATAGAACCTCAGAATCTGGTTGCTACATAACATAATAATGAATGTCCTGTTTCTGTATTTCATTACTGTGTTTTATCACTTCCAGCAGTGATAATCATAGTTAGGACAAAATAGCTACCAAGAGAATATATTTCCCTTAAAACTTCTACAACTTGATTCCTCTTGAAGATCAGGATGTTCAGAAAGAAAGAGTGCAAGAGAGAGCAAAAAAAACAAGAAACAAGCAACAAAGAAAGACAACAGCAGTTTGGCAATTGTAAGGTAACACTACAAAGTTCCTGCTGATCATCATAGGGTTCCTGTCTGAAATTTGTAGCAATTTACCTCCACAAGCTGGATGTTTTTTTGTTCCTGTTGAATTCTTGGAGCCACAGGAATAGCAGAGGAGAACGCTACACATAAGCCGTGTCTACACGTGTCGGCTACTTCGAAGTAGCAGCGCCAACTTCGAAATAGCGCCCGTCATGGCTACACGTGGCGGGCGCTATTTTGAAGTTGACATCGACATAAGGCGGCAAGACGTCGAAGTCACTATCCCCATCAGGAGATGGGAATAGCGCCCTCCTTCGACGTTCAACGTCGAAGTAGGGAACGTGTAGCTGTTGCGCGTCCTGCAACATCGAAATAGCGGGGCCTGCCATGGCAGCCATCACCTGAGGGGTTGAGAGACGCTCTCTCCAGCCCCTGAGCTTGATGATCACCGCGTGGAGCGGCCCCTTAAAGGTCCCCGCCCCCTGCCTTCCTGTGCAGGAAGCTGAGAGAGCATGCAGGTGGCAGCCCAGCCACGCAGCCAGCCTGCACGCTCATCTGCAGCCACAACAACCCCCCACCGCTGCGATGGCTGGCCCCCAGCCCCCTAAACACCCCCAGGGCACCCCCCCCAAGGGGACCCAGGGCTCCCAGACTGGCAGCCAGGCTGGGAAACGGCAGGGAGGCCCCTCCTGGACGGAGGCTGAGCTTCAGGACCTGCTGGGGCTCTGGAGTGAGGAGGAGGTGCTCCAGGTAATGGGGAGCAAGAGGTGGAACGCGGATGCGTTCACTCGGCTGGCCGAGGGCCTGGCCACCCAGGGTCACCCTGCCCACACTCCTGACCACGTCAGGAGTAAGGTAAGGAGCTGTGGCAGGGTTACGCCTGGGCCCGGGATGCGGCCGGCCGATCTGGGGCTGCCCCCGTCACTTGCCTCTTTTACAGGGAGCTCAGGGCCATCTTGGGCCCCCGGCACACCTCCTCCCCTCCGGCCACTCTTGATGCCTTGGCTGGCGAGCCCCAGCAGGCCCCGGAGGTGGAGTCCGCCCCGGAGGTAAGCCCCGCACCCCGGGGTCCCCCCCAGGAGCCCACCCCTGGGGCACCGGAGGAGGAGGAGGAGGAGGAGGAGCGGGAGTCCTCCTCCAGCGACGGGGGGCTCCAAATAATCCTGCCATCACGGAGCTCCAGCAGGGCGTCCGTGCACCGGGTGTCCCCCGAACGTGGGAGTGGACCATCAGGTATGTACCCCCCCAGTGCACACCCCCAGGGTTGAGGGGCAGGGGTAACAGATATGACCAGGGCCCTCCCCATGCCCAGATGACCATGGCCCCAAGGACAGCAGTGGCATGTCCCTCAGAAGAGTGCATCAGCCCCTGCCCCCCCAGCATGACAGCACCATGCCCCATCCCTGGGGATGGGGGGAGTGGAACCTAGGGTGCCCTGTGTGGGGGGACACCCATCATCATCATCAGCAGCATCTCCTGGGGACGGGGATGGGGAACCAGCAGCAGAGGGGTGGGGGGACAAGGGCCACGGCTCGGGGCCCACACTAACGGCTGTCTCCACTCTTCTTCCGCCCCTGTGTTCCGCAGCTGCACCATCAGAAGGACCAGAGAGCACCGGCGAGGTGTCAGTGGTCCCGGAGAGCCCACTGGGGCCATCACTCCAGGCCAGCCCCTCGGCTGAGCACCGACCGGCCCCAGGGCAGGGATGACGGCGAAGCCAACACCACCCCCGGACGGCGACGGACCTCCAGCTGCTGGCCATCCTTTGTCGGCAGCTGGAGGTCTCCGAGCAGCGTCTGCGGGTGGAAGAGCAGCGCCTCCAGCTCCAAGAGTGGGAGCTGGCCTCGCACCAGGAGGCATGGGGGGCCTTTATGCACATTTTTGAGTGCATAGCAGACTACCTGGCCCCCCATGCTGCTCTGGCCGCCGCTCTGCCTGCCCTGTCTGCTCCACCCGCCGCTCCACCCGCTGCTCCACCCGCCGTCCGCCACCAAGGGCCCATCCGCTGAGGGGGACCTGGGGCCAGCTGACACCCGCTGGCCTTATCTCCTGGTCCGCCCGGCCCCCAGCCAGCCCCGGCGTGGGCTGCGGCTGAGGCGCGGGTCGCGGCCGCCCACCCCCAGCACTGGACATTAGGGGGTGTGGGGCCCAGGATGTGGCCCCACCTCCCCCTTTGTATATATCCCCGTCATCTATGTTTTGTAAATAGTTTGTATTAGATCCCTGTTCTGTTATGTTATGATGATACCTGCCCCCCTATGTAAATAGTTCTCCCCTTCCTTGTCTTCCCCTTTTTTTCCCTTTCATCTTATAATAAGTATATATATAATATTTATTTTGGCTGTACATAGTTATAATATAACAAGAAGAATTCAACATATATATTCTGGTTTGACGAAAAACATGTCTGTTTTTATTTACAAGAAAAGTGGCTGGGGTTTGCTCTTGGGTGCTCTGTGGTGTGGGTGTAGGGGCAGGGAGTGCTGTGGAGGATGGGGGGGGTGCAGTGGGGGGCCTGCCAGCATTCACCCCACGGCCTCGTCGAACTGGGCCCTCAGGGCCTCCCGGACCAGGGTCCCTTCGGGGTCCACCTGGCGACTGGGGGCAGCGGGTGGCTGCACATCGGCCCTGCCAGCCTCCACAGCCCAGCCCTGAAAGAATGCCTCCCCCTTGCTCTCGACGAGGTTGTGCAGGGCGCTGCACGTGCCCACAATCTGGGGGATGTTGGTGGGACCCACATCAAGGCGGGTGAGGAGACACCTCCAGCGCCCTTTGAGGCAGCCAAATGTGCGCTCCATCACCTGGCGCACGTGGTTCAGGTGCATGTTGAAGCGCTGCTGCCTAGCTGAGAGATGGCCCATGTAAGGGTGCATGAGCCAGGGCTGGAGGGGGTATGCCGCGTCTGCGATGACGCAGAGGGGCATGGTGGTGTCCCCCACAGGGATCTCCCGCTGGGGGATGTAGGTCCCCGCCTCCAGCTGGTGGCACAGGCCTGAGTTCCGGAATACCCGGGCGTCGGGGGTGCTGCCAGGCCAGTCCACATATGTGTCCAGGAAGTGGCCCCTGCTGTCCACCAAGGCCTGGAGGACTACTGAGTGGTAGCCCTTCCGGTTTAGGTAGCGTCCTCAACTGTACTCCAGGGCGTGGATGGGGATGTGGGTCCCATCCAGAGCCCTGAAGCAATTGGGGAAGCCCAGGGTGGCAAAGCCTGCGATGGCGGCATCCGGGTCCCCAAGCCTCATGAGCCTGTGGAGGAGCAGGGCATTGATGGCACAGACGACCTGCAGGGGAAGCACATGGGAGAGCACCAGTGAGGGGTGTGCAGGGTGTGTGTGGCCCTCCCCTGCCAGGGCTCCCCTCCCCTCCCCCCATGGGTCCTCTTACCTCCATGAGGACAGCCCCGACGGTGGCCTTGCCGACGCCAAACTGCTGGCCCACGGATCGGTAGCTGTCTGGAGTGGCCAGCTTCCAGACAGCAATGCTGACCTGTTTCTCCACACTGAGGGCACACCGCATGAAGGTGTCCTGGTGCCTCAGTGCGGGGGTGAGCCACTGGCATAGCTCCAGAAATGTCTGCCAGCTCATGCAAAAGTTCCTGAGCTAGCGGTCGTCATCCCACTCTCCGAGCACCAGCCGCTCCCACCAGTAGGTGCTCGTGGGGTAGCTCCACAGCCGGCGGCGTGTGAGGCGGGGGAGCGGGGGCGGGGTGCTGCAGGGTTGGGGGTTGCCTCCTCCTTCCCTGGGGGCAGCTCCTCCTCTGTGGCTAGGATGTGATCAGCTGCCTCCTGCATGGCACTGAGCAGGGCGAGCACTGCTGCTACAGGGGCGGCAGTGTGGACCTCTGGCTGCTGCTGCTGCCGCCACTGCTGCTGGGGGTCCATGACTGTGTCGCTCGAGGTGTGCGTGCCTGTGGCTCTGCAGACCATGTGCTGTGCAGGCTGAGTGTGTCTGGGAGGGGCCCTTTAAGGGAGTGGCTAGCTGTTGCCCCGGAAGTGTTAGTCCGCCCTGTGACCCTGTCTGCAGCTGTTCCTGGCACCCGTATTTCGATGTGTGCTACTTTGGCATGTAGATGTTCCCTCGCAGCGCCTACTTTGATGTGGTGCTGCCCAACGTCGACGTCGAACGTCTAAGGCACCAGCCCTGGAGGACGTATAGACGTTATTCACCGAAATAGCCTAAAAAGCTCTTTCGAACTTAGAACATGCAAATGAGGGGTTGAATATGTAAATTTATATCTCATTTGCATTTTCGATTTTCCTTAATTTCCTCTGTCTTTCGAAAGAGGGGTGCAAGTGTAGACACACCCATGGTGTATAACTTCCTCAGATGAGTAAGAAAATGGATACACAACAATAGTTTCATCATCAGGGGTGACACAACTAAAATAAAACTCCCTCCCCTTATTTTCAGAGTCAAATAATGTAATTAATAGCAAACTAAGAGGTTTTCAAATGACAGCGTGTGGTAATCCCAATTTCCCTTTCTTTTGTCCTTTAGGTTATTTCCCACGTTGGTGGTCCTGCCACTGTTTCTGAAAAGTGAGGAAAACATTATGGTAGCCATGGTTATGAAAAGGAACAAAAAGAAAAATAAATAGCGCAACCTACAACCAGAAGAAGAAGAAGAAGAAGAAGAAACAAGTACAGAGTTCATTTTATACTCAGAAGTAATTGCACTGACCTCAAGAGATAATACCTGCAACTATGACAGGCCTGTTTTCTCCTATAGACAACCTCCCCACCTTATGAGGATTCTCACTAGCAACCACGAGCTATACCACAATAATAGCAACCCTGGAACTTTTCCTTACAACAAGCCCTATTGCCAATTTAGTCCACATATCTGTCCTGGAGATACCATCACTGGACCTAACCATGTTATTCACAGAATCACAGGCACATTCTCCTGTTCCTCAACTAACATCATATATGCCATCATGTGCCAACAATGCCCATACATCATGTATATAGGACAGACTGCAAACACTCTTTGACAAATAATGAATGGACACAAAACAGACATCAAAAAACTCCTAACTCACAAACCTGTTAGCCAGCACTTTCATGGAGTGGGCCATTCTGTTAATGACCTGAAAGTCTGTGTTTTACTGAACAGAAGCTTTAACAACTGTTTACAGAGCAAGTGCTCAGAACTATCATTTATATTCAAATTCGACTCAACACATGGGTTGAACTGGGACAGCAATTACCTGACCCATTATAAGGACTCTTTAACGTACTTTGTTTTATCAAACTCTTCACTTCCCCACCCCACACCCCTCCCTCCTGCTACCCCTCTTCTCTTCTGATATGCCAACCTTGATAACAATTTTTGGACCTCTGTGCTTTATATATTGAATCTGTTCTGGTAAGGCTATGATTTGAAGAAGTGGGTCTGTCCCACGAAAGCTCATCACCTAATAAATTATTTTGTTAGTCTTTAAAGTGCTACATGACTGCTTTTTTACCTGAAACTATATCATACTCCCTGTTACCATTAGCATTAGTATTGCCCACTTGGAATGCCCACTTGTTGCAGTGTCTAGGAATAGATCCTATTGTGCTAGGTGCTGTACAAAGGCTGAACAAAAGGACAGTCCATGCCACAAGAAGCTTACACAGTAAATAGAAGACAAAGGCCGTGTCTACACTAGCCCCAAACTTTGAAATGGCCACGCAAATGGCCATTTCGAAGTTTACTAATGAAGTGCTGAAATGCATATTCAGCGTTTCATTAGCATGCGGGCGGCCGCGGCGCTTCAAAATTGACGCGGCTCACCACCGCGCGGCACGTCCCAACAAGGCTCCTTTTCAGAAAGGCCCCGCCTACTTCGAAGTCCCCTTATTCCCATGAGCAGATGGGAATAAGGGGACTTCGAAGTAGGCAGGGTCCTTTCGAAAAGGAGCCCCGTTGGGACGAGCCACGCAGCGGTGAGCCGCGTCAATTTCGAAGCACCGCGGATGCCTGCATGCTAAGGAAGCGCTGAATATGCATTTTAGCGCTTCATTAGTAAACTTCGAAATGGCCATTGGCATGGCCATTTCAAATTTTGGGGATAGTGTAGACACGGACAAAAGACAGCAGGAGGATGCAGACAGACAGATGGAGGAGTGCAAGGAAGCAATGAGACAACATTGCTCAGTCCCCAAGACTGGGTTGCATGTGAGTAGTCTGTCTATCTCATTTAATCAAAGTGGCTTCTGCAGCTTATGTCATCATTTTAATCACATTAACCTCAGGACACTAGACTTTGCCTGGCTGAGAAGAAAGGAAGTTTCAGAGATCACACACACTGTAACAAATGAGAGTGCCTGGGCTTGTGAGGGGCTGAACTCCCTGACCCAGGCCCACTGGTGTCCATGTGAGCGGAGGGGGATCAGCGCTTCCCAGGAGTGATAGCATCTCTGACATTTGCAAAATAATTTGTGACAAATATCCTCTGTGGTTAGCTGTGTCATTCTGAAGAAACACTTATTTTCATGCTGGTTGCTTCACTGTCCTTTCCAGCCAGCATCAGAAGAAGCTGGTGGATGATAGACACAATCCCAGGTTCAATGCATAAAATTGTTTGCCAATCAGTTAATGTTGTTACTTGGTTGCAGTGTGGAAACATCAGCTATTACAGTTAATGGCTACGTCTACACGTGAAGCCTACATCGAAGCAGCCTATTTCGATGTGGCGACATCGAAATAGGCTATTTCGATGAATAACGTCTACACGTCCTCCAGGGCTGGCAACGTCGATGTTCAACATTGACGTTGCGCAGCACCACATCGAAATAGGCGCTGCGAGGGAACGTCTACACGCCACAGTAGCACACATCGAAATAAGGGTGCCAGGCACAGCTGCAGACAGGGTCACAGGGCGGACTCAACAGCCAGCCGCTCCCTTAAAGGGCCCCTCCCAGACACACTTGCACTAAACAGCACAAGATCCACAGAGCCGACAACGAGTTGCAGACCCTGTGCATGCAGCATGAATCCCCCGCTGCAGCAGCAGCAGCCAGAAGCCCTGGGCTAAAGGCTGCTGCCCACGGTGACCATAGAGCCCCGCACAGGCTGGAGAGACAGCATCTCTCAACCCCCCAGCTGATGGCTGCCATGGAGGACCCCACAATTTCGACGTTGCGGGACGCGGATTGTCTACACGGTCCCTACTTCGACGTTCAACGTCGAAGTAGGGCGCTATTCCGATCCCCTCATGAGGTTAGCGACTTCGACGTCTCGCCGCCTAACGTCGAAGTTAACTTCGAAATAGCGCCCGACGTGTGTAGCCGCGACGGGTGCTATTTCGAAGTTAGTGCCGCTACTTCGAAGTAGCGTGCACGTGTAGACACAGCCAATGAGTGTTATGATAGCATTTATGCACTCACATTCAGATGAGGGGGGCTCTATTATATAAAGTCAGTACCTTCCAACCAGACTCCCTCCAAACTCTGAACCTTGAAGAGAGGTGTGTTCATAAGAAAAAGAGCCTTTAACTATTAACCAAGGCTATGTTTCTTCAGTTTTGCCTTCTACTTGTGAGTTAAAGGTTTTATTAGATAATAGATTTTAAGGCCAGAAGGTCCATGAAGTGGGTCTTTGCCCATGAAAGTTTATGCTCCAAAATATCTGTTAGTCTATAAGGTGCCACAGGACTTCTTGTTATTCTCAAAGATACAGACTAACACAGTTACCTCTCTGATACTTGTGATCATCTAGTCTGACCTCCTGCAGAACAAACCCATAGAGTTTCAGCCAATGTTTCTGCACCAAACCCATAACTTACAGTTGAGCTAGAGCCTGTCTTTCACTATGCAAAACTGAGTAATAATCAAGGCTTGAATTAGCCCTGTAGTAACTGTGGATGAATACAAAGTAGTGTAACCCAGAGACACTGAGAGCATGGACTAAGGGACTGAAGTCTGCTCTACAGCCTTAGGAATTACCTTATGCTGTAGAGGCACATGACTTTAGACCTTAAACATGGTCAATGGGTGAAGCTGCAGCTAAGGAAAGCAAGGCCCAGTCCTGCCCCTTCTACCCTGAGTTCCCACTGCTTTTGCCCCAAGGCCCTACCCTTTTCTGCAATCTTCCCTCTTGGGCAACCGGGGACCTGTGCAGCCCGGCTGTAACCCCAGCCCTCCTGTGTGACTGGGAGTCATACAACCATGCTGCAAACCCAGCTTTGCTAGGGAGTAGGGAATGTAAACAATTTTGGGCAGGCAATGCCTTCCCTTGCCTACATTACCCTTTTCCTATGCCCCTAAGGTCACAGGTTCAGTTCCTTCTGCTGACAAACTGAGCCTATCAGTTTTCAGTACCATAAAGAATTAACTGTTGATAAACATGTTTGACATAAATAATCCCAGGCCTGACTGCGTTCTGAAATTGCGGTACCACTGAAATGAATGGAGTTTTGTTACTACTTTTAGTAAGGCCAGGATTTGGTTCTTGGCCATCCTTACTGGGATTTCAATGCCATCCTTTACTCAGTGTGAAGCAGTGGCAAATGTGTGTGCGTGTGTGTGTGTGTGTGTTAATAAAAACAAAAATGAATAAGAAAGAACATAGTGTAAGATACATCAAACATTAAATATGTACTTGGGCTAATGTGGATTTTTGTCTTTGAAATCCAGAAAGTAAGGCAATTATGAACGGAGACAGAAGCAAATAGTTTAAATATCTAAGCTTTTAAAATAAGTTTTAGTTTAATTGTTAATGAGATTTTTCTAACATTTGTTCATCTAAAGATTGATTTGCAAATGTAAGAGGATCTGCATTAAGGATTCATAGTTAGACTTAAATCAATTCCTCAGGACAGGAGAGGAATAGGTTGATAATAAATTTACCTCTTCTTGATAAAGAGCTTTGATTTATTGCAGCCTGGTAAGCTTTACCATCCTGGCTATATCTATACTAGCATCCTCCTTCCAAAAGCGGGGCGGGGTGCTAATGAGACACTTCGGAATATGCTAATGAGGTGCTGCAATGAATATTCACTTCTGCTTGCATATTCATTGCAGCACCTCATTAGCATAATGGCAGCAAGTGCTGCTTTCAATCATGCATGGCTCATCTACAAGGGGTCCTTATATAACCAAATAGGAAAAAGGGGATTTCAAAGTGTGTGGGATCCTTTCAAAAAAGACCCTGTGTAAACAAGCCATGTGTGATCGAAAATGGCACTTTCGAAGTGCTGCTGCCGCCATTATGCTAATGAGGTGCTGTTTATTCATTGCAGCACCTCATTAACATATCCTGAAGTGTCTCATTAGCATCCCCCTTTCAAAAGGGGGGCTGCTAGTGTAGAGACAGCTCCTATGATAAATTCATTCATTAACATTTTTATACACTTGGGTACATACATAAAACCATCACACTTAAATATGAACATCTTTTTTTTATATCTGTAATTTCTTTTTATCTCTAAATTCTGTTTTGATTAATAAAGGTTGTAAATTTATAAGAATTATTTTAATGCGAAGTTCATAAATCCTTGAGAAATGTAATGTCGACAGCTGGATAAATAAAATTACATGACAGTACTTATCTTCCAGGAAGAAGAAAGTTCATATTTTAAAGGCCATGTCTACACTAGCCCAAAACTTCGAAATGGCCATTTCAAAGATTACTAATGAAGCTCTGAAATATATATTCAGTACCTCAGTGGCCGTGTCTACACTAGCCCCAAACTTCGAAATGGCCACGCAAATGGCCATTTCGAAGTTTACTAATGAAGTGCTGAAATGCATATTCAGCACTTCATTAGCATGCGGGCGGCCGCGGCACTTCGAAATTGACGCACTTTGCGGCCGCACGTCTCATCCTAACGGGGCTCCTTTTCGAAAGGACCCCGCCTACTTCGAAGTCCCCTTATTCCCATCAGCTCATGGGAATAAGGGGACTTTGAAGTAGGCGGGGTCCTTTCGAAAAGGAGCCCCGTTGAGATAAGACGCGCAGCAGCGAGCCGCATCAATTTCAAAGTGCCACGGCCGCCCGCATGCTAGTGAGGCACTGAATATGCATTTCAGCACTTCATTAGTAAACTTCGAAATGGCCATTTGTGTGGCCATTTCGAAGTTTGGGGCTAATGTAGACGTAGCCATTAGCATGTGGGCGGCCACGGCACTTCGAAATTGCTGTGACTCGCTGCCACACGGCTTGTCCAGATGGGGATACTTTTCGAAAGGACCCCACCAACTTCAAAATCCCCTTATTCATATCAGCAGATAGAAATAAGGGGATTTTGAAGTTCCCAGGGCCCTTTAGAAAAGAACCCCATCTGGAAGAGCCGTGTGGCAGCAAGCCGCAGCAATTTCAAAGTGCCACGGCTGCCCACATGCTAATGAGGTGTTGAATATGTATTTTCAAAGTGACCAACACCGCCGTCCTCGAGCAAGCTGGAATCCCAACCATGTACACCCTCCTCAGGCAGCGTCGGCTCTGCTGCCTTGGCCACGTCCACAGGATGAATGATGGAAAGATTCCAAAAGACAACCTGTATGGTGAGCTAGCCTCTGGCAAAGGACCTCCCGGATGCCCCCAGTTGCGCTACAAAGATGTCTGCAAGAGAGACCTCAGAGAGGTAGACATCGAGCTGGACAACTGGGAAGAACTAGCAGACGACCACAGCAGATGGAGGCAGGGGTTACACAAGGGCCTTCAGAAGGGCAATATGAGGATCAGACAGCTAGCAGAGGAGAAGCGAGCGCACAGAAAGCACAATAAGGACTTGCCAGACACCCACCACATCTGCAAGAGATGCAGCAAGGACTGTCACTCTCATGTGGGTCTTCATAGTCACAGTAGATGCTGTAAATGAAGTTCTCAATTGAAACTATAAAGGGCGTGATCCATAGTCTATGCAGACTGAAGGATGCCTACTACTACTACTACTTCTACTATATGTGTTACCCAGAGAGGTGGTGGAATCTCCATCTATGGTGGTTTTTAAGTCCCAGCATGACAAAGTCCTGCCTGTGATGATTTAGTTAGGGTTGATCGTGTTTCAGGCAGGGGGCTGGACTAGATGACTTCCAGAGGTCCCTTCCAGGCTTAGTATTCTATAATGCTATGATTCTACGAAGAATCCAGATTTTCAAATCAGCTCTCATTTTAACCATTTGTTGTTTATTACTTACTAGCATTCATGAGAAAGAGTTTCATGGATAGGAGACGTTACTATTCTTTATATACTCATACCCTGTGCAAAGGGTAAGTATGCATGTGAATAAGAATATTCACTCTTTATTCACCATTTGTTATTCAGTACTGTTCCATTTCAGTAATTACAATGCATTTTGAGGGGCAACTATATCCGTACATACTCTCCAGATTGTACCTTGTTGTGGTGAGTGGGCTTGTGTGTTCCAATGAATCTGAGACTGATGCTGCAAGGACTCTTGTGCTCCCAACAGGGTCACCCGGGGAGGAAAGATCAAGGGGGAAGGTCTAGACAAAGAACAATTTTAAACGTCCTGAGCAGTAGAACAGGCAGAGGATAGCGAAGGTAATGCTACAATGGCTGTGAAGCCAGATGAAGGCTGCAGAGGACAGGAGACTCACCATTGTCATGGATTTCATGCCACTGGCCCTGAGTTTTCTATCTACCAAGAACTGTGTGATAGCTGAAGTGCAACAGTCCCACCACATTAAAAGAAGTCACACACAGGCATCTTCCTCTGTGTACTCCATGAGGGGGTGCTGCAATTTGAGAGGCCCTGCCACAATGCAGATGAGGAGAGGCGGAGAAGAAGAAAATTAAGAACTTCCCCATACCCCTCCAACAGCTACCAACATCTGCCTCGTCTGTGATGAGATCTGTGGCCCCAGAGCTAGGCTGATTAGCCATCAACAGACTCACAAATAGGAGGGTGACACGAAGATGTCCTACGCATTATTGAGTGACTGCCAGGAAGACAGCCATATGTAAGGAAAGTGCCAGCAGGAGCTCAATACTGCTGAAAGATTTGAGGAATGTCCCCTTTAGAGATCATTTGCATGAAAATGCAAAGGTGTACATATGTAATACCTTGTAAACAAAGCCTGATGGGTAGCATGTGAAGCAATGATATTTGGTCTATTGTAAACAACGTTGTTGTATGGTCACAATTTATGCTATCACTCAGTGTAAGAATTGTGGAGTCTCACGAATGCTTGAAGTTGTTGTGGGGGGTACAGGGCAGTCATCATCACTGCCTAGGATATGGATTGCACAGGGCTCCTCCACATCTGAGCAGTCTGAGACAGAAGTGGTGGAGGCAGAGTGGTTCAACCAGCTGGATAGAAGACTTGTGGTACTAAAGCTGTATGAATGGTTTATTGGCTTCCCACTCTCATGTTGCTCAAAGGTAGAGCTAAAGCTGTGGTCTATGGTTATTTTGTGAGAATCCATCCTGGTAGATGCTGAGATACTGTAGCTAAACCCAAAGCTGAAGCCCCTCTGAGATAAAATCAGTGGTAGCTAAAGCCATGGAGAGCTGGAATCATATGATTTTGCCTACAGCAAAACTCACAATACAGTGGACAAGCAGCTAGTGGAGCACAACAGACAGGTGGTTGGTAGAAATGGGTGGCTGGCAGAAGGGAGTGACTGGCAGGTGGTTGGTGGAGCAGCTGGCAGGAGGAAGCAGGACAGTGGACCAGCACAAAGGTGGCAGTGCCTCAGGCTCAGTGAGGGAATGCATCAGGGTGATACGTCATGGCCTGCACAGACTGGACAGAGTTGTAACTGGGGCATTTGAAGGAGGGTACAGACAAAGTTCAGGTATGTGGATGGGACCCTTACAGTATTAGACTTGTGAGCCTGAGAGGCAAAGGACACAGCTCAAATCCATATGAGCTGGGACAGTTACTTGAGGGTTGGTTATGAACTCTGGGTGTGGTATTTTCCCAAGCTAATGCCATGTGACTACTCTATCTGTTCATTAAAAGTTTCTTTCTACACTCAGACTCTGTACTTGTGAGTGGGGAAGCATTGCCTCTTGGAGGCACTCAGGGGTGTGTGAATTTCCCAAGCTACTGGGTGAAGGGCTCAAGCTGGATCTGTGTGAGATGGATGAAAAGGAACCCCTCGGTATTGAACCCAGCTCTCATTGCTGCTGACTGCTTCAGGCAGAAGGATTACACAAAGAAACATTGTTTGCTCCCCAAGTATTGTAGAATTAGCGCCCTCAGATTTGCCTGAAATAGACGTTTTCATGGCTTTTCTGTGGGATTTTCTTTTCCTATTTTGTTATGTCTGCCCAAATGCTTAGACCTAATGATTTTCTTCTGCTCTCCAACTGTATCAAGCTGAAGGTACTTGTTTTACCTTTCATGGCTCTGTTTCATCTTAACTGGAAAACGAACGGATGAATATATAATAGGTTGGTGGTTTTACGGCCTTAAACTCTTCAGTTATGTTACTATTTTGTCTTTCATTTTTTAAAATGTAGATTCACTCAGGAATTAATTCTGGACAAGTAGATGATTAGAGGGGGGGTATACTAGCCCTATAGATATTTTCCAGTGGGCCATGGATGTCAATGCAGCCAAGAGTGTGTGGCTGCTCCATTCTATGCTTTTGATCCGAGGGAAGAATTTCAGCCTCTAAATCTCCATGGCATTCCCTTGTGTACAGCCCATTTACTCAGCCTGTGCTTGGGAGCAGAGTTTAGCTCTTGAGTAGTGGTAATGATCAGAAGACACAGCAAATGGTAGGACTAATAAAAATAATTTATGGATAACTGAATGTACAGTTTATAATAATACAATAAATTACATAATTACCGTAATATTACATTCTGTAGTTATTCAGACAGAAGTACCAGAGGATCAGGCTATGGAACAATATGATTTTAGATTTTTTAACATCTCTTAAAAGATGAATAATATTGCATGTAAAACAATTGTAACAAACAGGAAGCAAGTTCATGGAATTAATCAACAGTTAAACCAGCTGTTGCTTCTCATGACACTGACAACTCTCTTGCTGTTAGGATCAAACTGGTACTGTCTTGCTCCAGAGAAGAAATATACGTACCCTAAAAATAAAAATAAATCATATAGTTATATTTCAGAGATGGAATGTTTTCCAATAAATATTTTCATATAACAAAATAATAACATTGACTGTACCCACATATTTATTGTCTTACTTTCTGATCTTAGGATGATAGTGAATAATGATTATCTTTTACAAGATTATTTCAAAGGAGAAAAGCAGAAATATTCTTTGCTTTACTTACTGCCATGCTGGAAAGCTGCATCAATATTTTTACTGATTCCTGGGAAGTCAAGGATTATCTTCCTTGGATAACCCTGGTCCATGGACTGCCTGTTTTCATTGTATCTGAATACAAGTAATATATTTGTAATTTATGTGAAAGCTTTTTGTGAAAGTGACGCCCCAGCCTGAGGAAGCTGGGGGCCTGTACACGTAACTATGAAATTATACTTGTCTTATTGCCAACTATCTAGCAGATATATTCTTTATGAAGTAAAATCATATGGATCTTTATGGGGTTTACTATTTTATTATGCAGGAGGGGCACCTACTCCCAGTGCAGAGGCTGAGAGAGGCCAGACAGAAAAGTGGGACGCTGTGCCCCTACTTGCCACAGAGCCCTGCCCTTCGTTGGTACTACCATGGGGTCAGATCTGAGGCTGAACTGAAGGTGAGCAGTACAGCATGCTGGGTGTTTGCAGCTGCAGGGATCCAGCTTAGGGGCCAGCTGAGCCCTTGGAGCACAGCAACTATGGGTACTGGGAACAAAAGCCTGGGCCAGAGTGTTTCTGGCCACTATGGGTAGCCATGGACTTGCCACCTGAGATGGCCCAGGCCATGGGTTGGAGGCTGCTTTCAGGCACTCTAGTCGTGGTCCAGCAATGGACCCAGCCAGCAAGCACCATCTGTCCCCTCAACCTTCAGAGCTGAATGGCTGGGGAGCAGCAGCAGCTATGGGGAAACTGAAAGGAGGAAAGACTAATATGAGCATGCAAATAGTTCCTGCAAGCCAGTTGCCTCCCAGAGCTGCCCTGATAATGTGATCCCAAGAGATCTATTGGACTGAATTCTAAACAGTTTTCTTGTGCAAAGCCAGGGAGCCCATTACAAGGTGATGGGGCATTAGTTCAGTGGGGAGGTTTATTGCAAAAGATTACTGAGCTACTGTCAAGTATAAACAAACTGGAATTATGGACATAATCAAACAGCAGAAATCTGTCTGACTGTTCATAGTAAAGAACAAAAACTAGTATTTAAGCAAAACAAAACAGCAGCCAGGTAGCACTTTAAAGACTAACAAAGGCTGTGTCTAGACTAACCCTGAACTTTGAAGGGGGCCTGGTAATTGGGGTGTCGGGAGATTACTAATGAAGTGCTGCGGTGCAAAATCTCCCATGCGGTAACTTCAAAGTGTGAAACTTCCAAGTGCCGGTTTGGGTGTCGCCGCGGGTACTTTGAAGTGCCCACACTACATTAAAGTACCTGTGGCTGACCCGCGCCTACACGCAAGCCGGCACTTTGAAGTTTCACACTTCAAAGTTGCCGCAGAGGAGATTTTGACTAATGAAGTGCTGCATATGCACCACAGCACTTCATTCGTAATCTCCTGACACCCTACTTACCATGCCCCCTTCGAAGTTTGGGGCTAGTGTAGACACAGCCAAAATGATTTGTTTGGTGATGAGATTTTGTGGGACAGACCCACTTCATCAGATCAGATGAAGTGAGTCTGTCCCATGAAAGCTCATCACTGAATAAATCATTTTGTTAGTTTTTAAAGTGTTACATGACTGGTGTTTTGTTTTGTTAGAATGCAGACTAACATGGCTACCTCGCTGTTAGTATTTCAATAGTTCTGTTTGCTTGATGTTTAAGAGACACAGAAGTACAATGTCATAACATTACCTCCTTTGGGTAATTCTTACAGAACTTACTAGCTAACAGTTTTTCTTCAGGTTTTATGTCTCACCCTACATGAAGCATGTGATTACATCCTGCCACAGAATTCTACAGGATCATTGGAAAAAACCATATGGAAAGGTTATCATTTTCTATCAGACTCCCTAGGTTTTTAAACCAACTTCCACAGAATGCTATTCAATTGTATGGAACTGAAATGTTTTTATCCCTATTGCACTTTATTGTATGTTCACATATTCATCCTCCAAGCATGAAGGGAGAATTATGAGTCTCTTGAAGATTAAATCTTACCTCCAATACTTGTTCCCTACAAAGAAGTAGGTTTTCCCTGAATTCTCATCGCTGTAAGCTGCATTAATTCTCTTAACATTTTTGGGGAAGCCAAAGTCATAGATACTTTTTGGGCGGTTGTACACTAAGTCGTATCCACTGAGGACCCAATATTTATTCCCTGAAAAATAAAATAGAAGTGTTTCACCAGCAGCTTCTGCTAATACCAAGCATGTAATCACCCTTTTCATTCCAATTATGATAATGAAGCAACTTGATTTTCAACAGATGTGTAGCTGAGTAGTGTTTTTGAGATCTCATTCTACCCTTTACTTTAATTAAATTAAGGAATGGCACTGATCCGTGTATTTTAAACAGAGGACACACATCCTTCATGTTCATGAATTAGATCTTGGGGCAATGAGTCCAAGAAGAAACTTTCCCACACTCTTATACATTTATACATGTTGGAAGAAGACTCATTGAATTCTACAAATTGAACAGTAATTCGCCATATACTGGTTATTGGGATGCAGGAGATTACCAATACTTGGCATGTGGTCAGATACTTTGGCGATAGAGGCATATACATGTCTAAAAGTTTAGATGTATAGACAGAAACTTAGCTACTACTAAGTACATTTGTCTTATCTAAATGGGCAGGTGATCTTAGGTATGTCACCCTGTTCTTCATAGTCTCTCTTTTCCCACTTATGTGTGTAGTTACTAGAGTTATTTTAAACAGGCAGCAATTTTCATCAAGAGATGGCCTTTTAACCGAAACTTTTCACAAAGTGGCAGCATTATCAACATTTTGGGTTGGGAATCAGGATTGTAGAGAATTTTGTGTCCTTTTTCTTATTCTGGTGAAAATTTGTAACAAAAATGTTATGAAAATGCTTCTTAAAATTTTTACCTTTCAAAATGAGGCCCTTTAGAACCAAAGAAAAACAGGCTTGAAACTTTGCACAACAAGAAGTGCTCACTTTTTGACCACTTTGAATAATTACCCTCATCAGTATGTCCTTTCTTCACCTGGGTTCTAAAGTCTATGGAGCTCTTGTGCTCCCTGTGTTCTGTAATGTACCTAGCCTGGCAGACCTTTGGCTGTTGCATCCACAACAACTGATTCTCTGCTGAATGCTTTTCAAAACAGTTGCGAGTTCTTTGACTTGCTACTGAGAATTAGTGGTAATTCAAGGCAGCTAGTGATCTAGCCCACAGCATATTTTGAATTTAACCAAAGTGCTTCTTAATATTAGTGAATTATTTGCTAGCATGAAACTATATTTGAAGGAAAGGTGAAGCTATTTTCACGTCTCACTTTTCAGAAACTTTACAGCAGGCCAGCCAATGGAGGGTGGTGAGCTGGGGCAACTCCTCTGGAGCCTGGTGAATCAAAAGGGTTCAGTACAGGCATCCAGAGGCCCAGACCTTTTAAATCACCATTGGCATACATGATAGTGTGCTACAGGTGGTTCTGAGGGCTGACTAGGCAGAGGGTGGCCCACAACATGGTTTGCTCTGAGTAGCACCAAGGGCTGGTTGGTCCCAGTCCCACCCCTTCCACCCAAGGCCATGCCCTTTCCAAGAATATGGAACTAGTTGTTCCCCTCCCATCTGCCCTGAATGTTGATCAAGAGCCTGACAAGTCTTTTGCCTCCCCAACATACATGAACTAGATGAAGAAGTCTTTAATCCACTGTTCACACGTTGGGGGCTTTCCTAATTTGAACATTTTAATCATTTCATGCAGTGACATCTAAGGGGAATTGCACGTTCTGTAGCGCACAGAATTCCCAATAAATTAATATATGAAAAGAACAAAACAATTGCAGATTGTTACCTTTAAAAAGAAAAACTTGATCCTTTTCAACATTTTCATAAGCCGCTTGAATTCCAGATGGGAGATTTGGCCAGAATAAGGAAATGAAATTGAGCTCGAGTTCTGTCATCTGAGAATGTTTGCGCCAGAAATACCTGGTTTAAATAAAATTTGCATATTAAAACTGTTCCTGCACCTGACATAAACATAATCCATTGGTGAAGTGTCTCGGATACTGTCTCCCTTTAATGTTTGATCCACAGCGAGGAAAAGAGTTTGCTAGGATTGCTACCTGCTAGAGCTAATTGTTCATTGGTGTGGGTGCTGGAACTTACAGATTCTAACCCTGTGACTGGTCTATGATATGGTGGAGTCATGTCAAACTAACAGCCCAATGTGCCACATAAACATACCTTTGCAAAGCCGAGGAGTGCAACTGGCCTGATATTAATTTAATCTAGACTGGTAATAAACCTGTCATTGCACTGCTTACAGTGGCAGAGTATTGAATAGAATCCATATTCATCATTCCTAACCAGCAGACCCCTAACATTTAAGTTATTCTTCTCTGATCAGAGCTGTGTGCCTGAAAGGGTCCATCCTCAGTCAGAGGATACCAGGGCCTTGGTCATAGTTCCCACTGAAAACAGAATTCCTCAGCAACTGCAGTGACTGGTGCCCTTTTGCCTTCTCACCACTTGATGCAGCTGCTTTGGAATCACATAAAGCATTTTGTCATGCCTGAGAGAAATGTTAGGTAAAGTGAGGCACCCATCTTCAGGGAAATTGGGCCACCTTTTGTACGTGATTACTACTGTTAGTGCTACATGTCTATTTCCCCTTATGTCTCATGGGAATTAAAGGATCAAAATGATTGTTCCCCTTTAAGTACTACACTTCAAAGAGCTGTCTCGGAAGTTCTTTATTGTTACCTGTCCTTAAAGAACATCAATTCTCCACGCAGGGTAGCAACAGCATCAAAAGTCAATTTGGGGTCGCAGGTTACTGGTGTTGTGGGTCCGGTCGGTTTAATAGGACTATCTGACTGTCCTACATGAAATTAAAGAAAAATTGACATTGTATAATATGGAGCAATTCAGATGAAAAAACAATGTTATGAAGGACTTGGTGGTCACACAACATCATCTCATGGAAAACTGGGAGGAGTCATTATAACTTCAGGTCTGCAGAGCACCTCAACTCAGCACAGGAGAGGATCAATGCTAGAAATATCAGAAGGGTAGCTTTAGTAGTCTGTATCTGCAAAAACAATGAGCAGTCCTGTGGCACCTTATAGAGTAACAGAGTTTTTCAAGTATAAGCTTTCATGGGCAAAGACCCACTTTGCCAGCTGCATCTGTGCGCACAAAAGCTTATGCTCCAAAAAATCTGTCAGTCTATAAGATGCCACAGGACTTCACATTGTTAATGCTACAAAATTTCTTAAGTCAGCAAGAAAGGGCATGCAGAAGAACTGAACTTAGTGAAACCATCTTCAGGGCAATGCCTTCCTCCAGTTAACAGGAGTTTAGCAAAACTGGAATTGCTCTGTGCAGCAACACTAGAATGTTTCTAGAATTAATAGACTGTTTCTTAAAATGTACCTTTATTATTGATTAAGCAGCATTCTGCAGAACAGTGAAATTAACCTGTATATGACTAGGTATTTATTTTTCTTACCATAGATTGCTTGAATGCCGTTAATGTCATCCTGAGGAAGGTGAAACTCACTAGGCTCGATGTAGGAATAGGTGGGGTACATCAAGGCGCCAGGATCAGTAGAATGAGACAGACCCAATGAATGGCCGAGTTCATGGGCAGCAACAAAGAACAAGTTGTATCCTGGGGAATTAAAAAAATGTATATTTAAAATAAGTGAGCTGGGTTTGAATCTAAAGCACAGCTGTCTAAGTAAAAAACACCTATACATGTTAAACCAAAACATATGACAGGCATTCAAGGTTCTTTCAGGAATTCTGAAAACATTATAATATAAAGAAATTTTGCAGGCAAATTTTATGTGACTCTATAGATCAATCTGGCCCCAAATACTGTGGCCCCCTTCAACAATGCTCCAATTTGCCTGTTCAGACTGGTTTAAATAAGGAATAATTCCCCTAAAATAAATGGAGCATCACTGACTTTGATAAAATACTCCTTACTTACATGAAAGTAAATGAGAGGAGAAATGCACAAAGGAAGACAGTCTCTTTGTGGTGTGAACAGAAACGTCAATTACCTCATGCCTTACAAGTACTGCTTCACTTCCTTTAATGCTCGTAGGCTATGTCACTCATATGCAGTGCCTCATTAGCATAATGGCAGCTGTGGCACTTTGAAAGTGCAGCTTTTGATCACGCGCGGCTTGTCTACATGCGGTCCTTTTTGAAAGGACCCTGCACTTTCTTAAATCCCTTTATTCCTATAGCCAAATAGGAATAAGGGGATTGCAAAATGTGCAGGGATCCTTTCAAAAAGGACTGCATGTAGATCAGCTGCGTGTGATCGAAAGCGGCACTTTCAAAGTGCCATGGCTGCCATTATGCTAATGAGGCACTGCATATTCATTGCAGGATTTGGGCTTATTTAGTTTGCAGAAGAGAAGACTGAGGGGTGATTTAATAGCAGCCTTCAGCTTCCTGAAGGGGTGCTCTAAAAAGGATGGAGAGAAACTGTTCTCAGTGGTGACAGACGGCAGAACAAGGGGTAATAGTCTGAAGTTACAGAAGGTGAGGAATAGGTTGGATATTAGGAAAAACTACTTCACCAGGAGGGTGGTGAGGTACTGGAATGTGTTGCCTAGGAAGGTGGTGGAATCTCCATTCCAGGAAGTTTTTAAGTCCTGGCTTGATATAGTCGTAGCTGGGAAGACTTAGTTGGGGTTGATCCTACCTGGGGCAGGGGGCTGGACTCGATGACCTCTTGAGGTCCCTTCTACGATTCTATGATTAGCATATCCCAAAGTGTCTCATTAGCATCCCCCTTTTGAAAGGGGGGTGCTAGTGTAGACATAGCAGTAATTATCTCAGACAAGACAATTAACATTCCTCCCACCCCTCACCCCCCTCCTTCAATCCTATTTGATTTGTCAGTTTTTGTTGCAATTTTTTTTGGTCCTCTGTACTTATAAATGTCAGTATGTATTAGAAATGAAATTATTCTGATGAAGTAGGTCTGTCCCATGAAAGCTCATAGCTGAATAAATCATTTTGCTAGCCTTTAAAGTGCTACATTTCTGCTGCTTTGTTATGTTGGAGTACAGACCAACATGGTTACTCCTGTCCCAGGCAGGTGCCCAGACACCTGAGACCCGAGCATGATCATTAAACCAGTAAACTAGGTTTTCCTCCACTTTTCTAGCTTGTGGAGGTTCAGTCCAGCAGGGATGCTGAGAACTTGCCTAGTGCCACACATAATGGTCAACAAGAGGTGAGGAGGGAGACGCTCCCCAGCAAAGTTTTAGCTCTGTGATGAGGGCACTAGGTCTAGAGGTGGAAGAAGATGATTCAATTCCTTCCTCTGCCTGATGAGAAGAGATTTCATAGAATCAAATAATTGTAGAACTGGAAGGGACCTCATGGAGTCATCAAGTCCAGCTCCCTGCCCAAAACAGGATCAAAACAAACTAAATTTGAACATGGGCATCGTGCTTCTGTGATAAGGGCCTAGACCACTGGACTTGTAGAGTAATATATTCTCTGGCACATTTATACACAGTTCAACACCTTCTAAGGGAGAGATTGAAAGTGATTCACACCAGAATGTCCAATAGTCCTGTCTTTTGTGAATCTAAGACTATGTTACTACTTTACATGAGGAAGATGGCACAATCTGGACCCATATAAACAGGGGGAATAATAAATCTACCTTTTGATCCTATTGTCCACTGTTCTGCATCATCAAAGTGCACATCTCCGCCAATTCCACTGCCGGGCTGGAAGGCATGAGCCAGCAGTCCATTAGGTCCATCAAAGGGAGAATTGTCACCATGATCTTGAAAAAAAAAAAGCAAGATGATTAATTTAATTCTTATTGCCAAGCACATCTATAACTGGGGGTGGCTAATGTTTGGATAGGTGGAATGTTCTTACCTCCAGTTTCAAAAGACATCACTATGTCTGCACTGCCGTCATACACCCTTTGGAATGTCAGAGGAGACACATTGCTCCAAACTTTCAGTGCGTTTTGGATCGCTTTGTCCACGTCCGCTGGACGCATATCTGGTGTGTAGTTCACAATCCTTTAGAATAGCCCATAAAATATTAGATACATTTTGCTGTCCACAATAGTCGTTTAGGTAGACTATGTTGTTTTAGGCCGAAATATTTCAGATCTGATGCGTAAAGTTAGACACCTTAAAGCTACATTTTTGGCAACATATTAAGTAACGTGATTTTCATATGTTAAGTGTTTACAGCTTCCACAGACATTAACTGGGTTTGTAGCCTCTCTTTAAAATCAGGACACTTATTTAGCTGCCAAAATATGGAATTAAATGCCTGACTTTGAAACTTTCAGCAAAACATCTGAAAATTTTGGCCTTGGTTTTTTGGCTCAATAAATTCTTTAGTGAAATGTTACCTGTATGTCAGATTCTTTCTTTCCCATTTTGGATTTCCGTCAGTGAGGACGTACGGACCCATATCTGGTACACCACACCTGGGTTTCTTCATCACCTCCAATGTGTCAACATCTGGTTTCCCAGTCACTTTCAGTCCAAAAAATGCCTGCATTTCCTTGAGTTTTTCAGTTAGCTGGTTATTGTTTTGGCTCTTAAAGAGAGACTCTTTGTCTGTTTCAAGCTTGTAGAAATTTCGTAGATAATTCTGCCAAAGGGGGGAAAAACGGTGCTTTGAGTCATTTGTTTTCATTAAGTCATACAAAACAGTCCAAACAGTTATGAAATTACATCCATGTGCCTGGGGCCAGTGGTTTTGAGGAGTCAAGACAGCTCCCTTCTGCAGGGACTTACTTAGCAATAAGAAATAATACAATATAGTTTTCTTACTGACCCCTAGATTTCCTAGTTTACAATGAAAGCTTTTGTATAATGTATCTTTAAAAGTTTTAAATTTACTTCTTAGTTATTTACTGTACATTTGTGTAGTCCAATCTCCTTTCACAGCTATTACTCACAAACATAATCCAATTAACTTTTTTGGATCTGTTCAAATCAGTGGAGGATAACAGAACCTGTTTCTCAGGCACTAACTACTCAACAATGATTCCCTGTGAAACCAGTGGACGCTGCTGGGTGCTAAGTTTTACATCTTAACAAAGTTATATTTCTTAGTTATTTTTATTCTGTTACTCTATTAAGGCTCTGATTAAGCAAAATACTTGAGCATGTGCCTAATTTTAAGTAAACCCATTGAAGCCAATGAGGTTATGATCTTAAGGCTAGGCACAGAGTTAAGTATCTTGCTGAATTGGGACCTACATTTTTATAGAATCTCACAATCTGGTTGCTAGATACCATAATGAATGTCCTGTTTCTGTATTTCATTACCTTATTTTACCACTTCCAAGAGTGATAATCATAATTAAGACAAAATAGCTACCAAGAGAAAATATTTCTCTTAAAACTTCTGCAACTTGAAACCTCTTGAAGATCAAGATGTTCAAAAGAAAGAAAGAAAGAAAACTGCAGTTTGACAATTCAATGACCTCCTGACAGCCCTTGCACCCCTAAGATACTATGAATTATGAGGTAACACTCCAAGTTTCCTTTTGGTCAGCATAAGGTTCTGGTCTGAAATTCATAACAATTATTTACCTCCACAAGCTGGATTCTTTTGTCTTCATTGTCAATTCTTGAAGCCACAGGAACAGCAGAGGAGAATGTTACATATAGTAACAGCAGAAATGGAAGAGTCTTCATTCTTATTGTCATTTCTGAATGACAATAACTCTTTGTTACACTATCACTACTTACTCTATAGCTACTACATACCGGTCTCTCAGGGAGCCCTGTTTATATAGCAGCTCTGTACATCAGCTCCACAGTGACTCATGGTGTATAACTTCCTGTGATTAGTAAGAAAACCAATACATAAGGATATTTTCATCATCAGAGGTGACACAACAAACACAGAATGCCCTCCCCTTATTTTCAGTCAGTTAGTGTGATTAATATGGAAGGAAGAGGTTTTCAAATGAAAGAGTGAGGTGACCCAAATTCCCTTCCTTCCTCCTTTAGATTACTTCCCACCCAGGCGGTCTTGCCAGTGTTTCTGAAAAGCAAGAAAAATATGGTAGCCACAGTTATGAAAAGGAATAAGAATTAAAATAAAGACTGCAACCTATGTCTCGAAAAAACATCCAGGTCCAGGCTTAATTTTATACGACAGAAATAATTCCATTGCTCTCAAGAGATAGTACCTGCAACTACATCATACTCCCTGTCATCATTAGTTCTTTGGGATAGGATCAATCAAAATTCACCCTGCGAGGGCTTGATTGTGCGCTCACTGCAGTGTAACACCTCAATCCTGCACCAGGATCTTTTAGTGCAGACCTATGTGCTTGTCTGGAGTCGTAGGGCACTCAAAGCCTGCGCCAGCAAAGCTATTAAGTGGATGATAAACCCCAGGGTTCATGTATTCAAATGGTCTCATTGACTTCAAGAGGGATGCGGCAAGTATATACTTACGGGTTCATATCCTCAATGGAGGACAGAGTCCTAAATTAGGATTAACTCTACTGAGTAAATCAATGTAACCCACTGTAAGCAGTGGTCTCTGTAAAATGAGCTCTTGAGCAGCTACCCAGGAGGGATTCAGGTGCTACCCAGCTGGTTAGCAGAGCACTCACAACCACCCACAGTAGACAGCTTGTGTTTCTATTGGTGGTACACATCCACACACACCTTGGTGCACATAACAAAATTTATTCTGCTCATGGACAGAAAAAAATTAGAGGGAGTCCTGATTGTAACTGAAACTGAACAAAGACCCCCCCCCCGCGCACTCCCACCCCTGGGGTACTCTGTGAGAACTAATATTTTTTTAAATGTAAAGTGACAGCTATATAATCGAGCTAAACCTCCTTGTATCTCTTTGCATTCTAACCACTGCAGATAATTGCAGCTTCTGTGAGATAACACTGACAATTAGTGTAGGAAGTTTCAGAAATAGGAAAGCAACAAATTAATGACAACATTTACAATGATTAGCAAAACAACTCATCATGACGGATCTCCTTTTCAGCTATGTGCATATTGGGTCTCAAGAGTCATTATCCAAAGAAATGTTATTTTTGATTATTTCTCATTTTGTCATCATTTTCAGGCATCGGCAGACAGTGGTGTATATTGACAAAATGAAGAATAATCAAAAATAGCATTTCTTTGGATGATATTTATATATATATGTATGACAGACAGACAGACAGAACTCCAATGCCATTGCGTTATTCTGTGTTCATAGTAGTCATGTTCTTATTCATCGACTTGGGGCAGAAAAAGCTGGTTTTGTTTATCTAGTCTAGTCCTGTTTGTGAAAGGGAGACTTTTCCTTAAACCCATCTCCCTCTTGTGCTGTACACAGGCTATTTTGGGTTTTTCTTTTTTAGATTTGTTCATCTACCCTGTGGATACCTCACTTCTTTGCCTTCTTCCTTTTGGTTATCATTTTGCCTTTATTTGTTTCTGAAGGGAAACTAAACACATTTAATGGTAGCCCATCGATCCGATGATGACAAATCTGTACAGATCATCTGTTATTTGTCTCATGGTGTGCCCTCTGGTGACTGTATAAGCCAATTGACTGTATAAGCCATTTTGTCAATTCACAGATCTTCATGATGTTATGGAGGCAGCACATGTGGAATGCTTCAAGCTGCTTGATGTGACGCCTATATAGTGTCCATGTTTCGCACCCATACAAAGGAGATGAGAAAACAACAGCTCTGTACACAAGCAGTTGTGTTGACATCCGGATGTTATGGTGGTTTAGAACTTTGACACGCAGACAGCCAAGTGCCTGGCTCGCTTTGGATATTCGCACGTTGATCTCATTATCCAGTGATCCATCACTGGATATGACACTACCCAGGTATTTAAAGTTCTCCACTACTTTAAGCTGAGTGCCATCAATGGAGATACTTGGGACAGGAGCATTTGATCCAGGTGCAGGTTGATGGAGAAATTCTGTCTTTCCAAGGCTGACAGATAGTCCGAAAAGTTGTGAGGCCTCAGCAAACTTGTTGACAATGTGCTGAAGATCGTTTTCAGTGTGAGCCATAAGGGCACAGTCATCGGCAAAGGGTGCCTCAGAAAGGAGTTTCTGCACTGTCTTAGTCTTTGCGTTCAGGCGACGGAGGTCAAAAAGTGAACCATCATGCTGGTATTTCAAGTATATACCTCGGTCCAGATCTTTCATTGCATGGTTAAGGACGCATGCAAAGAACGGGTTAAATAAGACAGGAGTGAGAACACATCCTTGTTTCATGCCATTGGCGATGTTGAAGGGGGCTGATGTGGCTCCATCAGACAGTACTTCGCCTGTTATGTCGTCATGGAAAAGGCGTATAATCTGGACAAATTTTCTTGGGCAGCCAAGTCATATTAGAATGGTCCAAAGGGCTTCCCTGTTGACGGTATCAAACGCTTTTGTCAGATCTGTTAAGACAGCATACAGGTGCATGTTCTGTTCAATGCACTTCTCTTGCATTCGTCTGACAGCAAACATCATATCGGCTGTGCTCTGGCCAGGTCGAAAACCGCATTGACTTTCAGGTAGATTTGCCTCGGAAATACTGGCTATTAGGCAGTTCAAGATGATGCAGGCGATGATCTTCCCTCCAACGGAGAGGAGGGATATGCCTCTGTAGTTTCCACGTTCTGCTTTGCTGACTTTATTCTTGAAAAGGGAGACAATAATAGCATCGCGGAGGTTCTGTGGTATGTTTTCATCCTCCCAGATGCTGATGATCACGCTATGGAACGCTGCTAGTGCTGCTAGACTTGCTGCTTTATATATCTCTGCCGGTATCTCATCTTTTCCAGGAGCTTTTCATGAACTCATATGGCTAACAGCTTTCTTAATCTCATCTATAGTGGGCAGCAAGTCAAGATCTGTCAGGACGAGTTGTTGCGGAATTTCATTGAGGACGTTGTTATTCACAGTTGTTATTTTGTTAAGGAGGTCGCTAAAGTGTTCTCGCCATCTTTCGTTGATGCCCTCTTTGTCTTTGACCAGTGTTGTGTTGTCTGGTGAGAGCAATGGGGTGGTCCTTGGTTTAGAAGGTCCATAGACAGTCTTAATAGCACTAAAGAACATCTTTGAGTTGTGGATCTCAGCATAGTGCTCAATTTCTTTGGCTTTGCTTTCCCACCAGCTGTCTTGTATCTGACAGAGGTCTTTCTGTGTTTTGCTTTGAAGGTGCTTGAAATGGTCCCATTTGGAGGCTGAGGAGGGGTCATTCTGCCATTCAATAAGGGCTTTTCTCTTTAGTTCCAGTGCTGAGCATTTTTCTTCTTGGTTTTCATCAAACCAATCCTGATGTATTCTTTTCTTTGGTCCAAGCGATGTTATTGCTGTGTCAGTCACTATCTGCTTGAACTGATCCCACTTTTCAGTTACAGTACCGACCAGTTGACCTTGGGATGTTAATTTGTCATCGAGACATTTAAAAAGACTCATTCAGAACAAAGGACAAAGATTAATGAAAAATAATGTCCGTTATTGTCATATAGAATATTAGCAAATCACAATGATGAATCCCATATTGCATGGAAAGACTTATATACTTGGCAATTTGGGCACAAGATGCCTGGGTAAATATCAGCTCAGGACAGATTTTAAAATATTATGTACAAGAGGGTAATGAAAAATGCTAAGGGAGAGAAGGAGATGTATATTTTCCACATGGCCCTGAATAGGTGATTTTTTTTTTCATTTTAATGGCTAATTTGAATGTTTCTAGTAGGACTACATATTCTGAATATGTTATCCTTATTCACAATGAGAAGCACTTTAACATACAGGTTGCCTAAGTGTACATCTATACTTACTGGAAGATTAAACCAGTTGATCTTCCAAGGTTTGATTTTGTGTGCCTGGTGGGGATGCACAAAATCAAACTATCAGGGGTCGACAGTCAACCCTGGTATTCCTCATTATTGCAAGGAATAAGGGAGGTCAAAGGGAGAGTTTGTCCCATCAACCTTCCTCTGTGAGAATGGCCTGATAAGTCGATCTTAGATACATCAATTCCAGCTACATAATTGTCATAGCTGGAAGTGTGTATCTAGAACTAATGTTCAGGTCTAATGCAGACCTAGCCATAGTGGAAACCTCTACATTACTAGGATAGTAAGGTACTGCTGACCATGAGTGAGGCTAGCAGAGTTAGGCCCATAATGAATAGTTCATGTAACCAGAATAAGTAAAGGGAATTTTCATTTTTCATCTCTTAAGGATACGCTGTTTTCCTACTGATACTACAGTCAAGAACCATTTTATATGATTAACTTTCCATCACTTACTCTTACTCGTCATGCCATTTTTATATCTTTTTATATCTACATATATAAATGACTTTCACTGACTGTCTACCATATTCAGAATATTATACAATGCTACAAAATGCTGCAAACACATCTGAGGTTGTTGAAAACATTAATAATAATAATCATTATTATTATTATTAATAATAATAATTCAGTATTTGAGAAACTCTACGATCCTGGAAGACTGGGCAGGTTTGCAGTTGCCCTTTAAGGAACTTGTCTGCCGTCTTGCTTTTGCCCAAGTCTCATTCTCAACTGGTCAGAAAGCAGGATTGGCCTGAAAACAAGAACTCTAGACTGTGAAATATTTTGAGGGTTTGAAAGATATGAAACAAAATGGATCTTTCAAAATTAAAAACCGGACAAACCAAATGCAAGAGAGAAAAAGAACAGCCATGGATTTCTATTTAGCACACGTCGTAGAGATGTGGGAAACAGAAGCTCAGCTCTATGCACTGCCCAATTCAGAGCAGGGTCTTGAACCCATGTCAGAGGAGAATGCCCAAACCTTGCGAACGGGGCTTTCCCTCTCTCTCACTGTAACTGATACATTTTCACACAAAGTTTGGTTTCAATGCATCATCATTTTCCACTGAAAAAAACATTTCATCACAAATTTTCTCACCATTCCTAGCAGAGTTTCACTGAGTCTGTGGCGGTTCAGAGTCCCCTCTCCATATTAAATATTGATCTTACTCTAGACATATAGGTCTTCATTTCCAAAATGGACCTCTGTTGTGCATATCTGCAGCACAGCTCGTTAATTAGACTCCATTTTGCTACATTAGCTTCTTATTCCTGATACATTAGGACCCCATTTAGATTGAAACTCAATATTGTTTTTGGCTATGTTTTTGACTAATCAAGTCTTTAAAGCTGTGTCTACACTTACAAAAACTTCGAAATGGCCATGCTAATGGCCAAATGAAAGAATACTAATGAGGTGCTGACTGAATATTCAGTGTCTCATCAGCATTCGCATGATGCTGACCGCGGCACTTTGAAAGCACCACTTTTGAATGTATGTGGCTCAGCGCGGCTACACGGGGGCACTTTTCGAAAGGATCCTGCACATTTTGAAATCCCCTTATTCCTCTCAGCCAAGGAGGCAGCGGGCTCCACTGCCGGCAGCATGCAAATGCTAATGAGACACTGAATATTCAGTTCAGCTCCTCATTAGTATCCTTTGATTTGGCCATTAGCATGGACATTTCGAAGTTTTGGTCAAGTGTGGCCACAGCCTAAATGTCATGGTGAGTTGCATCCCCAAAGGGCTGGACCAATCTCCCCTTCCACTTATGGGATTCTCCACCCTAACAAAACAAGTCAGGAGAAATTCCTCAGGGACAGCCACGTTGGTGTTTCCTCCTACCTCAGGTTCTCCTTCACGAGGGGGCAATTTTGTCAGTAATTTTTTCCATTTATACCATTTTTGTATTGAAAAAAATTCAGAACAGTAAGTTATATTCACTTTTATTTTTCCTCCAGTAGGTGGCACTAGTTTGTCCTGTATTTGTTCTAAGACAGGGTTTCCCAACCTTGGGTCGGGACCCAAACATCGGTGGCTCGCGGGCTGGCCTGGGCTGGACAACTCCACAGCTGGCTATTGAGAAGCCATTCACACTCCTGAAGTGGTTCTCAACTTTTTAAGTGGATTAACAGCCATCAGGCAGTTAAGCCAATCAATTAAATTGAGAACCATTTATGTTGCAGGGCAGAGAACTGCATACCTGAGAAGCAGTGCCCAGCTCTGGTAAAGTGGGGGCCTGAGTCCAAGGTTGAGAGGGAGGGCAAAGCTGATCAACTCCCTGGCTCCCAGCTGCAGGGGTTGGGGCTCCTCCTGCACCCAGGTGACTGCCACAGATGGCTGGAGCACTGCACCCCAGATGCCTTCCAGCTGCTGGGGTCCCTGTGCCTCCCCTAGCTCCCTCCAGCCTGTGAGTGATTCCTAGTGAGTGTGACTCCTCTAGCCCCCTATAGATGCCTCCAGCCAATAAGTGACACCCCTAGCCCCAAGTGTGACTCCCCTAGCCCCCTGCAGCCCCTAAGTGTGACTTCCCTAGTCCCCTATAGATCCCTCTAGCTGATAAGTGACACCCCAGCCCCAAGTGTCACTCCCCTAGCCCCCTGCAGCCCCTGAGTGTGACTCCCTAAGCCCCGATTGTGGGGTATAAGCTGGGGGGAGCAGTTTGGGGATGAGTGTCTTTCCACCACCACAGCTCTGACTAACTATAGTAAATGTAGTGTTATTATTTTATCAATAGATTTCCCTTTTTCTCTGAAATAACTATTATGAGTATATAAACATGAGGGGGTACAATTTTATATTCTTCCCTCGGATGCAAAATTACCAGTTACGGTTCTGCTCTTCCCCTGCCCCGTTTTTGAATTGCCTTGGGTCACCGAGTCTTCCTGAATTGTCAGAATGGATCCCCATCTGGAAAAGGTTGGGAACCACTGCTCTCAGAGGACAATCTGTACATTTGTGTGCAAACATCTTGCACGGTCATGAGTCATTCAGTTGTCCCCTGATTTGGGCTGCTTTTAATCTCTTCTGAAGCAATAAAAAATAGCATCTTCGTACAAAAAAGTAGTGTTGTGCTGAAACAAGCACTTTTGCTTGTGAGTGACTTTTTTAATGCACGAAATTGAGCACAAAAGCCATATACTGAGCTATTACATATTAGTGTTGAATCAGCTATTATTGTGATTTCTTAAACAGCTAAAAAATTCATGCTGGGGCCCTGCCTACTTTGATACTGACTTCAGGAGAAGAGAACCTTGCCATAATAAATGTCTGTTTAAGTCTTCATGCAAATTCCTGATGTGTTTTATTCTAAATGAGGTGATAGTTAATATTGGACATTTTCTTTAATGAAACAGTGCAGATTCTGCTTTAGGAGAATTATCAATCAATCTATCAGTTAAAACAAACAAAATCCACCTTGGGCAGTACTAAGACCTGAATAGAATCATTTGTAACAGAATTAAGCAGGACTGCAGACAGGGAGGGTAACGGGGACAATTGTACCATGCCCCTTTAAACTGTCACTGGAGTGCTGTGCTACAAGCTGAGGGACAGGTCCAGTGCCATGGTCTGGACAGTGCTTACGGCTGGCTGCTTGGCCACGCCCTTCTGCCTGGGGCCCCACCCCTTTTGTGGGTGCAGAGCCCTGTCCGCCACACATCTTGCCCTGGGGGACAGAGGGTGCCGCAGAAGCTGTTGGCCCCCATGGAATTGCACTTAATGGCCACAGGGCTTTAGAGTGACCCTATGTCCTGTTTTGGCCAGGACAGTCCCCTTTTTAAGCTCTGTCCTGCACTTCATGTCTTCTTTGGTGAAAATGGACATTTGTTCCATTTGCACTTGCTCTCCAGGGCTGCGGAGGAACATTTGGTCAAGAGCAACAGGACAAATGCCCAGTTTTACCTGTGCAGAGGTGATGGTAAGCTGGTGCACCCTGGTGAGGCGCTTTGGCATGGAGCCCACCAGCTGGGGTGCTTGGCTGCAGGGGGAGGGAGGGGCACACCCAACCCTGCTCCCAGCTTCCTGCAGGCATCTCCGCCCAGCAGCAGACCTCCAGGCAGGTTAAAGGAGCTGGCTGGGAGTGCCTCCTCTAGGAGAGGTCCAGCCCCAAGACCCCCCCTCACTACTATTTTGGGGATTGGGGGGCTGCAGCCACACATACCAGTCCCTGTGTGTTGCTGCCTGCTTGCTGTGAGTAGGGAGTGAGGGGAATGTACCGAGGAGGAACACAGCAAGCTCTGCACTCTCCCCTCACACCCTAGTCACGGCGAACAGGTAGCAACACACAGGGACTGATATGTGTGGCTGCCACTCCCCCACACGCATCCCCTCCCCTGCCCTGAATCCTGCATTCCCACATCCCCCCTGCTGTAAGTCCCTTGGCCCCCTGCCCTGAGCTCTTCATACACCTCAGCCCTGTGACTTCTGCATCCACTTCTCCATCCCCATCCCTCTGCCCTAACTCCTGCACTCTCCACTCCTGAACCTCCTGTCCTGAGCTTCCCCCGCCACACGCTACCCCCTCTTAAATGCCTTACGGATACTGTTGTATCACCAACCCTGTTCTCCGCTGTAAGTCCATTTTCCCCCCAGAGGAGGCCGTTTGTGACAGGACAGCACCTATAAAAAATTGTTACATTCACCCCTGGCTCTGCGGCATAAGCTAGATGCCCGCAGCAGTGCCAGGTGACTCCTATTGCCTCAATTCAGACAGGTGAGGAGAGGGCAGGGGATGAGGGAGACGGAAGCATAATGGGTCACGGACAAGGACAGAGAGGAGGGGATGAAGAAAAATAGGAGGAAGAACAAGTGGAGCAGAGGTACCTATCTCCACTCCCAGTGTCCCATTTTCATCTGTGGGAAATATGGTCACCTTAAAGCACACAAAGCAACGTACAGCTTGTTTCATGCTGAATCAGTATAATTAGTCTTTTGTATCAAAACGGTAACACGCTGACGGGTTGTAAATGGGGCCAGCTCCATAGTTACACCTCTGTGACTTGCACAGTCTCAGACGTAACGTCATCAGCTGAAATCAGTTGGGTTCTATAGGAAGAATAGGTAAAGGAGTGCCACCCTAACATGCCAAGAAGTTGTTTCCTGAGTACACAAACTATGTGGGGAAGATTAGTCATTCTTGCAGGCACACCTGTCTGTGCCAGCCAGGTCTGCTGAATCCCAGGCTAAAATTCATGCCAGGGAAGACAGGTGGTGGATGCCCTGGTGCTGTTTCCATCAGTGTCATGAACTTTGCCATTACCTTCACAGATAATCCCAGATTAGTAAAGAACAGGGGTTCTCAGACTACAAGTCTGGACCCCAGAGTGCATCATGAACTTGTTTTAGTGGCGTTGCTAAGGATGGCTTAGCCTTGCTGGGTCACAGAGCAGAAGTTGAAGCCTGAGACCTGGGGACAAAGCCAAAACCCTTGGTGACATTACAAATGCTCTGGCTGGGGATGAAGCCTTTGGGCTTGTGTCCTCTGTGCCCAGTGGCAGTGGGGTTCAGGCTTTAGTCCCCTTACCTGGGGCAGCAAGGCTCGGCTGGGCTTTGGATTCAGTGCCCCCTCCTGGGCAGTAGTAATTTTTGTTGTCAAAAGGGGGTCGTGGTGCAATGAAGTTTGAGGAACCCTGGATAGATTCTAGAGAATCGACAGGAAAGTCTATCCACACTTCTTCTCTATTACTTCCCCTGGAATACCCAGTGCATCAAAAAGATCTCTGTCATCTTTCTGAGATTTGGATAACGTTTTGTGAGCCTGCAGCTGCACTCGCTGATGACCCGTACATCCCTGAAATGCCTGAAATCATCCCCACACTGCTACTGAAGGAGCCACTTGACTCCTTCCATCCCTCCTGCACTCCATTAGGTTCTAACCTCCTCACAGCTTCTCTTGTAATCATCCCTTCACCTTTCCCTGTCACGTTCCCCCAAGCCCTTCCTGAGCTAGCCTGTAAAGCCGAAATTTTAAGTGTCCTTTGGGAAAATGGAAAACATTTTAAAATGTGGACTTTTAACATGTTGTCATTAGGCTTCAGAGTTAATCTATATTGAGCCAAATGGTGCAATAGATTATCTTTTAGAGCTATTATGTTTGTCTGTACTGAGACAGGTATGCACTGGGTTCCATCTGGAAGGGCTTCTTCACCAGCAGGAGAGGCAGAAAAGGAATTTTAATTAAAACTTAAATCTTGTAGTTAGTGAGGGGGCCAAAAAAACTCATGAATGGCATATTGGCCAATACTGGTTCAAAGATACACATTCCTTCTATAGGTGAGAATATACAGTGTGAATGCCTGGGTGCACTCATGTCAATAACAAGCCAGTGGGGCCAGGTTTTCATCCTTTTGAAAATCAAAACAGGTTACTCACTTCATATTCTAGTTTTCATTTGCCATGCTTTTTATAATGAATGTGGACATAATTTAACATTTTCATTTACAGATGTATTCAATCATTAGCACAAACACACAAGACAACAGAAATACTATTTTGTGTTGCATTTTTTAAAGCTTTGTAATTGCTGCAGTGTGTCATCTTTGCAAGTTAGTGTTTCAAGGGGCAAAGTTGCAAAATAAAACCAGTCTTCTTAATAGTGAAGTACATGGAACAGCTTACAAGGAAAGTGGTCACTGCATGATTACTTGGAGTCTTTAATTCAATGACTGTCTTTCTCAAAGGGATGGGGTAGGTCAGCTGTAAGCTATTGTGCTCGTTAATGCTGAGTTACAGTGTAGGGAACACAATTCTCTGCAGCAGAATCTGGGCAAAATGTTATGTATGACCCCTTGTTTAGTAGGAGGTCAATGATCACAGTTGCTCTTTGTGGTTTTAAAATCCATGAATCTATGCAAACTGTTTCCTGTAGTATTTCCTGAAACAAAATCTAAATTACACATCTGGCATTAGTCTAGATGTCCAGCTGGCAGGTAAAATAGTCCAGTATTATGACAATGACCCCTCAGATATAGGGTATGTCTACAAAGTGGAGTTATTTCAAAATAGCAACTGTTATTTTGAAACAACTATCCTAGCATCTACACAATGCAACTGCTATTTTGAAATAATTTCAAAATAGCAATTGGTTTATTTCGAAATTGGTAAACCTGATTGCATGAGGAATAGCTCCTATTTCAAAATAGCTATTTCAAAATAGGCACTGTTAAGATGGCACCTCATCGATGGCAAGCTTCCAGATGGTGTGAAGATTGTCTATAGGATGAATGAGAAGTGTTTCAATCTCTGAAGACTGAAGGCTAAAAGCAAGATCTCCATGACCTCGATCATGGAACTCCAATATGTGGATGACAACATGGTTGCTGCTCTTTCTCCCAGAGCCCTTCAGGCCATCTTAAGCACCTTAACCTTCTTCAGAGAATCTCAGCCTCACACTGAACATCAAAAACACTCATGAGACGACCACATGTATCACCTATTGAAATCATGGAAAACTGCTGGAAAATGTGCAGCATTTTCCATAACGTGGAAGTCATCTTTCCACAAAAGTAGACATTGACAGGAAATCCAGCATCATCAGAGCTGTGTGAGCTCTGCTTTTGCTCACCTGAGACAAAGGGTCTTCAACAACTGGAACGTCTTTGCCAGCATAAAGCTTGCATATCTTGCAGGGTTTATTCCAAAGCTACTGTACACACGTGAAAACTGGACAACATACAAGTGTCATTTGAAGGCACTTGAGCGATATCATCAACACTGCCCCAGTATAATCTTAAATGTCTCTTGGGATATTTGAGAATAAGATAATTTTGATGTCTGGGGTTTATTTCAGAGTTCCTGTGTCTACACAGCCAGTCTGCGTTTCGAAAGCAGCACTTTTGAAGTGCAACTTGCTGCCATTATGTTAACAAGGTGCAGAATATTCATGTCAGTGCTTCATTAAACATTGTTATTCCTGTCATTTGCATACCCCTTTTGAAAGGGAGCGATAGTGTGGCCACAGCCTTAGTCGAAGTGTACCTATTTTTGCAGCCAAGGATTGCTTTAGTCCTTTTTGTCAAGCGCATCACATTATGAGCTCATGTTCAGCTAAGTATCCACTTCAATTTCCTCAAATCTTTTCTAAAATCACTGCTTCCCAGGATAGAGACCTGGGCATACAGTTTACATTATTTGTTTCAACATGTATATCTTGACGTCTAGCCATATTAAAACACATGCTATTTGCTTGCTCCCAATTTATCATGAAATCCAGATCACTCCGAATAAATGACTGATCCTCCTCTTAATTTACCACACTCCCAGTATTTGTATCATCTGCAAACTTAATCAGTGATGAGTCTATATTTTCTTGCAAGTCATTGATGAAAAGTAAATTGGATTGGGCCAAGCACTAGTCCCTACTAGTAAACCAGTTAAGGGACAAATTCCCATTTACAATCATATTTTGAGATTTAGCTATAGGCCAACTTTTAATCCATAACATGTTACATTTATCATTCTATTTTTTAATCAAAAATGTCACATGGTACTTCATCAAATGCCTTAGAGAAGTCTAGACAAGGGCGAGTTAGTATCTTTTATTGGACCAGCTTCAGTTCTTCTTTAGCTCTGAAACATGTACAAGGTGTAACAGATTACTGAAGAAGTGGGTCTGCCCTGTGAAAGCTCATACCTAATAAAATATTTTGTTAGTCTTTAAGGTGCGAAGGGAATGCTTTTTTGTTTTGTGAAGAAACAGACTAACACGGCTACCTCTCTGTTAATATAAGCAGTTAACACACATTGGAAGAGACCATTCGACATAAAGAGGTTCATTAACATTTCCCCAGTTAGGGGGAAAAGGGGCAAAAAAGTGTGTGGATGGGTAGGTTCTCCTTGGCTGTCACTCAATAATGAGTAGGATGTCTTCATGTCACCCTCCTATTTGTGAGTGTATTATAACAAGCTCTAACTCCAGTGTCCCCGTAACTCCACTATTTCTATTCAATCCGTGGGTGTGGGGTTTTTTTTTATGCTCGCAGGCTAATCTTTTGAAGATGCTGTGCAGGTTTCCTTCGATGATGAGGACTGATAAATCAGATATACAGTGATTGCTTTGAGAAAAATGTTCACAGAAGATAGGGTGATTTTTAATTTTCTTTTATCAACTTCCTGTCTGAGTTCATCTGGGAGTATCTGGTTTCACCCACACGGTTTTTAGTACACTGGATAAAGTACTTCACGTACTTTGATAGGCCTGTGTAGGGGCCATTGATCTTGAAAAGTGTGTTGTGAAGAGTGTTGATCCTTGTAGCAATGGAACTATGTGTGCAGGTTTTGCATCTCTTGTTCTGATGCTGCTTTGAATGTGTGTCATGGTTTATGAGGGTCTTGATGATCAGCTGCCTGAGGTTGGCAGTGGGGGAGCTGTTTGAAGGCCAGATGTGACATTTCAGGTAAGATTTCTTTCACGATGTTGTCCCCATTGACTGTGGGTTGTAACTGGAACGCTCTATGGATGCCAGTGTAGGCTGATAGATGATAAATTTGGAGTGTACAGCAGGAGAGATTATATATGTTACACCAACACAATTGTCTTTATCAACCAAACTAGAAATCTCATAAAAATAAGGTGTCAGATTGATATGATGGGATCTATTTTCCCATAAACCCATATGGATTAGCATTAATTATAATACCTTCCTTTATTAACTGATTCCCATGTCAGCCCCTTCATCATCTGTCTGGGATTGATGACAGACCGACAAAACTATGATTACCCAGGTCAACTCATTTACCCTGTTCAAATATTGAAGTTTCTTGACCTTTCTTTCAGTCTTTTGGAACTTTGCTAGTATTCTGAGAGTTACTGATAATCGTCATTAATGGTCCAGTGGCCACCTAAGCCAGCTCTTTTAAAACCTTTGGGCACAAGTTATCTAGCCTCATTGACTGAAAAAGGCTTAACTTTAGTATCTTCTGTTGAACCTCCTCCTGAGATATTACATTTGTTTATATAGCTACTACATCTACTTATTCCCTGTATTGTTCATAGAACTATTGCTATGTTATGAATTTGGTACAAAATATGGAGATATACCTATCTCATAGAGCTGGAAGGAACCATGAGAGGTCATGAAGTCCAGTTCCCTGCCTTCTCAGCAGGACTAAGCACCATCCCTGATAATTTTTTAGATCTATTTGCCCCAGACCTGTAAATGGCCTCCTCAAGGATTGAGTTCATAATCCTGGGTTTAGCAGGCCAATGCTCAAATCACTGAGTTGTTCCTCCCAGTTCAGATGGGCTTTATGAAAGATGTGTCTTGTGAGATATCATTGGAAAGCTTATGATTTGCTCAATATGTTTATCCAAATTGTATATGGATCACTTGCTGTTCAAATCAAGAGTGGGAATGGCTAAGCCAAGCTCTCAGAAAACCGCCTTTTAGCATAGTCCATCAAGGTCTCAAATGGAATCCACCAGGAAAATGCAAAAGAGGAGCCGTGTCTACACGTGCACGCTACTTCAAAGTAGCGGCACTAACTTCAAAATAGCGCCCGTCACAGCTACACGTGCCAGGCGCTATTTCGAAGTTAACTTCAACGTTAGGCGGTGAGACGTCGAAGTCGCTAACCCCATGAGGGGATAGGAATATCGCCCTACTTCGACTTTCAACTTCGAAGTAGGGACCGTGTAGTCGTTGCGCGTCCCGCAACTTCGAAATAGCAGGGTCCGCCATGGCGACCATCAGCTGAGGGGTTGAGAGATGCTCTCTCTCGAGCCCCTGCGGGGCTCTATGGTCACCGTGGGCAGCAGCCCTTAGCCCAGGGCTTCCAGCTGCTGCTGTGGCAGCTGGGGATCCATGCTGCAGGCACAGGGTCTGCAACCAGTTGTCAGCTCTGTGTATTTTGTGTTGTTTAGTGCAACTGTGTCTGGGAGGGGCCCTTTAAGGGAGTGGCGTGCTGTTGAGTCTGCCCTGTGACCCTGTCTGCAGCTGTGCCTGGCACCCTTATTTCGATGTGTGCTACTTTGGCATGTAGACGTTCCCTCGCAGTGCCTATTTCGATGTGGTGCTGCGCAACGTCGAAGTTGAACATCGACGTTGCCAGCCCTGGAGGACGTGTAGACGTTACTCATTGAAATAGCCTATTTCGATGTTGCTACTTCGAAATAAGCTATTTCGATGTAGGCTTCACGTGTAGACGTAGCCAGGAAGACCTCGGACAATGTGGAGATCTACTGAGAGTGAAGGACAACAACTGGGGTACTCCTGGAGTCAGCTAGAAGTTTTGTCCCTAGAAAGAGTGAAATGGAGGAGACTTGTAGATGATCTATGCTTCACCCGAAGTAGAAGGGTTTCAGTAAAGGAAGTCATAATTTCTGTAGCTGATGTTAGGAATAATAACTATGTAACAATTACAACTGTGTCTGTACTAAGGGAAATGCCCACCAGACAATAGGCAATTAGCCTGGGGAGCTGTTTATGAAGGCCAATAGTACTTTGAAAATACTAATATCCATCCTTCCTGAGAAGCTTGCTAGGAAACTACTTTGACATTGCAGGGTTAAGAGGTCATGTTACCTGGTACAAAATGCCACCTTGTACACTACTGGTATTTTTCTACTGGAAACAAAGGATTCTCATCTTATTTAAATTCTAGTTATGTCTGTAAATAAAGGCAATCAGAGTTCTCCTCCACTGCTTTTCCTAAGGAAGACTACTAAGAACACCTGTAGGAACAAAGAAACTAAGTAGGGGAAAGGCAAGGGCTGAGTCCAGGCTGAAAACAGGGCTCTAGCCTGTAAAGAGGTATAACTGGCGCTCTGAGTTGCAGAAACTCTGCTGCCTGCCTAAAGCAACCTTTGAAGAGTGAAATTACTATGTGTAATTACTGTTTCTGTAGCGTATTAAGCTTAGTTCAGGTGTTTTGTTTTATTCATAGACTCATAGGCTATATCTACACATGCCACTTCCGCCGTGAGCAGCCCAGAATATGTTAATTTTGAGGAAGATGGGGCTTCTGGAAGGAGGATTTCCTTCCGGGAGATTCCTGTGGACCGTGCGTCTACACAGCTATTTTGGAGTCTGGTGCGAGAAATTTTCATCCACGCCTCACTAGCATCTTCCGGGGTGCTCATTACCATGCCATGTGCTCCGGAAGCAGCAAGTGTAGACAGGGCCATAGAATCATAGAATACTAGACCTGGAAAGGACCTCATGAGACCATCAACTCAAGCTGCCAGTCCTCAAAGCAGGACCAAACATCATCTATATCAGGGATCAGCAAACTTTCTGAAGCAGAGTGCTGAAATTTGACCTTTTTCACCCCATGTACGGTCCAAGTGCTGGTGATACTTTTTAAAGTCACTAATAGTCCTACTTACAACAGCTTCATTAATAAATAAGCAAAAATGAAGAGCTCTCCCATTTAGATGGAGGTTGGTAGTATTAGCTGGTCTTTTGTTAATCCACAGGTGTCATGGCTTTGAGCAAACTCCCAGCTGCATGGGGGAAGAGGGACAGGGCTGAGCTCCTGCCTTGCACGATCATGAAAATTGGCTTGCATGTTAATCTTGGCATCTGTACTGGGGGGGTTGCTGACCCCTGTGCTATATCATTCCTGTTAGATATTTAGCAAATATCTGTTAAATATTTCCAATGATGGAGATTCTACAACCAGCCTAGGCAATTTATTCCTCTGTTTAACCGCCCTGGCAGGCAGGACATTTTTTCTAATGTCCAATCTAAACCTCCCTTGCTGCAATTTAAGCCCTTTGCTACTTGACTTATTGGCTCAGTAATCTGCTTTGTTCTGTTTTGCTATCCCATATAATCACTTAAAATTCTTCTTTTGCATTTAATACATTTGCTGTTTGTTTATTCCAAATCCAAGTTCATACAATTCATATTGTGGGGAGAGGGGAAAAGTTGAGCAGGGAGTGGGTGATTTTATAAGCTCATTCTGTGCAGATCTCTCTATACAGAGCAATACAATATTATCTTGTGTTTAAACCCAAAGGAAGTTTGCAAGTGTGTGGTGGGTAAATCTCCAAGATGAGGCTTCGCCTACAGAGCTGATTTCAGTCTGGCTATGTCCATACTATAGCAATCTTTTCAAAAGAAGTCCTTCTGGAAGATCTCTTCCGAACGAACTTCTTTCAAAAGAGTGTGCCCGCACACAAAAATGTGGATCAAACGAGTGATCTGGTCTTTTGAAAGAGACCATCCACACAGTCCCCACTCTTTCCAAAGACCCCTATGAGGACTGGTCTTTCAGAAAAAAAGGGCCTGTGGAGTGTCTACACACTAAAGAGACTTTGGAAAGAAGGCTTCCTTTCTGGACCAGGAGTGGGAGAGCACTTTCAAAAGGAGCACCGCATTCTTTCCATTTAATTTTCCAAGAATGCTTTTTGTGTGTAGATGCTCCTCTGGGTATTTCAAAAGAGCCCACTTCTGAAAAATATTTCAAAAGAACTTGCTAATGTAGACGCGGCCTCTGTGTCTGCAGCTGGGAGTGGCATTAGCTGCAGCTGGAGGACCTTGAGGGCCTGTCAGCACAAGATCAGGAGGAGGAAACCCAGGCTGGTAACATTTGTGTGGGGGAACCTCAGCATATCAGGTGGCATCCCAGATGGGGAGGGTCCACCCTGTCACAGTTCCCTTTTTTCCATTTGTTAGAATTTTTAATAGCTACTTTCTTCCCACTATAAACTAGGAAAGCCTTTTTACCAGTGCAGCCTTCCTCCCAGTTACGGGATTTGGGTTTGGGGCATCTAGTCAGTGTTCTTAGTCATTCCCCAATTATCCTTCTCATTTTTAATTAAATTCTTCTTCCTAGATGATTTGGCCCTTAATAATTTTAAACTTTCTGAAAGATGCCTCTTTAAAGCACTCTATCTATATTTCATTCTGTTTGCATTAAATGTTATCAAGTCATGGTCATTTGTACCTAAAAAACAATTGCTTTTTAACTATTAGTTCCTCTTCATCTGTCAAGATGAAGTCTAATGTTGAATTCCCCTGGGTTGGATGCAACACTTTTGCAGTCAGGAGATCAACATCTTTAGCTAGTAACTACATAATCTGGTAAGTAAATACAAAATCTGTATATATCATCTGTATTTATTTTACTTATACACATATTCATGGTACATGTTACATTTCTGTTATGTACAGACCTACAGATTGTACAACAGCTGTAGTTTGTCTAGTGAGCAGACACTGAATCTTAAAGAACCCTGACTAAGTGTTTCAGAAATTAATTACTGAAAAGTAATCCATGATGTATTTACAATATTGTTTACTTCTTTTAGATATCATCCAGGATTTCTTGTTCTTAGCATGGTAACCAGAAGTTACTTCGTAGGACACGGGTAACTTTATTGGCAATGGAGTCAAACTCAAACTGCCGTGATCCACGGAGGAAATAGAAGAACTCTAGCGAGGAAAAAAAGCAAGCTGAATTACCACATTGCATAAATAAATGTGAAACTATTAGACAAAGGTTGGAAAAAGCTATAAACGATTATTTGAGCCACCCACTTAAGAAATTTGCAGAACAGATCTATTTAAATAATACCCTAGCTGAAAAAGGGAAAACCGCTATTCCTGGTCATTGTTCTCAAAACAGGAATATTATTGTCTTAGTGTCAGAATGTGAGCTCTTCATCTGTGTTGATTAATACCTCAGTTCACAAGTGGTTCCTAACTTGGGACCCCTGAGGGTCTGCAAGGGTATTGCAGGAGGTCAATGAAAGAAAAAGAGATATAAGTGATTTTAGAAAATAGAATTGGCTTTGCTCGGGGTCTATGAATGGTTAGAGAGGGGATGATTGGGGGTCCGCACTAGTGAAAAGGGTGGGAACACTTGTTAATTCACAAGTGGTTCCATTGAAGTATGAGGTACAACTCAACATGAGTTAAGAGTATCTCAAACTGCTCCTTAACACTGGTCTTTTCATTACACTGTGCCAACATGAATTGATTTGCCACACACCCTGGGAGGTACTTTTATCCCTATTGTACAGGTAGGAAACCTGAAGCGCAGAAAGGCTAAGTGACTTATCCAAGCCACAGAGGAAATATCAGCATCAGGAGTAACATGCAGAAGTTGGTGTCCATCAGTCCTATGCAACCGCTCTAACCATGCCTCTTTATAATTTCTGAACCATTGAATGTAATGCTTGCTTACTTGAAAGTATCCACTTACTTTTATTCTGGAAAACAGCATCAATCTTCCCATTAATTCCTGGAAAGCCATCTCTTATCAGCTTTGGCTTCCTGTCCAGGGTCTGTCTTCTTGTATCATAACTGAGGAAAGTTAAAAACAATATAAAGACAATTAAAATATGGCAGCTTGTGTGTAAGCCAGCCTCACTCTTTACAGAGAGTCTATTAACAGTGAACTATCACAGAATCACAGGGCTGGAAGGGACCTCAGGAGGTCATCTAGTCCAGACCCCTGCTTCAAGCAGGATCAACCCCCACTGAGTCATCCCAACCAGGACCTTGTCCAGCCGGGACTTAAAAACCTCAAGGGATGGAGAATCCACCACCTCTCTAGGCAATGCATTCCAATGCTTCACCACCCACCTGGTGAAGTAGTTTTTCCTCATATCTAACCTACACCTTTCCTTCTTCAACTTCAGACCATTACTCCTTGTTCTGCCATCTGACACCACTGAGAACAGTTTCTCACCCTCCTTTTTAGAGCTCTCCTTCAGGAAGTTGAAGGCTGCTATTAAATCACCTCTAAGTCTTCTCTTCTGTAAACTAAACAAGCCAAATCCCTCAGCCTATCCTTATAGGAGTTGTGCTCCAGACGCTTAATCATTTTTGTTGCCCTAAGCTCACTGAAAACTTAGCTATTCTTAAACCAGCTCCATAGATGGCATAAGTTAGAAAACTTCCATTGACCTCAGTGTAGTAATACCAAATTACATCAGCTAAGGTGCTAACCCTTTGCGTTAATGGCACGTACATCATTGAACATCATCACTCATCTCCAAAATGTTTATTATTTTTTTGATTAGTAAGTAGGATGTGTACGAGTGAATTATCAGCTACTCAGGCCTGTGGCTGGGGGGGGCGGGGGCAAAGGAGGCAGTTACCCGAGAGCCCGGTGAATCAAAAGGCCCCAGGGTTCCCACCATCTCTACTAAAGCAGTGGTGGTGGCTGGAGCCCCAGGCCCTTTAAATTGCCACTGGCATCCTGGTATGCTCCAGAACTCTCAGTGGTATGCTGGGTCAGTGGTGAGGTTGCCAGGGGGAGGCTAGCCCCATCCCCGCCCCTTCTGCACAGTGTGTCACACCTTCCGGTGGGGGGGGCATAGAACTGGTCTCCTCCCACCCTGCCTTGCCCAGAGAGCCAGAAAGGCTGTAAGTTCCTCTACAGCTCTTGTATGGGAAACAGGAGACTATGGGCTTGCCCTTAAAAATAGAATTGAAATGTTCACTGTGAGAAATGTTTCTCAGGAGAACTCTGCATTTTATCCCATATATTGAGATGCCATACAGCTGTCATCGGTATGCTAAAATCACACAGCTTATAACAAAGGGATTGCTGTGGTGTTTTTATTCCGTGAACAGAGAATGATAAACATGCGCACTGGTCAGCTCACCACAGTGCATGGCCCAGGTTTTTGTGGCATGATAACGCCATCCTTTGGCAATTGGAGAGGGGATAACAATCTGCTCTTTTTAAAAACCTCAAGAAAAAGTTCTGATAAAAGCATTGTGCACTCAGATGACTCAGCATAATTACGAATTATTGGGGTTTTTAAATGTGCAGTAAAGCTTTAAATGGCTTTTTCTATATGTAAGTACAGTAATTCAAGTAAAACTGTACTTACCTTCAAAAAAACAGACTCACCTGCCTTTAAAAATATTATTTTTCTATAGGCAGTGGTGACAGTGTCTGATTCTGGCTAGCCAGTGTGCTACTAAGGCATCATAAAGCAAATTACAGTTATTGGCAATGTGGGGCCCTATTACCTCATACTCAAGAATGTTAACCATGAAATCTCACCTCCGGTATTTGTAAGACACAAAGTAGTAGATTTTTCTTTTATTTGGATGATAAAGAGCTGCATCAATTTTCTTCACACCCTTTGGGAAGCCCAAGTCCTGGATTTTCTTTGGGTATCCAGACAGTATAGTGTCTCCTTTCACAACCCAGAATTCATTTCCTATCAAGAAAAGTCATTGAAAACATTTTGCCAGAAACATCTACTGATCCTTATACAGCATTTGTGTAGGGTTTTTAGCTGTAAACTAAAATCAAACCAATCTTTCCATGGACAAATGCAGAGTTTGAAATATGCATTCCTGATATAAACTAGTTCTTCCTGTGACTACAGTAAATGCTGGACCATCACCTTCTGTTGTACTTTAAACACACCTGGCAAAATCATGCAACTCTTCTGAATGCTACGGATGAATTTGGGCTATCAGCTTTAATTTAGACAAATAGTTTTACAGAAAAAATTCCCTTTCACATCGTCTTGGATAGAACTTGATTCGCTAGGGAAATTTAACTTCATTAACATTAAGCAAATAAGTGACGTATTTTGATATTGAGTGCAGTTTTTGTTAACAACATCATTACAAAACAATGCCAATAAATTGGACTAGATCAAAGTTCATGAAATTCCATTAAAAGAGTACAAGATTCACTTTCCATAACCATTTTCAGAGGGGTAAATTCCATTCATGTCACATGTAAGAAGAACTTGGAAAAATTTCAGTTCTTACCTTTAAAAAGAAATGTCTCATCTTTGTCCATGATTTCATAGGCAGCGTCAATGCCAGATGGCACATCTGACCACAATGAAGATATTAAATTAATGTCAACTTCTCTGCTTGTAGGGTGTTTGCGCCAGAAGTACCTAATCCAAACACAATACAAAGTGCATATTAAATCATATCTTTATTCTAACCACAACAATAAAACTTTACAATTTCTACAGCCCAGTGAGTATTATACTTTGGCACACATGCAGGAATTTCATTGCCTCCAAATCACGTCTTCTATGCATTTACTTAGCTTTTTGACTTAGGGCTTACATCTGCCTTTGCCACTGAGGTTAGAGAGAGCTCCCTGGCAATGGAACAAGTGCAGTTGTGCTACACAAAAGCAAAATGGGGCAGAAGCCAAGTTCCTGCATACAACCTGGCAGTATGAGGTTTGATGATAGAGTCCAGAGTAAAAAGGTCATAATGAGGAAGACAGACTTTGTCGATATTTACCTTAATGTTATCGAAATGTAACAAAACAAGCCAGCAGTGCTGTAGCACTTTAAAGACTAACAAAATAACTTATTAGGTGATGAGCTTTCGTGGGACAGACCCACTTCTTCAGATCAATAGCATTTCCCAGACAGACTGACAGTTATATAGTACAGAGGAACAAAATAAAAATAAAACAAATAAAAAGTGACAAATCAGACACATGGAACTGAAGGAGTTGGGGGTGAGGTTAGTCTTTAAAATGCTACATGACGCTGGTTTGTTTTGTAAGAATACAGACTACCTCCCTGTTCCTTGTTATCAAAATGTGACAAATTTTCTCCAAAGATTAGAATGGGAAATAAGTGTGGCAAGTGTGTGTTTTTGATATTATTAACCTTAGACTTTACAATTCACACTGTGGTAGTACCAAAGGCTGCAGCTATGGACCCAGTTGTGCTAGGTTCTGAATAACCCCAGAAAAGAAAAATGATCCCTGACCCAAAGAGTTACAGACTAAGGAAGTGTCCCTTAATGGTCTCCTCTATGCAGGAATGTACATCTGTTGGCACTTGAGAAGAAAGACTGGTGATCTTTAGCTGACCCTTTTTTTGTACGTAACAAAAGGCGTTGGTTTGAAAACCACACTGTACAAAAATTAGAATATTTCTTATTTTTCCATACTGCATTGTGCCATTAAAGGAAGATTTAAGCAAGTTGTTTGAAGACAGTGAGCTTACTTGTCTTTAAAAAACATTATTTGTCCATGAAAAGTGGTGGCAGCATCAAAAGTCAAATTATGGCCACAAGTATTTGGTGGTAGAGGTTCTGTTGGCTCCATTGATTCTACGAAGACAGTAGATTCTGTTGGATTTTCAGAGGACTTAGATAAAGGTCCTAAGTAAAACAGTGTAGAGAAGAAATTAAAATTAGTACTTGATGTTACAAAATTCAGATCACTTCAGTAGATACGTCTTTTTTATACAAGCTATGCAATAGTCCCTCAAGTTATGTGAGGGTTGTTTTCCCACACACCCTCACATACCTCAAATCTCACGTAAGTCAGGGGGAGGTTTTTTTCCCCAGGGGAATGCATGCTCTGCAGCCAGAGAAGCAGCAGGAGCACCTGGTGCTCCTTTGGAAAGGTAAGTCCTGGGGTTGGAGGGGAACAGTTGGGGAGGGTTAAGCCTGGCGGTGGGGTGGGGCCATTGGGGAGGGGCAAGGGGGTTAAGCCTGGGGTGGGCTATGGCTGAAGGAGGTGTGCAGGGGTTGGAGATAACCCAGGGCTGCATGGCCCTGCAGGGGGTGAGCCAGAGCTGTATGGGGTGGTGAGCTGGAGTCATGTGTGCGGGGAGGGATCCAGAGCCTCGCAAAGGGTGTGTGTGGAGTTGAGCTGTGGCTGGGCATTGGGGGTGGTGAGATGGCACCAGGTGCAGGCAGGGGAAGGATGAGCCAGAGTCGTGCACAGGGAGTGGTGAGCCAGAGCTGCATGAGTGGAGGAGGAGTGAGCTGGGCTGTGGCTGGTGCGGGGGGTGAACTAGGGAAATTGGGGGGTTGAACTGGGGCCATGCAGGTGGGGGTGGGGTTGAGCCAGGGATGCGCACGGTTGGGGAGGTTGCACCAGAGCCTGGGGCAGTGGGATTTTGAGTTGTGCTTAACTCGCGTTAATGCAAGTTAAGTGCAACTCAAAATCACATATTTTGAGGGATTACTGAGCTTAATAAAACCATTCAACATGGATTTTATTAAACGCTATTTCAACTTGCTAGAGGCAATGAACATTCAGCAATAAGTAATGTTTGATTACCATAGAGGTATTGAATGCCATCAATATCATCGTGATGAAGATGGAAAATCTTGGAGTCAGAGTATCTATAAATCGGGTACATCAGTGAATCAGGGTGGCTAGAATGGAAGAGCCCCAATGAATGGCCAAACTCATGAGCAGCCACGAAAAACAAGTTGGAACCTAAAACCAGGAAACAAAATAATTAAAATTAAAGTCTTTTAATCTTCTTGTTCATCAGTCTGAAATACAAGCCAGCCTACTGCACTCAACACAGTAGAGAGAACAAGAAGTCTTGTGGCACCTTATAGACTAGGTTTTTAGTAAGGTTTTTAGTGATTTAGTAAACTCAGGCATAGTTGAAATACAATGAAGTACTATGAAAATACATTAACGTGCATCAGAAGTGCAAAGATGCAGTGCTGGTAGACCTGATCCAGCATTCATCAACTCCAGCAGAGTCCAATGTGGCTGAAGGAGTCCGGATATCGTGAGGCCTTTGAAGAACTGGAGACCGAGGTACTTAATTATGGGGGATGGTTTTCAAAACTGATAAAATCCAAACTTTATTGGGAGCTAACTGTTGGTTGTTTAGCACTACTGAAAATCCAGCCGCACACTATCTAACAAAGGATTTAGGAGTCAACCTTGAGGTGCCTAGTTCTGAAAATCCCAGCTAGCCTGCAGAGTGTTATATCACGAGTTGCTTTACATACCCTTTGAGCCGTTAGTCCAGTCTTCATCTTCGTCAAAGTGAGCATCTCCACCAATTCCTTTTCCAGGTGCATAGGCATGAGCAACCGTTCCACCAGGACCATCAAAGGGATTAAAATCATTGTGAACTAAGAGTGGAATAAAGTGCCATAGAACTCTTTGTGAGTTTGCAACATGCCAAATTCCTCTGCCATGCAATTTTGACAGCCCTATTATTTTTCACATGGGAAAACTCTGAAAAGTTTGCAATAACCTGTATTTGAAGTGAAATCTTCTTTTGTCAAAGAAAGGGCCAGCCTTTTAAATATTGTTATCAGTGGAGGTAGTTCGAGTGAAAATGGCCTCTTTTTGCTTATAAAGCACCACGGTCTCAGATTTGTAACTGCCTCAATGAAAGCAGCCTGATGTGCTTGCACAGGACCCTATTAAAGTCAGTGGCAGAAGCAAGGCCTAAGTCTGTGAGCTCTTCAGGGTACAGCCCTTGGGTAACGTTTTCAAAAGCACACAAGTGATTGAAGGCTTAAGCCACTTTTGTAAATTGGACTTAGCCTTCTACATCACTTGTGCCCTTAAGCACTCTTAACCTTCCATGTATATTGTAAACTTTCCAGAACACCATGGATTATAAAAAACAACAAATCCTCAAATCTTCAGATCTTATGGGTAAAATGTCAGTTTCCAGATGATTGTTACAATGTGTTCCTGTTCTAAGAATAAACGGCAACTGTTAGATATCAAACAGCATTGTTGGCAAGTGCTGGATGTTTAATGATAGGGCTGTTCACAACATTTCCCACAAAAAATAAACATGATTTGTTAATTTTTACTGAAAAAAACCAAAAATTTGACTTTCGAATGGACCAGCAGACACTAAACAATTGGAAGCGAAACAAAAATCTGCCAGAATGGAAGAGGGAGTATGACACACGAGGAACAGGGCCAGGATTGGAGATGGACATGAATGAAGGTACAGTGGCATGGTGAGAGGAGAAATGCAGATGAAAGGAAGGCAAATAAAAATAACAGCAGCTGTTGTATAACTTGCAAGTCTTGTATTTATACAGCTGAACCACAAGACAAGCATGTGAGGAAACCAAAAGAATCGTATGACCATTTGTTGTTCCCTCCACCTTCCAACGTGTATCATCTGCTACTTTCTGTTCTCTTTTCCAACTGCATGGAACTAACTTGAATTCTGCCACCTCATAGGAACATGATTAATTAAACTCACATTAATATTATTCAATGACCAACTCATTCCTTTCAAAGTGAAACATATAGAAGGGCGCTTTGATAGGAGAAATTGATAGGAGGATTACACTTCTCCAACAGGGAAAAGCCCACTGGGTGAGCCTGCCCCACGCACTGAGCTTGGTGGCCCCTATCTAGCAAAGCACGCCAACCCATGCTTAACTTCAAGCACCTGAGGACTTACACTGCAACTACTGTCATGAGTAAAGTTATGAGTTAGACCCACAAGCCCTGATTTTGTATTGATGTCTTCCCAGGCTGAACATTATAGAGGTTGAACCTCTCTAATCTGAGCAGTGCTGAGCCAGAGAATTTGCCAGACAAACAGGAGGTCAATATTTTCTAGCAGCATTATCAATACTTCCATTGCTTACTGGACTTTTAGTAAACGTTTCAAGGTCAGTTACAGCTAAATAATAGCACAGAACACTGTGAGCCAGAACTGGTGGCTGTAAACAAATTTATGGGACCACGGGAAACTTGGTCACACCTGGGATAACTGATTAGTCGTTCAGCTAACTAAAATCATGCCAGATAATGGATGTTGCTGGATGAGAGAGTGCCAGATTAAAGAGGTTCAACCTGTACAACACACAATGGCTACGTCTACATGTGAAGCCTACATCGAAGTAGCCTATTTCGATGTGGCGACATCGAAATAGGCTATTTCGATGAATAACGTCTACACGTCCTTCAGGGCTGGCAACGTCGATGTTCAACATCGACGTTGCGCAGCACCACATCGCAATAGGCGCAGCGAGGGAACGTCTACACGCCATAGTAGCACACATCGAAATAAGGGTGCCAGGCACAGCTGCAGACAGGGTCACACGGCGGACTCAACAGCCAGCCGCTCCCTTAAAGGGCCCCTCCCAGACACACTTGCACTAAACACCACAAGATCCACAGAGCCGACAACGAGTTGCAGACCCTGTGCATGCAGCATGAATCCCCCGCTGCAGCAGCAGCAGCCAAAAGCCCTGGGCTAAGGGCTGCTGCACACGGTGACCATAGAGCCCCGCACAGGCTGGAGAGACAGCGTCTCTCAACCCCCCAGCTGATGGCTGCCATGGAGGACCCCACAATTTCGACGTTGCAGGACACAGATCGTCTACACGGTCCCTACTTCGACATTGAACGTCGAAGTAGGGCGCTATTCCGATCCCCTCATGAGGTTAGCGACTTTGACGTCTCGCCGCCTAACGTCGAAGTTAACTTCGAAATAGCGCCCGACTCGTGTAGCCACGACGGGCGCTATTTCGAAGTTAGTGCTGCTACTTCGAAGTAGCGTGCACGTGTAGACACAGCTAATGTGTGTGTTGAGACATACATCCTTGCAGTATCAGGCCCTAAGATTGCAGTTGTTTGGGGTGAGGACTGTGATTGTACAATGCCTAGCACAGCTGGGTTCCCTTCCTAATACAAAGGACAAATTTATAATGCTTATATATAATTTTTTACATTTGGCTGCAAAGGAGATCAGTATATCTGCATCACCACTGTTAACCCGAGTAAATGTCAATGGGATCACATCGCTCCAGACTGTAAAAGCTTTCTTGATGGCTGCATCTACATCACCTGGGGCCATGTCTGGTGTGTAGTTCAAAATCCTATAAAATATAACACAGAGAAACTTATGTTCTTTACAAATACATCATCTGCTTGGTGCAACTTGAGGCCTTTTAAATCAAGAAAACCCCTTTACTACCAAATAGTTACCTGTATGTCAGATTTCTTTTAATCCATTTTGGTTGTCCTGTAAAGGTGGAGAATTCAGCAACATCAGGAAAGCCACACCGGGGTTTCTGCATCACCTCCAGAGTGTTAGAATCCAATTTCCCAGTTACTTCCAATCCAAGAAATTCCTGCACTTCTCTGATTTTGTTGACCATAGGTTTATCATCTTTCCAGTTAAAGACAGGCTTCTTCTCTGTTTTAAAGCTGTAGTAATTTTCTAAGTAGTTCTGATGGAACACATATACAGTAAGACAAAAGGTTCTTTTGTTCTTTTTTTAATTTGGAAAATTATATTAAATATTACGACATGTCTACGTGTGCTTCTGTTTCGTGTTCTTTCTGTGTCTCAAGAACTCACTTTGTTTAGAAACTTTGTAAAGCTGACATTTGTTACCATTTTCCGGTTATAATATTAATACTTTGATGGTATCTTGCTGTGTGAGAATGTAGCTACAAGATTTCTGCATGCAAGTTTAGCAATTTTACAGTAGAATTAATTCTCAGAACACATTTAGAATAAACAATTGCCTCATAAATGGAACATTTTTTTTACAAAGCACCAAAGGCTTACCTCCTGTTCCAGCCCTCCATACAGTATTTAAAGAAAGCTAGTGACAAATATTTCAAGAACATGACTGAAAGCATGATTTGCCAGTAGCATTACATTTTATTATATGCAATGATTCAGACAAAATGAAGATCCTGATTCTGCCACCATATCTGCATCAGAATAGCTTTACTCTCATGAGAAGCCCTAAAAGGAATTATTTGTGTATAAAGTTATTTATATGTTTAAATAACAAGAAATCTTGTGGCACCTTATAGACTAATGGATATTTTGGAGCATAAGCTTTCATGGGCAAAGACCCGCTTTGTCAGATGAAGAGGGTCTTTGTCCACAAAAGCTTATGCTCCAAAATATCTTAGTCTATAAGGTGCCACAGGACTTCTTGTTGTTTCTGAAGATACAGACTAACTCAGCTACCCCTCGGATATACATTTAAATGTTTGCAGTATCTGACCTTAACCAGATGCACTGTCATTTTAACTTGCTTCCTGCAAAATAATGTAAAACAAAATAATAATAAGATGCTTCCTGGAAAATTTCTACAGTTCATGATAACAGTGCTGAATTATTCTTGAGAAATATTGCCTCACTTTGACCACTGCACATCCATTAAAACAGCCCACAGGGCAACCACTTCTCAAGGTTTTGAAATCAAGTATCCTCTTCAGAAAAGAAAAACAAGTCATGTGAATGTTTCCACCCCACAATTTTAGACTGGCAGCCTGGGGGGAATTTGCACGACCTGTGTGTCACACCCTTCCAGGAGGGCATGTTTCTATTTGTCAGGAGAAACTAGACCAGAGTATTCATTCCATCAATATATATAGGATCAGATCTTCAGCTGGTGTAGCTCCACTAACTTCAGTGGATAACGTATACTAGCTGAGGATCCAGTCTTTTGTGCCTACAATCGTTACCTGAACAAGCTTCATCTTTTCTTCTTTCCTTTTTGAACCCATAGGAAACGCACAAGAGGCTGCACATAGTAACAGCAGACGTGGAAGGTTCTTCATTCTCTCACTTATATGTCTTGTCTTTACAAAGATCTCAATCTCTTCCCTCTATGTACAAGTCCCGTGCACTTTCCCTGTTTATATAGTGTGCTTCAGAAAGTTAGGTGTGGCCTGACTTGCAGTTTTGAACAGCTTCCAATTAGCAACAGGAGATATGCAAACACTAATTTAGGCAAGAAAACTTCAACAGATTCAGGTGAACTGCCTGTGATCCCACTTCATCTTGTTGCAGATTTTTGCAATTGTACAATATGATTAATGCGCAGGAAGGTCTGTACTCCTGTCCTTTATAAAGTCACTGTTTCTTCACATATGAAAAATGTTATTTTAGCTACTTAAAAAATATAGTCTTGAGGAGCTGCTCCACACTACATTTTGTGGAAAGTAGTACATAATAGCAGGAGTGCACTGTGCTGTGACTGTATCTTCTCCTCCAACATGTCACCCCATAATCCACTACGTTACCTGGGGTGCTCCCTTACCCTGGGATCTGTTAGGAGACTGGCACAGGACTCCCCTGCTGGTCCTACCGTACCAGAATCTCCTTTATACCAGGGGTGATTCCCAAGTAGCCAGTTTTGCCTATTTTGTGGCTCTAGTATACCAGCAAGTACATTGGAGCTACCAAAGAACCCAGAGTCAGGGTGCTTTGGGTAATATGTTACCCACTGTTATCAGAAAACTTTTGGTTTGCTTCATATGGCGCATGCACTAATCAGTGACATCCTCCTGGGCATTGGCCATAAGGCCTTGGAAATCTCCCTAACATTCCAAAGCTCAAAGTCTTCAGGCATTATTTGACATCATCCTCTCCTCCTCAGGGTGAAGAATCATCTTTTGTTTCATTTTCCACCACAAGGGAACAGGCTGTGAAAGGGAGTAAACCAAGGGACCTCCATCCACAATATACCAAGAGATGACGCAGAAAGGACTTCTGAAAGGAGAAGTATATCCATTTTAGAGATATTTGCTGAATTATTTCCCTCTCGGGCACATCGATGGAAACCAGTAGAAAGGAGCCCTGGGAGATAGATGTCATGATGGAGTTCTGTATATCAGCTTTCTCCCCCTGGATGGTTGGTTGGCCTTATTGGATCAGAAAACAAGTGGGAGATTCAGAGGGAAGCAGACACTTGATCATGAGGCCTTAATTTTCCACACTCATCATTGTCTGTTTTGGTGTGTCCACCCTTAAGCCATTGGGAAGGTTCTATGGAGGTTGCTGTGGTCCTTTAATTGGCAGGATTCAGCAACATTGCCAAATGCGCCTTTTTGCTAACTTTCGCTTTTTATTATGTTCCCTTTCTCCTCTCTCCTCCCGTATTTTTGGTGCTGTCCATCACCCACTAGAATCATTTACTTTTATGAACATGGCATCCCATCCTAAACTTTCAGAGCTACAGGGATATTTCTTAGACCTTGCCCATGAAGAGATTGAAATGGGAGATGGCCTCCATAATGCAAATGTCTTGTTGCACAGAGAATTGACTTGCTGTACTCTTCTTTCTCAGACCCTCTTAGGATTGTCTCACACCATTGTCTGGTCCTTAGCAATGCACAGTTGGGACCCCCACCAACAATATTCCCCTGGCCAGAGCCCCTAGTAGCAACACCACAAGAACACTGTTCTCCCATGGGCGTGATGTGAGTTAGAAGCATCAAACTCTTACCCTTTTCAACCGTGTCTATGTATGTAAGTCTCCAGTGCGCACATTTAAACGATATCTAAAATCACACAAATACACACCTTAAAGGAAGATGAGAATAGTGGGGTCCCACACAGCTTGCCAGCAAGATAATCAGTACAGTTTGTTCTGAAAATGCTTCACACACCCACTCCTGTTATGTACTCTGGCAGCCATGTGGGACCCACAGGCTAAAGTACAAGAGCCAGGGCCTGCACATGAGGAGATTTAGAGCTGTAAAACTGCAACCTTGGCTGTTCCAGTGATGAGTGGCACCTTAATGAGAGATGTTTACCTCTCCTACCTAGCTGCATAGTTTAGTGCCAAACCCTGCGGCTGGGGTGCATAAATAGGGAGTAATAAGTATGTATCATATTTCTGAACATGCAAGCTGCAGAGGGAGAGGCATGCGCCTACAGGTGCCAACTCTGTGGATATTCTGGGCCTGAGGTAAAGGGTTGGAGTGAGGGTGGACCCGGGGCAGAGCAGGAGATGAATATGCGCCAGCTGGAGGGGAAGTTGGCACCAGTGCATGCACCCGCGAGAACATTCCTTTCTCCTGAAGGTAGGTCCGCATCACACCCTGTCTGGAAATTGCCTTCTAGGAGCACTATAACTTTGGTTTCTCTTTCCTATGAAGCAATAATGGTCTGATTCACAGATAATAAGCAGTCCTGTAGCACCTTAAAGAATAACTAATTTTTTTATTTGGTGAAGACCTTTCATGGGTAAGACCCACTCTGTCAGATTATAGAAAGTTTGTCTTACCCATGAAAGCTCATTACCTAATAAATACATTTGTTGATCTTCAAGGTGCTACAGGACTGCTTCTCATTTGTGAAGCTACAGACTAACACAACTATCACACTGAATCTAGTGGTTTGATGGCATATGGAAAACTTCCACAAACTACATGCACTTGTTACAGTAATAAACAATGAGATATATTCTCACACAGTGTCTGCATATTCAGGGCCTGATCCTCTTGTGAAGGCAGTCAATAGGCTTGCACATGACTTTTGACATCAATGAGCAGAGTCAGGATCACACTACATAGCTGAAATTTTCTAATGTAACTCATAATCTTGAGTGCCTTGGATTTTGGGCACGTATTTATAAGGGGACCTGAACTCAAAGGGTAACAATTCAGTGTTTTATCTATGAGTAATTTCCACTTGGAGCTAACATAGGTATATCCGATTCCAATTACCAGCAATAGAATCATAGGACTAGAAGGGACTTTGAGAGGTCTTCTCGTCCAGTTCCCTGCACACAAGGCAGCCCTAAGTATTATCTATCATCCCTTGCAGGTGCTTCATCACAAAAGATACAGTGAAACTATTACAGTTCAGGTAATGGGTAAAGATAGGATCAATTGTTTGAAATACTATTGTAATAAGCAGAGGGTGTGACTGACTTCTATTTGATAGAATCAGAACTGCTCAACTGTCTGCCATTGGCCCTGTGCAAAATAGTGCAAGCTCTCAGGATATGCTTTAAGAGTTAATATATCTGTGCTCTATCACCAGAGCTCAGTGAACCTCCAGGGGGTCACAGTGGCCAATATAATGTTGTCAGTCAGGATCCTATATGATCACATGTGTGTTAGGACCATGAAGCAAGGAGTGAGAGTCTAGTGCTCATCTCAATCTGTCTCTGTCTCTTTCCCCTTCCCTTAAGATCATTTTCTCTTGTTTCTCCTCTGGAAATGCCCACCTACTTCTTTCTTCTGCTCTGCCTCTCCTCTATAGCTATTGGAGTCTCTCAAAGCCACCACAGAGCCCAAAAGTCTGAGCTAGACGTTCAGACTGCAGTGAAATTAAATTCACTGGATCCTTCTCTAGAGCTGCTGACCAGAAAGGACATGAGTTTGAACCAAAAGAAGCAAAGGCTGGTATGTACACAAACATAAAATAACTTTATTGCTCAGTGAAAAAGATAGTAATAAATAGCCTAAGTACAATAACAAAAATTAGAAATATACATTAAACATTTTATAAAATTTTAAACATTTTTATACATTAAAAATGTTCTGTTATTGGAAATAATATTAATCTATGCTCACAGTTCATATGAGAGCCAACCATACAGTAAAAGATGGATAATACTGACTAGAAACCTAAAAAAAATCAACGAAAACCCATCTCTAATGCAAACAAAATTGGATTCTGTTTCTTTTGCACCATCACAGTCTGCATCTGGTGTTATCAGCAACCAAACCAACTGTTGCTCTTCATTTCACGGATAACTTTATGGGACTTGGTGTCTATCTCATACTGCTTTGACCCATGGAAAAGATACAAATGTCCTAGAAAGAAAAGCAAAATGAACAATTGCTTTGTGCAAATATATATTCATTCTCTTTCCACAAACACTGCTGCACTTTAAAATGTGTACACATAAAAGAAACACTTTCCTTAATGTCTATGATTCTTGAATCTCTGGAATTGCAAATTTTCCAATATATTCAACTGTCTTTACATATTTTTTTCTATTTACCTTTTTCCTGAAAAGCGGCATCAACCTTAGTGCCAATTCTTGGAAAGTCAACTGATATGCGTCTTGGATAATAATTTTCCATGGATTTAGTCACTTCATTGTAACTGAACAAAGACACAAAATGAAAATAAGATATTAGTATGCGTTATTTAATACTTAGTCCAGCTGACCTTTACAATAAGTAAGCTGTGCCGTTAGCTAAATCTCGCTAACCATGAGCTACTATAAACTTGTTGAATTGTCTCAATCCTGACCATATGTGTACTTTCACCTTTACTCATCTACACACGGTTCTTCTTAGCTAGTCTGGCTAAATAGTTTGTTTTTCCTACTTAATAGTGCTGGGAGGAGTAGCGTGGGACCCAAGAGGGTAACCTTGATATCTAGGACTTCATCCTGAAAGACATTTTGCTACATTCCTTGGTTTGGGCTTGCTATGTAAAAGGGATCACCAGTACAAAAGTTTGAAAATCACTGTGCTACCAGTTCTCCTATCACTGGAGGCAGGGCATACCACTTAGGGGAGACAGATCATGATAGGCATGAGCTGCCAGAACAACATTGGCCCAAAAGGAGAACTCAGTCAGATCTGTGAGATGGGCACAGGGATCAGCCAGCGCATGGGGTCCCTACAGGCTTGCATTGCACACAAGCATCAGACAGTGCTCAAAAGGAGGAAGGTGCCTTAAACTTGGAGTAAGAGCAGAGACTGGAAGGGCAGTTGAGATAGTTATTAATGTACTCTCCTATTAATAAAAATGACTAGAAACAAAAGTGGAAGTGGCATGTCTATTCCCAACGACTCATGGGAGAGAACAGCAAGGAAAACTAATTTAAATGACTGCGTTAATCACTGTGCAAAATGGTAACAAAAAAAGCCACTTCCTGTTCAAATTACACTGTTACACTATAATGAATTGGCCACTCTGTGTGTTACCCTGCTTTCTGCTGGTTAGAATTGTGTTCAGCTCTGTGCCAGAGGAACATACTATCAGCAGAGAATGGTGAATGTTCTTTAGCTCCAGGGCTTAAGGGAAAAGGACGATCTAACTTCTAGCCCTGTTGTCATTGAAATTCGGCTTAACACTAGGGTATGCAGTATACCAGCTGTGAAGCCCTACTCAAGGTGGACACAACTCTTATAATTCCAGATGTAAAGGGTTAATAAGGCTTTTAAAGAAGCTGCATGGATTACTTGTTGGGAGAACTTAATCTTACCTCCAATATTTGTCACCTACAAAGAAATAGGTTTTTTTGGTATTTTCATTATAAACAGCAGCATCAATTTTTGTAACATATTTTGGAAAGCCCAGCGTATGGATGCTCTTAGGAAAACCTGGATGTACTTCGTATCCACTGACAACCCAGTACTGCTTGCCTGTAAAGAAAAAAACAAGATAGAAAAGCCCATTAAGGACTTCAGATTAAACTAAGCCACATGTAATTACAATCAAAGCTAACTTCCCTTTAGGGCGAATTCCATTAGATAGCACTGAATTGCTGTAAAGACACTCTTTTTCTGCAAGGCAACTGGAATGTTTAAGGTTTCAAGACAGAATTTTTTTTATTTTATTTTTTTTTTTACAAATCTGTTAAGGTAGATTAACAAAAAACGACCTAAGTAGCCCAGAAGCACTGAGCACCTTTGAAAATCAGGCCATTTAGATACCTAAATATGAATTTAGCTTGTTAAACATAAGCACACCTTTTAAAATACTTTAGTTCAAATATATAACTGATTCTCTTGCCTGCCTAGAACACCTAATTTAATGTCGCTGTCTGAGCTTTCCTGATTGTGAAATATGCATATTTTATTTCACAGGGCTGTTGAGAAGTTTAATTAGCAAATAACTAACGAAACAGCCCTTTGAAGGTGAAAAGTTATATAAGTACTAGGTCATGGTATTGTTTTTAATAATAATAATTGCTCCTTCATTTCCATATGTAAGAAGAATGTCCAGAAATTTAAGAGAAATACCTTTAAAAAGAAGCACTTGATCCTTCTTCTCAATCTCATAAGCAGCTTGAAAACTAGATGGTAGAGTTGGCCAGAAGGAAGAAATTAAATTTTGCTCAATCCCTGGGAAATAAGGACTCTTGCGCCAGATGTATCTGAATGAAAAGACAGGTTATTTGTTTATATATTCACGAGGGCACCAATAACAATTCCTACTACATGATCTCATATTGGTTCAGTAGCTGCTGGTGACGGGACATGCCCTCGAGACACAGATCATGTTCCCTTGGAAATGCAATGCTATTTTCAATGTCCTTCTGTTTATTTGTACCAGGGGTTGTCCCACCTGACCTTTTACCTCGCCATTTCCCTCCCATTCCTTTGGTCCCCAGTAAGTCTCAGGAAGAGCTGAAAACTATCTGTAATGCTGGGTCAGGAGGAATCATTTTGCCCACCATACAAGGGCAGTCATGACCTGGGTGCAACGTATCATCTCTTTGACAGTGCACAGCAAGACTAAACTTCACTTTTTATCTTCAGGGCGCAGTTATGTAAACAGAATGTAACTCCCGGTGTGATATATGGCCGAGACCCTGGGGAAGACACTTGTATTCCATCTGGCAAGAAGTGCAATGGAAACTTTAAATGACCCATTTGAGAGTTAAGTATCAAAGATCATTAGAGAGAGATCTCCTCTAGCAGCAGAGTGTCACCAAGTCCTATGACTGGAACCTTGGTTCAGTGCTGCCTGGCGGCTAAGACTGTCACCTACTGAATCACCAGCAACGCTTTTGATGGCCTCTCCATTTTTTCATTAGTTCTACCATTGGCAGCCTGACACCAGTCTCTCAAGAGCTATGCTTCATGCAGCAGGGCTGCAGGCCAAATTGCAACGCTGGGATTGCATAATCACCACGGAAATGTAACAGGCCATGCATGTGATGACTGAGGGTGATTTAAACTACTAATATTTATTCACCTGTTGGAAAGCTCTGTTACTTTGCCCAAGTTGCAAGGGCAAGTAGAAATGTGTGGGGCTGTATTAATCAGACATTTGGAAGACAATCTCCTCTGCTGACGCAATTGTCAAAATGCTGCTATTACAAGAGTAATCTAAGCAAAACCTGATGTTGACAAAACAAAAATAATTCACCTGTCTTTAAAGAATATTAATTCCCCACGGAGTGTGGTGACGGCATCAAAAGTCAAGTGCGGGTCACAGTTGCCTGTTGCTGATGCTTCTGTTGGTGTTTCCGGGGATGATGTGGAAGTTTCTGTGTCAGTAGAAGTTGGGGGACCTTAGGGAAGAAGTTAAAGGCAGAATTGGAAAGTCAGTTAGTATTGCTCTGACAGAGCTTGATGTTGAGCAGCAGCTATATTAGGTCAAATTCGCATCAAGTTTAAAACAGCGTTTTCTCCATGAAATCTAGATTATTATATGTTCATCGTTGCTATAATACCTGAGCATTTCAAAATCTTCAATGTATTTATCCTCACAACACCCCTACTTGTTAGGACGCTGCTCTTATCCCCATTTCACAGATGAAGGAGCTGGGCGCCCAAAGATAAGTCACATGGAAGGTCCTCTGGCATATCAGGGAACTGAATGTGGGTTTCCTGTCTCCTAGCCTAGAGCCCTCACCACTGGCTCTCCAAACTCCTCCTTGACTTTAATACAGCTGTGTCAATTCACATCTGTTTATGTACATAGTTTGTACATAAGCTTATTTCAACCTTTGGGATTACTGATGCCTAAAAAGCAGTCAAGAAAGGGTTGCATTATGTGCTCCTCTCCACATCAGGGCAAACTTGTGCAGATGCAGTTAGACTGAGCCATGGCTTGCTCTCTTCTCATGTCCATGGCTATGACTGGCACCCCAGATGACAGAAATCTGAACACTATCCATGTGCAAAAATAAAGTGAAGGACTGCAATTACAGTGAACCCTGTACACTGTTCTAAAGCCAGAGGCGTTACCCCCTTCACCTCTCATACAGGTAAGCCGCAGTTTGGCCTTTGGTTACAGTCTCATGAAAGGTTTGTAACTTGTATGAGAGAAAGTTTTTAAAAAAGTGATGCTTCATACTTACCATAAAGAGTCTGAATGCCATTAATATCATCCTGATGGAGCCTGTAGTTTCTGGTATCTGTAGGCATATAGGCTGGATACATCAAGGAACCAAGGACATTTGAATGGCTAAGACCCAATGAGTGGCCAAACTCATGAGCAGCAACAAGGAACAAGTTGAATCCTAAAAATATAAGAAGCATAGCATTCAGATAGATTCAATAAATTAACCCATAAAGCAATAGGAGAGTACGGATGAGGTCCCAAAGGAACAGAGAAGGGCAAACATAGTTCTTGTCTTTAATAAAGGGAAGCAAAGAGTATGTCTTTATAAAAGATGCATTATAAAACCGGTTCTGTGGGAACCACTGATTTCAAGGAGAATTCTGCGGAGAAGTGTAGTTATGTTCACACCCCATACACATAGTTATTACGAAACTGCTTATTTTTGTGCCGCCTGTCTCTTTCCAAGTGTAAAAACGAACTAATAGCTGTTAAAATCAAATATTGCAGAGTAGAGAATGCTAATGAAATAGTGAGGGATACCAGCCTTTCAAATCTTTGGTCCAGTATTCATCCTCATCAAAGTGAGCATCTCCACCAATACCTTCACCAGGTGCATAAGCATGAGCAAGAGTTCCACCAGCTCCATCAAAAGAATAGAAGTCACCGTGATCTAGGAAAGGATGCGTAAAAGGTTTGATTAATCTCAATCAGGAATATCAATAAAGGAATTATGAACACATGGGGATTCTCTTACATCCAGCCATGAAGGAGATCATTATATCTGCGTTGCCTTCATAAACTCTGGTGAATTTCAATGGGGTCACACTGCTCCAGACATTCCAAGCCTTCTCGATGGCTTCATCTACGTCGTATGGTTCCATGTCTGGTGTATAGTTCAAAATCCTTTAAATACATAATAAGGAATTAAATATAGGCTATTAAAATGTGGGACTAACAGGACGTGTACTGAAGCAGTTTGCTTCCTTGTTGTTTATATATTTCCATTTGTACCTCTTGTCTTTTTAGACAATATGGTTCTTGATACACAATATATGTCTACCCCTATGTTTGATTAGTACCTACAGCTATAGAGCTGTGGTCCTGATTCAAGCTCTCAGGTACAATCATAATGATAAGAATATATCTAATTATTTCTAGTGATTCCCAGTGGTACTCAAGGAAACTCAACGAAATATTACCTGTATGTCAGATCTGTTTTTGTCCATCTAGGAGACAGGGGAAAGGTGCTGAACTGAGCGACATCAGGTATTCCACACCTGGGCTGTTTCATCACCTCCATAGTGTTGGAATCCAGTTCCCCAGTCACTTGCAGCCCAAAGAATTTCTGCATTTCTCGGATTTTGTCAGTTATGGCTTTGCTGTTCTTTGTTTTGAAGGTAGGTTCTGTCTCTGTTTGAAGTTTATAGTAGTTTTTCAGATATTTCTGAAGGGAAAAAACATACCTTTCATGTTTCCTTTAGAATGTATAGAATAATCTTAATAGCTGTATAATTATATAGTTATTTCTGTGCTCTTAATAAGATAAAAGACTAATTCTTTTATTCATAAGTATACTGTTTACAAGAATTACCTCAGCAAACTGCATGTCTTCTTTCTTCTGCTCAGTTTCTGGAACTACTGGAAAAGCATAAGAAATTGTTACACCAAGTAAGATCAGGAGCGAGAGAGTCCTCATTTTCAACTTCACTTCTTTGTCTTATCACTAGTTTAACAAGACTTCTCAGTCTCTCTTCTGTGCATGTCTCTGCAGTGTCCCTGTATATATATAATCTGAGTGCTCTGTAAAGTCAACAACAGCATGACTCACAGTTTATAACATCCTCTGATTTTCCACAGACAGATACACGATGCTACCGTTAGCAGTAGAGTCACACACTACAGGTGACCGAGTCTGAAACTCCCTGATTTTGCAATCTTGTTAGAGGATGTCTGGGATACTTTTCTATTCCTTTCCTTCACATTTTACCATTTCCTTCCTAAATCAGGCCAACATTTTCAAGCCGGAGTTCAGCACCAAAAGCCGTCTCTAGGCATCTGTATAAAAGCAGTTTGATTTTTCAGAGGTGCTGAGGGGCTGCAGCTCCTACTAACATGACTCAGAGCAGGATTTTCACCTGCTGGACTTATCCTTTGACCACCGTATGCCTTGCAAGAATGAGCCAGACTTGAGGTCAGGGCCCCTATAATGAAAAGTCAGCAGACTCCCTTGAAAAGTCAGCAGACTCCCTTTTCTGAGTCTCAGTTGTTGTTATGGATTTCATCAATACAGGCTGCCAAGTGAGTATAGCTGCATGTGTGTACATGGTTGTTGGCATACCGTCTGGGGTAGAGATGCATGGGAAAGGAGTTTTGGAGACAGCCTCCTTTCATGCATCAACTGACTCGAGCTAGCAGGCCTTGCGCTAGCACTCCAGAAACAACTGTATGGACGGCACCTTGAAATCGCAGCTCAGGGATCTGAAGTCTGGCCCTCAACCTAAGCTGAAGACCCTGAGCTTCAGTACAAGCTGCCACTTCACAGCACTGTCTGCATAGGGCCTCACCAGCCCAGCTTTCTGGACTGGGTTGGGAGGTTCACTCCACTATGCTGTGTAGACATAGCTTATGGGTTCTTCATCTAACCCAAAGTATGGAGTAGACTCTGCTGCCCCCTTTTGTGGCAACACTGAATTAGTGGCCCAGTCTCCTGGTCCACTCATCTTCAACACCTGCACTCTCCTGCCCACCCACACCCACATGTGTAAGGGTCTTCCGTACAGCGCTCTGGAACCACATTGGCCCTCCACATCTATGGAGGAAGGGACAGGATTTGCCCACTGATGAGCTGTGTGAACAAATCTACCTGCGCTCAGCATGTGGCTTTCAAATGTACCTAACATGGTCAAATCAAGACCAGTTTCCTTTGGAACAGGGCTTTTCACTCTTCCTCAAACCAGATGTCAGCACGCAGACCTCAGCCAGCCTGGCATTAGGATTGTTTTTAAAAGGCTGTAAGAAATGTGCTGCTGCTTGAAAAAGGTATTTTCTTTCTCTCTTTTTTTTTTCTCCTTTTTTTATTCTCACATTCAGAAATGGCTAACTTGTTTTTTGTATCAAATTTCCTTTCCCACCCTCTCCTTCCCAAAAATGTTAGTTCACAGACCAAGTATGGGAAACATCAGCTTCCAAAACAGAATGTTTCAGAAAGGTGCGAGCAATTAAAAACAGGACTAAAATGGAAATTGTTGTGCAAATTTAACTGAGGCATAAAATGGTTAGCATTAGTTACACCACCTCTGGATTATTATTATCTAATAATGGGTGTTGCTACGGTAGGTCCTGGGGAAGGTCTGAGTATCCATCTGATAATCTTATCCAAATTTGATTGCTAATACATGGTCCCTACTATAGGACTTCATGAGGGAGGATCTGATCTTACCTCTTTTTCTTCCTGCCTCTCCACGATGTTTCAAATGCGATATCTCATTCAATAGCCTTTGACACATGGGACTATAATGTTTTTGTCTGCAGTTTCTAGGATTGGCAAGTGAGCAAATGAAACAATTACAGACCAGATTATGCCTGGCTCTCATCCAGGGGTTTCACAAGGGTGAGGTCGGCTAATAAACAAACCAAGCCCTGCAGACAGAAGCTTACATTTACAGATTTTTATGATTTAGCATATCATACACAATGAACTTAGAACCAGTATTGCTATTGGTTCAAATATCCAAGGCAGGTCAGAATACAGCCACTCAGGAGCATGTGCAGGTTGCCAGAGAGCCATTCACACATTTCTAAGTAATGGTACAGGAACCGTGCCACACATATCCAGGAGTCATAATGACTCAAATCATCCCAAAAAAGGCACAGTTCCTTCTGTGCTTCCTCCTTGCTCCGGGAGTGGACAGGGAGAGATTAGTAATCTACTACTGGCCTATAGCAGTAACAGCATTACAATCAACTGCATGCCTCCTACATGTGAGGGTAGAGCCCAGGAACCTCCTACCTTTCCTGGGTGGGAGATATACACAGTGTAAAACATCCTGTTGTATACCACAGCAATGAAACAGCAGACCGCCCCAGAGCATCAGTGGCAGTCTCCCAGGAAACAGTGCCCACTTCTGCAGAAGGGACTTTCAGGGATTCAGCTTACACTTGTACTCACTGTTACAGTGACTGAGCACCACACAATTTTTAATATATTTACCCTCACAACATCCCTCTGAAGTAGAGAGAGATATTATATGAATTTTATGAATAAAGAACTGAAGCACAGAAAGGTTAATTGACTTGTTCAATGTCTGTAACAGAGCAAGGAATTCAAGCCAGGTCTTCTGAGTCGTCAAGCCAATGTCCTGACTGATGATGGATCATCAATTCAGCTGTCCTGCATCCTTCTTCCAGTATTATAGCTCAATACTAGTGCTACATACTTCTACAGTCTGATTCACATTGTCGTCCAAAGTCTCAAAACATTGCTTGTATTAAATTTCAACAGTACTACATTTTTCTGCAGATCATCAAAATGCCACTATCATCAGGAATTTTTCTGATTTCTCGAAAACAACGGTCATGTGTCCTGTGGCACATTTTAGCCTAACAGATTTATTGGAGCATAAGCTTTCGTGGGGAAAGACCCACTTCACCGGATGAGTCTGATGCAGTGGGTCTGTGCCCATGAAAGCTTGGGCTTCAATAAATCTGTTAGTCTGTACGGTGCCACAGGACTTCTTATTTTGTTTGTGGATAAAGACTAACATGGCTACCCCCCGATACATTGATTTCTTAATTACAGAAATTTGAAATTCTACCCAGATACAAAATTTGGCACTTTTGCAATGTTGGTGTATGGCGGAAGAAACAGAGAGATAAACTAACAGTCAGAAACAATCACGCTAATGGCTTGACTTCAGTAAATCTTTTGATACAGTCTCGTAAGACTTGTCCATAAATAAATTATGAAAACACAATCCAGACGGCGCTATTACAGGTTGAACCTCTCTAATTGGGCATTCTCTCGTCTGGCGACATCCATAGTCTGGTATGATTTTAGTAAGCCAAACAACCACTTATCATCATGGGTGTGGCCAAGTTTCCTGGGATCCCATAAAGTTTGTTTACACCCATCAGTCCTGGCTCTCAGTGTTCTGCACTGTTATTTACCTCTAATTTACTCTCTAAATGTCTTCTCAGAGCCCAGTGGGCAGTGGAGCCCAGTGGGATGCTAGACAATATTGATCTCTGATGGTTCATCGTATTCTCTTGTTCAGCACCAGTCAGGTCCCAAGGGTGCTGGACTGGAGAAGTTCAACCTGTGGCACCCGAAAAGCCTGTGGTGTTTGCTCATCAAGGCTACGTCTACACGAGAAGCCTACATCGAAGTAGCTTATTTCAATGTAGCGACATCGAAATAGGCTATTTCGATGAATAACGTCTACACGTCCTCCAGGGCTGGCAACGTCGACGTTCAACATTGATGTTGCGCAGCACCACATTGAAACAGGCGCTGTGAGGGAACGTCTACACGCCAAAGTAGCACACATCGAAATAAGGGTGCCAGGCACAGCTGCAGACAGGGTCACAGGGCGGACTCAACAGCAAGCCGCTCCCTTAAAGGGCCCCTCCCAGACACAGTTGCACTAAACAACACAAGATCCACAGAGCTGACAACTGGTTGCAGATCCTGTGCATGCAGCATGGATCCCCAGCTGCAGCAGCAGCAGCCAGAAGCCCTGGGCTAAGGGCTGCTGCACACGGTGACCATAGAGCCCCACAGGGGCTGGAGAGAGAGCGTCTCTCAACCCCTCAGCTGATGGCCGCCATGGCGGACCCCGCTATTTCGATGTTGCGGGATGCGGATCGGCTACACGTGCCCTACTTCGATGTTCAACTTCAAAGTAGGGCGCTATTCCCATCCCCTCATGGGGTTAGCGGCTTCGACGTCTCGCCGCATAATGTCGATGTTAACATCGAAATAGCACCCAACACGTGTAGCCGTGACGGGCACTATTTCGAAGTTAGTGCTGCTACTTCGAAGTAGCATGCACGTGTAGACACGGCTCAAGTGGGATATTAGCAGAATAGTTGTAGGGTGAAAGTGGGGCTAGGGAAGTGCTGAATCTGGGGTCATGTGAAGGTGGCAGGTTTAAGTACTGTTTAAACCCCGCCCTTGGAGCCCAAGGGCACATGAGGGTCACATATTGACACTGCCATGCAACCCAGCCTGCTGAGACCAGGGACATATAAGGGGTCAGCTTGTGAGTGCCAATTGGCCAGACCTGTCAGACACGCTGTGGTTGGGTGGGGGAGTGTTTGTCTTCATCTGATTCTAGCATGGGAAGAGAAAGGTTCCTGGGGAACTCGGATGCTGCAGGACAGCTCCACTGGGAGGGAGTTAGTAGAAGGGGGACGTAAAACTCCTTATGAACACAAGCAGCACATTGAACGTATTATGACATCCTCCCCACCTCTGATAAGAGTAACCCGAATAAATGACCATACCCGAACGTGATGGACAAATCTGGTAACAAAGCTGACTCACTTTCTGTATCTTTGGTGGTACTGTGACTCCCCAAACAGCCTTGCGGTCTGAATTCTGAATTCTGACTACAAGTCTAACACCGGACTTCAGCTAAATACATTTTTCAGTGCCTGTTTGAAACTGAATAGCAAGGAGGCTGCTCAGCTCAGTCCCTGTGATACCTGTAGCCCAGACCTTTTCCTGATGGCAGGCCAGCATGCTCTGGGTGAGGAATTGAAGCTCAGTTCCCTTTTGGACTCTCTTCACCTCACCCCTTCTTCCCTGCTCCTCTGTTTTGCAGTTCCCTTGTCCCATTCAGACAAGTCTTCCTGTTTCACGATTTCACGATTTCACTGTATCAGATGGCTCCCTACTTGGGAGCCAGGCAGACTGAAAAAAGCTACATGGGAAAGGAAAGAGAGTATGAATTGAACCTCCCTAGTCCAGCACCCTTGGGACCTGACTGATGCCAAACAAGAAAACTTTCTGGACCTCGTGAGGTCAATATTGTCTAGCAGCATTACCAACATTACCATTACCATTTCCACTGCTTGCTGGGCTCTTGGAAGACATTTAGGGGTAAATTAGAGCTAAATAACAGCACCGAATACTGAGAGCCAGGACTGGCAACTGCAAAAAACTGTACAGGAACACTGGAAACTTGGCCACAGCCATAACAAGTGGACATTGGGCTCACTAAAATCATGTCATGCCACGGGTATTGCCTTACCAGAGTGTGTCAAAGAAGAGGTTCAACCTGCATTTGACATGAAAAGATGGCCTGTGGTAAAAACAGTGGTGTGGGAGTCAAGATCTGGGTTTTCAGACTGCCATAAACTTCTCTTCCAACTTCAATCTTCCATAATTCTACTGCTTTTGATGTTATTCTAAAAGTAAATCGAGACATCAGGAAGTTTTGCATTTATTCAAATTCCAGCTGCATATATTCCATGGTTCATTGCAAATGGAGTATAGAAAACAATGCATTTGACCATCAGTGCCTGATCTCAATTACTAGGGATTAATTCCCAGCACTGTCTAGTAATCAGTTTCCTCTGCTTAAGTCGTACAAACAGCAACAAAAATTAAGCCAATTACGTATTTGTATGTAGTGGACATATATAAGCAAGTGGCTTGAGGCATTTTTCATTTCCCAGCACAGATGTTTAATTGGGAGTGTTTTTTTTTCCCACATGCATGAAATACGTGATCTTAGAGCTTTATAAGTCGTTGTGATTATGTCATGACTTTTAAAACCACAGATCAAACTGAGTCAAACACTCCACAGCTGTGAGGCCTGGGGGAAGGAAATCTAGGACCAAATTTTGAAGGTTGGAACCTTCTCAGGTGTGCTTTTCTGGGAAGAAACCCCATCATTCATTTCAGAGGACAGTTAATTGCAGCTAGATAATGACTTTAGGTCCAACCTGGAGCAGTGGAGGGTGCAGAAATGGTATAGGAGTAGCCCGAGAAAGTATTATGACATTGAGACTTAATTCATGTGTTGCTTCCTTCTTGCTCTGCTGGCCTCTTCCAGTTTCACATGGTCACACCATTTCATCAAACCAAATAAACTGTTCTGACCACCAGCTGAGGGGTGCAACAAAATGACTGCCCACCTTCTCCAGCAGGAGCAGAGAGTAAACAAACAAGAGCACAAACCTAAATCTGGGTAGCCCATGTAGGTGGGTAAGATGAGTTTTTACTTCCCTTCACTCCCTTACAGAGGTGGTTAGTCTGAGTTACAATCTAGTCCACAGTGATTTGTTTTGAGACTCCTCTATACCTATGTGTGTAAATGGTTTGTGGATAAGATGGCTGACAATGGTGCTCAAGAATATGAAACATAGCTCCTTGAATATGTTTATGGAGCCAAAGGCAGGGAAATGGAAATGGCTCTGAAGTGAGGGATCTGATGAGCTAAGGTTTCTGCCACCTTTTCCACGTTAGAGTTTGTGAATAAAGGGAAAAGACAGTGATTCTTCCACCCTCCCTTGGAAGCGTTAGTGTGAATATGCAGCCACACAGTTGTTATGCATTGTGAATAGCCAGAGTTTGATAAAAAGAGGGATCAGCAACATAACCCTGAGATAGAGACCTACAGTCTTAGTCTTTCTGATTCTTGTGACACTGGGCATAGGAACAGAAATTGGGAGGTTCTACAAATATGGACCATAGAAAATTATCTGTCCTATTGGTCTTGTATGGGACGTTTAATATTTTGGGTGTTCAAGGAATCTGTTACTAGGGACCACGCTCTTAGACTCATGTTGTTTAATACAAAATTGGCAAATGATACAATTCCCACTGGCGGTCTTTAACTCAGTGGTCCCTGAGTACTGATGCAGGACTGGAGTTCTTGGTGCTGTTGCAGTATAAGTGCAAAATAATAAGTGGCTGGGGGCTTGTCCTTGGTGCTAGTGAGAGAAAGTGAAAGGAAGTATTGGGTCCACTTGTTCCTTTAGAGAAATGCTAATATCAGCAATAGTCGTTAACATTAACACCTATTCAGGAAGTCATTACTTGATGCTGGTAATTCTACCAGTTATTGTCCTGTCCTTAATCTTCCTAACTGGAGGAAGAATACTGAGTATTGATAACCATATCTTCAGCTGAAGTTATCAGATCTTCTTCAGTGCTTTCAGTCTTATTTTAACTCTGGGTATGGGACAGAGACTGCATTGGTCTTACTAGCTCTCCATGTGGTGGTCCAGGCTCACCCTTAGAGAACTGTCAGTAGCTTCTTATGCCACTGACCCTGCTTAACTCGCCCATGGCGCCTTCCTTGTAAACAGGCCCCCTTCTGAGTGCTGATGTCCTTTGACCTCGGACAAGATCCAGGGGTTTGGCATAAGCTGTTGTTCTTTTTTAAAGGCTCTTTTATCTGGAATGGAACAATGCTCTGTTTTGAAGCCTCTTTTCCCTCAGTCCTTTTTAACAAGGATGTGAGGTCACCCAGGGAAACACTAACATGTTTTGGGCTGCGCTGTCATCAGCACAGAAATGGTGGTCCACAGCTCCATATCTTGTCTCCAGCAGACCTGGATAGTGCGCCACCCGGGTTTCCCTCAGTGCCTGGCTACAACTAGGACTTCACGAAGGCAGTGGGTGAGGGGAAGATGAGCAAGTGGAGGTGTAATTGAGATTGTTTAGATTTCCTGCAGTCTCCATCTCCACCTCTGGATATTGTCAAAACCTACCTGTACTGACTTAAATGACATTCCACAATTCTTCCCGTTTAGCTGTTGCAAGAATCACCAGTGAATATTGGCTCCCAAGCTACCACTCTGCTGTTCAAGAATGCCTCTGCCACCTTGGCATGCCCCTGCACTCCAGCCAGCCCTGCACCAAATGAGAAATCCTCTAGCATATGGGAATCCTCAATGAAAGCTGTTCTGTCCACTAGCATAAAGGAATCCTTAGCTGCTCTAAGTTCCCATTGCCACACTGAAGCAGTGTAAAGAGGAATGTAGGAGGACTGAGTATCTGGTCCATTGTTTCTATAATAATTCTAAAAAGAAAACTATTCTAGAGCCTCAGAGTGAAGAAGTAATGTGAGCAAGTGTCCCTGCTGAGAAACAAAATAGCTTCAAATTGTTCATTGATGAATAACAGCTAAATGAAAATGACTGTAGTATTTGACTTCAAAGTTAATTAGTATAATATGACTGGAGGAGGGAGAAGAAAATGACTTAACAAGGGAGTGCTGGAAGTTCCATCTCCAAGTACTGAGGTCAACAAAAAGGAAAGATAAAGGCAGAGATTGTTTATAATATTTGGCTGTTTATATCATTGTCTGTTGATATTTATCTCAAAAAGGAAAAAAGGCAAATGTTAAGTTCTTCACTCACCCAGAATGGGTGGCCAATATCACAAACTCAGTGGCTGATTTGTCAAAGGTGATTCATATAATAGGAGTGGTCCCCATCTCGTTATTGGTGAATAATTTGTTAATAGAATATGTGCGGCTCTGAGCATCAGTATTAACTTGTAGCACCACTGAAAACCAGGCCAGAGTTTAGTAACCTGCCTCATAGCAGGACCCCAGCTGAACCATTTCAAAGATGAGTTTGATAAAGTACTGGAAAACAATGATTTCACTGTTGCTGTCATTTCTGTGCGTGACTGGAATATATTCTTCATATAGGCTTGACCTTCTGCCCCCTGAAGGTAAGGGGAAAGCTCTCATTGATGTCAGTGGTATAGGATAAGGCCAATAGTGAGGCATAAATCTAAGTGCTTCTGCTAATTTCTGATTTTAGAAATGTCAGCAACTTGATTTAATCTGATCCCTGGAAACACCAAATACTGTGAATAGGGCGACCATATCTCTCTGTCCCAAATACAGGACAGGGAGATATGGTTGCCCTATTAATAGTATATGGTGTTTCAAGGGATCACTAAACACAGGACAGGGAAATATGCAGGGGGAGGGGTGCCTCCTCCTGGCTCCACTAAGGCAAAGGAAATGGGCAGCAGCTGCATGTGCTTCTCCCAGTTCCCCGAGCCTCTGGGAGATGGGAAGGGAGTGGCAGCCGCTGGTGCTCCCCTGGCTTCTGGAAGCTGAGAGGGAAGCTGCAGCCACTGGTTCTCCCTCAAGCTTCAGGGAGCCTGGAAGGAGGTGGCAGCTACTAGAGCTCCCCCAGCTTCACCAAGCCTCAGGGAGCCAGGAGGGAGGAGGCAGCCACTGGTGCTTCCCTGGCTTCCCAAAGGCACAAGGAAGCAGAGAACAAATTTACCCCATCTTTGGAGGGTCCCCCGCTGGCTCCCTCTTCCTGTGGCCTGAGAGCACGTAGGTGCTCCCTGTGCTCTCCAGCCAGCACCTGCAACTGTGCAAGCTGCTGAAGGGAAAGGTCAGATGGTGGGGGGGCCAAATAAGGGGCAATTAGCCCCTTTTAAAAAATAAGTCAGGATGCCTTTCTGGCGCCCAAAATACGAGGCTCTCCCACCCAATATGGGACAGGTGGTCACTCTACCTGTTAAGAAATATCCCGTGTGTATCATTCATGATCAACAATTGACACATTTACAAACTAAAAGATAGTTAAATTGGTTTTGCCAGTTTTGATAGATGTATTCCAGGAGTCTTCTTCACATGCTATCATCTTTAATTAAACATTAACCTTTAATCCCTGGAGACTCCTGTACAGTCCCACAGGGATTGGCAACCCTTTTAAAATATTTCAGATGTAGTCATTTGATTTCTTATGTATCATGAAAATTGCACGTGTCAACAAATCAAGGTTCAAATCTGTTCATGTTATGCTCATGACTAGAACTGTATGATATATAAAGCCAAAGGCAGAATTTGACCCTTAATATTAAATAAAGAATATTTTAACACTGAAAGTGATTTCTGGGAGTCTTACCTAAATTAGTGGTGAAGTGGTTAAAGAGTGTGATTTTGATCAGCTGTAGCCTCCAGCTAATTACGACAAGAGTACAAGCAAGGCTCATCAGGATATTGCATCATTGTAAGTTTGTAAGACCTGATCACAGTCTCATCCTTCTTTCTCCAATCAGCAAAAGCCCTTATGGATGACTCTTCCCCCATTAGAGGCCAGTTCATTTATTCTCAGAGATATGTAGTGTAAATTGTGATAGCAGACAATAAATCTGGGGTAATGAGATTAGTCATGGAGAGCTGTATCCTTAAGCTAAAAACATTTGCTGAATTCACAGTGACTGGTACTTGTTACCAGGAAGTAAAATATTTTATTTTATAAATCAGCTTTGTTGTTCTCCGTATTTACAAAGTTTGTGTATATACCGATTCCTGGTTGTAATGAAGCATGTTCAGGAATGCAAAATAAACTTTCTTACTCAAAGATAAGTATGCATTTTTAGATAATAGTAATTATTTGCTTATTTCCATCTTTAGTGACAATTGTTAAGGCTTAAAAATAAACCAAATATTACGTTTGCCTCTTGAATTGTGACAAGATGTGTCTTTACTCATTTGTTTTAATTTATTCCATTTGGTTATAAAACAAAGTGAAAGAGAAAATAGGAAAATAATCACTACGTAATAAAAGAATAGACTCTTTAGAGCAGTGGTTTACAACCAGTGTGCCATGGAATGCAGGTGTGCCATGAGAACTGTCCAAGTATGTCGTGAAATTTAATCAATTTCCCCTTGCTTTGGCTCTTTGTGGAGTGGAAATGCCAGCCCTGCAGAACCCCATTCACTCTGGGAGGCAGCTGCGATGTGGCTACCCAGCCCAAACGAGCTAGCAGGGAGCCCACCTCCACTCTCTGCCATGGCAAGAGGGAGCCTGTTGGAACAGGAACTCAGTTTAAATGCTGCATCCTGGCTCCAATGGGCTGGCGGGGAGGGGAGCTGGCTTTCAGTGGTTACTCATTCACTCGACATCCCTAGCATGGTGTTGAGCAGATTTTGAAAAAGTGTCTGTGCTCACTGCCTGAGACAGTGGATTCTGTGGTGGATTTGAGATTTGAAACATTCATGCTTTTGATCCTTGTTTAGTTTGTTGTACACACTACCATTGACATGATCTTCTCCCTGAGGCAGCTGCAGGAGAAATGCAGGGAGCAGAGGAAGCCACTCTATGTCACCTTCATCGACCTGACCAAGGCTTTTGACTCAGTCAGAAAGGATGGACTGTTTAAATTGCTCCACAAGATAGGCTGTCCACCACGGCTACTCAAGATGATCCAGTCTTTCCACGAAGACACGAGAGGAACCATCCAATATAACAGCACATCATCGGAAGCCTTAAGCATCAGGAGTGGCGTCAAACAAGGATGCGTCCTTGCTCCGACATTGTTTGGTATCTTCTTTGCACTCCTCCTGAAGCACGCCTTTGGATCTTCAACAGAAGGTATCTTTTTGCACACAAGATCTGATGGGAAACTGTTTAATCTTGCAAGGCTGAAGGCTAGGTCTAAGGTGCGGGAAGTGCTCATTAGGGACATGCTGTTCGCAGACGAGGCTGCTGTAGTGACACACACAGAAGGCCAGCTTCAAAAACTGCTGGATCAGTTCTCCAAAGCATGCAAGGCCTTCGGGCTTTCCATCAGCCTAAAGAAGACAAAAGTACTTGGTCAGGACGTTGCTGAACCTCCATCAATCAGCATTGACAATTACACGCTAGAGGTCGTCCACGTGTTTACTTACCTCGGGTCCACCATCACCGACACCCAGTCGCTGGAGTCTGAGCTAAACAGGAGGATTGGAAAAGCAGCCACAACTCTGTCTAGACTTAGCAAGAGAGTGTGGAACAACATCAAGCTGTACACTCACACCAAAATGCAAGTCTACAGAGCCTGCATCCTCAGCACCCTCCTCTACGGCAGCAAGTCTTGGATCTTGTACGCCTGCCAGGAAAAGAGGCTGAATGTCTTCCACTTGCACTGCCTCAGGTGCATTCTTGGGATATCATGGAAGGACAGAGTGCCCAACAATGCCGTCCTCAAGCAAGCTGGAATTCCAACCATACATACCCTCCTCAGGCAGTGGCGGCTCCGCTGGCTTGGCCACATCCACAGGATGAATGATAGAAGGATCCCAAAAGACATCCTGTAAAGTGAGCTAACCTCTGGCAAAAGACCGCCCAAATGCCCCCAGTTGTGCTACAAAGACGTCTGTAAGAGGGACCTCAAGGAGGTAGACGTTGACCCAGATAGTTGGGAAGAGCTGGCAGATGACCACAGCAGCTGGAAGCAGGAACTACACAAGGACCTTCAGAAGGGCGAGATGAAGATCAGACAGCTGGCAGAGGAGAAGCGAGCTCATAGAAAGGACAGCAAGGACCTGCCAGACACCCACTACATAAGCAGCAGATGTAGCAAGGACTGTCACTCTCATGTGGGCCTCCACAGTCACAGTCAACACTGCAAATGATGATCGTAAATGGAGTTACGAAGGGCATAATCCATAGTCTACGCAGACTGAAGGATGCCTTGGAAACACACTACTGTGTTGCAAACCTCTCTAGTAAGACTGTAACCATGGTAAATGTAAGCATATGTGACACTTCTGAGCAATCAATTCAGCTGAATAATGTGGTTGTGGTATAGAATTGTTTGTCTCACTGAAGCGTGCCCTCTTGCTGAACCACTGCTTTAGAGAAAAAGAATCTTTGTTCATGTGTGTCTTACATGTGTGGGGAATCCACAGTACCCTGACCAGTTATTGAGTCTGATATAGTAGTAAATGGGTGAAATTTTATAGACTTCCAAACCAAGCTGGAGAATGAGATGAATTACTCCTTAAGCACCTGTCTGTAAGTGTATACAAGAAATGTTGTCTAGGTACGTGGCACTTCCACCAGGGAGACCTTTGCCGGAAGTCTCATGCAGCTAGTAGTAAATCAGCACTAGTGTTTCTAAAAGATAGAGATGTTAGTTTTCTAATACAAAAGATGTTCAACCCACCTCTAATTGGACCTCATTATAATGAATAAAAATGGCTTAACCATTGGACTGGAATCATGGATGTGTAAGGATGAGTGATCATGACCCATTTGTATTCAATATGGGAAGAGGACAGTCGCAAGTAGCAAAATATATACTTGGTGCTTCAAAAGGACCAATTTTCATATGCCAAGCAAAATTGTTGGCAAAATTGACTGGTAAATTATTTAGACTGAAAAAAGTGAATGAAAATTGGGTGTTGTTTAAGAGTTTATTAGGTGATCAAAAGACTCACCATTCCATAAATGGAAAAAAGGCCAAACAGATAACAATCAGTATAAATTGCAAGTTACTAAATGGAGAAAATTGATAAAAGAAGCTCAAGACATCAGAGAAACACCTATGACTGGAGTGCTATGGTCAGTAAGGAGGGTTATATTTAAAAAAGTGTTTTACAGCTGTTGGAAACAAGGTCCAGACACCACGTCGGAAGTAAGCAGGAGGGTTTATTATGCACAGCTGGTGGAGTGCCACAGTGCCCCTAACAACTCCGTGAAGCAATATAAAGCAATTAGTTACAATTGATTTTGTAGGATTTCAATGGGCGGAGAGAAGCAACTGGATAAGCACTATCAGCAAGACAAAATGAACACAATAAGCCAATAATCTAACAGGTTACACAAGCAAATCCACCCATAGCTCAAATCATGTTTATCTAATACATAGATACTACTACTTAACGGTTTAACTAAACAATGCAAGCACAGAATTCCAATCATGGACACATATTTAGGGATTTAAAGCAAAAATAGCAAAGGTAAATTTCAAGCATACTGAGTTTTGTATACTTTGTTATACTCTGTTTATATCTCTGAGAGTCCGGGCTGACAATGGTGGGAGGTGTTAGGGTAGAGAGCAGAGAAAATGTTTTTCTAGCTTAGTTCTGAGACCTTTAGACCATCGTTTCTGTTTGTGGCCTTGTTGAGGCCTGTAATATATGATAAAAGGCAGAGACAACAGATTTTCATTAACACTGACTGCCTATGGACCACGATACATGTTATGGGAGTTAGGCCTCATGCCATATCATGGCTGCATCTATACTATGAGTTAAATTCAAATTTATTAATATCGATTTCATAATTCTGGAATTTGTAAGTTCGAATTTGACCATCCTCACTTCTCACGTGCTCCTCATAAAGTCGACACTGCTGCCACACTCAAATTGGCTAACATCAACTGTTGCAGTAATGCATTGTGGGAACGTATCCCACAGTTCCCTCATCCCCATAGCATTCTGGGTATGCTCGCTGTTTTTTGACTTTATCTTCCCACATTGCATTTTTCTCATTCCCCTCCTGTGCTAAGCAAATGTTCATTTTTCCCATTGAAAGGAAGGAAAAGTATGGCATGCACACAGATGGCAAAAAAGTTTATGGAAATGTCTTTCTTCTGTAGCTGAATTCTCAACTGGCCATCCACTGAGTGGCCTCCCTCCCATGATTGCTGCCGATCCCTGAAAATATGCTGATCCCTGGAAATAATACAGGGACCATCAAAGTTAAGAAGACAGAGGATAGAAAAGTCTAGGAAAAAAGATTTTTGACTTTATTGAAACTAATACAGGGACTCCAAAAAGAATGAAGAAAGGGAAGATAGGAAAGTTGTTCAGAAGAGAGAGTTGCTGATGGGGAAAGTCTTTGGCTTTCCAGTGTATTATAAGGCTTCTGTTCAACGACTGTGTCCTCAAGTGGCCATCCACTGCTGTCCCACCTCCCATCATTGCATGTGGTCCCTGAAATAATACAGGGGCCTGGACTGTATTCTAAAGTTAGAAGAAAGAAGATAGAAAATTCTATGGCTAAAGAATTTTTGTTTCCCCCCCCGCATTATATTGCCAACACAGGTGCAATGATTGCATTCTCAACTGTAATGGGTAGATGCGCTCAGCGTGCGAACAGCAAAGAAAGAAAGACATTTCTCAGGCTCTCATACTAACATGAGCCCACAACCAAAGGCTTGCTGCTCCGTCTTTGAAATTCACAGTCTTCCTATTACTGGAGAGCAGCAGCCAGAGTGGAGCAGTGAGGGGCATTGTGGGTTACATATGGGGCACCTCTGGAGCCTAATAAATGCGATTTTAAGATGTGGTGCTTCCACACTGCCCTTTAAACAAACGTCTGGATTCAGGCTTGATGCTATACCTGTCAGGTAACTGCAATTTTGTAATCTCAAGATTAGTCCACCCTAAATCAAGCTAATAGTATTTACAGTGAAGACAGTCATGTGGTAATATCAAGCTAACTGCCTTAAATTTGAATTTATTTCATAGTGTAGATGCAACCTGTGAAATTTAGGAATGATGGAAAGGGGGTTCTTAACATAAACCATAATATGCATTGGAAATGTTTGCCCAATGGTTTACCTCCTCTTAACCCTAGGGTTCTCGAACCCGCCAGGTTAGATACAACAACTTTAGCAATTTTATTGTATTTTGGAAGTGTCAATACCTCATCAATACTAGCAGGAATGTCAGGATAGATGTTCCCTGCATAGCTTGGCTACACACCACCCAGATCCATCCCTGTGGTATTTTGTCACCTGAGAAGGTGCTACCCATAATCCTTGTTTTGACCTCTACTGCCTGGTTGAGTGCCTCGGAGTATTTGTTTTTGGCCTGGTCCATGGTTTCCCTTCTCTGAGTGAACCTCAGAGAGCCGATCTATATGCCAAAGGGCCTTGGCTACCAACTCCCCGATCTTCACCTGCAGGGCCAGTAGACCCTCCTCTAGGTACTTACTTCCACTGTGCCATTCAGGTTCCTATGTTAGGTTACGCATCATTGCTGGAGTACGATGTAGCCATGTCCTGTCAATGAGCAGAGTTGCCCTTTAGGGAACCATCATGCACATGGATGGGTGTGTGGGGGGCAGGGCTTTCCATTTGGTTTGATGGAGTCATCAGTCTGGGCAATCAAACACCAGTTGGTACAGTTCATTTGGACCAGCTCAGTATGCACCAGTTTCTCGGTGATGACCACTTCAAACCTAAACACATTTGTCAAAACTTTAGATTGGCATGTACACAGGAGCTCCGTGTCAGAAAGGGTGCAGCATACACCAGGGTACAAAGTTCCACTGGTGCCTTCAGAATATGCAATACCCTCTATTTTGGTAAAGGTGGCCCTTCCTCTGCACAGGCAGGGCGGTTACCATCCTAGTCCGCTGTGAATTAGGGATGCCCGGGATACTAGGATGCTGAAGGTTGTGCTATGCCCTGTCCAAATTGGCCTTTGGGTTCTCATTGACTCTTTGCATCCCATTCCCATGGGGTGACTGGGGCTTACCACCTTTATAAGGTGTGGGTGGACTCGGCCTTCCAGGAAGTCTGTTTCAATAACCTGGGTAGCGATGGCTGGACTCTGTCCTATGCTCCAGCAACTCCTTTCCAATGCCTCTGCCTTAGTGCCATTTAGTAATAGGTCAATTCAATTTTTGTTTAGGTAATCCGTTATACCCAGGGAGGTGGATACTGAACTTGACAGATCCTTCAGGCTATTTAGGATCAGTTGACTAGCCTGGCTGGTTTTTAGCTCTCCATGGGAATTGAGTATTATTGCATTAGCCAGCCTTGATTCAATATGGTCTCTTTGCTCAGCCCGGTGCGCTATGACAGAGGTGTTGCTGACAGAATTCTCAGCACCAAACCAGCCTGAAATGGTATTTGTTAAGCCCTGTTTCTGCCTAATTAGGAATTCTCCAATTTGGTTGGTTAGCCTGGTAATACTGGTACCCTACCTACTTACATCCTCTAGGGCAATATGCACCTCATCTTTACAGGTGTGGAATACTACTGAGGTGAGGATCAGTAGCACTGGTCCTATTATCACTAGCCCTGGCTCTGGAACAGGGGTTTGCTCAGGGCAGGACACAGTTGTGGGGGGCTCTGCTTTATCCTTCATGACTTGGTTGATGGTTTCCAATTGAGGGTATGTTAGCATTGGCCATTGTTTAACAAACGATTGTCATGCCTCTGAGGTTACCTTGGTTTGGGCTATAAGTGGTAGACCCCAACAGGAATCATCAGGCCCAACTTCTACAGGTACTGAGCCAGTGTAATTGGCACATGACCTTGTGTTGGTATGTGGCTTGTTCCCCACAAGTTCCCACACAAACTTTAGTAGTGCATGTTTCTTTCAGTGCCTATGCTGTTACAATATGCAAAGTAATTATCTCCGAATAACCTAAGGCTTTGTATTCTCCATTACTGTTAGCGTGCAGCTGTCTCTCTGTGTAGGCAAGAAAGATGTGGAGAAATTAGAGAGGGTCCAGAAAAGAGCAACAAGAATGATTAAAGGTCTAGAGAATGTGTCCTATGAAGAAAGGCTGAAAGAATTGGGCTTGTTTAGTTTGGAAAAGAGAAGAAAAGGGGCAACATGATAGCGGTTTTCAGGTATCTAAAAGGGTGTCATAAGGAGGAGGGAGAAAACTTGTTCTTTTTGGCCTCTGAGGATAGAACAAGAGGCAGTGGGCTTAAACTGCAGCAAGGGAGGTTTAGGTTGAACATTAGGAGAAAGTTCCTAACTAGCAGGGTGGTCAAACACTGGAATAAATTGCTAAGGGAGGTTGTGGAATCTCCATCACTGGAGATATTTAAGAACAGGTTAGATAGAGGTCTATCAGGGATGGTTTAGAGAGTACTTGGTCCTGCCATTGGGGCAGGGGGCTGGACTCGATGGCCTCTCGAGGTCCTTTCCAGTCCTAGTATTCTATGATTCTGTGTGGATGTTGGTTGCATTAACTGTGGCTACTGTTCCTCTGATAGGGCCACAACAGGATTCAAAAGTATTCTGTCTCTCAAAGGGAGGGCCAATATAATGACATGTCTCCTCCCATGAATTCCCTTCAGGCTCCAGGACTTCTGGTATTTGGCACCAGCGAGTAACTGGGCAATTGGTCATTATGGAAATGGCAATTTTGCTAGTTTCCCTGTTAATGCAGGGATCAGTGTATGATTTTGGGTGGATGCTCTTGTAATCTACCGACCCACGTCCAGCCACAGGTTGGCCCTTACCTCTGGCCAAACCCTTGAAATGGTTAATGCATGTGGTCTACAAAAGCTAAGTGTTTCATTAGTGTAGCAATTAAAAGGAAGCAACCCCAGTGGAGGTTGAGGGGTCGGGGTTAGTGTCCCATATTCAGTCCTACCTTTCACATGGCACGCTTTTCACTCTCTCCATCATGCACTATAGGGGAAGCATGAGCCTCAACAGGACCAACTTTATGCTCCTTCATCGATCTTCCTTGTGTACCTGGAGAGACTAAGAGACTTTGTTAGTATTTGCCATTGCCGGTTTAAACATATTCAATTGATTTTGGTACCTTTAAAATGGTCCCATCTTTTTCCCAATTTGGCACAGGTGTTTTTGGTTAACAGGACCCACAGGGGACCCTGCCATCTTGGTTTTTAGATTCCTATAACCTCTGGATAAATGTGACATATTACCAAATTCCCAGTCTGAAACACTGGTTGGTCTAGACTGCTGTTATCGTCTAGCTGAGTTTGATTTATTTTCTTTATTACAGTGGAGAGAACTTGCTGCTTGGAGCACCACAGCTGTGTGTCTACAATACAAAAATAACTTCGAAGTTGCTTACTTTGAAGTACAACTTGGAAGTAGGCAACTTTGAAGTAGAGCATCTACACACACCCTACTTTGAAGTTAAACTTTGAAGTAGGGCACTACTCCATTCCCAGAAATGGAGTAAGGACTTCGAAGCTGGGCTCCCTACTTCGAAGTAAGGGAAAAATGTGTGTAGACTCTCTGCTGGCTACTTTGAAGTAGTGCCTATCTTCGAAGTTAACTTCAAAGTTAATCCCTAGTGTAGACACATCCCACAAGGCTGAAGCTGTTTCCTTGTATTAGCTTCTTCTGATTCTCTTTGAAAGACAAAAGAACATTTTTCTACCCCTTTGGGGGTGCCAGATTACATCTTAAAATTCACCTTTTACAAATACATTTGCTGATTTTTGGGCAAAAGAGAGGCATTGCATTGATTCCAAATTTATTTGGGTTTTTGTTCTGTGGTCAGGCAGAACAGGTTTTAATGGATTTTACCCTTTAAGCTGATTTGGGGTGAATTAATTTTTCCACTTGTTAGTTATTACAATCTATGAGGTGGTGTTTTTAGTTTCCCTTTTATACGGCAGGCCAGGTTGGTAATGGTTTTTCTGTTCTGTGAACCTTTGGGATCATTTAAAGATAACTGAGAAGCATTATTACTATATGACCCCTTTTTGTTATGAGGGATGTTTTTAATTACCACTTCGGACTTTGCTTAAAGACTTTTCTTTTATTAAAAGAAAATCATATACATTGCACCTTACTACAGGGTCACTCCTGTTAAGTACACACATTTTTTTCCCTAACACCTCTTGTACTACTTTAGCTAATTTTACACTGCTGTACATAGCTTACAATCCCTTTTGGGGCAGTTAAATTCCAATAGAAACCCCTGATCTTCTTTTAGCAAATTCTACTGAATTATAGAGATTTAAATTTGATTATCTCTTTGCTTGGCTTATTTACAGACACACCTTTGGAAAAAGGGACCATTTTTCCTCTGGAATGGCTGCAAAGAAAGCAAGAATGGTTCTTTATAGCATTTTACAAAGTTTATCTGCTTAGTTTTCTCCTTCCTCTGTGAGATTAATTTACTTTTTTCCTTGAATTACTTGCTTATTTCCCAAAATAACATTTTATTGGATATTACCATTTTAAGTATTACTCCAGGGATTTGGATCTTTTATGCCTGGACTTACTGTTTCTTCTGTTACCATACTCCTGCCCTGGACTTTTAGCAAATAGTTCACATTCTTTGTTTCTTGTATCCAGGATAGGACACTAGGCATAAGGTGACTACAGGAGCCATAGGGGATTACTACATTTATTTACAATTCACAGTGAGCCACCAGAGCTTTTCATCCACTTCAGAACTGGCCAGATTTGGGCTATTGACAGGGCTCTGGGTCTTAAGCAAATCTTGGATGACCCCCTCTATTCCTGACTCCACTTTGGCAGGGTAGGGATTGCCTGGGTTAACTTTAAGGCTGAGAGCTGTTAGCAGATGGGTATTAAACCCTTCCTTTAACTTACATATTTTACTCACCAGACCCCACAGTTCCCTGTGGTTCTGCTAGGCATAACCCTCAACAGGTGATTCCAAACACATTTTATCCATTGTTTCTGTATATTGGTATTACCTCTATAAATTACTTAATTTAACAACAAGACTATGTCGACACTTAGTAAAAACTTTGAAATGGCCATGCTAATAGCCAGAAGGAAGAATATTAATGAGGCACTGAAATGCCTATTCAGCACCTCATTAGCATGCCACAGGCCGTGGTACTTTCAAATTGCCGCATTTTGCTGTGGTGTGGCTCATCTACACCGGGGTCCTTTTCGAAGGACCTCATCAACATCGAAATCCTATGCGCTCATAGGAATCAGGGGATTTCTATGTCGATGGGGTCCTTTTGTAAAGGAGCCCAGTGTAGATGAGCTGCACCGCAGCAAAATGTGGCAATTTTGAAGTGCTGCGGTTGCTGGCATGCTAATGAGGTGCTGAATATGCATTTCAGCACCTCATTAGTATTCTTCAATCTGGCCATTAGCATGGCCATTTCAAAGTTTTTACTAAGTGCAGACATGGCCCAGAAGAGGAAAGTTAACCCTGTGAGCCAATTTAGGTTTAACACAATTTCTGTTCTCTGAGATTGGAAGGTGTCCATCTTGAAAGGCGTCCCCTTCTTATGAATACACCAGCAAAACAAACAGACAGACAAACAAACAAACAAAATTACCCCAGACCAGTCACAAAAGTGAAAAAGCCCAAACACAAAAGGATGAGGAGTACAGATTAGGACAGATTTTAATTGCCAGACACTTGGCAGCACGAAATCAAAACCAGCTCCTTGTCATCACAAGGGCAAGTTGTCGCATTCTGACACAACCACTTGTTAGCAAGACAATTAATTTAAATTAAGACTCCTCAACCTGAACACTTGTAAGAGGTGACTCTATGCCACAAAGAATTAATGCATTGGGGGAAAGAACTTGGACAAACAGCTTTCAGAGCTGGGTAGTTTCTTCAAGGTCTTATAGTCTGTGCATCTGTCCAGGAAGCTATTTTTCACAGCCCAGATGCAATTGCCTCGATATTCCTCACTCTCCTAACTTGTGTTTTAAGTGGAGCCATGTGCTGCACTCGGTTCCCCATGACAGTGGTCTTCTGTGCCTCCTCTCCATGATTCCTGGCAAGTTTTAGAGCTGATTTAGATTCACATGGGTCTGGGTATGGAAGGGAGAGAGTCTCATGCAGCCAGGTCTTTCCATAGGTAACGTAACAGTGGTGCAGTTGGAAGACATGCGCTGGTCGAGGGTTCCCTCTCCTTTTGGCACAGAGGTTGTGATTGTTGGGGTTTAATTTTCTCACTCTGGGGCAGGTAATTGCTCTTCAGAGCATCAATTTTGTCTTTCAAGGTTTTAATTTCTCTTTCCTTTAATTTGAGGATATCCAATAACATTATTACTGCCTTATCTGGTTTGTCACTTTCCTGATTACTCCATCATTTAAGCAACTCCTTTTCCATTACGGCTGTGGCATAGCCTGACTTCTTACCCGCTGCCAGCCGAGCCTGTGTGTGCTTGTACTCCAAACATTCTCACCGGTCTGCTTTCGTTTACACATTAGACGTCCTGGCTTCTGTTTGCCCTGACTGCTGACTCAGGATGTACTTCTCCCTTTTGGATTCTGTGTTATTAAGTCCCACAGACCAGTAGCCAGCCTTCCCCTGGGAACATACTTCTTCCTCTTTCTGTGTACAGCTTTGCTGATGAGGTTGGGGATGTATGTTTCTCCCCTCTGATACTGTGTGTCAAGTCCCATGCTCTTGAGTCAGTCTTAAGCTTGAGAATGTTCATCTTCTCCTCCCCTCTATGTACAGCTTACATCGTGGTCTTAACTCACACAACTGCCTTAATGAGGACTTGTACTATTCCCCCTTTTAATGGCTACCCCTTCTGACCCTATGCTTGGATCACACAAGTCCAGGTTCCTCCCAACTAAAATTTGGAGAAAACGGAACCAAGATGTATCCCAGGAAAAAAAAGAGACTCCTATCCTAGTGGGGGTGATAAAGTAAACATATGCGCCCCCTGGATGTCAGTCTCTGGCTCCTGTTCGGCTCACAGGCTAGGATCCTAGACGAGCCCCCAAAACCGTTGGAAACAAAATCCGGACACCTCGTATGAAGCAAGCAGGAGGGTTTATTATGCACAGCTGGCGGAGTGGAACACTGTCAAGCAATTCATTACATAGGTCAAATATCGTTTATCTAATACTTCCTGTTTAATTAAACAATGCATGCAAGAAATTCCAAACATGAGGTCAAGAGAGTGATGGTGTCCTTTCTAGATAGGAATCTGATGCATGTCTAGGGATTTGAAGCAAAAACAGCAAAGGTAAATGGCAAGCATACTGAGACTACGTCTACACTACAAGATAAATTTGAATTTAAGGCAGTTAGCTTGATTTTACCACGTGACTGTCTTCACTGTAAAGACCATTGGGTCAATTTTGGGTGCACAAATCTCAAGATTACAAAATCGCACTTACCCGATGGTGATAGTGTCAAGCGTGAATTCAGAAGTTCGATTAAGGGCAAGTGTGGAAGTGCCACATCTTAAAAGCAAATTTATTAGCCTCCAGAGGTGTCCCGTATGTAACCCACAATGCCCGTCTCAGTGCTCCACTCTGGCTGCTGCTCTCCGGTAACAGGAAGACCCTGAATTTCTAAGCAGGAGCAGCAAGCCTTTAGCTGTGGGCTCATGTTACTTTATGACAGCCTGAGAAATGTCTTCTTTTTTCTATGCTATTAGCGCTGTGAGTGCACCTACCCATTCAGATAGCCCCAGCCTGGAATTCACAGCTGTGTCTGTACACCTGCTATTTTATTCTGCACAGCCTGGAGCCAGCCCAGCCCACTATGCCACCTGTTAACAAGGCTGTTGTGGGGGCTGTGCTTGCATAACACACCAAGAAACTTCTTCTCAGTGATTTACATTTGTGTGTGAACCCCCTTCCCTCTCCCACAGGTGCCACACAGTGTGGGTCTTTCCTGCGCTCAGCCACATCACGTGGGTAGTCCCCAACCCAGTAAAAGGATGTGCCTGCCATTCGGTGCTGGCAATGCTGTCAGTCCTGCATTTAGGGCTCCAGGGGCAGCAAAGATATGCTGGCTTTTGCTGCTCCCTTGGGGAAGTCTCCCCCACTGGTAAAGATACTGGGGGCTTTGCTGTCACTGTGGGGAAGGAACAGCTCAACTGGCCCCTCATGCACTGCATTCCCCCCACCTCCTTCCCTCTTACTGGGGCTTGCTGCTGCCGTGCGGAAGGACCACCTCAAATGCCCCCCCCGAACCTCCCCCTTTGCTCACACTGTGCGTTGCTGCCACCGGGGAATAGTGGCTAAGGGGCTTCTGCTGCCAGGGAAAAGTCTCCCCCAGTGGCTAAAACACAGGGGGACCTTTGCTGCCAGTGGGGAAAAGCCCATCATGGGGCTTGATGCCACCAGGGGGAAGTTTCATGAGCTGGGGGGCTGATTCTCCATGAAGGGCCACCAGTGCTTGGCTTACTTCTTTTTTCATCCACTTTTATATCGCCTTTCTTCTGACTTATAAAAACATTCCAGGGCCCTGTATTATCTTCAAGGACCAGATGCACTGATGGGAGATGGATGTCCAATTGAACGCACAGTCATTGCGTGGAAGCCTTATAGTGCACTGGAAAGCCAAATGCGCTTTCCAATACCAACAGGGAAACCAAAATTTCTTTCTTCCCACACTTTTCTATCCTCTTTCTTCTCATTTTAAAATACAGCCCAGGCCCCTCTATTCTTTTCAGGAATCACACCCATGCACTGATGGGAGGTGGGACACTCAGTGGATGGCCAGTTGAGAACACAGTGGTTGCACCCTTGTGGGCAGTATAATGGGATGAGACACCAAACATTCTTTTTTCCTATCCTCTTTCTTCTCATTTAAAAAAACAAAGTCTGGGCCTCTGCATTCGTTTCAGGAATCACATGCAAGCAGTGATGGGAAGTGGGACAAGTGGATGGCCAGTTGAGCATACAGTCGGTGCACCCGTGTTGGCAATGTAATTTGGGGAGGGAACCAAAAATTCTTTTTTTCTAGATTTTTTATCCTCTTTCTTCTAACTTTGAGGGTCCCTGCATTATTTTCAGGAATCAGGAGGGGACTGAGGAAAATGAAATGTGAGACGATGTCAAGACCAGACAGCATATCCAGAATGCTACAGGGATGAGTGAACTGTTGGGATAGCTTCCTACAATGCACTACTGCACCAATTGATGTTAGCCAATTTGTATGTGTCAGTAATGACTCAACTTTATGGGGAGCAGGTGGGAAGTGAAGATGGTCAAAATTGAACTATAAATTCCAAAATTAGAAAATGAATATAAATAAATTCGAATTTATCTTGTAGCATAGCACAGCCTGAGTTTGCTATCCTTTGTTATACACTGTGTATATCTCTAAGGCTACGTCTACACGTGAAGCCTACATCGAAATAGCTTATTTCGATGTAGCAACATCGAAATAGGCTATTTCGATGAATAACGTCTACACGTCCTCCAGGGCTGGCAACGTCGATGTTCAACTTCGATGTTGTGCGGCACCACATCGAAATAGGCGCTGCGAGGGTACGTCTACACGCCAAAGTAGCACACATCGAAATAAGGGTGCCAGGCACAGCTGCAGACAGGGTCACAGGGCGGACTCAACAGCAAGCCACTCCCTTAAAGGGCCCCTCCCACACACAGTTGCACTAAACAACACAAGATACATAGAGCCGACAACTGGTTGCAGACCCTGTGCCTGCAGCATGGATCCCCAGCTGCCGCAGCAGCAGCCAGAAGCCCTGGGCTAAGGGCTGCTGCCCACGGTGACCATAGAGCCCGGCAGGGGCTGGAGAGAGAGCATCTCTTAACCCCCCAGCTGATGGCCGCCATGGAGGACCCAGCAATTTCGACGTTGCGGGACGCGGATCGTCTACACGGTCCCTACTTCGACGTTGAACGTCGAAGTAGGGCGCTATTCCGATCCCCTCATGAGGTTAGCGACTTCGACGTCTCGCCGCCTAACGTCGAAGTTAACTTCGAAATAGCGCCCGACGCGTGTAGCCACGACGGGCGCTATTTCGAAGTTAGTGCCGCTACTTCGAAGTAGCGTGCACGTGTAGACACAGCTTAAGAGTCCAGGCTGACAACAGTGGGAGGTGTTTGCATAGAGAGAAAGAGAGAAAATGTTCATTTAGCTTAGTTCTGAGACATTGAATGTAGCTGCCTCTGGGGTAGTTATCTCTTTCAGACCATAGGGCACCCTTTCTGTTTGTGGCCTTGTTGAGGCCTGTAATGTATGATAAAGGGCAGAGACAGCAGATTTACTAGCACTGACTGCCTATGGAGAACAAAACATGTGATAAGATAGTTAGGCCTCATACCAGCCTATAAAATTTAGGAAGGATGAAAAGGAGGTCTTAATATTAACCGTAATATGCGCTGGAAACTTTTACTCTACACAACAAAAACAGTGATAAAATCCTATTACTAGAGTTACCTAGGAAATTGTTAATGTTTAATTGTTAATGATAATGCAGAAGATCCAGACATATTCAATAAATAAATAAACAAGCAGGATGAAATGCTCGTGTATTGTGAGGTTAATGAAATACATTCCAGTCCATTAGAAAGTAGGGAGGATGATAAATGACATTTGCTAGATAAAAACATTTTAAAATCAGCAGTTCTGGGACACTTTCATCCCAGAATCCTCCAACAGCCGGCTGAGAATATTTCTGGCATTCTGACCTTAATTTTTAAGAAATCTTGGAATATTGGGGCATTTCAGAAGACTAAAAAAGTGCTAATGCTATGCTAATATTCCGAAAAGGAAAGAAAATCCCTGTTAAAACTCATTCCTTCTGCAATGCGTGTAAGTTGTAAGGTTCATAGGAGTAGCTGGGTGAGTCTGTTCCAGCAAAAACCAAAAGGAGTCCTATGGCAGCTTAAAGACTAACACATTTATTTGCACATAAGCTTTCATGGGCAAGTAACTCACTTTGTCATATGCATGAGGTATTCAATCATCTGATGAAGTGGGCTGTGGCCCACAAAAGCTTAAGGCCAAATAAATTTGTTAGTCTTTAAAATGCCACAGGATTCCTCATTGCTTTGTGAGTAGTAAGTTGATCAAGATAAATAAAGAACCACTTACATACAGTGTAAACAAGACAAGAATCTGACCCTTTATTCACACTAGCACCAAGGGGAAGTTCATTTGTGCAAGAGGATAGAACAGACTCCTAAAAATGGAAGATGCAAAATACACTACACTATAATCACAACCATTCCTGAACAAATAGTGAAAAATATTGTATCTTCATTAATCATCTTTCTCATATACTTGCAGAGTGAAAACTATTTGTTTGGCATCATCTTATTTTTCTGTTCACAGCCAATGGAGTTTCCTTTCCCTAGAGGAAATTAAACAGCCAAATGTGTGCAAAATTTTCCATCTATTTTTGTCAACCCTACCTTCAAAACTCTGTATCACTTAATTTTCCATGAAATATGCATTAAGTCCAGGTTTTGTTTAAAATAAGACCCTAATGCATGCTAGAGTTAGAAACCATTTGAAAATCACATGTTCTAGATAGAGATTAGAATTCAAAACACTTACCCTGTGTCAACACGAGCCCCTTCCTTTCAGAAGGGACATGCTAATGAGCGGGTTCAAAAGATGCCAATGAGACACTGCCATGAATATGCAGCACCTCATTAGCATAATGGCAGCCACAGTGATTCAAAAGTGCTGTTTTTGAATCGTGATCTGCCCGTGGAGACCGGGACCTTCAGAAAGGATCCCCCAGTCTTCAAAAGCCCCTTTTTCCTAACAGCAGATAGGAAGAAGGGGCTTTTGAAAACTGGAGGGATCCTTTTGGAAGGTCCCCGTCTCCACAGGTGGCGTGTGATTTGAAAGCCACACTTTCGAATAGCCATGGCCACCTTTATGCTAATGAGGTGTTGCATATTCATGACAGTGCTTCATTAGCATCTTTTGAACCTGCTCATTAACATGCCTTTTCCAAAAGGAAGGGGCTCATGTAGACCCAGCCATAAAGTTAGAATTCTGTCTGCTTCTCGCAAATCATGTTTTCTGAGTCTAATGCTTGCAAGAAAAAAAGTTTTGCAAAAACATATATGTGCAATGTTTTCCATCCTTGGGACCAACCCAACTTCTTCTGACTTCAAAGAGAATGTGTTTCCACACATAGCTAAATAGAAAGCATGTGCCACAAGAAGATTATGCCTTGCCTCTTTCTGGAACAGTAACACATTACCTCTCTTTACCCTCCCTTTGAGTTCTCAAAAGCTCTTTTTTCGTACAAGTTCTCTAACTTTCCAAGCATTCAATTTGTGAGTATTCTTCTTTGCAAGAAAGGCCAAGCATGTTCCTCTGGTGCATTCATCTGTGCTTCAAAATCACCCAGACAGGGTTATTGGCAGGATTTGGGATATGCTCTTTTCACGATAACGATATTTTATTTATATAGTATTTAGCTCCCAGAGCATCACAACCTCAGGTATTTTAAATAGAATAAACAAAAAGTAAGGATTATAAAACATATGCAATTCAAACCACAACTCAAACTGATATAACTATAAATCAGTAATATTCAAGGATTCCCTGAAATCTCAACTCCGACAATCACAGCATGGGAGAAGCTGGACACTCACTACCTATGAAGGTTAAGAGGAGAACCTGAGGCTTAGAATAGGCTCATGCAGGCAGCAACAGAGTCCAGTGTGGCAGTAGGTAAACAGCGTCAGACCCTCAGGGCCACGAGTGCAATAAATGTGTATCTTTCTCGGTGGGGAGAAGCCCATGTACCCTAAGCCTTTTAAAAATTAGTAATGGTTCTGGGGTTGGATTGGCGAAAGGGGCTCCGAGCAGAGTGGAGGCAGCAGGTGGAGGAGATTCCCACTCTTAACGAGCACAACAAGGGGATCCAGGCATTCTGTCTTCAAATGTAATGGCTGATTAAAAAAAGAGCCAGTCAGCTTTGGTAACCACTGCTGACCAGGTCGTTAAAAGTCTGGTTCTGGTTGGTGATGCAGAGAGCTAAACCAGCACCCTACCAGCCCTGGCTCCATGCAGCTCCCAGAAAGTGGCTGGTATGTCCTTGAGGCTCCTTGGCATATGCTGGGCCAAGATGGCTCCATGTCCTGCCCTCCCTCCCCAGCGCCAGCTCTGCAGTGATACCGTAACCAAAGGGAGGTGCAGAAGAGATGCCTGTTGGCATGGGAAGTGCGCAGATCCTCCAGGGCCCCCTTACCTAGGAGCCCTGCACAGACCTGCCAGACATTTCCTAGCAACTGCCTTAGGAGAGTGGTGCCTCAACCCCACACCTGACTCCACACCAGAGCTCACACTCTCACAAGGTGGAGACCTTGCCTCACTAGCCTGCCCCAACCCAGTGAAAGTGAGGGAGACGGAGTGGGGACGTCGTGTGGCAGGGTGGGACCCTAAGGAGGGGCAGGATTGGGAAGGGACAAACGTATTCAGTTTTGTGCCAGTAGAAAGTTGGCAACCCAAGTAGAACCAACCCAGTGAAGAAATTGACTGGGAATCTCTCTTCTGTGAGCAGAACTGCTGTAGAGAGTGGGGTACTACAGCTGTTACCATGTTCCCTCTCAGTAGCTCTCAGTCAAAGCAGCACCGCAGAACTATGGCTCTAACACTGAGAGCCCTCCACATGGCCCTAACATGGTAATTCCCTAGCCCAATTATTAAAAGTCCTGAAGACAAGTACAACTGGCTGTTGTGGAAGCTACAAATACAGCATGGGGCAAATGAGTAACTCACACACCTACTACATGTGGGTCACTCTCCCATGTAGTGGCACCTAGAGCACTCACAGAGAGAAAGACTGAGTGTCCTCTGCACCCTTAGCTGAGAGTCAGCTAACTTTTTGCTCAGGAGTAGAGGCTCATGAGCTAAGCACCACAGGTCCCAGGTTCAGTTCTGCCTGTCGGCATTATATATGGAAAATTCAGGTTACATGTGCTGAGATTAGAACAACTCAGGGCATCCTGGGTGAAGATGAATGCCAGACTGTCCTTATTTTCTGTTTAAACAGATTCATGCCACCTTACCGTACATATATGCCCTCAATTGACCCTCTGAAGAGCGTTTCAAAAAGTTCACAACTAATACCACATCCTGTGCCTTTCCTGCACAACATATGTACAAATACAACTGATCCACACATGGTAGTGGGAGGTTCATTAGGAGGAGTATAAAGGCAAGCTGAAGGTGCCAGGCAAATGGGCAAAAGACAACATGGCCACTTTTCATTGGAATTGAATGCAGAGGGTACAATCGGCCCCACCTCAGTATGTAGTATGGACCAGCTGTCAGTATGGCTATGACAACAACATGTTTGGTATAGTCATCATGAGATATTATGAAAAGAAAATTTCCCATTGTAGTAACTGTTACCTGATGCCAGTGGTCGGCCTAACTTGTCTTTGTTCGTGCCAGTCCCAGGAGCCCTTCCCAGAAAGAGATTGTGTGTTTCTGAAAAATGACTTTCAGTGGTCCGCACCCACATTACCAGTACTTGGAGCTATTTACTATTGAAGATTATCTAAATGATGCATAACTTAGATATTTATGGTTTATTTGATTAAATAACCAACACCTGCCTGGGACTCAAGTATTTAGCACAGACCATTGCCAAGAATGGGCTTTTACTGAACAGAGACATGCTAGGAATCTCCTCCCTGGCCTGGGTTCCATGGAAGGTCTTTTGAACCTCAGCGGTATTAGGAGCAAGGGGGAACGGGGAACAGCTTAGCAGTCATGCCTGGAGTCATTGAGCTCTTACACAGCACACTGCTTCACGTGCAGTATAGAGAGAGAGAGAGCTTTTCTAAATCCTTTCTAAACCCTTGATAGCAACAGCAGTTCACAGCTAGGGCATAGCAGTGCTCCTTGCCTAGACACGCCCCTTTGTGAGCACAGCCAAAATCACTAGCTGACCCTCAATTCTTTGAGCTCTCCAGGCCAGTGGCCAATTGAAGCTATCCTATACACAGAGATGCAGCAAGGAAGGACTTAGTACAGCATGGGTCAGCAATCTCTCTGAGGCAGAGTGACAAAATTTGACCTTTTGACCTACATGTATGGTCTGAGGGCCAGTGATACTTTTTAAAGTCATTAACAGTCCTACTTACCACAACTTCATTAATACATACATTCAGATGCACAGCTTTACTGTTTAGGTGGTGGGTGGGAGCATTAGCTGCTCTTTCATTAATCTACACACTTTTCATAGAACGTTAGGACTGGAAGGGACCTTGAGAGGTCATCAAGTCCAGCCCCCTACCCTCATGGCAGGACCAAGTACTGTCTAGACCATCCCTGATAGACATTTATCTAACGTGTTCTTAAATATCTCCAGAGATGGAGATTCCACAACCTCCCTTGGCAATTTATTCCAGTGTTTGACCACCCTGACAGTTAGGAACTTTTTCCCAATGTCCAACTTAAACCCCCTTTGCTGCAATTTAAGCCCATTGCTTCTTATTCTATCCTCGGAGGCCAAAATGAACAAGTTTTCTCCCTCCTGCTTATAACATCCTTTTAGATACTTGAAAACCGCTACCATGTCCCCCCTTAATCTTCTTGTTTCCAAACTAAACAAGCCCAATTCTTTCAGACTTTCTTCATAGGTCATGTTCTCTAGACCTTTGATCATTCTTGTTGCTCTTTTCTGGACCCTTTCCAATTTCTCCACATCTTTCTTGAAATGCGACACCTAGAACTGGACACAATACTCCAACTGAGACCTAACCAGTGCAGAGTACAGCGGATGAATGACTTCTTGTGTCTTGTTCACAACACACCTGTTAATGCATCCCAGAATCATGTTTGCTTTTTTTTGCAACAGCATCACACTGTTAACTCATATTTAATCTGTGGTCCACTATAACCCCTAGATTCCTTTCTGCCATATTCCTTCCTGGACAGTCGCTTCCCATTCTGTATGTGTGAAACTGATTGTTCCTTCCTAAGTGGAGCACTTTGCATCTGTCTTTATTAAATTTCATCCTATTTACCTCAGACCATTTCTCCAATTTGTCCAGATCATTTTGAATTTTGATCCTATCCTCCAAAGCAGTTGCAACCCCTCCTAGCTTGGTATCATCTGCAAACTTAATAAGCGTACTGTCTATGCCAATATCTAAATCGTTGATTAAGATATTGAACAGAACTGGTCCCAATACAGACCTGTGCGGAACCCCACTTGTTATACCTTTCCAGCAGGATTGAGAACCATTAATAACTACTCTCCGAGTATGGTTATCCAGCCAGTTTTGCACCCACCTTATAGTAGCACCATCTAAGTTGTATTTGCCTAGTTTATTGATAAGAATATCATGCAGCACCGTACCAAATGCCTTACTAAAATCTAGGTATACCACATCCACTGCTTCTCCCTTATCCACAAGTCTCGTTATCCCATCAAAGAAAGCTGTCAGATTGGTTTGACATGATTTGTTCTTTGCAAATCCGTGCTGGCTGTTCCCTATCAGCTTACCACCTTCCAAGTGTTTGCAGATGATTTCGTTAATTACTTGTTCCATTATCTTTCCTGGCACAGAAGTTAAACTGACCGGTCTGTAGTTTCCTTTGAAGTTCTTATTCCCCTTTTTATAGATGGGCACTTTATCTGCCTTTTTCCAGTCTTCTGGAACCTCTCCTTTCTCCCATGATTTTCCAAAGATGATAGCTAATGGCTCAGATACCTACTCCATTAGCTACTTGAGTATTCTAGGATGCATCAGGCTCTGGCAACTTGCAGACATCTAACTTTCCTCTGTGATTTTTAACTTGTTCTTTTTTTATCTTCTAACCCTGCTCCTTTCCCACTAGCATTCCCTATGTTAGGTATTCCTTCTTCAGACTTCTCAGTGAAGACCGAAACAAAGAAGTCGTTAAGCATCTCTGCCATTACCAAGTTTCCCATTACTGTTTCTCCCTCCTCACTGAGCAATGGGCCTACCTTATCTTTGGTCTTCCTCTTGCTTTTAATGTATTTATAAAAAGTCTGTTTGTTTCCCTTTATGTCCGTAGCTAGTTTGAACTCATTTTGTGCCTTTGCCTTTCTAATCTTTCTCCTGCATTCCTGTGTTGTTTGCCTATATTCATCCTTCGTAATTTGTCCTAGTTTCCATTTTTTATATGATTCCTTTTTTATTTTGAGATCACACAAGATCTCCTGGTTAAGCCAAGGCAGTCTTTTGCCATATTTTCTATCTTTCCTATGCAGAGGAATAGCTTGCTTTTGGGCCCTTAACAATGTCCCTTTGAAAAACTGCCAACAGTCCTCCGCTGTTTTTCCCCTTAGTCTTGCTACCCATGGGATCCTCCCTTCAAGCTCTCTGAGTTTACCGAAATCCACCTTCCTGAAATCCATTGTCTCTATTTTGCTGTTCTCGCTTCTACCTTACCTTAAAATTGTGAACTCTGTGATTTCATGATCACTCTCACCCAACCTGCCTTCCACTTTCAGATTCTCAATCAGTTCCTCCCTATTTGTTAGAATCAAATCTAGGACAGCTTTCCCCTGGTAGGTTTTTCGAGCTTCTGAAAGAAAAAGTTGTCTCCAATGCAGTCCAGGAACTTAGTGAATAGTCTGTGCCCCGCTGTGTTAGTTTCCCAACATATATCTGGATAGTTGAAGTCCCCCATTACTACGAAATCCTGGGCCCTGGGTGATTTTGTTAGTTGTTTAAAAAAAGCCTCATCCACCTCGGTAGGTGGCCTGTAGCAGACTCCTAGCAGGACATCACCCTTGTTCATTGCCCCTTTTAGCTTAATCCAGAGGCTTTCAATACATCCATTTCCTATGTCCATCTCTTCCTCAGTCCAAGTGTGTGCATTTTTAACATACAAGGCAACACCTCCTCCCCTTTTCCCCTGTCTATATCTTTCCTGAGCAAGCTGTACCCTTCCATACCAACATCCAATCATGTGGATTATCCCACCAAGTTTCTGTGATGCCAACAATGTCATAGTTGTATTTATTTATTAGCACTTCCAGTTCTTCCTGCTTATGACCCATACTTCTTGCATTTGTATATAGGCATCTAAGATATTAATTTGATCTTGCCTCCCAGTTTTGCCCTGACTCTCCTTGTTCTTTGCCATTATAGCCTGTGCTCCCTCCCATTTCCAACCCATCTCCCAGGTCTCCATCTTCTCTACTTGCCTATGGGCTTTGCTCCCCTGTTCCCATCAAACCTAGTTTAAAGCCCTCCTCACTAGGTTAGCCAGTCTGTGTCCATATAGGGTCTTTCCTCTCCTCGAAAGGTGAAAGCCATCTCTGCCTAGCAGACCTTCCTGGAATAGCAAACTCCTGGCTGCATGGGGGAGGAGAGGAAGGGCTGAGCTTCTGTTTCTGTGCTGATGAAAATTGGCTTATGTGCTGATCTTGGCACCCCCTGCTGGGGGTTGCTGACCCTTGCACTACAGCCGCTCCTGCTGGAAAGCAGGTAAGCTGGTGCTCATATAAACTGGTTTCCATTCCCGCATCAGCGTTGCCAGCACCCACATATCAGGTGCCATGTGACAATGTCATGTAAATTATGGAGCCTTCTACAGACCTGAAACATGATTGAGATAATTTTGAGCCCCTCCCTCCTCCACATTTAAAGCCTTTCCAACAGCATTTTCATAAGTCATATCAATCTGATGGAGGCTGATCACCACACTAGCCCCAAGAGGTCAAATTCTGATACCATTCACACACTTGTGTAAAATCAGAGTTACTCTGGCTAGAGGCTGTGTCTCCACTGAGCTCTAGTGCTGGCAAGTTGATGCAATAAGCAGCCTCAAAAATGTAAAATTGTGGTTCATTTGCATATTCGTGCACATAATGTGCATATTCATGCGGATATTTGCATGTTCTCAACAGAAATCAAGCAGTGTAGACGTGGTTCTGCCACCAAAAACCACTGTGTTGGAAGCCCCTTATGCCTGGAAAACAATCAGACATAAGGGGCTGACAACTAAGGGGGTTTTTTGCGGGCAGAATCACATCTACATGGCTTGATTTCTGCCAATAATATGCAAACTGGCCTAATGAATACGCATATTAGTCACATGACTATGCAAATGACCCATCATTTTGCATTTTCGAGACTGTTTATTTGCATCGAAGTGCTGGCACTAGGGCTCGGTGTAGACACAGCCAGAATCTGTTACAATAGAAAGCAGAATAGTAACAGAGAGTAAGCCGTGCTATTCAACAAGCAAGGCACTACATTTAGCCCAATAGAAAGCAGAGTATGGCCTGCTTTATCGAAGGGCTGTGGCAATGGCTGCTGAAGAAAAGGTCTGGAGCTTTGAAATAAATGGAATTCGATACAGATTTCCCTGTCATAGATATGCCTTTGAGTACGCTCCTCTTTACTCTTAAAACACTATGACTGGACTGTTCTCTGAATTTTCCCACAATTGTCTAGTGTTTGTGCAAGAATGTTCTCAGGCCACAGAGCCTTCCTGTATTTTTCTGCATTGTCAGCTTCCAACATCTTCAAATTTCACTGGTAAATGTTTGTGTAGCATACTGGTGAGTACATATTGGAGATCTCAATTTTCCCACACACAGCCTCAATGCCCAATTAAGTAATTATGTCCCAACTATAGTCATAGAATCATAGCACCATAGAAGATTAGGGTTGTAAGAGACCTCAGGAGATTGTCTAGTCCACCCCTGCTCAATGAAGAAACAACCCCAACTAAAACAAGAAGTCCTGTGGCACCTTATAGACTAACAGATATTTTGGAACATAAGCTTTCATGGGCAAAGACCTGCTTTATCAGATGCATGAGTGGACGGGCGGGGGGAGAGTTTCCCAGAAGGGTATTTAAAGAGTGGGGTCCCAGTAGAAGGGAGGGCCAGAGCTGACAGTCTACTCAGCATGGTGGAAATGGCCCATTATCAGTAGTATGTATCAAAAGATCCACATCCCCCGGTCTGATCTGACTTGTTTTTGTCTCTTTTGATATATACTACTGATAACAGGCCATTTCCACCATGCTGAATAGATCTTGTCAGCTCTGGCTCTGCCTTTTACTGGGACCTCATTCTTTAAATATCCCTCTGGAAACCACACCCCACCACTCATGCATCTGATGAAGTGGGTCTTTGCCCACGAAAACTTTTGCTCCAAAATTTCTGTTAGTCTATAAGGTTCCACAGGACTTCTTGTTGTTCTCGAAGACACAAACTAACATGGCTACCTCTCTGATTCTTGTCAACCCCAGCTAAAGCATCCCAGACATGTTATTGTTAAGCCAGGCCTTTAAAACTTCTAAGGATAGAGATTCTAACATCTCCCTAGGTAACCCATTCCAGTGCTTCACCATCCTCTTAGTGAAATAGTTTTTCCCTAATATCCAGCTTAGACCTCCCTCATTTCAATTTCAGACCACTGTTCCTTGTTCTGTCATATGACACCACAGAGAACAGCCTCTCTACATCTTCTTTGGAACTACATCTTCTTTCCCTTCAGATAGTGGAAAGCTGCTGTCAAATCCTCCCGCTTTCTTTTCTGCAAACTAAATAAGCCCAGTTCCCTCAGACTTCCCTCAAAAGTCACGCACTCTAGCCACCTAAGAATTTTTGTTACCCACTGCTGGACTGTCTTCATTTTGTCCACATCATTTCAGATTTAAAAGTAGAAGTCCTACTTTTGAATTTTGTTTGTTTGTAGGACTTCTACTTTTAAATCTGTTGATGAGTGTTCAGGGAGATTGAAGTGTTCCCCTATAGGTGTTTGTAAGTTACCGTTCCTGATTTCTGATTTATGTGCATTTATTCTTTTACTTACAGACTGTCCAGTTTGGCCAATGTAAATTGCAGTGGGGCATTGCTGCCACATGATGGCACATATTTTATCGTACGTGTTCAGGTAAAGAAGCTCCTGATGGTCCATGGGTTTTCGGTTTAAGGTGGTGTTTATGTGACCCTTGATTATTTGCACAGTAGTGTCCAGAATTTATGTGACCTTCGCTTATCTGCACATGCCTCCAGCTTCCATCCAGGGCACACCACACGATCCATTGTGCACAGCCAGGACCAAGCTTTCCTCAAACTACAATACCCACCTAAGGATGTGAAGAAACAGATTGACAGAGCTCGCTGGGTACCCAGAAGCCACCTGCTACAAGGCAGGCCTCGCAAGGAAAACAAGAGACCACCACTGGCCATCACATACAGCCCCCAGCTAAAGCCTCTCCAACGCATCATCAGTGATCTGCAACCCATCCTGGACAATGATCCTTCACTCTCACAGACCTTGGCAGGCAGGCCTGTCTGCACCTACAGACAGCCTGCCAACCTTAAACAAATCCTCACCAGCAACTATAGACCACAACACAGTAACGCTAAACCTGGAACCAATCCCTTCAACAAACCTTGCTGCCAACTCTGCTCACGTATCTACACCAGCGATATCATCTTAGGCCCTAACATCAACCATACCATCGGGGGCTCCTCTACCTGCACATCTACTAATATAATATATGCCATTATGGGCCAGCAATGCCCCACTGCAAATTACATTGGCCAAACTGGACAGTCTTTATGTAAAAGGGTAAATGGACATAAATCAGACATCGGGAATGGTAACATACAAAAGCCTGTAGGAGAACATTTCAGTCTCCCTGGACACTTATTAACAGATTTAAAAGTAGCAGCACTACAACTAAAAATTCCAAAAATCTAATGGAGAGAGAAATCTCTGAGATGCAATTAATTTGCAAATTTGAGTCCATCAAGCAAGGATTAAACAGACAGTGGGAGTGGCTGGCTCCTTACAAAAGCAGCTTCTCTGCTGTGGATATTCACTCCTCCCCATTAGAATCTGACAATAGGCCACATCCCTCCTGACTGATCTGACTTGTTTTCTCCTCTCTTGATGTATACTACTGATAATGGGCCATTTCCACCCTGTCTCCTTTGGCCCTCCCTTTTACTGGGACTCCCCTCTTTAAATCCTCCTCTGAACCCCCCCCCCACTCATTTATCTGACGAAGTGTGACTTTGCCTACAAAAGTTTATGCTCCAATATATCTATTAATCTATAAGGTGCCACGGGTCTTCTTGTTGTTCTCGATAATGCTAATGTAATTAATTTGATCATCATAAACTGGCAGCTCTTTGGCCATTGTCAAGCACATGTCTTGATAATTATCCACTTCCATTTGAATTACTAGTACAACTATGAGCTGCTTTTGGTAACAACAAGACATGAAAGAACAGAATTTGTTAAATAAAAACAAAGTATGAAATTCTGGAATCAATAGCAAATCTAAACTCAGTAATACCTCTGGTTTACTTTGACTCTTGGCGTATATCCCTAGAATAAATTAGCTTTTTCTAAAATGGCTGAGAAACTGCAACATTTGGAAAAGCTTGAAAACGAGTGACTTTGAACTGGATAAGTGTTTATTCCAGATAGGCTAAAAGTCAGTCAAGGTACACCAGCCTGAACTGTGTGCAATCAACAATCAAGTCATACCTTGTTGGCCAAGCCCGCAGCAGGAAACTGTATGTCTTTGATTGCATATGTGACCTACATACATTTAAGCAGCCCTTTGGGAACATAAAAATCTGTATGGCAAAACTGACTCACTTTTAAATTGCAGCTGTTAAATTTGTGGTGGAAAACATTGTGGTAGATTGCCAGATCTTCAGCTGCTCTAAATCAGCAAGGACTTCAGCAGCACTAGATTGATTTAAAGTTCCCACCACGTGTTAATGTGCCGAATTTGGACCGTTATGTTAATGACTTAAGAGTATGCATGTTACTGAAAAAAATTTTCACACCACTATTCAAAGGGAAAAGGCCGAGCTGTCTTTTATATTCAAATTCAGCACATTAACACATGGTTGGAACCGGGATGGGAATTTTCTGAGTCACTATCGGGGCTCATCTGCATACTTGGCTTAATCTAATTCTTGAGCTTCCCCCCGCACCCCTCCACTCTCTGATTTGCTCACCTTGATCATTTTTTTCTGATTTGTCCTCTTTGATTACTGTTTTTGGTTCTCTGTGCCTTGAATATTGAGTCTGTTCTGGTACGACTATGGTCTGAAAAAGTGGATCTGTCCCACAAAAGCTCACATAATAAATTATTTTGCTTGTCTTTAAAGTGCTACTTGACTGCTTTTTGTTTTGATACTATAAACCTAGCATTGGGTTAATGGATGGAGAGAGCATACACGCTTGTGTAGTAAAAGAATTGCAATTCCAGTCTGGTTTAGAAACAAAATGTCTCATTGTCATTTCAGATTCTTCTGTCTCAGTATGAGATGAGCAACTTCTCAGTTTGTTCTACAGAGCTCTGGTACAGACCCTTCCATTCACTGATGTATACCAAGCTTGTTTATTACTCTTTAATGGAACTGCCCCAGGACACTTGAAACATTCAACTCTTGCCAAAAAAAGTTAATCTTTATGTAACTTGACAGCAGGCTGTTTTGTGAGTTTGTACCTCCTTGTTGAGGTCTGAAGGCTCTCCCATGTCTTCAAAAAATCTGTTTCTGACATAGGTTCTAAATAACCAGACCAGTTCTGTTCTCAGCACTCTTTGTTAACCACCTTGTGCTATACTTTCTCGACTCCCAAATCCTTTGCGGATGAAGACTCTCTGTTCCAAATGAGCCCACTTACTTGTCCAGTTCCTTAGGGTACATCTACACTTGCCATGAGATTGACCTGGTCAGGGAATGCATGAAATCAAACTACCCGGAGTCAACAATCAACCCCTGTACTCTTCATTATCATGTGCAGAAAGGGAGGTGGACAAGAGAAGTTTCGCCCATTGACGTCTCTCAGTGAGGATGACCAGATGACTCAATCCTAGATAAGTTGATTCCTGCTATGCAATTGTCATAGCTGGAATTGTGTATCTACGATTGACTTTCAGGTCTAGTGTAGAACCTGTCCTTACTTTGAATCTTTCGTTATTTCCTTCTGGTTTCTTAGGGGTTGCTATATTCCCATTCTCTTGCTCCACTCACCTTTCTGGTTTCTGTGATAACTCAAGAATCCTCTGCCATTTGCTATGCCTGTTAGTCCTAATGTGCACTGCAGCACCTAATTGTTAGCTTCCTCAACAACCAATGAAATGCACAGCCCTGAATCAGGTATCCAGGGTCCCTATACAAAGAACGGACAGAGTAAGATGCCTCAGAATGGGATTCACAAAAGCCAGCAAGTTGAATGGGAACCATCAGAACTGGGTCGTTGGAAATGCCAAGGCCTGGGTAGGGGACAAAGAAACTTAGTTGCTTAACTTCAGACTGGATGGAGGCGCCAGTTTCTGTTTGGGAGTCTTAACTGTGAATCCCCTCCTGCACGTGCCTGACCTAGATCAGTTTGTTTTTTCCATAGAGACACCAGAAAGGCACCCTGGCCTTCTAGTCCAGTGGTTAGAGCGCTCACCCAAGATGCCCAGCTTTAAGCCCCACTCTGTCTAACTTGGAACAGGGCTTGGAACTTGTATTTTCTACCACCATGCTGGAGGACGTTCTTGGATAGATCATCCTCAGTCCTTCTGGTTCAAGAGGTTCCTCTTTGTACAAAATAATGACTCTGGGAGCAGGAACTGGACCTGAGTCGCCCAGGTGAGTGAACTAACCACTTGGCTCTAGAATCATTCTTACTCTGTCCTTGGGTGAGCACTGAAGTAGTTCGTGCAAAGTGAAATGACTTCAACAGGAGTGACTGAGCAAGCGCCACCAGAGAGGACCGGGTACTCAGCTCGGAGGTAAGAACTCCAAGTTCATGTCCGTGCTCTCAACCAAACAAGGTGGGGACTTGGATGGGTGACTTCCACATCCTGGGTGAATGCTCTAAGCAACAGGGAGCATGATTACTTGCCCAACAACAAATTCTGCCCAGGCTTAGGGGACTTTGGTAGAAGTTTAGGCACCATGGGGACTTTACTGTCAGAAGTGTAGGCACCAAGAAGGCTAGGCAGAAGCTGAGCAGAGGTTTTGAGGACCTGATTTTCAGATTCAGGAACCTAAATCTCTTGTGGATCTAGACCTTTATAGCTGCAGGATAAGGCCAATGCAAAGGCTATCAAAAGGGAGGGGAAATGCAGTGGCTACAGGGTGAAGGGGAGTTATATATAAAATTGGCCTGGACAACATCCATTTTATTGAGGGTAGTGCCAAGGGGCCCCATTCAGGACTGGGGTCCTATTCTGTTAAAACATGTCCAAATACGGTTCCTGCTCCACAATGTTAGGCAGCTAGAGCAGAAAAATATTCACCCCCAGCAGAGTAGTTATTCTTTCCTCTCAGCACTGAGCAGATTTCTCCCTATACCCCCCCCCAATTGCTATGCAAGTTTTAGCAAGTGTTGTTTCCTGTTACATAATATCCTAATACTGTGGTGCAGCTTTTATCTTACTGGGTGTGTCAGGGAGTAAAGTTCTAGTTCCTTAACCCTTTCCTCTTGAGCAGGGAATAACTGCCACTTAAGAATACTGCCCATCTTTCTCTGCCTGCTTGCCTGCTATCATCAGCCTCAAAGGTGGTCATTCAAAGAGAAGGTTTTTCCTTTACATCCTGTCTGAAGCAGGATTGGCTGATACAGCAAATGGGGACGGATCCCTGCGCTAAGGAGAGACCAAACGGATGAAAAATGAAAGAGATCAGACCTACAGCCACTTCTCAGAAGCCTAAAGAAAATAACTAATGATTCAAACTGAGGAAGTGGACACATCAGTTAGATCATTCTAAATGGGTACAACACTCACAGGGACAGAGCAGAGCTATTTCCTGCACATCAGTTGAAAGTAGTAGTTGCTGATGTAACTCGCCAGTACTAGGAATGGTTCAGGAACAGTAGAGAGGAACAGACTTGATGTTTGTTTGTAAGACTTACGTTCAGTGGTTAAGGCCAAAAGGGACCATCATGATCAGGCCAGACAGCACAGGGGGCTCAGGGGACAATTGCACCAGGAACCAGTGATTCAGCAGAGCCCATGACTCAAGGCTGGTAGCAGTGGTGGCCAGAACCCCAGGCCTTTTAAATTGCCATCGGCATGCCTCAGGCTGCATTTGGGAGGCTCTGAGGGTTGGTTGAGGGTGAGGGTGCAGTGGCAAGTTCCAGGAAATGCTGAGAGCCGGCTCTCTTTTGGGAGCATGGAGTTGCTCCACACACACCTTGCCCTGGAGCCCAGTAAGTCTGTCACCCTCCTATCATGGCGATCTAGTCTGACCTTCTGCATATCACAGGCACAGAACCTCACCACCCAGTCCTGTAACAGATGCATAACCTCAGGCCGAGTGACTGCCTCAAATCTTGATTTAAAGACTTCACGTTTCACAGAATTCACCATTTACCCTAGTTCAAACCAGCAAGTGACCCATGTTCTGTGAGGCAGAAGGTGGCAAAAAAAGCTTTGTGTGTCACTGACAGGAGCAGGTTGTACTGAAAGTTACTGTGATTGGGTGCTAGGTGCCTTGCATTTTCCTAGTCAAACAGCAGCTGAAAAAGACAGCATCAGGACATGAGTGCTGGAGGGAATGAATGCAAAGCCATCTGGGAAATATACAGGATCATTAAAAGTTTAATTCACACATAATCCCATTACAGGCTGAACCTCTCTAATCTGGCACCCTCAGTACCTCACCAGTGCTGGATGAGAGAATTTGGTGGACCATGGGAAGTCAATATTGTCTAGCAGCATTACCAATACTTCTTACTACTCTCTTAGAAGACACTTAGGAGTAAATTACAACTAAATAACAGCACAGAATACTGAGAATCAGAACTGGTGGCTGGAAACAAACTTTATAGATTGTGGGCAACTTGGCCACACCCATGATAAATGGTCAATTGCTTAGCTAAAATCATGCTGGATTATGGATGTTGCTGGACAAGAGCATTCTGAATTAAAGAGGCTCAGCCTATGCTGACTTCATGTCTTCTTCATTCTGGGCTGGGCTGGGAAGAGTGTAATAGAATTTGTCCAGACTGCTCTTGACTTAATTCTACAGAATGACAAGGAATCCTCTCTCCCAGTAGATTTGTGCCAGACCTGTCAGTGACAGAAAAATCTTTAGGGAAAATTTGTCATCTTCCCCTTAGACTAGTAACGCCCTTCCTTTGTAAACTGGGGAATGTGAGTTTTGGGTAAGGGGACAAAATAGTGCTGTCAACTCAGGGAAAAATTCTTCACTTTGTTTTGTCATTAGAAGTTAACATGCTACAGTCTTTCACCTCAAAACTCAGCCAGAGTCCTTTCAGGTTTGCTGAAGCAGCATTTTCCAATGAAATTATGTTTTGTTGGAAAATCTGGACTAGCTCTATTTATGGGATATTGATGATATTGTATGTAAAATATAATGAAATTATAGATTGCAAAAAATTGAGCCTGAATCCTGGACTGTTGGAGCCTATCAGTTTTTTTGCCCTTGATTTTATCAGACGCACAAGTGAGCTCTTATTATCAATTTCAACACATGGGGCTTCTCTACACTAGCTCCCTACGTTGAAGGGAGCCTGGTAAGTCAGGTGTTGGGAGATTATTAATGAAGTGCTGTGCTGCATATGCAGCACTTCATTAAACTAATTCTCCCCTGCGGCAATTTAGAAGTGTTAAATTTTGAAGTGCCGGCTCGCCTGTTGCCGTAGCTAACCCTCCGGTACTTCAGAGTTCCTGGGCAACTTTGACGTCCCTTTATTCCTCAAAACTGCTGCATTCTGTCAACAGTTTCTCGACAGAATGTGTTTGTAGTGTGGACACTCCGGCTACGTCTACACGTGCAGCCAACATCGAAATAGCTTATTTCGATGTTGCCACATCGAAATAGTCTATTTCGATGAATAACGTCTACACGTCCTCCAGGGCTGGCAACGTCGATGTTCAACTTCGACGTTGCTCAGCCCAACATCGAAATAGGCGCAGCGAGGGAACGTCTACACGTCAAAGTAGCACACATCGAAATAGGGATGCCAGGCACAGCTGCAGACAGGGTCAACGGGCGGACTAGCGCTTCCGGGGCAACAGCTAGCCGCTCCCTTAAACGGCCCCTCCCACATACACTCAGCCTGCACAGCACGCGGTCTCAGAAGCCACATAGGCACACAGACCCCGAGCGCCGCAGTCATGGATCCCCAGCAGCAGCAGCAGCAGCAGCAGCTAGAGGTCCACCCAGCCCTCCCGGCAGGAGCAGGGCTTGCCCTGGCTCATGCCATGTTGGGGGCAGCTGAGCACCTTCTTGCCCCAGGGGAGGAGATGCCCCCAGGGCAGCAGGGCTCAGCCCCTACCCCTGCAGCACCCCACTCCACCCCCCGCCTCACACGCCGGCGGCTGTGGAGCTACCCCACCAGCACCGACTGGTGGGAGCGGCTGGTGCTTGGGGAGTGGGACGACGACCACTGGCTCCGGAACTTCAGGATGACCCGCCAGACATTCCTGGAGCTCTGCCAGTGGCTCACCCCCGCACTCAGGCACCGGGACACTGCCATGCGGCGTGCCCTCCCTGTGGAGAAACGGGTCGGCATCGCTGTCTGGAAGCTGGCCACTCCGGACAGCTACCGATCCGTGGGCCAGCAGTTTGGTGTCGGAAAGGCCACCGTCGGGGCTCTCTTCATGGAGGTAAGAGAACCCACAGGGGGAGGCCAGGCCAGGGCAGGGCAGGGCAGGGCAGGGCAGAGCAGGGCAGGGCGGCCAGAGCAGGGCAGGGGGGCCAGGGCAGGGCAGGGCAGGGCAGGGGGGCCAGGGCAGGGCAGGGCAGGGGGGCCAGAGCAGGGCAGGGCAGGGCAGAGCAGGGCAGGGCAGGGGGGCCAGGGCAGGGCAGGGCAACGCACACCCTGTTCACCCCTCATTGGGGCTGTCCCATGTGCTTTCTCTGCAGGTCGTGCGTGCCATCAGCTCCATGCTCCTGCACAGGCTCGTGAGGCTGGGGGACCCACAGGCCACTGTCGCCGCCTTTGCCACCCTGGGCTTCCCCAACTGCTTCGGGGCTCTGGATGGGACTCACATCCCCATCCGCGCCCCGGACCACAGTGGCGGCCGATACCTCAATCGGAAGGGCTACCATTCAGTCGTCCTGCAGGCCTTGGTGGACAGCCGGGGACGGTTCCAGGACGTTTACGTGGGCTGGCCTGGCAGCACCCACGATGCCCGGGTGTTCCGCAACTCGGGCCTGTGCCGCTGGCTGGAGGCGGGGACCTACATCCCCCAGCGGGAGATCCCTCTGGGGGACACCACCATGCCCTTCTGCATCCTCGCGGATGCGGCCTACCCCCTCCGGCCGTGGCTCATGCACCCCTACACGGGCCACCTCTCCGCCAGCCAGGAGCGCTTCAACGAGCGCCTGAACCGTGCGCGCCAAGTGGTGGAGCGCTCATTCGGCCGCCTCAAGGGACGCTGGCGATGTCTCCTGACCCGCCTGGATGCCAGCCCCAACAACATCCCCCAGATTGTGGGTGCCTGCTGCGCCCTGCACAACCTCGTGGAGAGCAAGGGGGAGAGCTTTCTTCAGGGCTGGGCCGCCGAGGCCACCAGGGCACATGTGCAGCCACCTGCTGCCCCCAGTCGGCAGGTGGACCCAGAGGGGACCCGGGTCCGGGAGGCCCTGCGGGCCCACTTCGAGCAACAGGCCGTGGGGTGAACTCTGGCCAGGCCCCCTACTGCCCGCCCCTTCCTCCCCCACACTCCTGCCCCAACGCCAACACCATGGAGCACCCCACCACGCCCCCCCACCCTTGTCCAGGAGAAATGACAGCACGAACTTGTGGGTGAACGTAAACGTTTTTTTTGTCCTAACGAATTTTTTTTTTTTTTTTTTTTAAATAAATATCTGACACAGAAACCAAAAAGAAGGAGGGACAAACGTTCAAGCAAATCAAGATGGGCACAAATAAAACAATACAACCACAAAGCAAATAAAAAAGTGTGCACCATCAACAAAAAAGCAGAGCAGGGAGGAGAATGGGGCGAACTATTTACAGGGGGGAACGGGGCAAACAGGGGCAACACCAACAGAAACCAGTCCACCAAAAACTATGTCCAACAAGGGGGTGGGCCACGTCCCGGGCCCCTCGCCCCTACAGCCCAGCAGTGGGCGTGCCCGGCCGGGAGCTCTGCCGGGCCTGCAGTCTGGTCCGCGGCTGGGTGGGAGCGGGCTCCACCGGAAGGTAGCGGCGCCGGCGAGTCTCGGGTGGCTCCAGGGGTCCCTCGGCGCGGTGGCCCTCGTAGGGAGGTGGTGGGGCGACGGCGGACGGCCCGGCGACGGCTGGAGCAGCTGGTGGTGGGGCTGCAGGAGCGGGCATGGCGGGCGGTGGCTCAGCCGGCGCGGCATGGGGGGCCAGGTAGTCAACCAGCCGGTTGATGGTCTCCATATAGGCCCCCCATGCCTCCCTGCACCAGGCCAGCGCCTGCTCCTGCAGCCGGAGGTGCTGCTCCGACACCTCCAGCTGCCGGCGGAGGATGGCCAGCAGCTGGGGGTCCGTGGCCGCCGCCGGTAGCAGCCACGGGGTCCGCCGTCTGGCCCTCCGCGGGGCCAGTCGTTCCTCGGCCGAGGGGCTGCCCTGGAGCGAGGGTCCCGGAGGGCTCTCCGGGACAACCGAGGCCTCGCCGGCGCTCTCTTCCGGTCCTTCGGATGGTGCAGGTGCAGGACACAGGAGAGGAGGGGGGAAAGAAGAATGGAGACAGGCGTTAGTGTGGGCCCCGAGCCGTGGCCTTTGTCCCCCCCGCCCTGTGCTGCAGGTTCCCCATCCCCGTCCCCGGGAGATGCTGCTGTGATGGATGGGGTTCAGGGGTCCCCCTGCCCTGCACCCCGTCCCCTGGTGGGAGCGACTCTCACTTCACCCCGCAGGGTCTGAGAGCAGGAGAGGTTTCTTAGCCCACAGATGGCCAGTTTCTGGCAGGAGTGACAGCACCAGCTGTCGGAAGAGACAGTCCTTCCAACCTGTCGTGGGGAGAAGACCCCAAGGGGGGCCCCTCTGGGATGCAGCTTTCCCCCTCCTCTGGCTGGCTGCCTACCAGCTCTCCCTTCCCCTAGCCTCTACCTGTGGCCCCCGCCCTCGCCCCCCAATTCCAAGCCAGCTCGGCTCCTCCCTCCTGTTTGCTCAGGGCAGAGGTGTCACCTGCCAGCTGTAGCGCCAGGATCCTCCTTTGGCCCTGGGAGCTCCTCGGCTCTGGTGGCTCATATGTGGCCTGAGTCTCCCTTTGGCACTCCCCCCACTCCATCACATGCTGCTGCTGCGGGGTGTCCCACCCCCTCCGCCCGGGGGCCCCTCGAGTTTCCGCTCCCCCCTGGCCCGGGGATGGGGCATGGCACTGTCATGCAGGGTGGCGGGGGAGAGGGGCTGATGGCTGAAGTGCTGTGAGGGCCATGGCCCTAGTGTCCTTGGGGCCATGGCCATGTGAGCGTGTGGGGGGCCCTGGACACATCTCTGTTCCCCCGCCCCTCAAGCCCCGGGGTGTCCACCAGAGAGGGGTACCTACCTGTGGGTCCGCTCCCATGGTCCGGAGATCCCCGGGGGTCGGAGGCCCTGCTGCTGCTCCGGGATGGCAGGAGGAGGATCTGCAGGCTGGATTCTGCGGAGGAGGAGCCCCCCTCCTCCTCCTCTTCCTCCTCCAGCCGCGATGTCCCGGGGATGGCCTCCGGGGGGGGCCCCCGGAGTGCGGGGCTTGCCTCCGGGGCGGAGTCCGTCTGCAGGGCCTGCTCGGGCTCGTCAGCCGAGGTGTCAAGGGTGGCCGGAGGGGAGGAGGTGTGCCGGGAGCCCAGGATGTCCCTGCGCTCCCTGTAAAAGGGGCAAGTGACGGGGGCGGCCCCAGATCGGCTGGCCGCATCCCGGGCCCGGGCATAACCCTGCCGCAGCTCCTTGACCTTACTGCGAACGTGGTCAGGAGTGCGGGCAGGGTGACCCCGGGCAGCCAGGCCATTGGCCAGCCGAGCGAACGCATCTGCGTTCCGCCTCTTGTTCCCCATTACCTGGAGCACCTCCTCCTCGCTCCAGAGCCCCAGCAGGTCCCGCATCTCGGCCTCCGTCCAAGAGGGGCCCCGCTGCCGCTTCCCAGACTGCGTGGCCCTCTGGCTGCCCTGGCTGCTCTGGCTGCCCTTGGGGGGGGTCCCCTGGGGGCGCTGGGGGTGCTGCTGGGCAGCCATGGCCGGTGTCAGGGGCTGAGGGCTGTGCAGGCTCGCCGCGGGTGTAGGCAGGAGCCTGCACGTTGCCTCAGCCTCCTGCAGTCAGGGCGGGGGAGGGGACCTTTAAGGGGCCGCTCCACGCAGCCACCAGTGAGCTGAGGGGCTGGAGAGAGAGTCTCTCAACCCCCCAGCTGATGGCTGCCATGGAGGACCCGGCAATTTCGACGTTGCGGGACGCGGATCGTCTACACTGTCCCTACTTCGACGTTGAACGTCGAAGTAGGGCGCTATTCCTATCTCCTCATGAGGTTAGCGACTTCGACGTCTCGCCGCCTAACGTCGAAGTTAACTTCGAAATAGCGCCTGACGCGTGTAGACGTGACGGGCGCTATTTCGAAGTTGGTGCCGCTACTTCGAAGTAGCGTGCACGTGTAGACGCAGCCTCCATGAGTTTCATTGACAAAACCCCAGTTTTCTCGACAAAACTCTGTTGTGTAGACACAGTCTGTGTGTGTTGTACCTTACTCGCCAGTCCTGGGGCTGCCTTATCGAGTTAGTCTGTAAGCTCTTCAGAGCAAGGACTGTCCAATGCTATGTTTATACAATGGGAGTCCCAGGACTGGTGGTGCTAGACACTACCCCAATCAACCTTACAGTAACAGTGAATCTCTATGAAAACAGAATGCATGTCAACCACTTATATTTGAATGTTCTTCCACTCCTCCCCCTATCCCCGCCCCAAAAGACTCATCTACACAGGGATAAAAGACCCAGGCCTGGCCCAGGCTTGTAAGGCTCAGGCTGTAGACCTACAAGTTCCTGTGCCGATGTTCAAGCTGGGGTTAAAGTCTCAGCCATGGGACCCTCCACCCTTACAGGGTCCCAGAGTTTGAGCCCAAATGGCAACACAACAAGTTCTCAGCCCCAGAGATAGGCCAAGCTTGAGTGTGTAGACTTTGTTGATGCCTCTCCTCCTAGCCCTGTTCTGCTACATAATGTCTTCCCCTGAACTGAGTTTGGGGAGTGGGTGGCATAAAACCAACCCTATCTGTGAAAATTTCATTGTATGATCCAAACTTTGTTTATACTGTCACAGATATAGACTACAATAACTGATAGGAGCTGATCTTTAACAACTCGGGTCTGAATACTGGCCCCAGCTGTGCAACACAGGTATTGTGACTTTAGGGGCTGTTTTGCTCTCAAAATCTCAAAATTTCTACTTCCCTATTCAAGGCACCCTTCAGTCTGCGTAGACTATGGATCGCGCCCTTTGTAACTCCATTTAAGACTGTCATTTGCAGCGTTGACTGTGAATGTGGAGGCCCACACGAGAATGACAGTCCTTGCTACATCTGCTGCATGTGTAGTGGGTGTCTGGCAGGTCCTTGCTGTCCTTTCTATGGGCTCACTTCTCCTCTGCTAGCTGTCTGATCTTCATCTTGCCCTTCTGAAGGGCCTTGTGTAGTTTCTGCTTCCAGCTGCCGCGGTCGTCTGCCAGCTCTTCCCAACTATCTGGGTCGATGTCTACCTCCTTGAGGTCCCTCTTACAGATGTTTTTGTAGCTCAACTGGGGGCGTCCAGTAGGTCTTTTGCCAGAGGCTAGCTCACCGTACAGGATGTCTTTTGGGATCCTTCCATCATTCATCCTGTGGACGTGGCCAAGCCAGCGGAGCAGCCGCTGCCTGAGGAGGGTATGCATGGTTGGAAGTCCAGCTTGCTCAAGGACAGCGTTGTTGGGAACTCTGTCCTTCCATGACATCCCAAGAATGCGCCTGGGGCAGCGCAAGTGGAAGACATTCAGCCTCTTTTCCTGGCAGGCGTACAAGGTCCAAGACTCGCTGCCGTAGAGGAGGGTGCTGAGGATGCAGGCTCTGTAGACTTGCATTTTGGTGTGAGCGTACAGCTTGTTGTTGTTCCACACTGTCTTGCTAAGTCTAGACAGAGTTGTGGCTGCTTTTCCAATCCTCCTGTTTAGCTCAGACTCCAGCAACTCGGTGTCAGTGATGGTGGACCTGAGGTAAGTAAACTCATGGACGACCTCTAGCGTGTAATTGTCAATGACAATTGATGGAGGTTCAGCAACGTCCTGACCAAGTATGTTTGTCTTCTCTAGGCTGATGGAAAGCCCGAAGGCCTTGCATGCTCTGGAGAACTGATCCAGCAGTTTCTGAAGCTGGTCTTCTGTGTATGACACTACAGCAGTGTCGTCTGAGAACAGCATATCTCTGATGAGGACTTCCTGCACCTTAGATTTAGCTTTCAGGCTTGCAAGATTAAACAGTTTCCCATCAGATCTTGTGTGCAAAAAGATGCCTTCTGTTGAAGATCCAAAGGCATGCTCCAGGAGGAGTGTGAAGAAGATCCCGAACAATGTCGAAGCAAGGACACATCCTTGCTTGACGCCGCTCCTGATGCTGAAAACATCCGATAATGTGCCGTCATATTGGATGGTTCCTCTCATGTCTTCGTGGAAAGACTGGATCATCTTGAGTAGCTGTGGTGGACAGCCTATCTTGTGGAACAGTTTGAACAGTCCATCCCTGCTGACCAAGTCGAAGGCCTTGGTCAGGTCGATGGAGGCAATATAGAGTGGCTTCCTCTGCTCCCTGCATTTCTCCTGCAGCTGCCTCAGAGAGAAGATCATGTCAACAGTGGAGCTCTCTGCACAGAATCCGCACTGTGATTCGGGATACACCCTCTCAGCAATCTTTTGGAGTCTGCCAAGGATGACGTGAGTGAACAGTTTACCAGTGATGCTTAGGAGGGAGATTCCATGGCAATTGTTGCAGTCGCTTCTGTCTCCTTTGTTCTTATACAAGGTTACAATGCAAGTGTCGCGCATATCCTGTGGAACCTCTCCCTCTCTCCAGCACAGGCACAGTAGCTCATGTAGGGGTTCCAGGTGGGTGTCCGTGGCACACTTGAATACCTCTGGTGGTATACCATCCTGGCCCAGGGCCTTTCCTACCGCAATGCTGTCGATGGCTCTCTTCAGTTCATCCACAGCTGGTTCCTGATCCAGTTCGTCCATTACTGGTATAAGCTCGACGGCATCAAGGGCTGTATCGACCACAATGTTCTCGTGTGAGTACAGCTCGGAGCAGTGCTCGACCCAGCGCTCCATCTGTTTGGCTTTGTCAGTGATGACTTCACCACATTTGGATTTCAGAGGTGCCATCTTGTTCTGGGGGGTCCTAATGCTTTCTTGATGCCCTCGTACATTCCCCTGAGATTATCAGAGTCAGCACTGGTCTGGATACTGCTGCATAGCTCAAGCCAGTAGTTGTTGGCACAGTGCCTGGCTGTCTGCTGTACTGCTTTTCTGGCTGCTCTGAGTGCTTGCAGGGTACTCTGGCTCAGTGAGCATTTGTACTCCAGGAGTGCAACGTGCTTCTTTTCGATGGCTGGAATCATCTCATCGGAGTTAGCTTCGAACCAGTCGTTTGTGTTTCAAGCTCTTCTTCCAAACACCAACAAGGCCGCGTTGTAAACTATCCCTGAGATGCTGCCATCTGGATGTCACATCAGCACTCCCAGGGCTGCTGCGCAGATTCTCTTTGAGGGTCTCTCTGAACTTTTTGGCTCTCTCTGAGTTTGCTGTCTTTCTGGCATAAATGTGGGGCCTTCCAGTCGGTTTACAGTGGTACAGTTTCTTGGGTCTCATCTTGAGTTTGGAGCAAACTAGCAAGTGATCTGAATTGCAGTCGGCACTATGATAGCTGCATGTCAGAAGGACGTTTTTGAGGTTATCATGTTTAGTGATGACCACGTCTAGTTGATGCCAGTGTTTCGAGTGTGGGTGTCTCCATGACATTCTGTGCTGTGGCTTGGTTTGGAAAAATGTGTTTGTGATGCACAGATTGTGGTACATGCAAAGTTCAAGAAAATGCTGTCTATTTTCATTAATTTTTCCCACACCAAAGTGGCCTAAGCAGGAAGGCCATAAATCACAATTGGCTCCAACTCTTGCACTGAAGTCACTCAAAATGTACAGTTGTTCGTGAGCAGGTATTTGCGCTATGGCAGCACTAAGCAGGTCATAGAACTTGTCTTTTACTTCTGGTGTGGTGTACGGGGTTGGAGCGTAAGCGCTGATCAGGTGGACAGGACCAGTGCAAGTTTGAAGTATGACCTGAAGGAGTCTTTCTGATCCACCCATGACTAATTCCACCATTTGTAGAAGGGTGTTTCTGATGGCGAAGCCAACACCATGCTCCCTGGGTTCATGTGAGATAGGTGGTGGGGGCTCTGAGGGGCTGTGAGGGGTTTAAGCTTGGGGGCGGTTTGAGGCTGCAAAGGGTAGAGGTGAGCCAAGATTTATAAAAAAAGAATTCCCAGGGGAGAACCTTCCCCCTGCCCCTGTTTTGAATTGCCTTGGGTCACAAAGTCTTACTGAATTGTCAAAATGTATCACTATCTTGGAAAGGTTGGGAACCGCTGCTCAAGTTGAAATACGGTAAGATTATACTCTGAAAAAGAAAAAGCTTGGCCTTAATCCTGGACCACTGAAGCCAATGGAGGTTTTGCCACTTATTTTAACTAGCTCAGGAGCAGGTCCTTTGTCTCAGCAGATGATATTACTAAATATGGTAAATTAATTCTCACACCACACGTTTTGTGCTTATATCCTGATTAAACAGATACATAGTTTGTTCACTCACAGTCATCATAGACAGAGGAAGTTAGGCTAGTTCTGTGGTTACAGTACACATACAAGGGGATGTTTTGCCAGGGGAAGTGATCTTATAAATGATTTCTGAAATTAGTCCTTAATGACATGTTGCCCTGCTTGTAAACACCAAAAATTGGGATTATATCATTGCACCATCCAAACATTATTATGCTTCATTTATATATGGTGGTGCTACTTATGCAACTGGACCAGGACTGAAATTTGGTGCCTCCTGGCCTAGTCTGTGAGGTGATGCACGGTTTAATCCTTCTTTGAAAGGGAGGGTACTCAGTCCTTCGCAGAATCCAGGACCATCTCCTCAAAGGTATTTAGACTTCTAAATTCCATTGAAATAAATGGTATTTGGGAGGCTAAATTTTCCTGTGGTTCTGTCTTTTGGTGCTTAGTTTGTAGGGGTGGAGTGTATTTTTTTACCAAGTATTGGTGTGGCACTTCTCACCCATGGAGTTTTGTGTCTGTAAGGGTTCAAATGTTCTACCACTGGCAAAGCCTGTACGTGAACAAAGCACCCCCCTTTCCCTTAAGGCCAGACTTCATTCCTGTGCTGCCACCCAAAGCATGCAGTCTGGACACTCTCTAAATATGTACCTCATCATAAACTGGAGCTAATTTCCAAAGGGCTCCCCTGCTTGCTCTGGCTCCTTTCAGGCAGGATTGTCTTTTTTCCTCTTCCTTTTCATGAGAGTTTCATATGAAAATCTGGTCTCTCTGAGTCTCAGTAAGTCAAAATCATCCTGCCTGTGTGTCCATCCGGCCACAAAGTTCTGCCATTTGCTATATCTAAATCATATTCTTACTTCAGAAAGACAAGCCAAGGGAAGAGAGACATCAACATGTTAATGGCTCTGTAAGATACATTCTCTTTTGTTATGTATATTGTTCTTTTTTTCATGGTGTATTGTTACATTTCACACAGTGGCTCGATTTTTCTGTTGCTGTACCCTATTATGTGTTGGAACCTGCAGGGAGCTACCGATTAGTTTTTCTTGACTGACTGTGGCAAGTGTAGCTAATTTATTCTACCCCCGACGTAAAGGAGGTTGAGTAAATATCTGAGCAGAAGGAAGTAGGCACTTGGAACACAGTAAACCCCTGAGATATGTGCAACTGAGTTGAGCATGTCTTGGGTTAATGCAACTGCCACACCTGACAGGAGTGGTTTCCTGGTCCCTGGAGTGGCAGGGAGCTGAGAACCAGGCTGCCTCTCATTCCTGGATCCTCTCCACTGGCAGGAGCCAGGAAATTGACTAAGTCTGCTGCTTTGGTCAGCTTCCCAGCTCTGCAAGGGGAGGAGAGCCAGGAACCAGGCTGTTGCCTGGTTCTCAGCTCCCTGCTGCTTTGTGAGGAGGGGGACCCGGGAAATTGACCAGCTCATGGCTGGTCAGATTCCTGGGTCCCACAAGCAGCAGGGAGACAGAAACCAGGCTGCCCCCTAGTTCCCAGATCCCTACCACCTGGTGGGCTGGTCAGTTTCCCGGCTTCTGCAGGCCCAAGGGAGCTGGGAACCAGGCTGCAGCCAGGTTCCTGTCTGCCCCCTGACTTGTGTGAAAATTTGAGTTAAGCGGGAGTTGCAGGAACAGAACCCGCACATAACTCAAGGGTTTACCATTGCAGGTGGAACAGCCTAGCATGGGATTTATGTTGTGTTATTAGTTACCTAATTTAAAGCACGGGTGCACAAAGTGGGAGGTGGTAGGCATGAAATTTCATAAGAGGGGTGCAGCACAATCAGCTGCTGAGTCTCAGACTCATCCATCTTATTAAAATATTGAAATATGTTACTGATTTGATGTCTGTGTATTCACATTTATATATCAGTTAATAAAGTTTTTACATGCTATAGACTTATTTTCTTACACATGCTGAAAGGGATTTATTTTTCATATGAACACAACCTAAATTTCCATTGGTTTGGATTACCTTAGACATGTTGTGGGGCCTGTCCCTGATTTTCTTTTTAGTTGTCCCCACCATAATTATTTGGGTTCCCAGGTCTAACGGGGGATCTTATAGCAGTGGGTAGGCTTGTGCCTATCTACATCTCAGTTCTGCAGTAGGACCTACTGGGTGTGGTGGTCTGTTCCATTTAGTGGCACTGAGACCACTTAGAGAATAATGAATAGTAACAGAGAGGTAGCCGTGTTAGTCTGTATTCTAACAAAACGAAACAGCAGTCATGCAGCACTTTAAAGATTAACAAAATGACTTTTTAGGTTATGAGGTTTCTTGGGACAAACCCACTTCTTCAGATCAATAGTGAGTCTATTATAGTCTTAGCTAGGTCATGCATGAAACCTCAAACTTCCTAGGCTCAATCCTGCCCACCAATGCCAGGGTTCGTCAGCGTTACATGTTCAACAAGCAATTCCCCATTCCTGTCATGTGAAGGATGGCAGAAAACTACACAGAGGCAGACTCTCTTATTCCCAACATCTTACAATTCAGTTTCTGTTTTTACTGTCTGATTTAAAAGGTGAGGGTTCATGTGCTCGGTGTTAATTCTCTACATAATACCGGTGATCTATTTGGCTGTCATTTTTTTATCTATAATTGTAGATATATTTCCAGCACCGTGTTTGATGAGGTAATTTCCTCTCATTAAGAGGTACCAATAACAAGGTTAAAGTCAGTTCCCTAACACATAGCTATGTAGAGACAAACTACAAAGATATAAAGAATAAGACTAGCAACAAAACCAGAAATACTATAGTTCACTCTTACCTGAAAACCATGTGTTTAGTTCTGATAACTGTCTCAATCAAGAGATCAAAAACAGAGAGATCCAAAATACTGTCAAAGATTATACAAGCCTAGAGAGGTAGCTGTGTTAGTCTGTATCTTCTAAAACAACAAGAAGTCCTGCAGCAGCTTATAGACCAACAGATATTTTGGAGCAGCAAGATTATATAGGTATAGATATATATAGTTACCACTTTCATACCTGGCATTCTGTTATCCAGACCTCTCAAATAACCAGCATTTTAAACTTAAGTAAATTTTAAGTACAGTATAGTGAAATAAATACAAATACATACAGCAAATACAGTATGTCTGCATCTACACTAGCAAATGCTTTTGAAAGATTTTTTCAAAAGAAGGGGGCTGTTTCAAAAGATCCCAATAAGCGTCTCTACACAAAAAGTGTTCTTTCAAAAGTAAATCGAAAGAATGCAGTGCTCCTTTCAAAATCACGCTTTCTTTCCGATTTCAGGAAGAGTGCTCCCTTTCAAAAGCTTCTTTGGAAAGAAACTGTGTGTAGACACTCCACAGGCCCTTTTTTTCAAAGGAGCCGTCCTCGTGGGGTCTGATTGTTCGATCCCTGGCCTGTTCTTTTAAAAGAGCAGGGGCTTTGTGCACGCTCTCTTTTGAAAGAGTAGATCACTCTTTTGATCCACCTTTTTATGTGTGTACTCATTCTTTTGAAGGAAGCTCTTTCGGAAGAGATCTTCCAGAAGGGCTTCTTCCAAAAGATCTCTGTAGTGTAGATATAGCCTATGAGTTTACAGTGCACAATACTACTGTTGTTGGTAAATAAAATACTTTGCATACATTGTTGTTTACTTCTTAATATCTAATCTTGTTTTCCTTAGTGTTATACATTGCTAGGTATACTTCTCTATTATCTAGAATATTTGACTATCCAGCAACCTCTTGGTCCTTGTGGTGCCGGATATGAAAGAGTATAGTGTAGCTATAGATATATTAGAGGCATGCAAAAACTTTCAGATGTAAAAAATTAGTGAGATGCAAATAAGAGGAGATAGTCCAGAGGTAAATAATCGATGATGGAGAGATAATAGTCAGTCTTGCAAGATACTACAAGAGGATTCAGTGAAACAGGGCAACAGATTAAAACCTGATAAAAACATTCATTGCCACAAGATATTACACCTGTTTGAATGGCAGAGTCAAAAAGGATGTAAATAATGAGAACATTGATATTTATTCAACACAGAAATAAAGATTATGAACCCTTGTGCATTAGCAAACTGTGACCTGATGGGTTAGTCTAGATGGGTTAGTCCCCAGTGGGGGAATTCCTATGTTTCAAAACTTTAATCCTTAGAATTAAGGCTGTAACTGCACACTTCACATCCTGTTGTGCCAAGGTGTCTTGCAGTAGCATGATGCTAAAGTCAGTGTTTGGAATCCATTCAAAAACACTGCAAAGAGAACTCAGAATGTCATGTGAGGCAATCTTGGCACTATTATACATGAGCTTTCCGGTATTTACTTAGCACTGATTCCACAACACTGCACTTGTCAAGACTGATTTTCAGAAAGTATTTCTGTTTTTTTTACTTAATGTTGGTATAGCCTAATATGCATGTGTTAAACCCACATCCGATATTTATTTTATATCCCATGTGAATCACTTCTGGACTCCATAACTCATAATTCTAAGTAAGTCCTAAAGACATCATGGACAGAATCCCCAAATGCAAAGCAGTAAGTTATATTTCTGTAGCTGTGTCCATGATAATGCTGGCAATCTGTCCCTGCTGTCATCTGCTGGGGATACTTAAATGTCTGCTAGGACCAGTAGCTGCATGACAGGCCAACAGGATGTATGGAACCTGGTGACATTCCTCAGCAATCTGCCGTTAGCAGTAAGGCTGATTGCCTGTAAAGAAGGACTGCAAGTAAGTCTGAAAGGCCAGCAACCTTTTCTGACTCATCACTGAACTGCAGCCTACTGAACTCAAAGAAAAGACCCCCCCAGTGGGATTTCAATGGTTTTGGATCAGGCTCATAGATGCTTCCTTGAGGATTCGTTCCTGCATAGTACCCAGCAAGTTAGATGTTCAAGGTACTTATAATTAACTGAAAACAAACTAGCTTAAGTTATTCCTTGCTCTGCATTTCCCTCCTGTTCACTTTTAGATTACAAACTCTTTGGGCCACAGACTGTTCTTATTTTTTTTATTTTACATCAGCGAGCACATTTTTTAGAGCATTTACAATTTAAAAATCAGCGTTGCACTTACCATAGAATATAAGTTGAACTGCTCTAGTCCAACAACCTCAGGACCTGACTGGTGCTGAATGAGAGAATTTGCTGGACCACAGGAGGTCAATGTTGTCTAGCACATTACCAACACTACTATTGCTTACTGGGCTCTTAAGAAAAAAAAAAACAAAACAGCAGAAATGTAGCACTTTTAAGACTAACAAAATGATTTATTTGGTGATGAGTTTTCGTGGGACAGACCCACTTTGACAGATCAATCTCACTTCCAGTACAGACTGACATTTATTAGTACAGAGGACCGAAAAAATTTGCAACAAAAACTGACAAAAGTACATAGGACTGAAGGAGAGGGGTGGGGGATGTTGTCAGACTCTTAGAAGATGTTTAAGGGTAAATTATTGCTAAATAACAGCACCAAACTGATGGCTATAAACAAACTTTGTGGGACCACAGGAAACTTGGCCACGCCCATGAAAAGTCATCGTCTGGCTAACTAAAATCATGCAGTTGTGGATGTTGCTGAATGAGAGATTTCTGGATGTGAGAGCTTCAACTATAGTAATAACATAATATAATGAATGTGATATATGAAGATGATTCTGCATGGCAGAAGTGTGGTCCACGCAGGTGGAATTCTGTGCTCTGTCACAAACTTCCTGCATAACCTTGGCCACCTCACATGGGCCCAGATCCTTAAAAATATTTAGGGGCTCCACTCCATGGAAATCTATAGTGCTAGGCACCTAAATAACTTTTGAAGATCTGCTCCATTGCCTCTGAGCTTGTAAAATGCAGATCACATCACTGGCTATTGTGAGAGAAGGAACATAACCAAGATTGCCCAGAGCTCTGATGCTCGGGAAATGGAGATACATAAGTACCTTGTATAGATTGTATATAAGTCAGACAATGACATTTTTTCTCAGTTGCCTTTCCTTGAAATAGTCCTCTTGGATCAAAATACTGTTCCACCTGTCTTCTGTATGGAAGGGTATAAATTAGTGGTAAAGGCCAAGTTAACATTATTTGGAGAAGATTCCAGGCTACCTTTACACTAGTAAGTTCTTGCAAAAGATTTTTTGAAAGAAGGGGGCTCTTTCGAAAGATCCATAGAGCGTCTATACCCAAAAAGTAAATTGCAAGAATGTGGTCTTCCTTTCTAAATGGCTCTTCCTTTCCTGTTTCAAAAAAAGTGTCCCCTTTCAAAAGAAAATGTGCCTAGATGCTCCAAACTCCCTTTTTTTTGAAAGGTCAGTCTTCATGGGGCCACATTTTTCAGTCGCTGGCCTGTCCTTGAAAAAGAGTGGGGCTGTGTGAACTCCATCTTTCAAAAGAGCAGATCACTCTTTTGAGCCCTTTTTTTGTGTGTGGACACGCTCTTTCAAAGTAAATTCTTTCAGAAGAGCTTCTTTCAAAAGATCTCTGTAGTGCAGATGTAGCCCCAGTGAAGAGCTGAGAAAGCAAGAATGAACTAAGCTGGGAGGCATGGAGAAGCAAAGGGCTGGGTCTTTTAGGCATTCTCAAGCAACACTGAAAATTCAGAGTGCAGCCTCCACTTATCTGCTGTGATCCAGAAAGGATGCTGTCCCTGCCACATTAAACGTATGTTACACAAGCAAGGGGAAGATTAGGAGTCAGAACTCATGCTGCCATTGAGTAGACTACCTCCTGGGTTATTGTTAGCTCTCTCATTAATATCTGTGAACAATTAAGGCAACTCAGTGCCTTTCAGGATCATGTCCCTATTCCCCAGTTACTACTGAAACACAACGTTGGAAACATCTCTGGAAATGTCAAAGCCCAGTAACCATGAAAGCCTGCTTCTAATGTGTTGCTTATCATCCCTTCACTGCATCCCAAGCACTGTCATGTACCCTAAACTAAGTAAACTTGGGCACCATTAACATTGTTCTGCTTAGGTTTCTCTTAAGAAAGCAGTCATTGTCCTTCTGCTCTATTTTCCATTCTATGTGTGAAACAGGGTTGAAACTAGGCAGGATGATCTTCCTGATACTGCTTAGGAAATACATTGTTTATAACTGCCTGGCACTGATGTTGAAAAAATAAGGAATATCAGTGGATTGAAAACTAAATGGATTTGCCAGTCTTTTAACACATCACAGAGCTGATGACTTGACATTGTCCCTAGTTCCCTCTGTGATCTTCATGGAGACCTACCCTGTAGTCACTGCATCATAACTGGGGTCCTACCAGAATCATGGTCTCTTTGGGTCAATTTCACAGTGAAGGGATTTTAAAAATTGCTAACATCATGATTTCAGATAGTTAAATCTGATATTTCATGGCGGTGTATCTGTAGGGAGCCCTGACCCAATTCTAAAGGCAGCAGCACAGACGTAAGGGTAGCATGGTGTGGTATCGTCACCTTTCCTTCTGTGCTGCCGCTGAGGGGCTGCTGCCTGCACAGCTGAGCTGGGTGCTGGGCCAACCATTCCTGAAGAGGGGTTTTAAAGAGGATGCAGAGAGGCTGTTCCTAGTGGTGACAGATGGCAGAACAAGGAGCAATGGTCTCAAGTTACAGTGGAGGAGGTCTAGGTTGGATATAAGGAAAAAACTATTTCACCAGGAGGGTGGTGAAGCATTGGAACGTGTTACCTAGAGAAGTGGTGGAACCTGGAGGTTTTTAAGTCACAGCTTGACAAGATCCTGGCTGGGATGACTTAGTGGGGGTTGATCCTGCTTTGAGCATGGAGCTGGACTCGATGACCTCCTGAGGTCCCTTCCAGCCCGAGGATTCTATGACCAGATTTCATGATCTGTGATGTATTTTTCACAACCTTGAACTTACTACAAAATCATATCCGTTGTGGTAGTTTACTAACTTCACTAAACTCAAGCAGTTTTTCATGTCAGAGCCCATAAAGATGATCTCATTTTTGAGATGAGCAATAACTTTCTAATCGGATGCACCTTTCTTACCAATAAATGTATTTGGTTGATTACACAATACTCCCATTTCCCAACGCTGTCTTGTCCTCCCAGAAATAGTACCTGCACTGCCATCTAATGGCTCTCTGTCAGTATTGCATTTATTACATTAACTAAAGTCTCCTTTAAATGAAAATTATTTTCTTTGTAACTGGCCCATATATCAAATCACAGCTCATCTGTTATCCCAGTTGTTGCCTTTATAGATCATTGCTGACTTTCAGTGAGTCCAGTATACTTGTGTCAGTTCTACGTGCCTCAGTTGTATTTTGTGAGTGGAACTGTGATGCAAACAGGCAAGCTTCTGATCTGTCACTCTTCCCTGACTCCAATGTACATTAGATCTCTGGAATAGACTCTGTGCCTAGTGCTCCCTGGGGGTTTACCAATGTTTTCACCATGATCCTAACCCTGTTCTGTTGGCATTGCTACCCTAATAAGTCACTCTGCAAGAAGGGCATTTGGGGGTTCAGTGTTTATGTTGTTACAGTGATTTTAGGCCCTATCGAATAGGTCTAGTTTGCAGTGGAAAGAACCATGTTTCCAACTTCAGGACCTGAAAAATCAACAGCACCTTGAATCAGTCAGTCAAAGCTGGGTTCTCTCTGGCCTGTGGATGATATAACTTGCCCTTGGCTTCTTATGTCCCCAGGGAGTTTTTCCCACAGCCAACTGTAACCTGAGCACAGCTATGCTCCCACCATGCTCAGTTACCCTGGATCTACCCACAATCCCCCATGACAGTGTGAGGAGGGGCAGAGCATGGCTCTATGCTGCTCAAGGAAGGGTATGAAAAGGGGGAATTTCCTTTTACCACCTTCCAGGGTTCCCTCCAATTTGTCCATCCATGGGCGGAATAAATTTTGTTATGTGCACCATGGCATGTGGAGATGTGCACCACCCGTAGAAATACATGCTGCCAGCTGTGGATGTAGTGGGTGCTCTGCTAATCAGCTGGCAGCACTTGAATCTCTCCTGGGTGGCTGCCCAAATGCTCAGCTTACAGGGAACACTGCCTTCATCTTTTAGACTTCCTTTCTCCATTACATCATCAGAGCAGTAAAAAGAGGCCATGGCAGAAAGGAGACACAAGTCAGGAATTCATGTATGCAGCATAGTCAACAAAAGCAGCATCTAATTAGGCCTTGAATAGATCAAGACTCTTTATGATTTAAGAGAACATGGACTCACTGTCTTTTGATCAGGCCCTGGAGATTACTGAGGTGAAGTTTAATTATATTAAAAGACTGAAGTCTTGATACTGAGGGCTGAATTTTCTGGGAGGGCAATGGCTTCCCTCTATATCATTGTGTACTGCGCGTATAGAAAATCACGTACACACAGCTCCCGCCGAATGTCCTTAACATTTAAAGTGCCTGGGTCATTGTTTATAGTGAATGACATGAGATGCAATTGCTGGGTAGTGCTGCAGTGCATTGATCTTTTGAATAAAGTTTTGTTCCATACAAATGTTTATATAGATAACCTGAACCCTGACCCCCAGCTACGTTGTTCAGTCTCAATTAGTTATTGTCATTTTGACTCCCAGTCACTGTTTCTTAATCATGTCCACCAGTCAGAGATGGAAACAGCTAGTGAAGGCGAGAGAGAGGCCACACAGTGCTGGGACAGAAAGAGGCCAGCAACAAAGAAGGCACCAATTTTTGAGACCAGAAACGAATGGAGACAGAAGGGGGCCGGTGGCTAGGGACCCCAGTGAGCGAGTTGTGGCATCAGAAGATCTGACAGGGACAAAGTCCACCTCAGAAGGAATCGGAAAAAACAGAAAAATTAGGAACAGTCAGGATCCCAACAAAAGCGACTATCTAGAAAGTGTTTGTGTGAGAGAGAAACGGGGAGGTTAAAGGACGAAGGGTACTGTTAAACAAAAGGGAAAATAACTAGAGTTTTAAACTGGGGTATGCAGTGTCATTGAACCTGCATTGATCCCATGCTATTAGACAAAGTGCATAAGGCAATATTTTCCATTGGACCAACTTCTGTTGGGTGACAGAGAAAAACTTTCAGGCATACAGATAGCTCTTCTTCAGGTCTGGGAAAGAGATTTAGGCCACATCTACACTGGCAGCTCTCAGGGCTGTAACTTCTGAGGTGTCTTTATTGGCCAAGCACTTGATGTGCACTAATTCCACAGTTGCTACACTCTAGGGAAACCGCCTCAACGAGAAGTGTAGCGCGTTCTGTGTATCAGCTACAGCACTGGGGTGTCAGTGTGGACACTTCAATTGTTTGCCGTGTTATGACTGGCCACTGGAATTGGCCCATAATCCCTCCAGTGCTCTCTGTTCATTGTTCTGGACTTGTCTGTCTACCCTAAAGGTAAGTACATATCCCCTTTCAAAGCTCCAATTTTGGACAGCCCATGTGCTGTGCTGATCTGCTCCAGGATCCAGAGCAAGCTGTACAGGTTGAATGTTTGAATTGTTGAACACAGAGGCAGATGTGTGCGTGTGTGTGTAAGAGAGAGAGAGAGAGTGAGTGCGAGTGAGAGAGAGAGCACGCAAGGGAAGAAGGCAGTAGCAGAGGAGGAGAAGCTGATGTAGGGGCTTTCCCCTCCCACTGCCTCAGGACAGGTAATTTGCTGCCACTGTCTGAACTTACAAGACAGCATGCCCCCAAAACCAGACAGACATCCCCCAAAACACAGTCTTCCTCCCTCCCAGTCCCCCGCCCCACACATTGCCTGTCACAATCTGCTCCCTCTCCATGGACTTCTGTTGAAAAGCAGCTGTCAGCATAGCAATGGGATTGGGAAACCTGCATCATGTGACACTGCCAGCCCCATGCAGCATTGCAAACCCTTCCCAATGCACCCTTCAGCCAGTTGCATGGTGGGCTTGCTACCACAATGCACCACTCTTTGTGGCATTGCAAGAGCTGCTAAAGCGGATGTGCTCCACTTTCACAAGGAGCACAGTGTGGACACACAACAGCAGTTTCCCTGCAGCACCCTCTGAGCAGTATTGTAACTGCCAGAACTTATATCTGCCAGTGTAGATGTAGCCTTTAAGTGTCACAGGTCAGTTCAAGTTGGAACAGATAGTTTAGAATAAGTAGTTAATACATGTAACCCTTCTGCCTGGAGGAGTCAGCAGCAACCAGGACCGAGTTCAACATCTAGGGCTTCCTTTTCATCCATCTCACACAGAACCTGCTCAAGCCCCCACCCAGTAGCCTGGGAAATTCACACACCCCTTGTGTGCCTCAGAGAGACAATGCTTCCCCACTCGCAAGCACAGAATCTGAGTGTAGAAAAGGAAATTTTAATGAAAGAAGCAGAAAAGTCAATTGGCATAAGCTTGGGAAAACACCACACCCAGAGTTCATAACCAACCCTCAAGTAACTATCCCAGCTCAAATGGATTGAGCAGTGTCCTTGGCCTCTCAGGCTCACCTGTAAACAGCCAATCCACACACCCAACTTTCTCCGTACCCCCACTTTAAATGTCCCACTTACAACTTGGTCCAGTCCCTGCAGGCCCTGACACCTCACACGGATGCATTCCCCTACTGAACCTGAGGCAATGCCACCTTTGCACTGGTCCAGCGTTCTAGTGCTAGTTTCAGTTCATTGTTCTTAGCTTATCATTCAAGCTACTGTACAAACACGTGTAATTGCACATGATTCTTCTGCATATTTTGGGGGCAGCACTGAATATTTTTTGTTCAACAAAGCAAATCATTGTAATAAATTGTGAAAGTATAAATCCTCTTGAAAAAAATCAAATTATGGGCAAAAACAGTCATTGTTGAAAATCTTAAGTTCTGTTACTGGATTTCTTTGTAAATATCCTGCAGTTCCTTTTTGCTGTTGTGGCATGCACTAGTCCAAAGTATTGAAGGAGACTCACAATTCATTTTTATTCATTCCATTTATTTAATACCATTTCAGTTGAAAAAGTAACAAGAATCACACATTGTGTGTGTTTGACTGAAAAAACCATGAACTCATAAGGAACTGGAACAACTGAAATAAATATCAAAACATTGGCTTAAAAACACCAGAAAGCATAATTGTAACATTATTTTCGAATGGGTAGTCAGATTGCCAGCTGTTGTAAATTGGCATGACACCAGTGAATGTTAGTGGAGCTCTATCAGTTTACAGCACTGGTGGATCAGGCCTGGAGTACTCTCAATTGATCTCCTTTCCTAAGTATCCCATAACTCTTAGCGTTTGCCATCTCTTGGTTTTTACAGTACCATTCAGCCACTGCTTACTTCAAACCCTCTCTCTACCTTTGCTACCTGGTTTTATGCACCTTGCTGCTTTTCCATCCTCATCATGGCTTGTTGTGAAAGAGTCATGGTCCACTGTTTCCATGGGGATAGGCCAGTATGAAAACACATTCACATTCTATAACTGCAGTACCTGGTACCTCCATTCTCCTGGTGTGAATTCTGCTGTAATGACCCACTTTTTTTACATGTATGACATCCCAATAAGCTAATAGAAATTTTCCCAAAATATGAGCTACAGGATTAGCTCTAATTATTTAAATAGTAGTCATCATTGGTTTGTTCCTGAGAGATGCTGGCAGCCTCTTGCAAGATGCTAGGCACTCAAATTATTGGAGTTGTTTGGACCTGTGATCTCAAAGGATGCATTCAGCATCTCGCAAAGGGATCCTGGTTTAGTTATGCATTGACTTTAAATGGCTTAATGTCGCTTGACATGCTAATCATTCTCTTCCTTCCCCTCCTATTAAATAAATTCAGTTCCAGACTGACATAAGCTATATAGTTCCCATATATACAATACATCTTTTGTGGTAGATAAACAGTTTGTTCACAGAATCATTCTCTATAAACCCTTATTCCCACAATATTATTTCCATATGCTATCAGCTGTTCTACAGCCTGCAACCTGGTACCCACATCAAAAGCGATTAGCACCAGAACATGGAGTTAGTTTTCAAGACTCGAACAATTCTTTTGCTCCAGATGCTATATTGAAACTGCAGAGGTCCATTGAAAAAGTAAATGTAACCTATGGAAGGAAAAGATTTGTTAAAATGAATTGCAATTAGATATTAATACCATTTGGGAGTTTATTAAAAGTATTACTTCAAATAACAAAAAAGAGATCCTGGCTTTTCAGACGAAGTGTATTCAGCAAACTAATTTGCAATTTGAAACTGAGCTAAATTTGCAATTTGGCGTCATTCTGGCTCTTAAATCAATGCCAGTTCTCAATATTTTGGGTGCTAAGAAACTTAATCTTTTGCAAAACATTTACCTATGAAAATCATGTGATTACTCATTTATTTAATTCCCTGATTAGCAAAACAGTATAGTCTGGTCTCAGTGAAATGGACACATTGTGTTGAGCTCTGACCCAGGCTCTACCAGAGAACTGCTGGGCGATTTTGCAAAAGACACTTTACCATCCTTTTCGAGTTTCCCTCCTACAAAATCTTAAAATTTTGGCCATCAAATTCATTTTTTGAACATATACAACACTGTATAATGACAACTGTTCCTATTAAAAAGGAAGAAAACAGTTGAAAATATCAGGAAATAGTATGTGTTGATTAGAGATGGTTGAAATTTTTCAAATAGAACACTTTTTCATCTGAAAATATTGAGTGACTATCACAAGAACATACTGATTGCATTGTACAGATTGGCAAAATCAGTGAAACATTTCCATTCTAGATGATCGATGTGTTTTGTTTCAAGATTATTGGTTTGATTTTTATATATTATGTGACCTGAAATTTAACATATCTCTAACACTAAACTGAAATATTTTGAAACAAAATAGGATGAGTCATTTCAAAATTTTCAGAACGACCTTTTTTTTCCCCAGAAATTTCACTTCACAATAAAAATGTCAATTTTATTCTGATTTGGGATGGAAGCAAATTTATAAATTCTGAGCATTTTGAATTTGGACCATAATAATGGTTATCATGAAAGTAAAAAAAATACCATTTTTTCGGTAAACTGCATCCACTCTGTTGCCAATGCCTGGGAATTCCTCCTCTATCAGTCTGGGATACCCTTTTTCCATAACTTGATTTTCTTCATCATAGCTATGTTAAACATGGGAAAAATACAAATTGAAGGAACTTGCATGGCTGCAGGAAGGAGGAGAAGAAGCAATATGACAAAAATCATAGCACCTTTAGCTACCTTGTCAAAAGTTAGCCAGGTTGTGAGTGGCTGGAAATCACTAGATGGTCAATGCTGGTACAAGAACAATAAAGATAAACTTTTAAAGGTTGGGTACTAAACTACAGAATCGAAAGGCTAGATTGTACCTGGATCATACTTAGGCATATAGGGGAAACATGCTTGCATATCTGTTCCCAGAGCAGGTAGGCAAATGGTGTCATGGGATGGATGGAACCTTGGTCTAAGGTCCATTTATTGACCAGCACAAAAAATAGAACAACTTAGTTCAAAGTACTGCTGATTTGGGGCAACAGCAACTTACTCCCTTTGCCATCCATATGCAGGACTGGGTAAACAGGGAAGGAATCGTGTCTAAGAGATGTATCGGAGTACAGTGCCTCCTAGGGATAAGTACTTACCATCCTCTTCTCAGGGCTGTGCTGAAGGTCATAATTTAATCCTACGTGTTTATATAATTACCACTACCTAAATCCTTATGACACATTCTAAAGAGCTGCTATCTCAATAAAACTTTGAAACTAAAGAAAGGATATGATCAATAGGACAAGAACCAGTGATTTTAAATTGCACCAAGGGAGGTTTAGACTGGCTATTAGGAAAACTTCCTTACTGTCAGGGTGGCTAAACAATGGAATAAATTGGTTAGAGAGTGTATGGAATCTCCACCATTGGAGATATTTAAGAGTTGGTTAGATAAAAATCTACCATGGATGATCTAGATGGTGCCTGGTCCTGCCATGATGGCAGGAGACTGGATTTGATGACCTCTTGAGGTCCCTTCCAGTGAATTCTATGATTCTATCCATTAGGCTGGAACTATCTACACTGAAACAAAACAAGAAGTGTCCCTTTCGTATACAATTAAGCTTGGCAGAATTGAAAATAAGAACTAATATTTTTTAACATACCTCCAGTACTTGTCTCCAGTGAAAAAGAGAGTCTTGCCAGTGTCTGTAATGTGGACAGCCCCATCTATTGTTTTCATCTCATTGGGGAACCCCAATTCATATATTTTTTTTGGGTAACCTTCAACTATGTCATAGCCATTCAGAGCCCAGAATTTTTTGCCTGTAAAATGATGATAGAAAGTCAACCTTTTATGATAATTAAATATCAGTCGAAAAGTATTCAGAGTAAAAGCCAGTAATTATGATTTTATTACTATTTTTATGCCACTTAGAATATTGAGCCCAATTTCTAACCTGGTGTACAGTTAAGTCATTACACCAGATAAGGACCTAATCCTCTGGTCTAAATTCTGCATTTTCTAGTCCATCTAGCAGAAATGGAAATTTTGTCTGAACAAGGACTATAGGCTTTACCCTAAGAATCTTTATTCGGTGAAACTGAATAAGATACTTCAACATTTCTGTCATTTGCAAAAGACTTACCTCTAAATATGAGCACGTGATCATTTATGGGGTTTTCATAAGCAGCATCAACCTTGTTTGGAAGTTCTGGCCAAAATGATTTAATTAACACCAGTTCAGCATCAACCATCTGAGGATGTAGGCGCCAGAAGAACCTAATTCAGGAAGAGAAAATAGATATTTTTTGAACTATCTTCTTCATGATATGTAATGATGCCACTTTCAGTATAGGTATATACTGCAGGCCGCATTTTAATTCAAAGATAATCTTATAGACCTCCTCTTCCTCTCCTAGCCATGATGGTTCAGATCAGCTCTCTCACTGATAACATGAATTTTGCCTGAGAAGAGAACAAACTGACGTCTTGATTTCATTTTGCGCAACTCTTTCCCTTTAAGAAGAGAAAGTTTAGATCAATGTGGTAGTGTACCATGGAAGATTGTTGTGTACCATGCAACTTTCCACAGAAAGTAATCAATTTCTGAATTTTATAGAAAATCCAGTGCAATATTGTGAAACAGCAAGTATGTCAGCTTGATCATGTGGAGATGGGCCCCTGTTCATACCAGTTTCACATCAGTATAATGCAGTGACTTCCAGAAATACATTCTTGCTTGCCACTAGTCTGACAGGAAATCAAGCCTGTAATTGTTATAAAGGCTGCCTAAATGTGATATGCTATATAGCACTTTACAGTCATTTCTGTTGATCTCACAATCAATTTTCATTGTACTTTAATAAAAGAGATTAACCAGTAAGGCTACATCTACAGTGGGCCCTAAACTCGAAATAAGATATGCAATTTGTGCTATGTAAATTGTGTATCCTATTTTGAGTTTATTTTGAAATAGGCTATTTCAGGATTTGGTGCTTTCTATACAGCTCCAAATGTCAAAATACTGTGCTTTTTTGAAGCATCCCTTATACCTCCTGCAACGAGGTACATAGGGATGCCAAAAAAGCGCCACCCATTATTTCGAAAAATATTTCAAAATAATGGGTTTGTTTCATTGATGCAGAGTACTAAGATACTAAGGTATCCCGAAATAGCTCTGCAGTGTAGACGTAGGCTAAGGGAGAAAGTTAGCGGATTTCTTGGAAGATCAAAAAAGATCAAACCAATTATAACAAAAGCTAAAGTAATGGAACTTAAAAATAAATTGAATTGTGTTTTTTCTCTTACTCAAGTTTGCATAAAGTTTTGGGGGTCAATTTCTTTTCTAAGTTGTACCAAGTGTAGTTTTAGTAGTGAGATGGCAAAAGAAGCATGTGTAAACCACACGTTCCATCATTCACTTTTGTCTCACCTGTCCTTAAAGATCATCATTTCTCCCCGGAGTTCTGTTATGGCATCAAATGACAAATCAGCATCACATTTCTCTGGAGTTTTGGGATGTTTGGGGTTGGGATCTTTGTCTCCAGCACCTGGAACCAGAAATTATTACATAGTTTTTACTACTTTTGCTCTTCTTCTATGTAAAATAACCTTGTACTAATGGGTCACTGAAGAGTCCACCAGTATCAGAATGAAAAGAACCATCAAACAAATGGGTTGGTCTGATGGTATTTACTTTCCCTTTCTATTCTTCCTCTGGCAAATCATGTTGCTATGTTTTGAGGTTTAGCTGTGTTGCAAAGTTATTGGTGGCTAAGCTAAATGGTGAGGGGCATGGGGACAACAGACTCGCGGGGCCTCTGGGCAAAGAAAGGAAGGGTGCCTCTATGCTCATGGAAGTGGCAGGGCCTTGGGCAGAATAGGCACAGCTGTGGCAGGCAGCCCTCGTTGCCGCCTGTTGCGCACTGCACCGGCCCCTCCCTCAACATCCTGGAGTGCTCCGTGTGGTGCTTCAGTGATTTAAAGGGGTCGGAGCGCCAGCTGCCACTGCTCCTCCAGCAGTGGTGGCTGAGATCCTCAGGCCCTTTTGAATTTCTGGGCCCCGGAGTATCTGCTCCCTTTCTACACCCCCAGTACCTGGTTGCTGGGACTGCTGAATGGACACCAAGTCTTTGAGGCCTCTGAGAAGGTTGCTTCTTCTCAAGGTCTCCCCAGTGGACATTTCTGTTTCTCCCATTTCATAGCTTTGATCATCTTCCCATGTCTGATAGCTCAAGAACTGTGCATCAACTATAGCAGGTAGCCAGCCAGCAGTGGCCACCTGTGCACTTCATACTGCTTGATGGGTTTTCTTCCTAACTGCTAAATGTGGGTGTCTTCTGACCCAGAGCCCTGATTCCCAGGGTCCAGGATTCCTGGCTTAATTTACCATGGTAGTGACCATCGAGCAATAGGAACAATAGCAGCAGATTGCTAACGTTAAGTTAAATTGCAATGCGTCATGTGCATTCCAGGATACGTGGATGAAATGGCAAAAAGAAGACAAACCGTAGAGGGCTTGGATCCCTTGCACATCATCATCAGGGAGCAAGAAGCCAGTGTTGCCCGTGTACGTGTAAATAGGGAACATCAGGGCTCCCGGGTCTCTGGAGTGCTCGAGCCCCAAAGAATGACCAAATTCATGGGCAGCCACAAGGAACAAGTTGTATCCTATAAGAAAGCAAAGCAAAAGAAAACATGCTTTTAAGAACAATGTATCTGAATGTGGTTAATTGCCTGATCCTCTTTCACTATGTGCTTTGTGCAGTGATGACACAAAACACTTACATAGATTTCTGCATCTTCAAAGAAGTGACCGTACATGAAATAATTAACACTAAATTTTATTAACTCCATTTTATAGATGGGAATGCTGAAGCACACAGTCCATTCCTGCTGTCTTCATTCAAGACAGTGGGAATTTTGTCTAAGGACCTAATAGCTTGCCCCCTTAAGTTTTATTGCACAAACTTATACCTGAAAATTTTCCCACTATTAACCACTCCAGTTCAGCTCAACCATCTGAATAATATGGAAATTGTAGGGTCAAATCCTGGGACAATGGAGTCACTCGGCGTTTTGCCACAATTGCATCCATAGTGCAGATAGACCGTCAATGCCAATTCCAACATGGGATCAATTAAATCTGTTCCCAGCAAAGCTAGATCACCTGGTGCTGGAAATACTATCAGCACTTGAAACAATGTAAGTGAAAATTGGATGAGTTTTTCAAAAATGGCTCCCTGTGCAGACAAGAGCAAATATTTTCAAAATCCAGGAAACTTCATGGCCTGATTTACAGATATGGTGAGTCTACAGCTTCCATTGGCTCTAGTGGGAATCACAACATCTGTCTGAGACCTGAGTGAGGGCCCTGAAATTACAAGTAAAGCAATGAGATTGCATAGTTAAAAGCCCAAATTGCCTTGTTTCTCTGGGTTCATGGGATTTTAGCACAAATAATTGTTTTGTCCACAATTCATGTTGGACACATACCATTCTCCTATCTACAATCTGGCATTAAAACCAGCTCCCCATGACTTCAGTAGCCAGTCACCCAATATGAATAATGTAAAACAAATAGGGAAGAGTCAAAGCAAACTGTTCCCAGAGGGCATATACAGTGAAAATTATCCATGTGATGTATCTGGCAAGTGTTCTGAGGAGCTAATACATTTTAAGAAATCAGGATGAGATTGTGAATGATTTGCTAACCAAAAAGGACAAAATTCATAACCTATATTATTCAAAACAAATACTGCACCCAGCTCAAGTTCAAGTGATCATTAGAATGTATGTTACCTCTGGAATCAGTTGACCAGGTTTCATCATCATCAAAATGGGCATCTCCTCCATAGTTAGGTCCAGGAGGGAAGGCATGAGCCAGTAATCCAGAAGGTCCATCAAAGGGATAAAAGTCACCATGCTCTATAGAAAACATTTAAAATAAACAACAGCCTTTACATCTCTTTTACAAACTGGTGAAAATATAATTAAACTGCTAAAAGTAATCTTTCTCTGTTACCTTTAGTTCCAAAGGAAATCATGATATCAGCCGTGCCACTGCGAATTCTAGTAAAGTTCAGTGGTGTCACTTGAGACCAAACCTTGAATGCCTTTTTGAATGCTCTGTCTACCTCAGCACGTGTCAGATCTCGAGTGTAATTCACAATTCTATCAATCGGACAAAATATATTAAATTAACTTTTCTTCAAAGCCAAGTAATTTTGCAATATGCTTTCAAGAAAACCCACTTTTGACTGGGAGATAGTCATTTCTCAAACACCACCCTGAAAAATTATTTTGTTAGTCTTTAAAGTGCTACATGAGTTCTGGTTTGTTTTGCTGGAATACAGACTAACACAGCTACCTCTCTGTTACTTCCCATCCTGAAGGTACATTTATCTCAGAACAAAGTCTTTGATTACTAATGTATAGCACACCAAAAATAAAAATGTACATTCCCACCTATCAGTATCATTCAGAGAAATGATGATCTAACGGTTGGGGCTTTGGGTGGGGGGGTTTATTGCCATTATTATAGGCAACAGGGAAATACCGGAACGGTAAACTTTTGTTCTTCATTAAGATATTTTGTATAGTGATATGGGACTTTATTAGGCAGAGCATACGTATGGAGATTTTGAATACATATAAAATAGTTCATTCACCTGACCATTCTAAAGAGACAATAATTGAATAAGAGAACAATAAAAAGATACTGTTGTCATAGTTACAAAAACATGTTTGTTAAAAGCTTACTGCGTGGAAGTACCACCATTATTTCCAGTACTTTTTATGTGCAAGTACTTGCTGGTACTGAGCACTTCAGCAGCCCCAGCCATGGGATTGGCTGAGGGGAGAGGCAGGGCAGGGCTGGGAGCTGGCTGAGTACCAGCACCTCTTTTTTTTACAAAAATGGCACTACTTATTTCCATACCCTGTGCATAGGAAAAATAGCCCCCTTTCTTGTTTACCACTCTTCGATATCTGGCAAATAGTGACATCTTATGGGCAGCATTGTATCATATTGCAATAACTGAAGTCATTTTTAAAAACAGCAGGGAATCTGATGATACCTTAAAGACTAACAAATTTATTAGGGCATAAGCTTTTGCGACATAAATTTGTTAGTCTTTAAGGTGCCACTGGGCTCCTAGTTATTTTGCTGAAATAGACTAACACAATGAGTCCTCTGAAACCTGAACTCATTAAAGAAATTTAGATAGACCCTGATCCAACACCAATTAAGTTAAAGATAAGACTCATTTTGACTTGCATGTGCTTTGGAGCAGGATGATATAGATTTAAAAACTGAAACATGAGATTTTACAAAGCACAGCCTACCCTTCTTCTTACTGAACTTGTCAACCTGATATACAATAACATATAGGCTCAGTCTACACTTGCCCCGAACTTCGAAAAGGGCATGTTAATCAGGGCAATGGGAGATTACTAATGAAGTGCTGCGGTGAGTACGCAGCTCTTCATTAGGCTAATTCTCCTCTGCAGCAACTTCAAAGTGTCAAACTTCGAAGTGCTGGCATGCATGTAGTGGCGGGCGCTTCGAAGTGGCCATGCTACTTCGAAGTGCCTTTACTCCCCAAGTTGCCTCGGGGGAGAATTAGCCTAATGAAGTGCTGTGTATTCACCGCAGCACTTCATTAGTAATCTCCCATTGCCCTCACTAACATGCCCCCTTTGAAGTTGGGAGCAGGTGTAAACAAGCCCATAATGTCTGTTAAATGACTGTATAGCAGGACAACTTGAAATTAAGGAACAAAAACACTAAACATTATAGTTGTACCTGTATGTTAAGTTATTTTTTGACCATTTTAGTTTTCTAGGGAAAAAGTTATATTCCCCCACGTCGGGAACACCACATCTTGGCTGTTGCATCAGCTCATAAGTGTCTTCATCTAATATGCCAGTCACCTCCAAGCCAAAAAATGACTGCATTTCTCGAAGTTTGGCTGCCACTGTGTTAGCATTCTTCATTCTTATGCCAGATGGACTGGAGCGTAGGTTATAATGTGTCTTTAGATAGCGCTAGGGAAAAAATAGAATAATATTTCCAGTTTTCAAAGAACAAAAGCACTCAAACAGTATATCTTAATATATGAAGATGAATTTTACACTGTACCTCTGCAAACTGGAGGTCTTCTGCTGTGAATTCATCACTGTCTTCATGGGGAATAGGCAGTGTCAAACAGTTTGACAAACACAGCGAGAGAAAGAAGGCAGCTGCGAGGCTTGGATGCATCATGTTGAATTCTTGGGTTCTGAAACTCTGTTTTTTAGAGTGCAAGTACCTTTACTTTTATAGACCTAAACTGGTGAGTCATCTCTTGTGGACAAGTTCAAACATCCTTGTCATTGCAAAGTACGCATGCTTACACAGCTGTTTTTTCCTTCATTCCAAGAAGTCGTGGCTTAGACATCTGTGGTCCCACTAAGGGCTTTATATAAACATGCTCTCAGCATATTTACAGATGCTGTGGGAAGTATTATGTAGGGACAACTCAGTATTATTTCACTGATTTGCATTAACTTACACTGACCTATTTTTATAGCCTTTTTTAGGATAATTACTTTCCTTTTATTTGGCCAGACAATGCGACACTATATGACAAGCTATTTGAACAGATGCATTGTCTTTTAGTAAAATAATTGCACAATTTTAATGTTTATATTAATTCATTAACGCTTCAATTGTTTACCAAACTTCCCAGGTTGATTCATAAGACATCGACAATGTGTAGAATATTATATTATTAATATTTCCTGTTCTGGGACTTGTTTTCATTTTTCCTTAAAACTTAAACACCAATTTTGCTGCTAGGATTGTGTTATTAGTGAGTCTCAATACAGATCAGAATCTTTTAGAGACACATTTCAGAAACGAATTTGGATGACTCAAGTTCTGGCTACCAAGTTGAGAGCTACTTGAAAATATGGCAATTGAAAAATCAGTACTCACTGTTGAATGTTGGCCTTGGAGAGGTATTTGATCAGTGGCAAATCTGAGCCTGTAAAATGACTATTTCATGGTATCAGACTTCCTTTAAAAAACAATAATATAATTTATGTGGCATACAGTCATAGGTCCATTAGGCACAATTATGTCTCTCAAAATGCTAGATAGGTAGATTCTGTTTATGTACAAAGCATGATTAAAGCAGGTGATTATAATTTGCAAAGCACAAGATATATAGGGTGACCATATTTCCCTGTCCCAAATATGGGGGAAAGGCATCTCCTCCAAGCCCTGGAGAGCTGGGAAGGAGGCAGCAGCCTCCCGCCCTCCTCGAGCCCTGGGCTGCAGCAGCCCCCAGCGCTCCCAGAAGCCCTGAGGAAGCGGAAGAGATGGGGCAGCCACGGCGCTTCTCCCCCACCCTTCCCTGAGCCCCAAGGAAGCGGTAGGGATGGGGCAGCCCATGGCACTTTCCCCGGGCTTCCCTGAGCCCTAGGGAAGTGGCAGGACAGGGCAGCTGCCCAGGCTTCCCCCGTTTCCCCAAGCCCTGGGGAAGGGGAAAGTAGGCTAATCTGCAGGCGCCCTGCTCCCCGGCCAGCAGGTGCGCAGCTGCTGATGGAAAATACGGGACATATAGTCCCTTCTCTAAAATAAGTAGGTACGCCTTTTTGGCATCCCAAATACAGGACCGTCCTGCCAAAAATGGGATGGATCGTCACCCTAAAGATGTAGTGAAGCTGGCAATATGGAAGCAGTGAATGCTATGTTAGTTTTGAATTTGAGACTACTCCTTTTCACCATAAAGTCAACCCAGCTTCAGATGATGCTGTACTTTGGAGAATCCAGACTGGCTACTTTCACTGATTCTGTCCACGCCTGCCAACAGGGGGACAAACAGGTGGTTGCCTCGGGCCCAGTGATACAAAAGGACCCAGAGTTCCTGGCCATTGCACCACTATTGCAGCACCAACATTGGCTGGAATCCTGAGCCCTTTAAATCACTGCCAAACTGCTGTGGTCCAGGCAGTGCTGAGTGCTGGAGGGGTGGGGAACGTGCCGGAGCAGTGCTGAGGGCTGGAAGGGTGGGGATCATGCCAGGGTCCAGGCAGCGCTGAGGGCTGGAGGGGTGGAGAACATGCCAGAAGAGTGCTGAGGGCTGGAAGGGTAGGGAATATGCCGGAGTCCAGGCAGTGCTGAGGGCTGGAGGGGTGGGGAACATGCTGGGATCCAGGCAGTGCTGAGGGCTGGAGGCGTGGGAAACATGCTGGAGCAGTGCTGAGGGCTGGAAGGGTGGGGAACATGCCCAGTATGGGCAGCACTGAGGGCCCATTGCCTATATCCCCGCCCCTTCCACCAGAGGCCCAACCCCTTCTAGGAACACAGAGTAAAGACTCCACCACCTTACATAGGAGCCAATGAGGCTATTGGCTCCGCTGTGTATGCCAGATCAAGGTTCCATCAGTGCTGAGATTCACCTACTCCCTTCATTTAGTCTGATCTTCCACCAGTGACTTCACCCAGCTATATGCAATAAAGCACATCTCAGCATAATTCACCTTGTTGATGAAAACAAGAGCCAGACAAATGCCAGGGAAGCTAAATGTGTAACAATTCACCTTGTGGCTCAAATGATAAATAGCCAACACAGAAGAAAGTGGGTGGAATTCTGCACTGGAATATTTGGTCAGGTTTCTAATTTAACTGCAACTGCGAGCCTATAGCCTAGAGTCTATATTTATGATTTATATAGTCATAGCAATTAGAGATGGAAAACACCTATTAAATCATTCTGTCTATCCTCCTACGAACGCAGGGGTTCCCCCTACATAGTACTTTCAAACATGCTGATGAGGACACTGAAGCAATGAGACATTTATTTGCCAGAGCATGGTTAAATGTGGAAGCCTTTGGCACAAATGGTGGGCTGGGATCCACGCCAATTAGCCAATGCAAAACACCTCCCTAGACTACCCAGCCAGGCTGCACTAGAATGGAAGTTAGGCTGGTCCCTGAGTTCTACACCCAAAAGGAGGGTCTGAGGGCAATTCCCCTTCTGCTCCCCAGGCCTGTCCATGGACCCTGGCAGGCAATCAGAGTCCCACTCCATTCCCCTGCTCCATGCTGGAGGTAGGAAAGGAGAGATGAGGGGAGTCCCACACTGTGCAAGACAGGAAGACTTACCTGTAATATAAATCCCTAAACCAGGCTTCCAACATGCCAGAGAGAAGGTGATTGAAAAAAATCCCACACAGTCATTTCTCAATGGTTGTAAAATTCTGAGCATCCCTGCTGCGTGGAATAGCAGCGAGTCTGAGTCCTGTAGAGTCCAAAAGACATGTGTTATTATCAGGGAACAATTTAAATCCTCTGGGCTTAAGATTTAGGCTCCTTGTGACTCCACAGTGCTCTGAAATCAACTCCCTCTAATTAAGGGAGCATGTAGTAGACCAACTGGGTTGTTCTTGTGTCATTGTCTGCTGAAATTAGCAGCGATCCACTTTGTGTCTTGTGTTCTAGGCTGCTATTATTGGCTCTTTTTTATCTCAAGTGCTAAAGGCAGTGCCTAATTTGTAATGAAACAGTTGCCAGGGATCAAGCAATTATTTTTAATGTTCTTCACTGATGCAGTGAGCTTAGAGGTGCCGAGATTACAAACTGCCAAACCTAGAGGTGTCCAGGCTCAGGCTCAGTAAGCTCTGGGCAGGTACCTGTGCTTTCGGAACCAGAGGCTAAAATTTCTATGCTCATTGTCTGAATGAAGTTCTGAGTGACCATAGTGTGCAACATAGAGACACCAATAAATTCCTAGGTGGTGCCAGATTTATTACAATATGTACGGCTTGGCCAAGTGATGTTTAAAGGTGAAGGTGGACAACCGCCTACAAACATTGGCGAGTTATAAACATACAGTAATTATTTAAGGACAGATGGGCAAAATTAAACCTCGGTTTCATTACTCAAAGAAATGGTATCAAGTTTTCAACTTCTGTGACTAGTCAAATAAACTGGTAAGATCTGCCCTATATTAGCCGGACAATAGCCTAGGTAGCCAAAAAGTCCTTTCCCTTCTTTAATTTCTATGTTTTAGTGAGTTTTTTAAAGCTCAGGCTCCTAAACACATTGAAGTCCATAAGTAAAGCACTCTTCAAATGATTATTTAGCGTCTTTTTGACAACTGTCCTGAAGCCCCAAGGCACAAGTATTTTATTTACAGAAAAAGATTGCAGTGGGAATTATTATTTTCTCTAGACAAACACCTTGAAGTATTCAGGTGTGTTAAGAGGTATAAAGTTAAATATAAACTGAAAAGGCATATCTTTTTCAACATTAAATGTTGAAAGAAAATAGAACAATCCAACCAACAGAACTTTCTGCAATGCCTTCTGTTAAAGGCAATGTTCATAAACTAAAAGAAACCCCAGTATTGTGGATTGGTCTTTGCTTGTGGGTAGAAAGACATACAACAAAGAAAATGGACAGGCTGAAAGGTTGTTTGAGTATATAATTATTTAATCACAAAAATTAAACAAAAATTCTCAAAACAGAGATTATTTTTCACAACCACCCTTTGTGGAGGAGATGGGCTGAACCCTGTATTCCATGCACACCCAGGTGTTTTCATGAGGCCAATATGAATATGTAAGGCATGCAAGCACCAGTTTTATTACTATTTTTATTTCTATTATGGGTTGAAACTCTCTGGTCTGGGGCTCTTTGGTCTGGCAGTATCTATGGCCCAGGCAGACATAGCTGGACCACAGAGCCCCTGGACCAGAGACACCCAGTGACACAGATGGTGGGCTGGGATTTGAGTCCTGCTGACGATGCCAGTGTCAGTGAGCCCCACCAGGGCTTCCAGCTCTGGGCACCACCTTTCAGGTAAGACATGGACAAATTGGAGAAGGTCCAGAAAAGAGCCTAAAAATGATTGAAGATCTAGAAAATATGATCTAAGAGGGAAGGTTGAAAGAACTGTTTGTTTAGTCTGGGACAAAGAAGACTGAGATGGGACATGATGACAGCTTTCAAGTACCCACATGAGTGTTACAAGGAGGAGGGAGAAAAATTATTCTTCTTAACCACTGATGATAGGACAAGAAGCAATGGGCTTAAATTGAAGCAAAAGATGCTTAGGTTGGACATTAGGAAAAGTTTTCTGTCTGGGTGATTAACCTCTGGAATAAATTGCCTAATTGATCTAGTTGCTGCTGGATCATTCCATTATTGCCAGGGACTGGACTTGGTGATCCTTCAAGGTAACTTCCACTTATATGTTTCCATAGAAAAACACCCATCAGGAAAGTTCTAGTTTTGCTTAGACATGCCTTGAGTAAAGGGGGACTGGACTATTGAGGTCCCTTCTAGTCCTACATGTGTATGATTTTGCTAGTGTGTGAGTCTAGCAAACTGCTGAATGAAACATGGAGATATACACATCTCACAGAGCTGGAAGGGACCTAGGGAGATCATTGAGTCCAGTCCCCTGCACTCACAGCAGGACCTATCACCATCCCTGACAGATTTTTTTTCTTGTAAAGCTAACCTGTCCCAGACCCTTGAAAGGCCTCCTCAAGGACTGAGCACAAACCCCTGGGTTTATAAGGCCAGTGCTCTAGCCACTGAGCTATCCCTCCCTCCCTCCCTCCTATGTTAGCAATAATATACTAACAACCAGACTGGTGTCATCCACAAGCTTTATAAATATTTTCTCTATGCCATTATCTAAATCATTAAGGAAGAAATTGAACAGAACCTGACCCAGAACTGATTCCTGCAGAACCCCACTCATTATGTTCCTCCAGCATGACTGTGACCAAGTGAGGACTGCTCAATTGTAATAGTTACTGTAGGCATCCGGAGCTAGGGCAGTGCCTGTAGCTCCGGAGGGGACCGCAGCCACACCAGGGCTACGTCTACGGCTACGTCTACACGTGCACCCAACTTCGAAATAGCTTATTTCGATGTTGCGACATCGAAATAGACTATTTCGATGAATAACGTCTACACGTCCTCCAGGGCCGGCAACGTCGATGTTCAACTTCGACGTTGCTCAGCCCAACATCGAAATAGGCGCAGCGAGGGAACGTCTACACGCCAAAGTAGCACACATCGAAATAAGGGAGCCAGGCACAGCTGCAGACAGGGTCACGGGGCGGACTCAACAGCAAGTCGCTCCCTTAAAGGGCCCCTCCCAGACACACTTTCATTAAACAGTGCAAGATACACAGAGCCAACAACTAGTTGCAGACCCTGTATATGCAGCACGGACCCCCAGCTGCAGCAGCAGCAGCCAGAAGCCCTGGGCTAAGGGCTGCTGCCCACGGTGACCACAGAGCCCCGCAAGGGCTGGAGAGAGAGTATCTCTCAACCCCCCAGCTGATGGCCGCCATGGAGGACCCCGCTATTTCGATGTTGCGGGACGCGGATCGTCTACACGTCCCTACTTCGATGTTGAACGTCGAAGTAGGGCGCTATTCCCATCCGCTCATGGGGTTAGCGACTTCGACGTCTCGCCGCCTAACGTCGAAGTTAACTTCGAAATAGCGCCCAACACGTGTAGACGTGACGGGCGCTATTTCGAAGTTACTGCCGCTACTTCGAAGTAGCGTGCACGTGTAGACGCAGCCTACATGTGCAGCCAACATCGAAATAGCTTATTTCGATGTTGCGACATCGAAATAGTCTATTTCGATGAATAACGTCTACACGTCCTCCAGGGCCAGCAACGTCGATGTTCAACTTCGACATTGCTCAGCCCAACATCGAAATAGGCGCAGCGAGGGAACGTCTACACGTCAAAGTAGCACACATCGAAATAGGGATGCCAGGCACAGCTGCAGACAGGGTCACAGGGCGGACTCAACAGCAAGCCGCTCCCTTAAAGGGCCCCTCCCAGACACAGTTGCACTAAACAACACAAGATACACAGAGCTGACAACTGGTTGCAGACCCTGTGCCTGCAGCATAGATCCCCAGCTGCCGCAGAAGCAGCCAGAAGCCCTGGGCTAACGGCTGCTGCCCACGGTGACCATAGAGCCCCGCAGGGGCTGGAGAGAGAGCATCTCTCAACCCCCCAGCTGATGGCCGCCATGGAGGACCTGGCAATTTCGACGTTGCGGGACGCGGATCGTCTACACGGTCCCTACTTCGACGTTGAACGTCGAAGTAGGGCGCTATTCCTATCTCCTCATGAGGTTAGCGACTTCGACGTCTCGCCGCCTAACGTCGAAGTTGGTGCCGCTACTTCGAAGTAGCGTGCACGTGTAGACGCAGCTCAGTGGTCCTGGGAAGCCCAGCCCTTGGCTCAGGGCGGTGCAGCAACAAAAAGGGTTATAACACAGGCCCAGCCCTTAGTTCAGGACGGGCAGCAGTTCACAGTTTATAGTACAAGCCCGGCCCAGCCCTCAGTTTGGGGTGGGGCAGCAGCACAAGGGTTTGGAGCACAGGCCCAGGAAGGGTTTGCCACATGAGGGAGTGGGGTAGAGGGTCGCAGGAGCTCCCACACCACTGCGACCCGGCCCGGGTCCCTGGGGGTCACTCACACACAACCACGGCGGTGGGGATCCAGGCCGCAACACACCACCATGGGTTTGGGTGCAGCATTCTCTGGGCCACCTCCTACCTCTACCTCCACTGGGGGAAGGTCCCAGTCCATCTGGTCAGGGGGTCCCGCGGGGTTGGCCCCCTCCAGATCGTCTGCCTTTGGGGGCTCTGGCCAGTCGGTCATGTCCACATCATTGGGGTAGTCTGGCGGTGGTAGCACGGTGGGCCCAAGGTGATCCTGGGCCTGGGGGCTGCAGGGGTCCGCCGGAGCTCCGGGGCAGGCCACTCCTGATGCCTCGTAGTCACTCGCCCTCGTCGGTTTGGCAGGGCCTGGGGTTTCCTCCAAGGCGGGGGGCCTCCACCGGCGTGAGGGTCCTGGCAGGTCTGGGAAGTCTGGGTAGGTCCCTTAGGGCAGCCGGATCCGTGGCTGGCCTGGCTGGTCTGAGCCGCTGGGGGCCTGCTCCTCTGGCCCGGTCAGGCGGTAGCAGGCTCTCTGCCCCTGGCGCTGGGAAGCTCGCAAAGGCGCTCCCTCCTTGCCTGGAGGCCCGGGCTTTAATGGGTCCTAAGCCCCTCCCTTGGCCCTTCTGGCTCTAGGCCCTGCCCTCTGAGGGGCGGGCCACTGGTGTTCTGGCTCCAGGCCTGCCCACCAGGGCCTCTGCGCAGCCTCCTCTGCCTCTGAGTCAGCAGGAGGCCACACCGGCTCACTACAGTTACCCAGCCCGTTATTCACCCACCTGATAGTAGCTCCATCTAGGTTGTATTTCCCTAGTTTGTTAATGAAGAAGTCTTATGAGCCTTACAACCAGCACACCACAAGTTCTGCAATCTGGGGTCATGGGTAAGGTATGTGGTACGATGCTAATTTTCTCAGTGAGCTGAAAGGTAGAAGTTTTCACTAAGAATCTTTTTTCCTCCAGAAAGTTAGAAAGTAGAGAGGTGCTAGGATTGATTGAGCCACAAGCAAGCATCAAAGCTCTGAAGAGCTAATCATTTAAAATACCAAGAAAATGGCTTCAGAAGAAGTTCAACAGATGAAAATAACTGAAGCTGTGTCATATTTTGATTTATTCCAAATCCTCAGTGCCCAAAATAGCATTGCAAGGCATATTTTTTCTTCATTTTTTCTGTGACCCTAAGCTGGCAAGCAGTGAACTTTAGAAAAACAAATAGACATGAACAGGGCACTTTGTCCATCTCTGCTCCAGTAAGTTAAATTTAAAACAGTCATCTCTGATACTTAGCACCAGTTCACCACTTTCCATAACACGTTGCTCCCTAATGTGCCTATGATATAAGAAAGTATTAAAAGGTCCATTTTACAGCTGAGTAAAGTGAGCACAGGAGGAGTAAAGCAATTACCCGAGGTCACACATAAGGGCCCTTCTGCAACTGAAACTATGTGGGCAGTTCATTGCATCTGTGGCACTTCAGTGGGGTTCTGCTCACTCAACATTATCCGGTCGCAGGACCAGGGCTGAGGAAAGTTGGGAACAGATCCCAGGACTCATGTGTTCCAGTGTCCTGGTCTAATCACTACATTCTCATTTCATTTGCAGACAGTTATCAGTGGTGTGTGATATAACTGGTTAGGAAACAGTTTTCTTGTCCCTGGAAAATATTTGAGATTTTAAAAATGTTCCCAACCTGAACTGGGACAAAAATTGAATCTCCAAAAATTTTGCACATTGACAAACCAAAAGCAATCAAAAGTTTTTATATTTTCAAAGTGTTTAATTTTTATTTTGGTCATCATGCACAAATTATTTTTGCTACTAAAATTAGTTTGCAGTTCAACAAGGGAAGTTGTTTTGAGCCCGGAAACAAGAATTTTTCATTATGAAAATATCAAAACAGGCCAATTCAATCATTTTTAAGCTTTCTTAAGAAAAAAATAGTTGAGAAATTAATCAAAACTGACTTTTTCTCACAAGCAGTTTTGGTTTTCACAAATTAGCATATTTTTTTACAGAAAAACAGCTCATGAGAAAATTCCAGACCTATTCTAGTAGCTGAACTACTATAATTTGTATTTAGCATTAGTAATGAACATCTTGTGCTTAAGTATGTGTTATCTCTTGTCAGTACAGTAGTTGACTTTTCAATGGCAATCTGTCAACACACATCATTAAATACTAGAGCCCATTGGACTTGCAGTTTGCCAGTTTCAGCTGATTGACTCGTCTTGCCTCCTGACTGAAATTTGGGTTAACAGCACAATATGCAGTTTGCACTGCAAGTGTGAAGAACATGCTTTTGGCAGAAGCTATGTCAGAGGAGGGCAATAATTTTTGCAGAGGGGCCACTCCAAGAATTTTGTTACTGGTCCTGGTTGCTTCCCTGGAAGGGGCAGTGCCTTGGGCAGAAGGGTTGGGGCTGGGGGCTAAAGAGAGAGCCAAAGAGAGTGTGTGAGTATGAAAGAGAAATACTGTGAATGTGAGAGACGGACTTTGTGACAGTCTGAGCATGCGCTGCAGTGTATATGTAACAAGAACTGTGTGTGTGTGGAACAGACTGCGTATGTGACAGCGACATAGAATATCTCTTTAAGGGAAATCTGTCCTACTCTGTCATCTCCCCCCTCTGTCAGTCTGCACCGACTCACTTACCATCTGAGTCACTTACCCTCTGTGCTTCATACTGGAGCAGCACTGCTGTGTTTTTCCCTCTCCTTGATCCCCGCTCTGCAGAGATAGGGTTCAAAGATAGAAGAACACCCTGACTTCAGCACTACACTCTCCCCTCCACCACCTCCCCACTCTGCACAGCTAACAAGAGACTCCTAGGAGCAGCTCGGCTGCAGACAGAACAATATGGAGGCAGGGTCAGATGAAAACATCCTGCTGGCTTTAAGTATGCATGCTATGCTAATATGCTGAGCAGGCCAGACAGAAATGCTTGGAGGGCCCCTGTAATGCTAAATTAGGTAATTAGATCTTATGTCTAACCATTATGGCAAAGCATTTTTGATATGCTGCATCAATTTCATTTTCAATTCCTGAGAAATCTTCCTCTATTAGTTTTGGATAACCATTTTCTATAGGTGCCACAGGACTCTTTCTTATTTGTGAAGCTACAGATTAGCATGGCTACCCCTCTGAGGCCATTTTCAGTAGAAAGCTGTTTTTCATCATAGCTGTAATAAAAAGAAAAAAAAATTGGAACAGATTATCCAATTTATGATGATTCAACATTTCTTTTAAACTGAGACAGCTCAGGGTTGAGATATATTAGTGGGAAGGAAGGGGAAACCTTGCATATCCATCTCCTGTGTTGTGTGTGTTCTGTGAAGCAGCTGAAGACTTTGATCTCCAAGTTAATAGCTTCTATACTTTCCACAACTCTAAAATAGAGATATTTAACATGGAGCCAGCACTAACTTTGCTGAACCCAAATATTTGGATTGAACTGGCAACACAAGCAGTCACCCGACTTCTTTATCACTCACCAATATTATACCTCCAAGACTTGTCTTCTGTGAAAAACTTGGTCATTCCATTCTTTGTATCATGAAATGCAGCATCTGTCTTCTGGGGAGCTTTTGGAACCCCAAGTTCATAAAGTGCCATGGGGTAACCTTCAAATATGACACACCCTTTCATAGCCCAAAATTCCTTTCCTGCATGAAGTTTTGATGAATGGGCAAATGTTGCATAAATTTGGTGATACCAAATCAATAGGGGAATTTTCAAAAAAGCAGAGATGCACATCAAGAGCAACCCCGACACTTATTTATCGCATCTAAGTTCTTATATCATGCATATCACTGCAGAAACTGAGCAACTGAGAGAACCCCTGTCTGGGTGGCATGTGGTTCTGTTCCTTGTCAAACCGAGCTGATTGGCTGAACAGAAGGGTGTAGAGAAATCCTATTGGCTCCTGCACTAGCAAGAGTAGGGTTTATAAGCCATTCCTGCTGCCTCTAACTGCCGTTCAGTGCTGGGAAGAAATGCTCCTGTCATACTCATGTCCCTTAGGAATGCGGTTTGCTAAGGATATCCTGACAGTCATCTTTTCAGTGCTGGGAAGGAACTGTTCCCACACTGCCATGTTGCCTTGGGTAATGTGGAGTTCCTCACCTCTGTCTCAAAAGCGCAGGAACAGACATGGTGTATAAGGCAGGTTATAAAATTCATTTGTTGCTATTTGGAAGGTGCCTAGTGCAGGCGCTCGCTCATTAGTAAACCTGATCCCCTGAGAAACTGGAATTGGAAGTGGATAGGAAGGAGATATCTCCTAAAGAAGGTGGTGGGTGTAATTGGGCCTCATAGAGGGCATCTACACCTGCATTCCTCTTTTGAAAGAGATATGCAAATGAGGTAAATTGAAAATGCAAATGAGGTGTATATTTGCATATTTGATGCCTCATTTGAGTATTCTAATTTCAAACACACTTCTTACAAAAGAAGAAAGCCAGTGTAGACGCTGCTTTTTTGAAAGCGAACCCATCTTTGAAAGAATCCTTCTTCCCTTTATTTAATGGGAAGAAGGATTCTTTCGCAGATTGGTTTACTTTCAAAAGAGCAGCATCTGCACCGGCTTTCTTCTTTTGAAAGAAGCTCTTTTGAAATTAGAATATGCAAATGAGGTGCCAGATATGCAAATGGCTGCCTTGTTTGTATTTTTTATTTACCTCATTTGCATACCTCTTTCAAAAGAGGAATGCAAGCGTAGATGCACCCATAATGTCTGGTACAGCAAGAAAACAAACCGCTTGTCTCTCCTCTATCCTGCATACAAGGGGAGGTGTTAGGGGGGTGGTGTTAGGGTTCCAGCAGTGTTGTGGGAACTAACTCCATGGAGAAGAAGGAAACTTATGATAGCCCTTCCCTGGGGGTACAGATTACAGAAAGAAGCATAACCTGCATTGGAGGAATTATTGCTTCATAGTTCCCAGGTATGTAATTTAATAAAACTGTGGCCTAATTAAACCATATTCCTGGTGTCTTGTCCTTCATTCCTTCCAGACCGCAAACCTGCCATTGACTTCAGTGGGTATCATTTGATACACAAACAATTCAGACTGATGTCAAAAGATGGTAGTGAGTCACACTAGAATTGAAAATTAAGGATATCGCCAGTGCTAATGGAAGACAGTAGGCTGTCTTTTAAAAAATAAGCTGCAAAAAGTAGCTCTTGAGGTGATGACTACTGTAAATGTTTTATTTTAGGAATTTTGATGAACAAGAAAAATGTTTTGTTAAAGCATTTATGAAAAGGAAATAGAATCCTCCAAGACCTGGTTTTTGCTTGCCAACCGCAGCTTTTTTGTATGTTCAGCTGCTAGTCTGAAAACAAACCTCTTGCAAAATCTCTTCACATAAACATTTTAGGAAGACAGAAATAGAACTTCTCAAAGAACATCAAATGCATTAAGTTTTCAATGGAAAAACTATGTATAACTAGTAGACTCACCATTTAAGATTTGAATTACTGGTAAATTTATGTACCAAATGAGGATTTAAGAAAACTCCAAATGCTATCAGTACAGAGAATGTTTCAGTAGAGAGAAATAAAAGAATAAATTATCTGATATTCCCTTTATCACAATGAAGAATTGTGAGGAATCCTTTATTTACATTTTCAAAAGCTCAGTCCTTCACATCTTGAAAATCAGTTATTGATCATATGAATATATATGGCATAGCTAATTTTGCAAGCAGAGACCCAAGCCTTGGAGAAATCACTCATATGATTATTATTTAATTGTTGATTTTTTATGTAGCACCTAACCTTCAGCCGTGGACCACTGTGCTGTACAAATATTTAATAAAGCACCAATCCCTTACCTCAATGGCCATATTCACACTTTGTATGGTTACAAGAATGCAATATAAGAAATGAAATAAAATAGAATTCCTGTTGGAAGTTAATGAAGAAGGTATTTACCTCTAAACATACACACGAGATCCTTGTTTGGGTGTTCGTAGGCAGCGTCAATCTGGTGTGGAAGATCTGACCCAGCTGAATGAATTAATGATACTTGCATTTTCTCCTGTCTTCTGAAACCTCTGATGCCAGCAAAATCTAATTTTAAAAAGAAAAATAAATGTGTATGTTGACGTATATTCATTTATATAATGGCTTTCACTGAACTAGGTCCATGTCCCAAACTGTTCCATCACATACACCTACACTGAAAAGCCTTTTCTACGCAGGCCACTTCCTTCAGAAGTGGCATGCTAATACAGGGAGTGAAAGATGCTAATGAGGTGGCCACGCTTCTACACGGTGTTTTGGACTCTGGAAGAACGGTCTTCTGGACTGCAAATCACATGACGTTATGCTAATGAGGCGTGAGGTATTTGAATCCATGCCTCATTAGCATCTTTTGCTCCCTGTATTAGCATGGCACTTCTGAAGGAAGTGGCATGTGTAGAAACGGCCAAACACTCCCTCTTTCATAATGAACCCAAGAACAAAACTCTTTAATGACACATAAATGACCTCAACACTCCTGGGTGGTCCTGGATGAGCTTTCTCTGAGCTTCCCTCTAGCAGGTCTTGGCAGCTTCCTCACTTTCTCCTTATTGGGATATTCATGCCACTCTTTTTTATTTCTTTCTTAGGGTGTTTCTCCAAGAGGTCAGGAAACATCAGAATACTTGTTAACAGACGCAGCAGAATGTAAGAACAAAAGAAGGGCCATACTGGGTCACATCAAAGGTCCATTTAGCCCAATTTCTGTCTTCTGACAGTAGCCAATGCCAGATGCTTCACAGGGAATGAACAGAACAGGTAATCATTCCATCACCCATACCCAGGTTCTGGCAGAGTCTTGGAACACCATCCCTGACCACCGTGGCTAATTGCCAAAGATGAACCTATTCTCAGTGGGGCCGTCTGAGACCTTGGACCCCAGGAAAAATGTGAGTGGGGTCTGGCTCTCCTCCCCAGGAGCAGCATGGTGAAGAGGGGAAGGGGCTGGGCCTAGGACATCACAGTGCTGGGCTCCCTCTCCCAGACCCAGATGCAGTGATTGAGCAGCGCTGTCATGGCAGTTCAAAGGGGCTTGGAGCTCCAGCCACTGACAAAGTAGCAGCAGTGGTGTCTGGAGCCCTAGGCCCCTTTGGAACACTGGGCCCTATGACAACTGACCTTTTTCCTCCTCCCCTGCCCATTGGCAGGCCTGCCTATACTCCATGAACTCACCTAGTTCTTTTTTGAACCCTGTTATAATCTTCACCTCCACAGCATCCTCTGGCGAAGAATTCCACAGGTTGACTGTGCATTGTATGAGCAAATCTTTTTTATTTGTTTTAAACCTTCTGCTCATTAATTTCATTTGGTGACCCCTAATTCTAGAGTTATCGAAACAAGTAAACAACACTTCCTTATTTAGTTTCTTCATCCCAGTCATGATTTTATAGACTTGTAGCATATACCCTCTTACTTGTCCCTTTTTCAGGCTGCAAAGCCACAGTCTTATTAATCCTTCCTCACATGGAAACTGTTCAATACTCCTAATAATTTTTTTGCCGGTTTTGTGCCTTTTCCAATTCCTATATATGTTTTTGAGGTGGAGTGACTATGCTATTGCTCAGTACACCACCACCTCAGCACTTAATGCTTACACTAAAGGGCCCTGATCCACAGAGTATTAATCAATCTCTACCCCCGCTGACGCATTGAGGGCCCAAACACATTAGAGGCTGCCATTAGTATATCACAGTCCATGGCCCAAGTAAGTGTAAGCTGCAAGACTGGGCCAACAGAGTCTGTAAAGTTCTTTAAAACACAAAAAATGATATAAAATGTAAGATATTATTAGATCACAAGCTCTTGACACAAGGACTGTATTCACACAGCACACAACTCAACAAATCCTCTGTTCTGACTGGAGCCTTTATTGCATTATAAATAATAATAGTGAATAGTTATTACCCATCTCTTGTGTCATTAGTCCAGGTTTCATCATCATCAAAGTGGACATCTGGGTGGGAAAGCATGAGCCAGGTGACGGAAAGGTCCATCAAAAGGGACAAAAGTCATCATACTCTACAGAGAAAACAGAATGCCAAATGTGCCCTAGCTGATTAGATAAATGCAATGGCCCAGCTTCTAGCCTGACTTGTAGACAGGTCAAACTGCACAGGAGTGCGGAATGTAAATCAAAGAACAATGGAGCCCATAGAATTTTAAAATATTTATAGTAACTCTCCTCAGTCACCTTTTGTTCCAAAAGAGATCATGAAGTCAGCTAGTACCAAAGGAGAGTCAGAAGAAGTTCAGAGGAGTTACATCACTCCAGACTTTGAATGCCTCCTGGATTGCATGGTCCACCTCTTCCTGGGTCAGATCAGCAGCGTAATTTACAATCCTGTTAATTACTAAATACAAGGGTTAGAAAACCTTTTTGTCTACTCATGGCAGAATATTTGAGATGAAATGCATGGCTCTGCAATTTTTCTGATGTTTGTCCAAAAGTGTAAAACATAATGTCCTGAATAAAAGTCATACTGTGAGGAATGCTTACAATAAAAGTTTTGTTGTCTCTTTGTTTTGCAAAATTATTTATTGAACATGTTCAAGGCTGATGACAAAAGTAGTGATATTGTGATATTGTTCAACCACAGGACTATTAAAATTCCAGAAATAGACAAAAGCTAGAAATAGAGCTTATTTTAAAAAACAAAACTAAAACAAAAAAAAATTGAGTGGGCAAGGAGAGTGAAGATTTTTCACAAAAAATGATGGATCCCAAATCTTTTGGTTTGTTTAAAGATTTTCAATAAAAATCCAGAAAATTTTAAGAAAAATGGAGTTTCTGTGAAAAAATTTCTTGCTGCAAAAAAGCTCTCAAAATTTCTGAATGAAACTTGAAATTTCTGAATGAAGCAGTTCTGGTTAGACTCCCTCCTGTCCTGGAGTAAAAAGACCAAGTGCTGTGTCTTTGCAGTAAATTAGTCCACACTGCTTTCCAGTGACAGAAAGTTTAGTTCTGCTATTCTTGCTCAAAGTTGGTAAAACCTTACTCTGTGAGTAGGCCAAATAATGTACATTACATATAATTCTTTGAAGCTGTTAATGGAGCTGTGTTTTAGCTCCCTTCAACTTTGTAAAATTAAAATCAGTTCTCAGTAAATACAATATCTGTCCACCAAAATGGTCTTTGACATTTTCCACCCAAAGAAGCCCAAATTGAGTTAATCTGGCAATGTTTACCATCTACAAATGATGCCCTGCCCCTCATCTCTAAAGTTTGCCCAACTCCACTATAGATTTCTGCTGGGATTCTGTAAATAATTACTGAATATTTATATATTTTCCTCAAATGGGAAATGTCAAGTAAAAGGATTGAACTGACCTGCCCCTGTATACTACATTGATAAAACCACCATGGGTGTGTCCACACTTGCATTCCTCTTTTGAAAGAGGTATGCAAATGAGGTGAATCAGAAATGAAAAAGAGTGACAATGTTGCATATTTAACATCTAATTTGCATATTCTAATTTCAAAAGAACTTCTTTCGAAAGAAGAAAGCCAGTGTAGATGTTCCTCTTTCGAAAGAAAACCGCATCTTTGAAAGAATCCTTCTTCCCATTAAATAAAGGGAAGAAGGATTCTTTCGCAGATGGGTTTACTTTCGAAAGAATAGCGTCTACACTGGCTTTCTCCTTTTGAAAGAAGCTCTTTCGAAATTAAAATATGAAAATGAAGTGATAAATATGCAAATGTATACCTCATTTGCATTTTTGATTTACCTCATTTGCATTCCTCTTTCGAAAGAGGAATGCAAGTGTAGGCACACCCCATTAGAATACTATGTCCAGTTCTCCACACTTCAACAAAGATGTGGAAGATAAGTGGATAAACTTATCTACTTATTGCAGATCCATAAAAACCATTTTGAATCTGATTTTGCAGTCCCAGCTCATAGGTCTTCTTTGGCCTCTTAGCTGACTGGCCCAGGATGCCATTTACAGTTACATTGTTGTGTGTATTTAGACAAGGACAGTCACCACCCACTAATTTCACACAGGACCACTAAATATCTGAAACACTGTTCCTTAATTTTAAAGACATATGCTGCCTAGATCCCACAAAGGATTTTTGTGGGTGCTGGGCTCTGTACAGGAGAAAATGCAGGATCTGTTGCTTAAATAATTATAGCTGTAACAAAGCTGGACTTCATCATACTTTTGTGAATAAGAGCATCAAGCTCGGTTTGGTATCATTCTTGGAATAAGGTTATAATTGTTACTCTTCAAGATCCACAAAAATGCTCATGAGCCCTAAGGGTTCAAAGATTTCCAGCACAAATGATGATCCATAATGGAGGTGCATTATTTGCCAGCCATTATTCACTATTCTTTATTCTCCCATATACAAATTTATGCTGAATTTAAAATGTATGATGATACAGATTTATGGTGAAGTTGGTCTTACCCACGAAAGCTTATTATCTAATAAATATTTTTTTTTAGTCTTTAAGGTGCCATGTGATTGAATATACCAACCTTATGCCTCAATCAGTAAAACATTAAAATAAACAGTGTCTGAAGGACACATAGGCCTCAGAGCAGGTAAAACTTAGGCCTATGCTTAAAGGTACGCACAGTTAGTAGATCTATTCACAACAGTGGATCTTAGTTTGCAAATTATTCATCTGAACAGACACACATATTGGAACATGTTTAAGAATATCAGGCATTACCTTCAAATGAATCATCTTGATCACCTGGGCTCGTTGGTCCTTTAGCCCTCTTTAAGATAGCACCAGTTCCAACCTGTGTTCCATTCTATGCTTATCCTGGCCTTCCTTCTCCATGTGTGGCTATGCCCTTTCATGATAACATCTTCCCATCTCTTTGGAGCTTGACCAAAAGGTTGTTTTAGTTCCTGTTGGTATGACGCAGTAACAGCTGCAGTCCATCAATTGTCAATGTGCCTTGCTGCCTGTGCAGACTGTCACGTTTTATTATATCTGCTTTCAACAACAGTGTCCTCCACTCCACCTACTGTTGGACCACTTCACTGGGGACTCAGTTATGGATTTAAACGCCCAGAATTCTTCTTTCCTTTGACTTCTCCATGACAGAAAGTTATTGCACTTCTATCTTTGTCAGTGCCCATGTTTCGCTGATGTTCAACATTGCTGGCAATACTGTTGAGTTGAGTAGGTTGGCATGAGTTCTCTTGTAGTTTTTTTCTTGAAGGACACACTTGACAGAACTGAATGCATGCCAACCAGCTTACTTTGTTTAGGAGAGTTCACCTTCTTGGTAGTGGCAATGTTAATTTCATAACCCAAATAGGCATATTGCTAAAATTTTCTATTTGTCTGCCCTTGACTATTATTTGCGCTTTTTCAAGGAATCGGACTGCATACATTTAATTTTAGAGCAGTTCATTTTCAGTGTGACTTGACAACATTTTTTTGTTAAGTTCTCACATCTTCTTCTGTAGTTTGACAGTGTTTCCATTAATCAATATCACAAAATAGTAATTCTAAGCCTGGAACCAATCCCTACAACCAACCCTGCTGCCAACTCTGCTCACATATCTACACCAGTGATATCATCACAGGACCTAACATCAACCATACCATCAGGGGCTCCTTTACCTGCACACCTACAAATATAATATATGCCATCATGTGCCAGCAATGCCCCACTGCAATTTACATTGGCCAAACTGGACAGTCTTTACATAAAAGAATAAATGGACATAAATCAGACATCAGGAACAGTAATGCACAGAAGCCTGTGGGAGAACACTTCAATCTCCCTGGACGCTCAGTATCAGATTTAATGGTGGCAGTCCTGAAACAAAGAAATTTCAAAAATCAAATGGCCAGAGTAATCTCTGAGCTGCAATTTATTTGCAAATTTGATTCCATTAACCAAGGATTAAACAGAGACTCGGAGTGGCTTGCACCTTACAAAAGGAGCTTCTCTGCCGTAGGTGTTAACATCTCCACATTAGACTGAAAATGGGCCATATCCCCCATGTCTTATCTGACCTGTTTTTCCCTCTCTTCACACATACCACTGATAATGGGCCTTTTCCATCCTGACTGAATAGACCTTGTCAGCTCTGGCCCTCCCTTTTACTGGGACCCCACTCTTTAATACCCCTCTGAAACACCCACCTCCGCTACTCATGCATTTGGTGAAGCAGGTCTGTGTCCATGAAAGCTTATGCTCCAAAATATCTGTTAGTCTATAAGGTGCCACAGGACTTCTTGTTGTTCTCAAAGATACAGACTAACACGACTACCTCTCTGATATTAATTTAATTCTTGACCCCCCCCCGCCCTCCTGACCCTCTGCTCTCTGATTTGCTCACCTTGATAATATTTTTCGATTTCTCAACCTTGATTACTGTTTTTGGTTCTCTGTGCCTTAAATATTGAGTCTGTTCTGGTATGGCTATGGTCTGAAGAAGTGAGTCTGTCCCATGAATACTCATCACCTAATAAATTATTTTGTTAGTCTTTAAAGTGCTACTGGACTGCTTTTTTGTTCTGTTGAAAGATGCTTCTAGTATAGACATAGCCCAAGAATGCAGATTTCTCCAGGTATTTTCCAAACACAAGGATTGTTATGCCTTGTTGGAAATTCTATCTATAGTGTGTCATCATTATCTCTTACTGGAAAAGAGTAAATAACAGGAAGAAATTATAATTTTCTTGTTCTAAGGTGAGATAAAAAAACAAACATATGAAGAAGTAAATTGTCAATGACTCAATTTCTAGGATATATGGTTCAATAGCTACAAGTTAAGCAACATGCAGATATTTATCTTTCTTACAAATATCGCTAGTAACAAATCAGTGAAAAAAATACTAGTACTTAGTACTTGTAGAGGGCCATACAGCTTCAAAAGGTTTTATTAGCTTTAAGTAATCTTCAGACAGCTCAGTCAGCTAAATAAGTGATAGTAATAATAGAAAAAAATGCAAAAATTGGAAACCTGATTAAATGAAATTAAGGTCCAGAATTTCAAAAGTAGACTTTATTTTGGATTTATTAATTAATCAGCTGCTTATCTGTACATATGTAGAGCTTGATTGTTCAAGAATCTCGTCTCTCACAGCTCCGTTTGAAGTCACTGAGCAGTCTAGGTACTTATGCTTTTGTAATGCTATTAGGAACCTTTCTGAATCTTCAAGAACAAGAAATACCTTTAAAACTTTGGTCTGAAATCATGCTCCAGAAATGAGCCGCACAAAATTACAAGGCACTTTTGAACATGTGAGCATACAGGACTTGATCAAAGCCTCAGAAAAAGTTATCTAAAAGCTCAGTGACAAGATCTGTCTCAGTGAATATGGTGGCAAGCTTGCAAACCCAAACAGCTGGCAATTGTTGCTACAGTTCGTGACTCAGCTTGGCGGAATTCAGTTTTTATTGTTATATAATTTTGATGGACAATTCCAATGTTAATTTTTAAGCTTTTTAAAAATGTTTTGATTTAAATTTTGGCAATTGTGGGATGTTATGTGAGGACAACAATGAGTTAATGATAGTAAATGTTGGGTTTCAGTAAGTTAAAGCTTTATAACCATTATAACATAAATTGTAAATATCACAGGTTAAAATATACAAAGTAAATGTCCTTAAATGAAACTCTAATAAATTTTCAAGGAGTATTTTTCTTACTTTGTCTGTTTGTAAATTTCAGTTATTATCAATGTCAATGTTTTTCTTCTGTGTGTGAGCATGTGTGTGTGTGTGTGTGTGTGTCTTTGGTGAAATTGACATTTATTGGCATTTACTGACTAAAAATCTAATCCTCAGAAACCTATTTATGATATTTCTAAAGCAAAATAGGGAAAAATGTTCCTTGTCAACCAATCCTCTCGCCAATAGTCCTAACAAAATAATGTCTTCCATGCTAATGTCTTCCCTCCTAACAAAGTGGTCTTCCATGCTAAATCAGTTTCTGATCTCCCCTTGCCACTGGCCTAGTTCCAAATAGATGTCACCATGATGAAGACTCACTGTGGAAAAGAAAACCTGTAGGCTCCTTCACCTTGAAGCACATGCAATGCACAGTAGTGATCAATATGCTCAGAAACAGGAATTTGAGAAGGGAGAAAAGTTCCGTGTGATGAAATGCTTTATCTGATACGATCTTCAGCTGCAGCAACGAAGGGTCCTGTGGCACCTTATAGACTAACAGAAAAGTTTAGAGCATGAGCTTTCATGAGTTAACTCACTTCTTCAGATGCTACTTGTAAGAAGATGAATGTTTGCTAGTAATTTGGCTCTACTGTTTAAACTGGCCCATCTCTAATTCTTGCATTAGAGGAGTCAGAGCTACAAGTCAGTCCCATGTCAATAAGCGTAACAAACTGCCTGTAAGACCCAAAACAAGCATTTGTGTTGCATGGAGCTTATGGGCACAGTTGTACAGGATCAATTAATTATATGCTTACTATGACTGAAGTAAACTAAATCTAATCTCTTACGAACTGATAAGATTCAGTACAAGGCCATGTGAGTCATATGAATACTGTGAGTCAAGCTCTGGTCTCAGACTCAGACAATTCTTGTGGCTTTTTAAAAAATGAAAAGAAACATGATGTAGGGAACAGGCTTGTTTTGTTTCCTTGAAAAAGAGAGTAGGTGTTGCCTCTTTTGCATACCTTTCACAAACATTTTAAAGCCAGTGTTGTTCAGTGAATCTCTACTGGGTTTTCTGCATCTAATAATAAATAATAGCCCAAAGGCACAAAAACCAAACTGCCAAAGTACAAAATGATTTCTTATTAAGGAAGGGTCAAACTTCATTGTGAAAGGTAAAGAAAGCAACTCAGAAAACAGCCGTTTTAAACTCGATTCTGACCAGTGGGGAGGAAATGGTTGAGGATTTGAAGGTGGAAAGGCAATTTGGCAAAGTGATCATGCAACTAGTGGAAAGAAAGACTTGAAGACAACATGACTCTAAGGAAAGGAAGGTGTGAGCAACGGTCTTCAAAAATTATTTAACAAACTCTGGCTAGGACTACAATGAGCTGTAGTGCCAGTGGATTGATGCAAATGAGTGGTCTCAAAAATGCAAATGACCTCTCATTTGCATATTTGTGTGGCTCATTTGCATATGCATACAAGATCGCCCTGCCACCAGAAAACAAGCAGCGTAGATGTAGTTCTTCCAGTAAACCCCTCCTTGTTGGCAGCCCCTTATGCCTCAAAAAATATCCAGAGATAAATGGCTGCCGACAACTTGGGGATTTTGCTGGCAGAACCAACTCACGCTGCTTGTTTTCTGCTGGCAGCAGACTCTGCCTGCAGGGCAATCTCGCACAAATATAGAATTAGCCATGTAAATATGCAAATGACTGGCTATTTGCATTTTCGAGACTGCTCATTTGCATCAAGCTGCGGACACTACAGCTCAGTGTAGCCCTAGCCTCTGAGAACTGGCAGATAAGGTCCTCAAGGCAGAAAATTTAAGGTATAAGACCATTCACAAGAGCAGGCAGTGTCTCAAGGGGACAGACAATCTTTCCCAATGTGAAGAAAAGACAGGAAGGATTTAAGTGGCCAATATGGCTCCATTGGGAGCTCCTTAATGAGCTGAAAATAAAAAAGGAATCCTATAAAAACTGGAAACATGGATGAATTACTAAAGAGGTGTGTAAGAGTAGCATAAACCTATCAAGAGAAAATCAGAAAGGCTAAAGCACAAAATGAGTTACAGCTAGCAAGAGACATAAAAGGCAATAAGAAGATCTTCAAATACATTAGAAAGCAAGAAAAAGATGAAGGGATATGCAGGTTGTATAGGTTACAGGGAAGAAGTAGCAACTGATGGCATCAAAGAGGCTGAAGTGCTTAATAGTCTGTTTTACTTCAGTCTTCATTAAAAAGGTGAATGGTGATCACATACTCAACAGGATATTAACAAGAAGGAAGAAAGGAAACAAGCCAAAACAGGGAAAGCACAGATTAAAGAACAAGGCAGAAGGGACTGGTGAAATGTAACCTAGGGTACTCAAGCAACTAGCTGAAGCAACCTTGGAACTGTTAGCAATTATCTTGTGGAATTCATGGGGATGAGGGTGAGCTTCCAAAGGACTGGACAAACATAGCAGCCATCTTTAAAAGGGGAGCAAAGAGGACCTGGGAAATTATAGACCAGTCAGCCTGACTTCAAAATCTGGAAAGATGTTAGAACAAATTATTAAATGATCAGTTGGTAAGCACCCACAGGATAACTGGGCTATACAACGTGTTTAACTTATGCCAGGATTTGCCAGGGCTGAGTCCCAGCACCTCTGAACATGGCAGTTCATAGCTCCAGAACCGCTGGGCGTGCTGCACCAGTTATGAGATTAAAACAATTTCTTGTGCTCCAGCAATTCTTTCATGATAAATTAAACAATGATGATAAGGAATAGCCAGCACAGATCTGTCAAGAAGAAATCATGCCAAGCTCACCTCGTTTCTGTGTTCAGCTGGGTTACTGGCCTAGTAAACAGTGGAAATAGTAGAAGTGCTATTTCTTGATTTTAGTAAAGTATTTGACACAGTCTCACATGACATTCTCCTAAGCAAACTAGAAATATGGGGGTTAGATGAAATTACAATAAGATGAGGCAAACCTTGTTGAAAGCTTATACTAAAAGAATAGTTATCAATGGGTAGTTGTCAAACTGGGAGAACATACCTAGTGGGGTCCCTCAGAGTTCAGTCCCAGGGCTCATACTGTTCAATATTTTCTTTCATCACTAGGATAAAGCTGTGGAGAGTGTGCTTGCAAAATGTGTGGATGACACCAAGCTGGGAGGGGCTACCAGCATTTTGTAAAACGAGATTCAAATGCAAAATCAACTTGCCAAGTGGGAGAACTGATCTGGAATCAACAAGAAGAAACTCAGTAAAGGCCAGCGCAAAGGACTAGGCTTAGTAAGAAAAAATCAAATGCATAACTACAATATGGGGAATAAGTGGATAGTGACAGTACTGTTGAAAAGAATCTGTCAGCTATAGTATAGACTCTCTACAAAATGGTTCAGTTGCACAAATGGCTAATATCTTGGAGACTGTTAACAAGACAGTCATATGTAAGACAGAAAATAACTGTTTGGCTTTGCTCAGCACTGGTGAGATGTCAACTGAAGTAGTTTCTCTAGTTCTGGGTGCCAGCATTTAGGAAAGATGCAGCCAACAATGAAGAGAGTGCAGTGTTAGAAAACCCGACCTATGAAGCAAGATTAAAGACAGTGGGCATGTTTAGTTCTTGGGGAAAAAAAAAGATTAAAGGAGGAATTGATGTTGTCAGATATGTAAGGGCTATTATAAAGAGAATGGTAATCTATTGTTCTCATGTCCACTGAAGGTAGGACAAGTGCTAACAGGCTTAATCTACTGCAGGGGAAAGTTAGGTTAGATATTAGGTAAAACTTTTTAACCTTTTTAACTATAAAGGTAATTAAGTTCTGAAGCAACCACAGAGACTCATCAGGGCTCCTTTCTGCTCAGGCCTGGCTGATAGGAGGTGGGTGGAAAGTTCAGCACTGTCTGAGGAGATGGAGACTTACAGAGGCAGACAGCATGAGGCTGCATGGGGCACCCAAACATTAGGTGCCCCAAGTGTTTGGGTACCCCACACAGTCACATATTTCACATACATGTAGGGATGGCCCTGATTTTCCGGTCAATTTACATGCAAGTTCTATAATACTGACATTTATGTCACTGCTGCATTTGGCCCATAAACTTCCATGTGAGTTACCCCCGCTCATTCTTGGCTTTCTCCAGAACGAATCTGAATGCAGAGAGGACAGAACTATTAGGTTTCTGAGAGGGGAAAAGTTTGATCATAAATCCTGTTCTCTACAATGTGTGGTAAATCAAAAGAAAAGCTTATATTGGAACCTTCTTAAGCAGTTGGCTGGTCTGAAATCAAAGGCAGGTAAGGAGCTGCATTTGTTTTTCCAGCAATGTAACTAGATGGAGAGGCAATTCACCCTTGATACTTTCTTCCTGAAATTTCACTTCTTCCTTTGTCCCAACTCCAATTGCTAAAGGTCCCACAGACTGTAAGGCTGGCCAGAGTTAAGCAAATTATTTATGTTCTTCAGAAAACAGTATGGCCATTTCTACACATGCCACTTTCTTTGAAAGTGGCGTGCTAATAAATGGCCTGAAATATCCTAATGAGGTGCAGATGCACATTTCCCTCGCCTCATTCACATAATGTTATGCAATTTGGAGTCCGGAAGATGTTCTTCTGGATTCCAAAATGCCATTTAGAAGCATGACCCCTGGGGGGGGGTCTTCTGTGAGAAAGTCCTTCTACCAGAGGCATCTTCTTCCCAAAAATTTTTAGGAAGAAGGGGCCTCCGGAAGAAGAACTTCCTTCCAGAAGACTCCCCAGGAGCTGTGCTTCTAAGCGGCATTTTGGAGTCTGGAAGAACGTCTTCCGGACTCCAGATCATGTGACATTATGCTAATGAGGCACAGTGAATTTACATCCATGCCTCATTAGCCTATTTCGGGCCGTTTATTAGCATGCCACTTTTGAAGAAAGTGGCATGTGTAGAAATGGCCTATGGGTCTTCTTGAGGCCTAATATTCCTTAGTTACATGCATTTTGTCTGTTTTATAATTAAAGTGAGTGGAAAAAGAAGGAAATTAAACGCTTATCCAAGCAACTCCAAAACTCTTCCCTACTGATGAGAACTGTCAGGGTGTGTCTACATAGCAAAGTTATTTTGATATAAAGGCCTTTATTTCAAAATAACATTGTGAGCGTCTACACAACACAACCACTATTTTGACATAATTTTGAAATTGTAGACAGCTTATTTCAAAATTGGTAAAACTCAGGCCATTTCTACACAGGCCACTTCCTTTGGAAGTGGCATGCGAATACACGGAGCAAAAGATGCTAATGAAGTGTGGATGCAGATTCCCCGTGCCTCATTAGCATAATGTCACGTGATTTGGAGTCCAGAAGACAGTTCTTCCGGACTCCAAAACGCCATTTAGAAGCACGGCCCCCAGGGGATCTTCCGGAAGGAAGTTCTTCTTCTGGAGGCCCCTTCTTCCTGAAAATTTTGGGAAGAAGGAAGTGGCCTGTGTAGAAACAGCCTAACCCTATGAGGAACAGCACCTATTCTGAAATAAGTATTTTGAATTAGGGCTGTGTAGACAGGGAATAGAGCCTATTTTGAAATAAGCCATAATGCGTCCAATAGCTGTTTCAAAATAGGCTCTATTTTGGACACAATATTTTAAAATGGCTGAGTGCTTTTTCGAATGCATTTTGTGTGTAGCTGTGCTCTTTCAAAATAAGCTACTCTGGAAAATCTCTTCTGGAATAGTTTATTTCAAAATAAATCTTCGGTGTAGACATAGCCTTATAGGCCGTTTCTACACAGGCCACTTTCTCCGAAAGTGGCATGGTAATACACGGCCCAAAATATGCTAATGAGGCATGGATGCAAATTCCCTGTGCCTCATTAGCATACAGTCATGTGATTTGGAGTCCAGAAGACTGTTGATCCGGACTCCAAAATGCCCTGTAGAAGTGCGGCCCCTGGGTTTCTTCCGGAAGGAAGTCCTTCTTCTGGAGACCCCTTCTTCCTAAACATTTTTGGGAAGAAGGGGTGTCCGGAAGAAGGACTTCCTTCTGGAAGCTCCCCCAGGGCCACGCTTCTACATGGCATTTTGGAGTCCGGAAGAATGGTCTTCTGGACTCCAAATCACGTGACCGTATGCTAATGAGGCACGGGGAATTTGCATCCATGCTTCATTAGCATATTTCGGGCCTTGTATTACCATGCCACTTTCAGAGAAAGTGGCCTGTGTAGAAACGGCCATAGTGTATAGTTTTACTGGGTTTTACAGCAGCAGCTTGATTAAAGAAGTAGTAGCTTGTAGGCAGCAAGTTAGAAATGTGAAGCACTTAACCTCAGTGGGGAGGTAAAGTGTGTGGGTGAAGGAAACTATGGCTCATAGCAGGTGTGGAAAGGTAAATGCATTTGTACTATGAGCTGTCTCAGGGCTCACCCTCTTGTATTGTAATGTCACTAAATGATGGATGAAGCTTAATTAAGACAACACATGAGTCAAATTTTGGCATCAAACTCAGACAACACTTAGGAATCAGACCAATAAAAGTATGCAGGGGGAATGCTTGTTGCTTATCTTCAAGTTTAACTTTTGTATGTGGGAGGGTATATGTGTACTTCATTGAGGAAATGTTTGCTGCCTGATAGCAAACAAGTTCGTATGAAATGCTAGATGTGAAATACTAATAATATTTGACATGCAATGTCATTTCAAAATGTCCCAAAAGAATTTCAACAATCGTTTCCTTCAACAGTGCAACAGGGTTTGAGGTGGTGATTTTGAGATGTTCATCATTGCTTATCAATCCACAATACAGATAAACATCACTAAAACTTGAGATCTATCTCCTTTGACTTCTGCTTTGAAATGCTGAAAATGTTATAGATCCTGAAAGTATAAGCTCAGTGTAGCACTCTGTCTCCCTCTAGCTGTAGCTGAGCCATGCACAGGAATGAATGAGTTTCCTCTAGGTATAAGTGGAAGACTAATAGATCATTCAATAGCAGTTCATACTTTTAAATTAACACTAGGCAAAGTAAGTCTCAGAGAGGTAGCTTTGTTTGTCTGTGACTTTAAAAATAGCAAGCAGTCCTGTGGCACCTTAGAGACTAACAAATGTATTAGGTCATGAGCTTTTGTGGATAAAACCCACTTTGTCAGATGAGTTGGAGTGCAAATTACAGATTCCAGGGTATATATAACATCAAAATACAAAACAAGTTGCTTTTCAGTTGTAGGACTAGTTGATAACGAAGCAAATTAAGTCAGGCTAAATGTGTCTCATTCATAGCATGTGATGTAAAAATGCAACTATCAAAGGTGGGGAAATTGCCTTTTTAATGCATTAACCAATCAAGATCTTAAGTTCAGCTGTCTCCCTCTATAAACAGGTAATATTTTTTTAGATGAATGGCTATTTTTAAATCTATTGTTGAATATTCAGGGAGGTTAAAACATACCCCGACAGGTGTTCCCATAACTCGTGTCTGATTTGTGTCCATTTATCTTTTGGTGCAGACACTGTCCAGTTTGGCCAATATACATGGCAGAGGGGCATTGCTGGCACTTGATGGCTATGTCTACACGTGCCCCAAACTTCGAAATGGCCACGCAAATGGCCATTTCGAAGTTTACTAATGAAGCGCTGAAATGCATATTCAGCGCTTCATTAGCATGCGGGTGGCCGCGGCACTTCGAAATTGATGCGCCTCGCCGCCGCACGTCTCGTCTAGACGGGGCTCCTTTTCGAAAGGACGCCTCCTACTTCGAAGTCCCCTTATTCCCCTTATTAAGTCACTCCTGTATAAGGCATAATGCCTCTGTCAATGGAATCTGTTGACAAAAAATAGTGTAGACGCTCCAGGGGACCCTCTGTCCACAGAGAGGGCTTCTGGTTCACCAAGCTGACCTGTTTGCAGAGCTTCCAGTTAGCTCTTCTATTGACTGCAGGCTGGGCAGTCGGGCTGCTCTCTGTCAACAGAGGGCGTTGACAGGGGGAGCCTCTATTAGGCACAGATGCATTCTGTCAACAGAGGTTCTCTTGGGAAATATTTCCCAATGGTAACTTCCGTTGACAAAACTGTAGTGTAGACCCAGCCTTAGGGTTTAATCCTGTTGTTTTGGTATAGGCAATATTTAGTACAAGACCCAAATTATAAGGTATTTCACTACATATTGCACAGATACCTATTGGGTACATTAAGCAATGAACTTTCATAAATACAGTTTTATATTTAAATAACAACTTATTCACAGGACAGGCCACAGTATGTGGCAGTAGGGGGAATTCACTCGTAATTATTACATGAAAATGTAGTCTTCCTTTTTAAATACGGTTGACAGATTTTTAGGCTATCCTTTACCTTGTTAACAAAGTTTAACAAATATAGAAAGTTATAGTCACCGTTTCCATTTCTGATATATGGGACTGAGGGCTTCATATTGCTGTCTGTATCTGTAATATTTGATAAATGATTGGAGATTTTAAAAGAACAATATATATTTGTCTGATATCATGTTTGTAAGCCAATGTAGATTAATTTTTTGGAATACCTCAGTGAGTGTGGAACTTATTTTTAATTTAACTTGTTCAGAGAACTACGTCAGAACCAGGTAAGAACCAAATACTCCATTTTGAACAGAAGGCTTATTTTCACCTAAACAGATGAAAATCTGTGATCATAAGGAATGAGCCAGGACATCATAAGTTTTTAGGTCATATTAGTTGTTAGAGTGATTCCATAGGCTGCTAGAGAGTTACATAAAGGATGAATTTGGTCCTGTGTTTTGGACTTCTCATCATATAATTATAGAGGTAAAATTGTCAGGAGAAGTGGTTTTCTGGCTTTCCCATCAGTGCAGTGAGTGATCATTTTGGGAACTAAGACAACAGCAAGCTACATTTATATTGTTTTGTATTTTCTTTTTCACTGCATGCTGACGCAAAACTCCCATTTCTCTGACTCTTTCTTGGCCTGAAGATCTACGACTGATTTTTGGAACTAATATTCTCAATCAACTGAAAAGATAAAGAGAGTCCTGTTCACCGAACCATACTGACAGAACTTTTTCCCATGTTCTCCTTGGCTTGTTGAACTTCTATTATATCGTTTACAGATCTCTGGTGAAACTAAATAAAAAAATACTTGTTTTAGGACAGCACAGCCATATACGTAAGAATAGCCTTATCAGATCAGACTAATGATCCATATAGCTCAGTATCTTGCCCCTGTCAGTGGTAGTGACAGATGTTTCTGGAAACTGGAGAATTTGGGACACCTGAAATGGGGGGGTTGCATCCCTGACCATCTTAGCTAATGGTCCTTGATGGATCTATCCTCCATACATTTACCTAATCTTTTTTTGAACACACTTATACTTTTGGCCTTTATGGCATTTCCTGGCAATGAGTTCCCCAGGTGGACTGTGCATTGCGTGGAGAAGCACCTCCTTTTGTTGTTTGAAACTGGCTCCAATTAATTTCATCAGATGACCACTAGTTCTCCACATCATTCGTGATGATGTAGGCGTCTATCATAATCCCCATTATTCATGTTTTTTCTATGAACGGTCCCAGTCATTTTAATTTCTCCTAGGATGGGCGTTGTTCCATACCGCTAATAATTTTTGTTGCCCTTTTCTACACAATCTCCTCTTTTTTTGAGATGACGTGACCATATGTCCATGCAGTACACAAGTTGTGGGAGTACCATGTATCTATATAGTGGCATTAGGATACATTTTGTTCTATTATTTATCCCTTTCCTAATGGTTCCTAACATTTGCCTAGCTTTCTGACTGCTGCTGATGTTTCCAGAGAACTTCAATAGCTGTATTAAAAGCTGGCTTGCTACAAAAGACAGGAAGTTACAAATCACCAAGGGTTAGATCTTCACTGCAGCCTGCAGGCAGGTGTGCAAAGGTGTGGAAGGAGTGGGGAAGGGTTATGGCATCACCATCTATACTCTACTGAGTGAGCTACCTGTACTGAGGTACAGGGAGGTGATGCTGCATCACAAAACATACCTGTTTCACCTGTTTCATGACTGTAACTTATGCCTTATTATTTATGGACCTTCGTAGTATTCCATTAAATGCACAGAGGTGGATTTTGCAGCAGTAACGAAGTCTTGGCAGTATGAGACATCCTCAGACCACTCAGCTCATAAATCTTGGCTGAGATGTGATGAGCAGCTGCTGACGGCAGCATCTGAATTACAGGGTATGTGGACTGGTGAAGTCCCACCGCACAATGCAAACATATCAAATTATGGAGAATGAACAATCACTTGAATTGCTTAAAAAGTAGACCATCAATGCTAATTCAGAATCAAGTAGATTATTTCCCTGGTCATTTATACCTAGGAGTTTTCCCATGGGAATCACAAAAGTGATTATCTTGTAGCATAATTTAAGTATTATTGCCTGTTAATAGTAGGATAATATAATGTTTAGGTCAGATCTTGGTTCCATTGAAATCCTTGGGGGTTTACTATTGACTCTCATGAAAGTATCATATATCTCCTGGGCCCTGATCCATCAAAGCACTAAAACATTGTTCACTTCCAGCATTAGTCTCACTGACCTGATTTAAATCACAATAATAGAAGCAAGATACTACAAAAGTTCTTACTTCTGGAGAACACTTGCTGCAATATTTCATTTAGCCATTTACTCTCCCAGCTTTTTAACAACAAAATGCTATTGAGTGCTTGTTACATTACTTCTCAGTTAGCTCTGTGTAACATTATTCCTTGTGGACTACAAACAGACTGCTGTATTTCAAGAGACTTGGAGTATGATTCTGTTCTCATATATAAACCTGTGCACCCAGGATCTGAATTGACTCAATAATTTTAAGACACTCATCATAGTGACTGGTGTATTTACTCAAATCAAATATATAATACAAGCTGAGCCTCTCCAGTCTTGCATCCTTAGGACCAGACCATGGGAGTCAATATTGTCTAGTAGCATTGCCAATACTTCCACCGCTTACTGGGCTCTTAGACAGCATTTAAGGGTAAATTACAGCTAAATATTGCACATAATGCTGAAAGCCAGGACTGGTGGCTGTAAACAAATTTTATGGGACCATGAGAAACTTAGCCACACCCAAGATAAGTGATTGTCCAACTAATTTAAATCATTCCAGATTACAAATATTTCTAGATGAGAGTATGACAGATTAGAGAGGTTCAATTTATAGTGTCAGGTAATATACATACAGAAAATCTTAGAAAAAAGGTAATACTTTATAATGTTAGAGGAACCTGGCTCTTCCAGAATGATATTGTATTTGTCAAAAATTGTAGGTTACTGAAAATTTCACAGAAGTTTTAAAATAGAGCAATTAAATTTCAGTTTTGGTAGAGAAATGGGGAAGATAGGTAATAATAATACCTAGCTCTTCTATAGGATTTATGTCAGTAGTTCAAAAACTTCTTCATTTCACTCTCATTTAATATATGGGGAATCTGAGGCACAAAGTAGGTGGCAATTATTCAGCAGGCCGGTGGCAAAGCCAAGATTAGAACCCAGATTTATGGTTCCCCAGATGAGGCTGTAGTCCACCAAAGATCTTACATTAGAGTAAAGCTGAAGGAAGACTTGGTCCCAAAGAATATAAGTATATTGCACCACATGCTTTAAAAATTAATACTGGGGAAAGATGCCAGCCAAGGTTCAAGAAGGAGGCATTTTCAACACAATGAGACATTCCAGGAACCGGCATGTACTGTAAACTGGACATCTGATACTCAGTGAGGCAAGCAAAGCAGGGCTTCAGCAATTTTGAAAGAAGCCTGAAACTCAAGCTGCTCAGGCTCGTAAAAAGTCAGACAAAACCACTGTACTAGCCACAAACTGATGGGAATTGAGAAAGTGCCCTAACCACGCACACTGATATTCCCAATGGACACATTAGGTCTCTGAGATTTAATTGTGCCCTGTGGACAGGGCCAGGCAAAGAAAAACCAGGGACTGACCTCCGGATAAAATAGAGCAAACAAGCATTCAGCATGATCTGTGGTCAGTGTGGCTGGGAGACTTCCTGCTTCTCAGCAGAGGTGGGTTGCACTGGTTTTACTATAGAGGCCATGCCAAGGACAGGGAGGGTAACTTCCACAAAGGCTCGGGAGTACAGGAGCCACACAGATTAGAAGGAGACAGGAAACAGCAGCAACACCTGAGCATAATTGCACCATGCCTCAACTATTTGAACTGCTTCCATAAGTGGTTGTATTTCATAGACAGTGCACTATTTTTTACTACACCACAACTCACAAATATAGCTTCTACCTGGCTTTCTTGCCACAGTTACCAGCAACTCCAGACTTGTCCATAGTCACCTGTTGCTCTCCCCGTTTTCTGACTGGCTATTTCCAAGCATGCCCAATCCAATACTAGCCAGCAACAGCTGTGTCTCAAGCACAACAGAAATCAGATCTGGCTCTCAGAGGGGTTACCAGCATAATGAATACTCTTCACCCCATTAGCATCAGACACCTGCCATTTGGGATTTATACTCATTAACATTCCTTGGCTGCACTCTCTCCAAAGCAGAAATATCCTTCTGAGCCTATGTCTACACTAGCCCAGAAGATTGACTCTCTGAGGGTTGAATTTCCGGGGTTCGATTTTGAACATCTAGTACCTGAAATGTAACCCAGAGCTAGGGTGATCAGATAGCTAGTGTAAAAAAAAATCAGAGGTGGAAGTGGGGAGTAATAGGTTGCCTGTATAAGACAAAGCCCCTAATAGCTGGACATCTACTAGCGGAACAGCGTGTGCCTTGTCCCCACTGTTTGGCTGATCCATGCAGTGGTAGCTACTGCTCCTTGCTAGTGCATACAATCTTTTAGCTCCAGCAGCAAAGGTCTGTCTGGCAATGCTGAAGGTCTCCAATTCAAAAATTCTGTGGGGCAGCGTAGCTATATAAACATACAACATAACAAAAAGCAAACCCTCATTCTTTAGCAAGAAGTCCTGTGGCATCTTACTGACTAACAGATATTTTGGAGCATAAGCTTTCGTGGGCAAGGACCCGCTTCATCTGATGAAGCAGGCCTTTGACCACCAAAGTTTATGCTCCAAAATATCTGCTAATCTATAAAGCGCCACAGGACTTCTTGTTGTTTTTCCAGAGACAGACTAACATGGCTGACCTTCAGTGATCTGGCATAAAATCCCCTGAAGATGACTTTGTACCTTCTTCTTTACTTCCCATCTCAAAGGGATACATAATGAAGCCATGAATTGTTCAACAACTTGCCACTTGTAACTCCGCCCTTCCTCCCTCCTGGCTCCATGGTTAGCACAATCTACTCTTCTGTGTAAGTAAAAACAATGATATAATTTAGCAGTTCAGCTGGAACCAAGCAGGTGGAGCTGTGACCTATTCTCTGGCAGAGTTCTGCCTGAGTTCAGAAAGGGTGGAAACTTTCTGCTGAAACTGGAACTTCCAGATGGAGATATTTTCTGACCACGTATTATACCAGGCCTTTGAATTAATGGGACTATTTATCAAAATTCCCTGAGAAGGTTCTTATTCTACCCTGGCACCTCACTTTCCAAAAATCCCAGTTATTATAATGGCTCAAGTTTATGGTCAATTCTAGAGCACTCAATGCATTGGTGGGGGCTCTTCCAAGAAGCAGACTGCATCCAGAGGGGCACCATCACTTGGTACTAAAGTTATTACTGGAAAGATGAACATGCTCAATGCTTCTTAGGATAAGGCCCTTTTCTTTAACCATACCTATCAGGATTCCGGTTGACATATGCTTCCCAGTTTGGACCAATGCTTGCTGACTTTTATAGGTATTGGTCCAAATTCCAGTGTCAATTAAACCTGTGATATGAGATTTACTTCAGATTTGTACCAAGAACATTGGCCCATTATTTTGAAACCTGTCTTTTCCCTAAAAAACATCGGCTAGCAACAGCTGCCTGGGAGCTGTTACACTGGCTGGGAATTTCCATTTGGGGGATATTTCATGTGGGAGGAGTCCCTAGCCACACACTGGGGCAGCTTTTCATTTCATTTGCTTTGTTGACAAGGCACAAATGGTCTGGCACAGGGGCCAAGATCAGGCCTTCTAACTCTTTGTTTCCTGTTTAGAAATTTGTACAACTAATCAGGTTCAATGGGAATTTTTTTAAATGACAGCACTTGGTTCTTACAAATTTCAGCTCCACTCAGCAGCGATGTTGTAAAATAAACTAAGCTAGGGCTGGCCCCGACAGCTCATTCCCAAACACACTGATTTTTGCCAGGAATGGTAACCACAAAAATTGCCATTAGGATTATGTATGCTGTTGGGTTGGACAACTACTCCCATCCTTGGTAGTATGTGGAAATGGAAACGGGATGTTTCAAGTTCCCTTGGCTGTGAGGTGACATACTCTCTGACCTAGCATCACAGGAAATCCTACACTAACAGTGATTTTATTGCTGCCAGTAAGAGTTGAATAGTGCCAAAAAACACAGTATTCTGGAGCTTCTGGTGTTGGGTTGTTCTTTTTTTTTTTCAATATAGGTCGAGTCTTGAGTCCAAACAAAGCCTTAGACAACTGGTATCTGAAGTAAAACCAATTAGTATTTATGTTCCATGTGTTACACAGCTAGAAACAAGAGACTAAAATACCAGGGAAATGAGGAAGCATGCTTGCCCTGAAAAAGTATTTGTAACTTTTAATCCAAATGAAGGCAATGTGCAGTCAATGATCATACCATGAAACTCTCAACTCAGAAGCAAAAGGTAGGAGCTGCCAGCTTATTCTCCCAAAGATCTTTTAAAATCTCTTTTATCTTCCATCCTATATAAAACACACAGGAAGTGGATGGCTTTGTACAACCAGAAGAAAACTCAGGAATACAAGCAGGACTATTGAAGACAATGAGATTAGGGCAAATATGCTCAGAAGCTTGCGGTATGGAACCTTATGTATGGAGCACCACTATGTTTGAACAATCCTTGTAAGTCCAATTTAGCACTAGTTGATTTCCAGCCAATGTATTGTTTTTTCTTTAAGGTAAGATTTTCAAAATTGAGATACTAGATGAATATTAAAAACTCCCATGGCAAATTTTATAAGAATAAGGATTTACCTTAGTGTCCTTTGACAAAATTTCTCCTTCTACCCTTATTGTGCAGTGTTGTCCTTGAATTGTTCATTTGGCTGCTGCCCTATGCTTAGAAGTGACTGTTTTACAAGTTCTCTGTATACTTTTTCCTTATCAATTTTTAAAATTGCCTCTACATTTCTATAGCAGGAATCTTCATTATAATGTATCAATTCATTAAAGAATCCTGTAGAAAGGATTTCATTCTCTACTCTTTTGCATAGGTTTTTAAAGTGATATCTATATAAACCTATTAGATTTCTATAGAACCATCTTGATTTTATTGCTACTTAATCCCACAAGTCTTTTGCATAATGGAATATATGTTGCAGAGATCCTTTGATATAAAAGTAAAATACTATGATTAATGCAGTTAAGTGAAATCAGTAAAAATGAGCTGTTACCTCCAGTTATGAATCACTGAGGGTGCATCTGCACTAGCCAGCTACTACGAAGTAGCCAGCACAACATCAAAATAGCCCGCGTCACATCTACACACGCTGTGTGCTATTTCAACTTTGAAATTGACGTTAGGCAGTGAGACGTCGAAATCACTATTCCCATCCTACTTCGACGTTGAACGTCGAAGTAGGGCGTGTGTAGATGATCCACGTCCCGCTACTTCGAAATAGTGGGGTCCTCCATGGTGGCCATCAGCTGAGGGGTTGAGAGACACTCTGTCCAGCCCCTGAGGGGATCTATGGTCACCCTGTGCAGCAGCCCTTTGCCCAGGGCTTCTGGCTGCTGCTGCTGCTGCTGCTGCTGCAGCTGAGGGTCCATGCTGCGTGCACAGGGACTGCAACCAGTTGACATCTCTGTGGATCATGTGCTGTGCAGGCCAAGTGTGTCTGGGAGAGGCCCTTTAAGGGAGCGGCTTGGGGCTTTTCTGGCCCCTTATTTCAACAGAGAGCACTTGTGCGTGTGGACGCTCCGCATTTTCTTCTGGGGCAGCTCCTTTCGATGTTCTCTGTCACTGCTTTGATGTTGAACGTCGATGGCACCAGCCCTGGAGGACGTGTAGATGATACACATCGAAGTAGCCTATTTCGATATTCTTATTTCGAAATAGTCTACTTCGATGTAGTGTGTTAGTGTAGACGTAGTCTGAAAGAAAAGTGTTCCTCCATAGATTTATGTGTATTCCAATTTCTGATGTCTGATTTATGTCCATTCGTCCTTTGGCAAAGAGACTGTCTGGTTTGTCCAATGTACATGACAAAGGGGCATTGCTGGCACATCATGGCATATATATCACATTAGTGGATGTACAGGTAGATGAGCTCCTGGTGATGTGGCTGATGTAGTTCGGTCCAGCGATGATGTCCCTAGTATAGAGATGTGGATAGAGCTGGCACTGGGATTTGGTGCAGGGGAGGGCTCCTGAGTTAGTATTGTATATATGTGTATTGTGGTATATATGGTATATGTGGTATTTTGTGTGCCTGATAGTGATTATTCTCTTGAGGTTGGAGGGCTGTCTGTAGGAAAGAACAGGCCAAACTACAATTCATTTTGAAAATCCCAGTGGGCACCTGTCTGCATCTTAAGGCACTCATATACAGTTAATGATCTGGTTGCTTATTTCAGTGGGAGGCAGGTGCCCAAATACTTTTGAGGATTTGGGCATAAATCAGTTCTGAAAATGAGACAACCATTTAAGTCACTTGCATGTTTTTAAAAATGTTACCTACGCCTTTCAGAAATGTTGTTTAAATTTTTACATTTCTCTCATTTTGTTCTTGTGTTGAAACAACTGTTGGAAGAAACTCAACTGGGATAGATAGGTGCAGCTATATGTGCTTATTCAGAGTCTTTGCTTGTTTCCTGATTAGGGCATAATTAAAAAGAAAAAACATTTAAAACTCTGTGGTAAGATGAATTACCTAATATGCCATTGAGACCATCACTGGGCAATGGAAGAATTAAGCTTTTGTTTACTGTTTATTGCAGGCTAATGTAGATTTCTCTATATGGTGAAGCAGGCAACATACATTTAAATCTTTTGCAGTACAAGGAGACCTCTAGTGGTAACAGCTTGGTATAAATCATTCTTTTAATAGCTAACTGAATTTCAAACATTGTTTCATCTAAGTACTGCTTTACAATTTTCAGGCGGGGCTCCAATGGTGCTCTCTTGCCTCAGTGTTCTTCACAGGATCTGATTTTTATAAAGTTAGTGGACACAAAATGTAACTGTGTTTCCTAAAAAAAAATTAAAGAACTTTCAACATGGAGCCTTAATTTTTTATAACTAATATTAAGAACTCCTAAAATATTGCTAGATGAAAAAAATAATACTCTGAGAGCAGGAGTTACTGGGTGAAATTCTCTGGTTCCAGATTCTTTGTAATGTTGTCACAGTATCTATGGAGTGGTGGAGGCATCAAAATAGGCAGTAAGCTATGGCTATTGTACAGACAGGCTTAGAAAGCTTCTATATGTTTGAGACAAAATCAATGACATGTTTACTGTCTTCAGTCTGTTTTCAAGGTCAAATAGACAAGATTCCCAGCATTGAAATCCTTGATTTTGTTAGATGTCTGACCTTAAAAATATGCTCAATAAAGCTCAGCAGTCTTGGTCTTGGCACCTCATTCATATAGCTCAGTTGAAAATACTCCCAGGACATATTTTATGCTCAGCTAAAGCAAGGCACACACTCTTATGATGATTGATACAAGCAAGATAAGGATACATTGAATAAAATGCAGAAGCATGTCAGGTTGACCCCATTAACTGGAAAGCAGCAACCCATGACAGAGCAAGGGGACAGTATTTTCGTTATATCACTGTTAACAAATAGCTTTGAAACAATGCCTGATGTAAGAAACATGAACAGCACAGGATACAACTGCCTGTAATGAACAGAGTAGTGTGCCTTATGGGGCTCATTACATCCCAAGGCTATCTGGCAAAATAACTTTCAGAGGAGAGTAATAGAAGGATTTGCTGTTGGTGGAAAGATGGAATGGCTAGAGAGAGGCACAAGGTCCACAGCTTTGACTCCTGGAGACATAGCCCAGTCTATGTGAGCAAATAAATCCTCTATCCCACTCTGGACTATGAGGAAAGGTGAAAAGAATCTCTGCTCCACTCATCTATGATAGGAACTCACTGTGGTCCCTCCAGGTCAAATTACTTCTCATGTGTCTAGAACTGGTTTTGGGGAGCACACTTATTCCATGCAATATCACTCAGATCCATGGGAATTATAGATACTTAGCGCTTCTGAAAATCAGGCCACAGTTACTTAGGTGCCTGACATGGTGTTCACCCACTGAGGCAGAGCAGATTAAATTAGTATAATTAGACTGATGGGCTGCACATGGGGAAGAACAGGGAGTGACAATGAGATTTCTTTGGGAAGGTACAAGCCTAAATAAGGTAAATCCAGGAAGTTGCAGTCAAAAGAGACTGCAGTGTGGGAGTCTGTAGCCACACTTGGACAATAGAGAGGCTGAGAGAGGACAATGGGTCAAGAGGCCTCCAGAAAAGGGTGCAGCATCTGGAAGGAGTTAATACCTAGATGCAGCCTGGAGGAGGTACCACCTAGCAGCGAATGGACATGTGGCAGTGCCTGAATATGACCAAGATGCCCAACTTCAGACACCCACCTTTATAAAAATATTGGCTTGGCCTTTAATCCCTTAACCAATATCCGCAGCAGTAATGAAAATCATCTAACTTTTATACAGCAGTCTATAAATAGCACAGAATGATAAACTATGAACAGACATCATCCTCCACCACTTACATGTAACAAATCAAAGGATAAGTAGATCAGATCAGTAGCTCCAAAAGTATTCATAGTTTCAGATATTTTTAAGACCAGAATGGACCATTACAATCACCTCGACTTGCAGCGGTTCCCAACCTGGGGTTCAGGGGACCCCTGGTAATCTGTGAGGATATTTCAGAGGGTCCATGAAAAAAAATAAAAGATAAATAAAAATGATAATACAAATAAGTTTTAAATAAATTGCATAGTTAAAATCAATTATTATTTTTAAATTAAATGTCTTCCAATGATGTTATTAATTACTGTCCAAAAATCTATGGTGTGGTTTATCTAGCAGCTAGAATTGTATTTGATGGGAGTCCATGAATGATTTGGGGGCATGGATTAAATATCTGCAAACAGTTTGTGGGGGAGATTGAGGATCTACACTAGTGAAGAGTTTGGGAATCACTGACCTAGAGCAGGTCTATCTTATGACATTTTGCTAATGCAAATTGTCAACATAGAACCAGCACAATTATTATATTGCTCAGGAGCATGCATACTACGCTCTCTGCACTGGTGGTGTGCATACTCACAAGAAGTGCTGGTGTCCATGTATAGTGACGTGCACCATCAGTAAGTATCCCAGTATGCAACTCACTATCATCCAGTGCACTGTCTTTACAGAAGTTTTGGCAATGCATGGAGGGGCAGAAACAAGCAACACAGGAATGACTGGGACTGTGGGGTCAAGTTCCCAGGATGCAACTTTCTGCACCCCATAATATTATCCCTATCCATAATTTTTATGGGCATTTTTAAAATCCCTCAAACCCATGTAGGATTTTTTTCTGTGTCGGCCATCTCTCTCAAAAGAATGGATGCTGCACAGCTCTGCGCTATTGTCTAAAGTGTTTCTAGGGCATAGATTCCCTGGTATTTGCAAATCTGTAAGAAGAGCTATAGGGAATGTGATGATTTCACAGCAGACACAGATAGAACCAATTTAGGGTTGTTGCTGACATTAACGGAGCAGTTGCAGGTGATGATATGTCATTTCTGAGCCTGAGAAATGGAATAATCACATTGGGGACAGGTTTGGGACAATGAGCAGCAGCTGCAGAACTTTCAAAGGTACAAGCCAATGCTCCTAGATCTGTGTGCCAAGCTCGAACCAGCCCTCCAATGCAGGGATACGAAAACGAGAGCCAAACTAACAGCAGAGAAGCAAATTGTGACCTCAAAGTGGAAACTTTCAGTGCTGAATTACTACTAGTTAATGGATATCATTTGGGAGTTGAAAAATCCACGGTAGAGACCATTGTCATGAAAGTATGCAAGGCTGTTAATTGTCTCCTGGTACACAGGACTGTGACTCTCAGCAACGTAAAGGACATAAACTGGGTTTGCAGCAGTGAGGCTCTCAAAATGCAATGGAGTGATAGATGGAACACATATCCTCATTTGGGTAGAAGATCATCTTGCCACAAGGTACATCAACAGAATGGGGTATTTTTTCTATGGTGATGTAAGAACTGGTGGATAGCTGGGTGGATTTCACTGCCATCAGCATTACTGGAATGTCCACAAGTACAGATGCTGGCAGATCCTGTTGGCCATAGTTCATTATTCCTAGCCAATAGGAGCTGCAGAAAGTGACTGTTCCTGACCAATGGGAGCTCTGAGTGACCATACCTGCATATGCTCAGGTAGATAAAACATTTGATGGCCCACCAGGAGCTAACCTTGGTGAACAGCATCCACCTTATGGGCCACTTATTGCCCACCCCTGCATGAAGACTATTAGAACAGCTCAAGATGGAGCTTTATTGATCAGGGAGGCATAGAAAGAGCACTGTAATAATGAGCCACAGTAATCAAAGCTGACCCAGTGGGCCCTGGCCAGTGGGAAAGGCCCAGGGTGGCATGCTGACAGCAGGGCCTAGCCAGTGGGTGGTGGAAGTTATAGGCTACATCTACACGTGAACGCTACATCGAAATAGCTTATTTCGATGTAGTGACATCGAAATAGGCTATTTCGATGAGTAACATCTACATGTCCTCCAGGGCTGGCAACGTCGATGTTCAACTTCGACATTGCGCAGCACCACATCGAAATAGGCGCTGCGAGGGAACGTCTACACGCCAAAGTAGCACACATTGAAATAAGGGTGCCAGGCACAGCTGCAGACAGGGTCACAGGGCGGACTCAACAGCAAGCCGCTCCCTTAAAGGGCCCCTCCCAGACACAGTTGCACTAAACAACACAAGATACACAGAGCCGACAACTGGTTGCAGACCCTGTGCATGCAGCATGGATCCCCAGCTGCCGCAGCAGCAGCCAGAAGCCCTGGGCTAAGGGCTGCTGCCCACGGTGACCATAGAGCCCCGCAGGGGCTCGAGAGAGAGCGTCTCTCAACCCCTCAGCTGATGGCCGCCATGGCAGACCCCGCTATTTCGAAGTTGCGGGACGCGCAATGACTACACGGTCCCTACTTCGACGTTGAACGTCGAAGTAGGGCGCTATTCCTATCCCCTCATGGGGTTAGCGACTTCGACGTCTCGCCGCCTAATGTCGAAGTTAACTTCGAAATAGCGCCCGAAATGTGTAGCCGTGACGGGCGCTATTTCGAAGTTAGTGCCGCTACTTCGAAGTAGCGTGCACGTGTAGACACAGCTATACTCATTTGGAGCACGGGACCCAAGTCAGTTCTTGCCCTATGGGCAGGTCTGACAATAATGGATTGTGATATACTGTACTCTACCTTGCCCTGCTGTTTGTAGACTGCTATGAATTTGGGTTGTATTCAGTTTGGCTATTGATTTTGTGTTGCTTGTTGTACATTTATAATTCTTATGTTGTGTTTGTCACTGATCCAACAATAACAGGTAAATGGGTGCTGCCGTGACCATTTGGTGTTCTGCAGCATATTTCGGGATCTAACAAAGATGAATGATTTTCCAAACAAGAGAATTATACTGAGTAATAAAAACACTTCTGAAATTCTTTGTAAGTTAAAACAAAAAGCAGTCAAGTAGCACTTTAAAGACTAGCAAAATAGTTTATTAGGTGAGCTTTCGTGGGACAGACCCGCTTCTTCAGACTATAGCCAGACCAGAACAGTAGGTCTGGCTATAGTCTGAAGAAGCGGGTCTGTCCCACGAAAGCTCACCTAATAAACTATTTTGCTAGTCTTTAAAGTGCTACTTGACTGCTTTTTGTTTTGATAGTGTATAGACTAGCATGGCTTCCTCTTTGCTACTTTGTAAGTTAAAAGCAAGTAGGTTAAAAAGTTAATCAATTTTTAGAACAGAGCTTAAGAAGGTGGGGGAAAACCATTCTTGTCCATTTTAGCTACAAACGCATTGTCCCTCGCTCTCACAGCACTGCTACTCATACTCCTTCTCCTGAAACCCCTGTACAATCTGCTCATTTCTAAAACCGGTTCAGCAATTTGCCTGAACAGCTTCGTCTCACAGGCCAATATTTCCTGTCTATCCCAAGTGGAATATATCTGGAATATGCAGCCAGCATTATCAGCTGCATAGTTGCATGGAACAATGGAGAGCAATGAGGTGTACTCACCAAAAAGGCCAACCAGAAATAAGGCATTTATAAAATTTGCTGGGTTTTAAAGATGGGAGGAGCTTCTGGTGTCTGTGCTCCTCGTGATGGAGTTCACAGCTGTGGCCAGAGCAGCTGGAAATCTATTAGTGTTGACTTAGGTAATAGAGTACAACTACAACTACATTTGCATTGTGTTGACCTCAATAGGTCAATGGTAGCTCAATGCCACTCAGGAAAATGGTGTTATTACCTTGCATAATGGAGCACTTACATTGCTGGGAGATATATTTAAGTGTAGACATACGCACTAGTTTGACAGAGGGCAGCTTATGCTAACCTAATTTTGTAGCATAGACCAGGCCTTTGTCTGATTCATATTAGAGGGCATTGAATTTCACTCTGTTGATTTCTGCATCAAGCCCAACAACTTGTCATTGAACTGTAGCATATCTTTTAGAAGAATCTGACTATAACATAATTAATATGTATTGTATTTACCATAACAGAATTTAAATGCTTATAACAAAATTATGCAAAGGAGGTAGGTTGAAAACATTTTTATTTATTATTTAAATCTCTGATCATAATTTTGGAATTATTTCTCAACAAACCACAACTTTTGGGGGTTTTCTGGACTTGACTGTCATTATGCTGATGCATCATAACCACTGAAACACCACACCCCTTGACATAATACACACCAAAAATAAAGTTATATGTGGTTTATCAAGCTGTAGGGGGACGGGGAAGAGAAGGGAAGGGAAGAGAAGGGAGAGTCAGGGAGAAGTGGTTAGGTTTCCAGTAAAAACTCTAAAAGTGAAGCACTGTTAATATGTTAAATTTAAACATTGCGTTCTTAGAATTACCCAGAATTTAACAAATGATCACATTTCTTTTTTACAATAGCCTGCTTTATATGGGTATTCTTTTTTGTATATTAAGATTGTGTCTTGCTTTGCAATTTCAGACAAACATTAGCAATATTCCCAATAGGATGGAAGAATTCTGGAAACCTGCACAAAAAGCAAATGATCAGATTCAATGTGGGTGTAGTACATGGTGAATAGGAAGGTAGGGGAGGAAAGTTAACTCAAAACCCAGTAACAGTCATAGGACTGAAATAAGAGCTATCACAGATCCACTCTCATGGACAGTATTTTGAACATGGTGACCATTAGGACCATATCTAATGCTCTCCTCTACACAAGCTGCAAAAAATAAAAAATCATCTCAGTAACACAAAAAGAAGTTCGCTTTCATGGAACTGTATGAGGTGTGTTAAATAAATAAACCATTGCTATCAGTAGGGAATAAGCCACCTGTGTTTTCAGGAATCATTTTTGATGAGGAACATTGTAAGCTATGTGCTCATGTTTTCACTGAGGGGAAGGGGAAGGGTTGGCACAAAATCAAAATTCCTTTTACACCGACATGAGCCCATTACTATTCAATAGTTTGAGGATATCATATGACTGTTTACCTAGATATCAAATAAAATTCACACTTGCTCTCTTTATCATCTTCCATGAGCCATAGCTAAAATAAAGTAAGGAGCCTGACAGCTTTTTTATGTATATATATATATATATATATATATATATAGGGAATGTGGCAGAAGGAATGCAGTGCTGCTGAAGGCTGGGAGGAATAAGTCTCCCAGAGGTCATCTGCATAAGAATGCAAAAGGTGTGCATGTGTGATACCTTTTCAGGCAAAGCCTAATGGGTAGCAAGTAAGCCATGAGATTTGGTCTATTGTAAACATGTAGTTGTAAAATCACAATTTAAGCTGACACTTAATGCGGGAGTTGTAAGATCTCACCAATGCTCTGGGTTGTTGTGGGGGACAGGGCAGTCGCCTTAGTTGTGTAAGACATTGATTACACAGGGCTCCCTGGTTTAAAGCATTGTGAGAGAAAAGGGGAGGGGTACTGGTTGAGCCAGCCTGCTGAGTGCCTTGGCCCTGCCTTGGCCATATAGCTATAAGCCTGGCTTGAGTAACCCTCCCCACCTGTTAAAAGATAGAGCTGAATACTAGGGTGTTTGTGAAACCCCACACTAAAGATACCAAGAGCTGAAATCACAGAGTGGCAGCTGAGGCCACACAGAGCTAAAATCACTGGGTTCTGCCTTAGGGCAGCCCCAAGCAGTGGGGTTAGGACTGGCGGGTGGCTGGTAGGAGGGGCGGCGGCGGTAGACGCTGGCAGCCAGTAGGCACGGCGGCGGACAACAGCAGGACCAGCGGGCGGCTGGTAGGCGTGGCGGCGGACAACAGCAGGACCAGTGGGCGGCTGGTAGGCGTGGCGGCGGACAACAGCAGGACCAGCGGGCGGCCGGTAGGCGTGGCGGTGGACGACAGCGACTGGCGGGTGGCTGGTAGGAGCGGCGGCGGACGACGGCGACTGGCAGACGGCTGGTGACAGCAAGGGGAGGCTACAGACAAGTGGACACCTAGTATTGTCCTGGTGATGTATCTGTGGGCTTTGAGTTTGGGACTGCACCGCAGAGGGTACACCCTGTAACTGTGTGTATGTGGAAAAGGGCCAAGAGCCCCAGCAAGAGACTGGGTTCTACTGCATATGGGGATGGTATCTGGGTAAAAGGGGTTTTGTCTCTTCTGTGCTAAGATATACTGCATGTGTCGCTGTAACCTTGGGGTAGGTTACGGTCATTAAACAAGCCATTTCTATCTCAGACTCTGTGCTTGCGAGAGGGGGGAGAACCGCCTTACAGGCACCCAGCACGGGGGTGAAATTGTCCCAGGCCACTGGGTGGGGGCTCGAGCCGGTTGGTTGTATCCTTGATAGGAAAACCCCACAGGAGTTGAACCCAGCCCTTCTGGCAGGCATCTGGCATTAACAGAAGGGTTACATATATATATATATATATATATATATATATATACACATATATACACACACACACACACACACACACACACACACACACACACACAGGTACTGCACAAATAATGGACAGAGATGCTAGGCTTTTCGAGAGAAGGTATTGGTCTTTGCTAAATATATTCCCCCCATGTTCATCTTTTTAAGTTTCCTCCTGTGTTAATTTTACATATAGATATAAAAGCTTTGAAGAGAGAAATTCACACTGGAGGGAACTTAGAAATATGAACACGGGGGGAATATATTTAGCAAAGCCCAATACCGTCTCTCTAACAGCCTAGCATCTCTGTCCATTATTTGTGCAGTGCCTGTGTATTGCTTACCTTAATCTGCTATTCCCATTTTTATGACAAATGTTGAATTCCTATCAGTATTTCTACAGCCTTAGGCTGTCATCTCTTAAATTACAGTAGACCAGGTTGGGCTGGGTCAGACTTCAGGGAAACTCCAGGCTCTTAATGAAGTGACTGACAGGTCTTTCTTCTGAGTCAGTGTTTCTCTTCTGCGCTGTCTCTAAATGCTGGTGTATGTTCAGTGTCCCTGATTTACATCTTAGCACTTTCCTAGACTGAATCAGTCAGTAGTCATCCATGTTATTCCTCTGACATAGCCTGAGCTGATAACTTTAACGTATGGGGAGTCAAAGTTGGTGAAACAAGCACTTTGTTCTGGTCCCCTGAACATGCATAGACCATCCCCATACTCTCTTATCAGATACACAGAACCAGATTAGAGCAGGCAGCACCAGGAACCTGGAAATAGTCCTCTGATTCTCTGCCCCAGCTCCTGTCATGATATCTTGTGTCTACCTTGCTCCAGCTGGCAACCATCTATCAGCTGCATATAGCCAGGGTTCAGTGTACTCTAACCATTCCCTCCTCCCCTGGGCCCCCGTGTGCCTCCTATGCTGGGGCCTCAAGGGTGATGGAGTAGGAATGTGAGGGGCAAAGGGAGTGGAGTGGCTCAGAGAATCTATCTCTTAGATCCAGAAAGTCAAATCTGGAGGTATGATGCTGTCCTTACACTAACTTAGACTCCTGTAGATCTACATATGTTTATTATGTGGATGTCTAAGAAAGCCTTCATTGTTCTAACTTGTTTACCTAGGAACCGGAGGAAGGTGTAAATATGTTTTTGTTGCAAATTCTGCAGGGAAATGCCTTTGTTTCTTTTTGCTCTTTTAAATGTTTCCATGCAGATATGGCACATTGCAGACAGGGATAACATTTCAAAGCTGCATCATCTCAGCCTCTATGGTTGCACTCACAAATTGCATCATTAGCCACAATCTACAGTGTTTTTAAAGACTGATTTTGAACATTTTCATCTACAGTATATGTCAGGATTTTTTCTGTAATCAAACTTATGAGCTGATGGCAAGAGCGTGACTTTTTCTGTTCTCTGGAAAGGGTGCTAGCTGCAGCTAGATATTGTGGTTTGAGAAACCCCTGAAGACAGGCTGGATATGTTTAATAACGGCTGTGGCTACACTACCCCTCCCTTTTGGAAGGGGCATGTAAATACAACTGTTCAAAAATGCAAAGGAGGCACTGATAGGAATATTCAGTGCCTCATTTGTATGATGGCTGCCACCTGGCCTGTCAAAAGTGCTGATTTCAAAATAAAATTAGCTCTGTAGCCAGGGTTCCTTCAAAAGGGCGCCCCAATGTCAAAAGCACCCTTCTTTCCGATGGATATTTTTATTTTAAAATCAGCACATTCATTATGCAAATGAGGTATCGAATATTCATATAAGAACTTTATTTGCATTTCTGAACAGCTGCGTTTATATGCCCCTCTGAAAGGGAGGGGTAGTGTAGCCACGGCCATAGTGATTTGTCAATCGGAACCTTGGTATAAACGCACTTGTTGATGAAGCCTAATCACGATCATATGTCATCTGAAAAAAATGCTGTAAGATATGTCTTGCTATTCATCCTCCAGACTAAATTCTCAGTTACTTATCAATTGGGAAAGAGAAGAAAGTGTTCAATCCAATTTCATCATCACATTTTCTTATAGATACTCTTGCTACGTTAGGTTGTAAAATGATCCTTATCACTCATTTTGGTTAATAATGCAAAGAGCTTGTTATGTTTTATTCATCTAAAATATGGACCATTTATCCTGACTGCCTCCATTACAAAAAGAGAAAATGTGGAGAGTGATTTATAGCTTATTGCTAGAATCGGGCTATACTGATGTCACAAATAATAAATACCATATGCAGAATTCAGGGCAGTAGCATTGGGACAGTTTTGGGACAGTATCAGAATTCACTGGAGTTACACCAAAGGTTAATTTAGCTTCTGTGCACAGATTATGAAGCCTAGCTATAATATTTATCAAAACAAGAGAAATAGTCAAGATTTTTAAAAAGCCAACAGTATTTTATAAGTGATTTTAATTTCTAACATTCATGCACCAAATTGGATTTAAACTAATACGTAAACATGGCCTAAAAACCAGCGACACATTAGTAATGAAAGAGTAAGAATCATCTATGCTGTCTGTGCAGTTGCTGTAAAGGGCCGTGTCTACACGTGCCCCAAACTTCGAAATGGCCATGCAAATGGCCATTTCGAAGTTTACTAATGAAGCGCTGAAATTCATATTCAGCACTTCATTAGCATGCGGGCGGCAGCGGCGCTTCGAAATTGACGCGACTTGCAGCCGCGCGTCTCATCCAGACGGGGCTCCTTTTCGAAAGGACCCCGCCTACTTCGAAGTCCCCTTATTCCCACGAGCTCATGGGAATAAGGGGACTTCGAAGTAGGCGGGGTCCTTTCGAAAAGGAGCCCCGTCTGGACGAGACGCGCGGTGGCAAGGTGCGTCAATTTCGAAGCGCCGCTGCCGCCCGCATGCTAATGAAGCGCTGAATATGCATTTCAGCGCTTCATTAGTAAACTTCGAAATGGCCATTTGCATGGCCATTTCGAAGTTTGGGGCACGTGTAGACGTAGCCAAGAAGTATCATCATATCTTCAAGCAAAACCTGCACTAATAGGCCACAAAATGGGCATTAGGAAACCTAGCTGTTAAAGTCTCCTTGTTGGAACCTTTTCTGATGATGGGAGAGGCATTAAACTCTTACATCTGTGATTGCTTTAAGGGGATAATGTTGTGATTGATCGTCTCTCTAGTAATCCAGCTCCCACATCCTTTTTTGGAAAGCATGAGGTTTACATAAAGACTGAAGGATCTTGGCAATTTGTGCTTTTCATATACACTCACTCTCTGGATGATTTATTGTGGCTAGGTTTTGTTTTCGATTCATACTGATTGCATCAGAAATTAACTTTGGAACATTACTGTTTATTAATTATATGCAGTGCTCTTTTTAAAGAAAAAAAAGATGAGCCACTTTTCAGCTGGTTCTCTCCCCAACCCCTCACCCCACAGCTGTGGTTCCTGTGGCTGGGACTGCCAATGGGCCAGTATTCGGTACCAGCAAGTACCGGCACAAAAAAAGCACGATTGTATGCCATCAAAACTTGCTAAATGCTAAAGTGAATATAAAACTTGGTCTTTCATGCAGGATCTTGTCATCTAAGTCCCCAGTCCTGCAAGCTTCTCCACGCCAGCAGACCCATCTGGATGAACAGACAATATATTTGTTGCATTAGAACTGCATGCTATCACTTTAAGAGGTGGAAGAGTTTCTTGATTCTACTTGTGTCTCAGGGCAGGGGTACACAAAGTGGGGGGGGCAGACCCCCCGGGGGGGTATGAAGTTTTATAAGCAGGATGCAGCATGATCAGCTGCTGTGTCTCAGGCTCATCCATCTCATTGAGAATGTTGAAATACATTCTTGTTTTTATGTCTGTTGCAACAAGGTAAGGCTGGGGGGCGGTAAGAACAAGAGGGAAGAGCAGGGCAGGCAAAACAAGCAGGGCGTGAGCAGCTAGGGAGGAAGCTGCCCTGGGCAAATTGAGGCCCGCTGGTCCCACTTAAGCTTGCTTTTGAAAGAATCCTTGCCCAGTAGGCAAGGGAGGGAGAGAGAGAGCGAGGAGAGGAGCAGAGCGAAGCGAAGGAGTTTTCTAGAGGCACCAAGAGGAGGAGTGCTCACCCGCAAGGGGCTAAAGCCCTGCCCAGGAGGCCCTGAGATTGGGTGTAAGGCCAAGTGGGCGGACCACACAGGAGGAGCCAAGCCAGAAGGGGGAACAGGCTGCTGCTACTGCTACTCCCACAGCCACTACCTGGAGGAGATATGGTGGGCAGAAGTTGTCAGGGGAAGTGACCCAGGGAAGATCTGCGGTGCTCATAACAAGGGGAGCCCTCCCCCACCGCCAGCAGCCACACAGGGTCCCTGGGTCGGAAACCAGAACGAGTGGGTGGGGCCTGGGTTCCCCCCAGGCCACCATCTGCCCCCCCTTTCCCCCATCTCTAGGGCAATGGTGACCGGGCCATAGGAGAATGGACTAAACAGGGGCCTGGAGCCCAGGAGCCAGGCCAGCCCTGCCACACTGTGTATTCACATTTATATACAGATTAATGAAATTTTTACATTCTACAAACTTATTTTCATACACTCACTGAAAGTGATTTCTTTTCATATGAATTACAAACAAAATTTCTGTTGGTTTGGATTACAACAGACAGGTTGGGGGTCCCCTGCTAATTGTAGGGATGTAAAGTTGGGTCCAGTGTAAAAAGTTTGTTCACTCTATAGGGAAGTATGCAGCCAAAGTCAGTCTGGAGAAGATCAACTTAGATTAGAATGGGTTGAGTTGTGCTTTATGTGTTTAATAGACCAGTCTGCTTTGCCTCTGTTGATGAGTTCTTTTGTGTTATTGTTCTGAATTGAAAGAAATAAAGCAGTGCTGAACTGCAATCTTTCAGCAAGTTTATGTTATGATTTAATCTAATTTCTCTCTGTGTCCTGTGAACACAACAGCCCTGATGAAGTCAAGATCAAGTAGTAGTCTAGTATGAATCATGTTAGCATCAAGAGCGAGGATGAGGGATTTAGGGATTTACTAATGAAGCGCTGAAACACATATTCAGCACCTCATTAGCATGTGGGCGGCCGCGGTGTTAGCCGACGGCCAAGGATGTTTGGTGAGGTGCCAGCTATGCCCGTTTTATACCATCCGTGACTATAACCACTAGGACGCACTGTCCCTTCGCGGCGGGCAGCCCGGGCTAGGCTGACGGATGCCCCAAGGTCCTAACCACCCGTGACTTTAACTGCTAGAGCTCAGAGCCCCTTTGCAGTGGGCAGTCAGGGTTGACTGACAGGCGCCCCAAGAGTTTGCCCCGTGGAGGCGGCACAACTCAACGCTAGGCTCTTAGTACTCTCACCTAATGGCCAGGCTTTATTGCCAAAATGGCTGAGGTTCTTTAATTGTGTTGGCTGCTTTACAGTAACCCAGAGAAAACAAGTCAGGCTTATGCACAAACGGTTATCAAAAATTTATTAAACTAGATTCTAATCATATGGTTACAAAATTGCTAGTGCCTACTTATTTAAATGTATAGATGTTACACACACAAACAAGTTACAAAACTGAAGCCACGATCCCAAAGAAAGAAAACGAAGTATAGAGCTCTATGTCAAAATATGTGTACACTAAAGATAGGAGATCAGGTGTGGGTGCTTCTTACCCTCCTTGCATCTCTCGATTCCAGCGGTGCCAAGCCAGGATCGGTCATTCAATTCAGCGGAAAGACGAATAAGGGACAAGGCTCAGGGACCCTCTTAGCTGCAGAAGCCTTGGGAGGCTGTCACTTATCTGACCAGCAGATAGATAGTGAAAAGCACTCAAAAATCATGGTGCTGTAGGTCCCATACTTATACCTCTGTACTCCTTTATTCTCTTTCTCCTTTCTTATGCCAAATTGGGGCTGGTCTGTCTGGGCGACGCCAGCTCTCGCAAGAGTAGTTTACACTTGCAAGGGAGAGAAACAATAAGTTTCGACTACTGGACATTCCTTTTATTAGGGTAAATATTTTCCCACCTAGGATGTTGGGGTGTGTGCATCACGCTATTTAGTAGGGGCTAAGAGCCATGTCTGTCACAGCTTCTCTGTCTGCTGTGAGCCTAATCGTTGTATATGTTCCCAGAGGCACATTGTAGCAGCACACCTGTGCTTCTCACAGCTTCAAAGGCTGTGCTGGAATTTATGTTAAGTGCCCTGTTGTTTTGGCTCCCTTGTGTTCCCAGCAATGCTGGTCTGAGAGGGGGCTGGCTGTCTGGCTACACGCGGCACTTCGAAATTGACGTGGCTCATCCAGACAGGGCTCCTTTTCGAAAGGACCCCAACTACTTCGAAGTCCCCTTATTCCTATGAGCAGGTAGGAAAAAGGGGACTTTGAAGTAGCCGGGGTCCCTTCAAAAAGGAGCCCTATCTGGATGAGCAGCTCGGCGGCCAGCCACATCAATTTCGAAGTGCCGCGGCCGCCCACATGCTAATGAGGTGCTGAATATGTATTTCAGCACTTCATTAGTAAACTTTGAAATGGCCACTTGAATGGCCATTTCAAAGTTTTTGGCTAGTGTAGACGTAGCCTTAGTGTCCTGAGCACAATCCCTTTTCAGTTTTAGTTCCCTTGTCTTTTTGGTGTTGCATGGAGAATTATTTCAATAACTTCAAGCGGCCCACTTGTGCAATTCTTTTTCACAATGGTAAGGACTGACACAAGTAGCTTTATTGAGGTAACTCCTCAACATAACCTATGGTTTTACAGTTAGGTTCAAGCATAAGCTCAAACAAGATACGGTTTCCTACAAAATCCTTCCCATCAAGTTAAAGAAATATGCATTGGATAAATGGACTGTAAGGTGAATACAAAGCTGGCTAGATTGTCAGGCTCAGCAGGTAGTGATCAATGGTTCTATGTCTGGCTGGTGGCCTGTATTAAGTGGAATATCCCAAGAGTCGGTTCTGGGGCCAGTTTTGTTCAATACCTTTCTTAATGACCTGGATTAGGGGATGGACTGCACCCTCAGCAAATTTGTGGATGACACTAAACTAGAGGGAGAAGCTGGTATGCTGGAGGGTAGGGATAGGATCCAGGAAGACCTAAATAAATTGGAGGATGGAGCCAAAATAAATCTGATGAGGTTCAACAAGGTCAAGTGCAGAGTCCTCCACTTAAGAGGAAGGACTCCCAAGCACAGCTACAGGCTGGGAACTGACTGGCTAAGCAGCAGTTCTGCAAAAAAGGATCTGGCGATTGCAGTGGATGAGAAGCTGCATGTGAGCCAACAATGTGCCCTTTTAGCCAAGAAGGCTAACAGCATACTGGGGTGCATCAGTAGGAGCACTGCCAGCATATCTAGGGAAGTGATTTTTCTCCTTTGTTCGGCACTGGTGAGGCCACATCTGAAGTATTGCATCCAGTTCTGGGATACCCATTGCAGAAAGGATGTGGATGCATTGGAAAGAGTTCAGAAGTGGACAATAAAGTAATTAAGAGTCTGGTGTGTATGACTTCTGATGAGAGGCCAAGGGATTTAGGTTTATTTAGTCTACAGAAGAGAAGAGCTGGGGGGATTTCTTAGCAGCCTTCAAATACCTGAAGGGAGGTTCCAACAAGGATGTACAGAGGCTGTTTTCTTCAGTGACAGATGACAAAACAAGGAGCAAATGTCTCAAGTTGCAGTGGAGGAAGTCTAAGTTGGATATTAGTGAAAACTATTTCACTAGGGGCTCATCTACACTAGCCCCCTCCTTCAAAGGGAGCATGTAAAAGAGCTGGATCAGTGAATAGCAATGAGGTGCTGAGGTGCATATGCAGCACCTCATCAGAATAATTCTTGCTGCAAGAACTTTGAAGTTGCTAACTTGAAGTGCTGGCGAGCAGTCTTGCCACAGGCACTTCCCAAAATATTTTGGGATTAAGGGAACTTTGAAGTTGTGTGGGTCCTTCGACGTGCCCATGGCTACATGACTTGCCTGCAGTTCAAAGTTAGCAACCATGAGGATTATGCTAATGAGGTGCTGCACATGCAGTGCAGCACCTCATTGCTATTCACTGATCTGGCTCACTTACATGCCCCCTTTGAAGGAGGGGGCTAAAGTAGATGACCCCTAGGAAAGTAGTGAAGCTCTGGAATGGATTACATAGGAAGGTAGTAGAATCTTCATCCCTAGAGGTTTTTAAGTCCCAGCTTGACAGAGCCCTGGCTGGCAGGGGGTTGGACCCGATGACCTCCTGAGGTCTTTTCCAGCTCTATGCTTCTAAATTTGACCACTTGTGATCCCCAGTCTTATAGCATGTATTTCACAGACACTGTTGTGGTGTATGATATTCTGATCATTACATTATTTACAAAGGGAGTTGTAACAAAAAAAATACAGTTAAAAGCAATTTAGTTCACTTTTAAATACATGACTACACAGGCAATATGAATTCTATCTGCTAAATGGCAATTAAGGATTGTTAAATTCTGTGAAAACTGAATAATCTCATCCCTAGTTATTACATCAGGATCTTTAAGAAGCTGCATATTCTGCACCAAATTTGAAATTACTTTTGCAATTTTTTTCCTACTAATGTTAATGTTCCACATTCTTATAAGGTAGGTCTACACAGCAAAGTTATTTTGAAATAATAGGCATTATTCTGAAATTACTACCCTAGCATCTAAACTATGCAACCACTATTTCAAAATAATTTCAAAATAGCAGTTGGCTTATTTGGAAATTGATAAATCTCATTGCATGAGGAATAGAGCCTATTTTGAAATAGCTACTCCAAAATAGGGGCTGCTTAGACAAGCCGCGTCTACACTAGCAAGTACATTCAGAAAATCCATCTCTTTCCAAAGATCCCATGGAGCACCTACACACAAAACACACTCTTTCCAACATGCTCCTCTGGTCCCATGTTAGGAAGAGCGCCCTCTTCCAAAATATCCATTTGAAAGAAAATGTATGTAGACACTCCACACACCACTCTTTCAAAAGAGAAGTCCTCCATGGCACTGGCCAGCTAGCCCGTGGAGATGCCCTGGACAGTGGCAGTGGAGTTCTATGCCCCCTGCATCCAGCCATGTTTAAGGCTGCACAGATCCAGAAACCTGCGGCGGGAAGCTGAGAGTGTGCTAGCAGCACTACAGGCACAAGACTTCTACTGCATGCCCTCACGGCCAAACCCAAACCCTGAAAGCCAGCAATGGCCCCAGCCAGCATGCACAGAAGCCCCAGGGCTCTCTTAAGAACCCTCACAGGGAACAGAGGAGTCCAGCCAGGCTCAGAAGTAAAGGGCGCTCTCCTGGACAGAGCTGGAGCTCTTTGGCCTGTGGCAGGAGGAGGAGGTCTTGCGGGAGATGGGTGACAAGCGATGAAATCCAGCTGCCTTTACCCACCTTGCTACTGGCCTGACCACCTGGAGAACAGGTCAGGAGCAAGGTGAAGGAGCTCTGGCAGGACTACACCCAGGCCAGTGATGCAGCCAGTTGGTTGGGAGCAGGTCCCACAACCTGCCCATTCTATCAGGAGCTCTGGAGCCTCCTGAGGCCCCGGACACCTCACCATCACCTGCTGTCCTGGACACTGCAGCAGATAAGCTGCATCCTGAGGCTGAGACAGAAGAGGAGCTGGTACCCCAAGGCTATACCACCCAGCTGGAGGCAGAACTGTCCACCAAGTGTTCCAGTGAGGAGGGGGACCTGGTCATCGACCTCCTCTCATGGTCATTGAGACAGGCGACAGCCAGCTGGGTGTCACTGGACTTTGGCGAGGGACCCTCCAGTAAGTACCCAGCAGGGTGCACACCCTGGGTCGCAGCATAGTGGCACTACAGCTGCCAGTAGGCCACCCCCATGCCCACTAGCCCTGGTCTGGACACATCCCAGGCAGCCGCAGTGCCTGGCATGCCTTAACAGAAGCTAGCAATATGCAGCACCCACCCCTATGGATAGTGCCACTAGCTGCACGTGCCAAGAGGTGGTGGGTGGAGTGATGCTTAGTGGGCCTTAGCACAGCTGACAATCCTTAGATCTAGCACATTGGGCATTCAGATACTCAACCATCCAAAATTAGAGGCCAGCTTTGAAAATTCAGACTTGATAATTTTGTTGTGAGATTGCAGTCAAAATCTAAAAACGTCTTACATTTCTCTGCAGCCTGTTATACAAACCATTCCCATCAACTCTAACTCTTTCCAGATGGTTCATATATTCCATGCAGCAATCTTTAATTTGGATAGTGAGAAGTAAAACAAAAAAATGTTCACTCAGCAGAAATACTGCCAAGTTCACAGACTAGGATTTAAAAACTGTATACTAAACAAGTGATGTGCATAGATGGTACAAACTTGATTTAACATGAGTACACTCTTTCTGTCCTCTATCCAGTAAGTTGAGACAGAAGTTCATCTAACTATATTCTTTTTATTTGCAAATAATATTTTCTATTCTGTTTGTAGCTACAAAAACACACTTTGGAGTATAGAAAGAACATGTGGATAACCATTTCAAAATCAAAAGAACAGCATTAAAAATGTCTGAAATAAAGTTTGTGTTACTTCTTGCCGAAAGGGGCACACTTTGCCTATGATAGCTATGCAACCCATAATTGTGTTTGAGCCACAGCAGTAGAATCTGACTCTTTCTGTGAAAAAAAGGGCTAGTAAAACCCTTAGATATTTAAACAGGAGCAGTGGGTCAGAGCAGGGAAATTATTTTTGTCTTGTCAGCTGACAGTGGTGAGACCAATAAGGGAATACTGTATCCAGCTCTAGAGTCCACATTTTTAAAAGGATTCCAAAAAACTGGAGGGAGTGCAGAAAAGAACTACAGATATTATCAAAGGACTGGAAACACCATTTTACAGTGAGATACTTATGGAGATAAATCTGCTTTGTTTATCAAAAAACACTGAGAAGTGTTTTAATTATTGTGTTTAATTACATTTCTTGAGAGAAAATAGTAGGCACTATAGGCTCTTTTAGTCTAGTAGGGAAAGATTTACAAGAACCAGTTGCTGGAAATTATAGCCAGACAAATTCAAACTGGAAATACATTTTTAACAGTGACAGTAGTTAACAAATCATAGAATCATAGGGTTGGAAGGGACCTCAGGAGGTCATCGAGTCCAATCCCCTGCTTCAAGCAGGATTAACCCCAACTAAGTCATCCCAAACAGAATTTTGTCAAACTGGGACTTAAATACCTCTAAGTATGTAGATTCCACCACCTCTCTAGGCAACACATTCCAGTTCTTCACCACCCTTCTGAGGAAGTAGTTTTTCCTAAAATCCAGCCTACTCCTCTCCTACTGTAACTTCAGCCCATTGCTCCTTGTTCTGACATCTGTCACTACTGAGAACAGTTTTTCTCCATCCTCTTAAGAACTCCCCTTCAGGAATTTGAAGGCTTCAATTAAATCACCTCTCCGTCTTCTCATCTGTAAACTAAATAAGCCCAAATCCCTCAGCCTCTCCTCACAGGACATATGCTCCAGCCCCTTAATCATTTTCATTGCCCTATGCTGAACCTTCTCTAGCAAATCCACATCCTTTCTATACTGGGGGGGCCCAAAACTGGACACAATATTCCAGATGTGGCCTCACCCGTGCCAAATAGAATAGAATAACAACTTCTCTAGATCTGCTCAAAACACTACTCCTAATGCACCCCAATGTGCTGTTAGACTTCTTGGGTACAAGGGCACACTGTTTATTCATATTCAGCCTTTCACCCACCACAATCCGTAGGTTCCTTTCCGCTGTACTGCTGCTTAGCCAGTCTGTCCCCAGCCTGTAACAATGCTTAGGATTCTTCTGTCCCAAGTGCAGGATTCTACACTTCTCCTTGTTGAACCACATCAGATTCCTTTTGGCCCAATCCTCCAATTTGTCCAGGTCGCTCTGGATCCTATCTCTACCCTCCAACATATCTAGCTCTCCCGCTAGTTTAGTGTCATCTGCAAACTTGCTGAGGGCGCAATCCAGTCCCTCATCCAGGTCATTATTAAAGATGTTGAACACAGACCCCAGAACTGAGACTTGGGGCATTCCACTTGAAACTGACTGCCATCCAGATATTAAGCCATTGACCACTACCTGTTGGGCATGACCGTCAAGCCAGCTTCCTATCCATCTTATAGTCCATGTATCCAATCCATATTTATTTAACCTATGGGCAAGAATGTTGTGGGAGACTGTATCAAAAGCTTTGCTGAAGTTAAGGTAGATCACATCCACTGACTGCTCCATGTCCACAGAGCCTGTTACCTCATCATAGAAGCTAATTAGATTAGTCAGGCGTGACTTGCCCTTAGTGAATCCATGTGGACTACTTTTGATCACTTTCCCCTCTTCCAAGTGCTCCAAAATGGATTCCTTGAGGATCCCCTCCATTATTTTCCCAGGGACTGAGATAAGGCTGACCAGTTTATAGTTCCCTGGATTGTCCTTCTTTCCTTTCTTTAAAGATGGGCACTAAGTTTGCCTTTTTCCAGTCATCTGTGATCTCACCCGATCTCTAAGAGTCTTCAAAGATAATGGCCAAAGGCTAGGCGATGAAGTCAGCCAATTCTCTCAGTACCCATGAGTGCATTAAATCCAGACCCACGGCTTTGTGTACATCTAGTTTTTCTAGGTATCTCTTAACTCATTCCTTCCCCACCGATGGCTGCCCTCCATCTCCCCATTCTGCATGTTCTAGCACCATAGTGTGGGAGCTGTCCTTGTCTGTGAAGACTGGGGCAAAAAAGGTATTCATACTTCAGCTTTTTTTACATCATCTGTCACTAGGTTACCTTTTTCATCCAGTAATAGCCCCACATCTTCCCTGATAACCCTCTTATTGTTAACATGCCTATAGAAACCCTTCTTGTTACCCCTCACATCCCTTGCCAACTGCAGTTGCAATTGTGCTTTCGCTTTCCCTATTACTCCCCGGTCTGCTCCAGCCCGTATTTATACTCCTCTTTAATCAACTGTCCACGTTTCCACTTCTTACACACATCCTTTTTGAGTTTAAACTGACCAGGGACTTCCCTGTTAAGCTAAGCTGGTTGCCTATCATATTTACATTTCTTACTATTCAGCTTGATGGTTTGTTCCTGTGCCTTCAGTAAGACTTCTTTAAAATACTGCCACTTCTCCTGTACTCTTTCCCCTTCATCTTTGTTTCCCAAGGAATCATGCCCATCAGTTCTCTCAGGAAGTCAAAGTCTGCTCTTTTGAAATCAAGGGTCTGTATTTTACTGCTCACCTTTCTTCCTTTTGTCAGGATCCCGAAATCTACCATCTCATAGTTGCTGCAGCTCAAGTTGCCACCCAGTTGTATTTCTCTTACTAGTTCTTCCCTGTTTGTGAGCAGCAGCAGGTCAAGTTGTGCATGGCCTCTGGTCAGTTCCTTCAGCACTTGTACCAAGAAATTGTCCCCAACATTCTCCAAACAATTCCTGGATTGTCTGTGTGTTGCTATATTGGTCTCCCAACAAATGTCTGGATGATTAAAGTCTCCCATGAGAACCGGGGCCTGTGATTTGGAAGCTTCTCTTAGTTGTCTGAAGAAATCCTCATCTACCTCATCTCCCTGATCTGGCAGTATATAGCAGGCACCAACCACAATATAGCCTCTGCTTCTTCCACCTCTAAGCTTAACTCAAAGACACTCAATTGGCTTTTCTTCCTCCTTATGGTGGAGCTCTGAGCAATCATACTGCTTCCTCACATACAGCAAAACTCCTCCTCCTTTTCTCCCCGCCTGTCCTTCCTAAACTGTTAACACTCTTCCATGACCATGCTCCAGTTATGCAATTCATCCCATCTAGTCTATGTTATTCCAACTACCTCATACTTCTTTGACTGTGCCAGGGCCTCTACTTCTTTCTGTTTGTTTCTGAGGCTTCTTGCATATATATACAAGCACCTTAGGGAAGTGTCTCATTGGCCGACTTTCGCCTCTTTACCCAGGAAACCTACTTTGTTTTCCCCCACTCTTTCCCCACTTATCTCAGGGCTTGTGTTACTGTCCCCCAACAAACCAAATTTAAAGCCTTCCTCTCTAGGCTTGCAAGCCTGCCCGCAAAGATGATCTTTCTTCTCTTCGTTAGGCAGATCCCATCTCTTCCTAACAATCCTTTTCATGAAGCAGAATCCTATGGTCAAAGAAACCAAATCCTTCTCTGTGACATCACCTATGCAACCATGCATTTACCTCAGCGATTCGATGATCCCTACCTGTACCCCTTCCTTCCACAGGGAGGATGGATGAGTTCACCACTTTTGCTGCATATTCCTTGATCTTTCTTCTTAGGGTTACATAATCCACAGTGATCTCATCAAGGTCGCTCTTGGCTGTATTATTAGTTACTACAGGGAGAAGTAGGAAGAGGTAATAGTCTGCAGGCTTGATGATTTTTGAAAGATTCTCTATCTCCTGGAGTCTTCAGATGAAGACTGGATGGCTTTCCACAAGATATGCTTTAGCCAAACTCAAGTAAGTGAGGTCAATACAGGAGAAATGGAATGGAATTGAATGGCCTTATACAGAAGGCCAGACTAGATGACCCAACAGTTTCTTTTCACCTTAAAACACATGAATGCCCAATCTGGATCTGTTGGGGCAGGGTGGGTCCAGGACTCTACATGTTCACTAAGCAGTGTAGTAGGAATGTGCTAAATCGAATTCACAGAACTTCTGCTCCTTGCGAGCAGTAAGGGAAGTTGATCGGAGCATTTGTTGTTGGGAGCAGTCAAGACAGTGCAAAAGCTCAAATTAAGGTACATCGATTCCAGTTTTATAATTAATGTAGCTGGAGTTGCATATCTCAAGTCAACCTTTATTGAGGTGCTTGGCTGGATGGTTTTTGTTCATGTGCTCAAGTTCTAACTGATCTCCTGTGTGGGGTCAGGAAGGAGTTTTCCCCCAAGTCAAATAGGTAGTGAACCTGGGTTTTGCATCTCCTCCTGTAGCATGTGAGTATGGGCTCCGTGCCAGGATTATCTGGATCAAAAATAAGAACACACTTAGATAGTGGAGGTCCCCATTCGTGAGTGTCCCTGACCACACTGTGTCATTTTATTTATGACATCTCAGAGCTCTTCAGGGTTATTTTTGAGCTGATGCAGCCAAATTAATCAGAGCTGTCAGTCCATTATTGGGCAGTGTTGTGGGGTGTGGGGGGAGGCACAGGGTAGGTGGGTAAATGATAAGGCTCAGGGCAGGGGTGTGGGGGTGCAAAAGTCAGGACAGAAGGTTGTGGGGTATGAGGAGCTCAGGCAGGAGTTTGAGGCAGGGAGAGGCTCAGAGTGTGGCCACCATGCTTGTCTGGACACCCTCACACCGGGGTAACAGGGAACCATGCTTGTCTGGCTGCCCATGCATGGGATCTGGACAGAGCCCTGTCCCCAGCCACTCAGTTTCTTACCAGTGCACTGCACCAGGGCACATTAGCTTACTTTCACCTTCGGTGCTAGGGGAGCTCTCTCGCAGCACTTCTGCCTTGGATGCACAGCCATGGCTGTGCTTCAGAATTTTAAGTGTAGAAAAAGAACAAAGAACAAAACCCCAATTTAGTTTAATTGAGTTTAAACAGTTTAGGAGCTGGTTTATATGATACAACAGTATTCTCCTTGAATCTATGCTAAATGCTCTGTTGCTTTGGTATGTAATGTATTTGTGGTTTTGTGTAATTTTGCTAACTTTTGAATATGAAAACAAAGATTAACGTAGTGAATGTTCATGCTGTGGTTTGAAATGTCAAGCGCTGTGTAAGAACAATTTGTTAATAGCAGTAAATTTGAATTTTAAAGTTTAACTTTTTTCCCTTGTGGACTGTCAGTTAGCCAGCAAAAACCTACCTTCCTGCAAGAGCTTTGGAAGGTAATATACAGATTTTCAATATGTACCTTAGGAGGCTGCGGATGTACAAAATACAGGCTAAAGAGATTTAATGACTTTTCTCAAGCAAAGGAGGAAGGAACAAAGCTGTCAGTCTGTGAGAATGTGAATTATTTCAAAAATTTATGAGTGAGACTTTAATTGTCTTGCTGGAATACAAGCAAAATCTTTCATGATAAGAAGGAAATTATTCAACGCTCCCTTAAACCCAAAATAAGTCTCCCTGCAGATGAATGGGATTCAAAGGTCCAAACTGTCATGTCTGGCCAAATTGCCTTTATGCAGTTTCTTCTGTTAACTTTGGAATAGGGAGGTGCTTCCTTCGTGACTGAGGTGATGCGGACCTTGCGAAGCACTTCCTGATTTTGGGGCAAAAGAAAGTCCACACTGAGTTTATAACATTATTATAAAAAGCAAATAATTTCCAGAAGGTTAGATCTGGCATTTGTTTACATATGGACTGTGGCATGAATACACTGTCCTTACAGAAAGGCTCCTTTAACTTCACTCTCTTTTCTTCACTGTTTGCCACAATTTGCTGTCTTGCTGATGGAAAACCACAGCAGAATAAGAAGTGAGGAGAAGCTCTTGGTCTATCTACCTCCAAAAGTGTTGAGAAGGACAATTGTTTTTCAGCTAACCCTCTAGCTTCTGATTTTTCTCTCACGGGATTCAGAAAAATCTCATCCATTTTGTTTCCCTTTCCCTGAAGAATAAGAATACCCACACTAGGTCAGACCAATGGTCCATCTAGCCTGGTATCCTGTCTTCTGATAGTGGCCAATTCCCAGTGTAAGCAGGATCAGAAGGTTCCATTGCAGCTAGGTGGAATGGGAGAGAAACCCTGAGTGCAGCTATGTAAATACAGTTTGCTCCTGTTTTGCTAAATTTGTTAGATATTCAGCAGATGGAGTAATATTTTGCTCATTGTACTCAATTTATTTGGTGACCCAAAACCAGTTCTGTTTGTATTAAATGCAGGGATAACCAAAATATGGTTAATGTTTGTAATTTTGAGAGAATATGGACAAATAGGACTGTGCTAAATAGTCCCAAATGAAAAGGCTCACAGTTAGTACAAGAAACTTGCAAATGCAGGGATTCAACTTCCAGAGGCTTATTGGGGGAAGGGGTGAGAGAAGGTTACTCTGGTCAGAAAGCTATAATGATTTCCCCTGCCTGGACTGGTTTGACCAGCCTCTCTCTCACTGTTTAGTTACTCCTTTTCTGATGTTAATTTGTGTTGGAGTTGTATTTCTTCTACTTTGCTTGCCAAGAGCTGAAATCATTGGAGAACTGATGGGCAGAAGTCACAGCCAAATTGGAGAGTTGGAAAAAACTGAAAAAAAATTAAGTGTAATTTAAGCAGTGTTTTTGTGTGGCAGCCCATGTTTGTTCCTTGACAGCAGGCAAAGATCCCAGGTGGTCATTCTTCAGCTCTGCTACTCTTGCTGTAAAGCACTGGAATATCCAAAGCTAGGCTAACTTGAACATGAATGGGACAGCTGCTCCCTCCCATAACTAAGCAGCCCTATGGCTACTGGTGTGACAAGGGGCTTGCGCCTCTCAGCCTCTGTCACATATTAACATATGAAGATGAGGGCAGATCATGATGAAATCTACAGCAAACACCTTCCGAGCATCCTTCCCCATCCAACACCCCTCGAGCCTGCTTGTCTCAATGAATTTGAAAGTAGTGTTGCCCAGGATCTCAGCCCTGTGATTGGATCTGCCAGATAAACCTCTACAGTCTTGCTGGTAGAGCAAAGAATAGCAGAATGGGGGAATTGCCTTTTCATGCAGCATGGCTGAGAGGGGAGGGGTGAAGAGGAACAGCAGCACAGATAGCTTTTAGCAGGCTAGTGAGGGGAAAAGAGTAAGCCAAAAGAAGCAAGCAGGCAGTATCACAGCTAAGTGTTTTTCATTTGCTGCTGCAGCTCTGTTCTTGCCAGGCTGGAACCTCTATATCTCCACAGCTATGATTCAAACTCAGTGGCTCCTGATTTCAGCCAGGAGCCAAGCAAGAGTTTACATGAGTTACCAAGCAAGAGTTTTCTTCAGCTTGATCCAGCATTCCTCTCACTCAGGCTATGTCTAAATTGCTGAGCATTGTCAGCAAAAGGTACGCACGTTGCACAACGCATTTGCATATCTCCTGCCAACAGTTTTGTCAGCAGAGGCTTGTTGCATGTCCCTGCCTGGTATTGTTTTAGAGTCAAAAGCTTCTAACCCTAGCCCTAACCTTAGCCAAATATCCAGTGCTTCAGGCACATCGCCAACTCCATCTTTCTTTTCCTGTTGGCTGATTCCAGGATTTCATCTGATGTTCATGGACTGAGGCCATATAATCCTGCAGACAAACTGGGCTGAATTCAGTCTGTGCACAAATGGGATGCCCCAGTGACTTTGTGATACTCACTGACTTTGGCAGTTAGCAACAAGCTTAAGGTACCGTAGGCAATAATTCAACTTTTGCAGCATAGTCAATCTCCAAACATAAAAACACTTTAAGCAACGTCTACACTAGAAGGCTACAGCAATGTAGCATATTTTGATGCAGAGACATCAAAATAAGCTCCTTCGACACATAGCATCTACACATCCTCCAGGGCTGGTGCTGTCAATGTTCAACGTTGACATAGCGATGGGCTACAGCAAAAGGGGTCCCCCAAGAGAGTGTCTGCACATAAAAGTGGCTCGTTTCGAAATAAAGGGCCAGGAAAGCCCGCAGATGGGGTCACAGTGTGGACTAGCCCTTCCAGGGCAACAGTAAGCTGCTCCTTTAAAGGGCCCCTCCCAAACACAGTTGGCCTGCACAGCACGAGGCCTGCGGAGCTGACACCAGACTCGCAGACCCAGTGCATGCAGCTATGGACCCCCAGCAGCAGCAGCAACAGCCAGAAGCCATCCTGGAAGTGGGTCCCTCCTCGGGGGATGAAGGGGTTGCTCCAGCCTATGGGGCCCTCCTGGTCCACCCTCCTGCTGGGTGCTCCACCTGCTACCCCACCACTTCCGAGTGGTGGGAGCACCTGGTCGTGGGGGACTGGGATGATGACCACTGGCTCCGGAATTTCTGGATGAGCTGGCAGATGCTGCTTGAGCTCTGCCAGTGGCTCACCCCAGACCCGCGGCACCACGATACCGGCATGTGCCACTCCCTCACTGTGGAGAAAAGGGTTGACATCGCTGTCTGGAAGTTGGCCGCTCCAGATAGCTACTAATTCGTAGGACACCAGTTCGGTGTGGGCAAGGCCACTGTTGGGGCCGTTGTCATGGAGGTAAGGAGGCCTGGGCGGGGACCCATTGGCGGCTAGGGAGTCAGCAAAGGGGTCTGGGGAGAGGCGTACCTGAGAGGGGCCCTGGGGTGGACCGGGGGGGGAGCCGATGGGGGGGCCAGGCACACCCAGCACACCCTCATGGGTGGCCTTGTCCTCTCCCTTCAGGTGGTCCATGAGCTGAACACCCTGCTGTTCCACAGGCTCGTGTGGATTGGAGACCTGATCGTGGCCATCACGTGGTTTGCCCACGTGGGATTGCCCAACTGCTTTGGGGCAGGACAGGTCCCACATCCCTATCTGCAACCTGGACCACAGCGGGGGATGCTTTATAAACAGGAAGGACTACCACTTGGTGGTCCTCTAGTCCATGGTGGACAGCCAGGGCAGCTTCCAAGACATATATGTTGGCTGGCCTGGCTGCATCCACGATGCCTACGTTTTCTGAAACTTGGGCCTCTACCACCAGATGGAGGCGGGGACCTACATCCCACAGAGGGAGATCCCTCTGCGGGACACCACCATGCCCTTCTGCCTTGTGGCAGATGTGCCCTATCCCCTCCAGCCCTGGCTTATGTGGCCCTACACAGGCCACCTCAATGCCAGCCAGGAGAGGTTCAAAGGACACCTGAACCATGCCCACCAGGTGGTGGAGCAAGCTTGGGGCTGCCTCAAGGGCTGCTGGTGCTGCCCCCTCACCCACCTTGGGGGGAGGCGTTCGTGCAGGGGTGAGCTGTGGAGGCCGGCATGGCCTACCTCCAGCCAACTGCCACCCCCAGCCGCCAGGCCCACCATGAGGGGGTCTGGGTCCAGGAGGCCTTGCAGGCTTTTTTTGACTGGGGGCGGAATGAGCACTGCCCTGACCATCCCTGTCAGGCCTCCTGCACACTGCGCCCACCACCCATGCACTTCCCCCTAAATAGCACACAACACACTGGAGTTTTTGAAAAATAAAACTGTGATTATAGTATTCATGAACCAAACACGTAAAGCAATCTTTAACAGAATAAAATGTCTCAGGGAAACTCCCAGTCCTCCAATTGGAGGAGACGCTCTGCCACCTCCATCTGGCGCCGGAGGGTGGCAAGGACCTGGGGGGTTGGTGGCTGCTTGCACCTGGCTCCAGTAGTGGCAGGCCAGTCCCGGCGGTGGTCTCTACGCCGGCTGGCTGCTGTGCTGCGACATCCCCTGCAGGCTGTCTGGCACCACAGAGACTGCAGCGCTGTCGTGGCCCTCGGATGGTGCAGCTGAGGATGACTGGGAAGAGAGAGGATGGCCATTAGTACTGGGCCCTGACCTGTGGCCCATGCCCCCCCGCCCCCCTGGTGGGTGCTGGGTCCCTGTCCCTTGTCCTCCAGCCATAGGTGCGGTGTCCCTTGGGTGGCCCCCTTTGGAGGTTCAGCAGTTGCGCTGCCCATGGGGGCAGGTGCTGATGAGCCCTGGGGCCCGTGCCACTGTCCCAGGGCCATGGTCTGGCTGGGCCATGGAGGACCAAGGTCAGCTGGGAATGTGGGGGGCCCCCAGTTGTGTCTCTTGACCCCACCCTATAACCCAGGGGTCTGCACCCTGGGGGTTACATACCTGAAAGTCCACTCCCGCGATCGGGAGACACTTGTCGGGAAGACACCCTGCTGGAGCTCTGGGAGAGGAGGTCTATCAGGAGCTCCCCATCGCTGGAGCCCTCGTCTGTGGTCCTGGGGGCTGGCTCCTTCAGGGATGCATGGGGTGCAGGGCTGGCCTCCGAGATGGAACCTGGTGCAAGGCCTGCTGGGGCTCCTTGGCCACGGTGTCAAGGATGCTGAGGGAGAGGAGGTGTACCAGGGGCCCAGGATTTCCCTGAGCTCCCTGTAATAGGGGCAAGTGTTGGGGGCAGCCCTAGACTGGCTGGCAATGTCCCGGGACTGGGCGTAACCCTGCCGCAACTCCTTTACTTTACTCCTGGCATGGTCAGGAGCGCAGGCAGGGTGACCCCGGGCGGCCAGGCCCTCAGCCAGCCAGTTGAACGCTTCTGCATTCCACTGCTTGCTCCCCATTACTTACAGCACCTCCTCCTCACCCCAGATCCCCAGTAGGTTTCAGAGCCCCTCTGTCTTTTCCTCCACCCAGCTGGAAGCCTGGGAGCCCTGGGTCCCCTTGGAGGGGGAGCCCTGGGGGAGCTCAGGGGGTTGGCTGGCTAGCTGCCATGGGTGGTGGGTGGGTGGCTCAGAGGCTCTCAAGGTTGTGCAGCACTGGCACATGTGGGTGTTGCTGCCTGCACGCTCTCAGCTTCCTGCCACAGAAAATCTGGGTCCATGGGGCTTTAAGGGCTGCTGCGCAGGGTGACCATAGAGCCCCGCAGGGCCTGGACAACACATCTCAGTCCCTCAGCTGATTGCTGCCATGGAGGACCCTGCTATTTCAAAGTAGCAGGACACAGATTGTCTAAGCACGCCCTACTTCAACATCCAATGTCGAAGTAGGGCTCTATTCCCATCTTCTCATGGAGACAGCGACTTTGATATCTCACTGCCTAATGTTGATTTCAACTTTGAAGTAGTGCACGGCCTGTGTAGATGCAAAGCGTGCTATTTTGAAGGTGGGTCGGCTACTTTGATATAGTCGGCAAGTGTAGATACGGCTTTAAGCATCAAACTGATATGACAGCGTAACTGCCACAAAAGAGAGAAAGAAAACCCAAAACTGTCAATAGGGTGAAAGATTTTGCTCCATCCACAAAAGTGTCAATATGCAGCTTACAGCCTACATACAGGAAACAAATGACCTTTGATTGGGATTGTTTAAAGAATATTGATTTCCTGACAATACTTTTGGATTTTGTCTGCTTTTGAGGACAGGTCCTGCAGCCTTCATGCAAACGTACCAGAAATTCCTGACCTTTTTTGAAATGTGTCGAAGGATAAAAGCACTCAATCTAAAATGTAGGCCTGAATAGTGGGTATTTTGGTAGGCTACTGTCCAGAGAATGCCTGAAACCAGCAAAGGTTATAGATACAGCCTGGTGACTGAATTTGAGAGACTTGCAAAGGGTAAATAGTGCTGGATAGGTCCGACATACCTGGTTTTACAGACCAGATTCTACTTATTTGACTTGGGAATGAAGACATCCTAAAATTTCCTTCCCAAATGAAGGCTAAAGAATGTGGGGTAGCAGTATGGATCTTATTCTACTGCTGAGAAAGATTTGGTACAGAGCTTGTTATAGGAGATGTCTTGCCTCTGGGTCCTCAGTCTTTATGTCATCAACAGTCCAAGCAGCTGTCAAACAGCAAATTATTCTTGACACACTGTATTGAGTGAACAGGTTATGTAGTAGCTGTGCTTACATACAGAGGCATAGTTACAAAATATTTGTCATCAAGGCTGTTAGAAGATGTTAGTATATAAACAACAACAAAAATCCCCCTACTGAAACATGAGTGGCTGAGGAAATTCCACACCGCTCAGTCTGGGTAAGCTTTCAGAGGAAGGGAAGCAGTAATGTACTTGATCCTTAAAATTTGTCACTGAGCTGGTTTGTTGAGCCATGCAGTGTTTTTTTTTGTTTTTGTTTTTTTTAAGACATGAACCTATCAGTGCATGTCTAGCCCCAGCTATGTCCCATTATCTTAAGCAATATGTAAGCGTCCATTTTAAGACAGAATGAAGGTGCCAGCCCAACATATGGCAGGAATAAATGGGCTGGTCATTCCAGGTCTTTGGTGACCCATAGGTTGTTCTTGAATCTATATTTACAAGTTGGTCAGAATCTCAAGGAGGCAGTTAATCAAATGCTTCTAATTCAGCCACATGGCTAGATCCTGGTTTCAGTTACCCCCAGAGGAAACATTGAAAGCATGCATGGGAAAGTGCACTGAAGAATACGGCAGGAGCTGAGTGGTAATCATTAAAGTGTTCCTTTTCCGCGGTGGAGTTCGAGATGCTTGTTGCAAAAGGTATCTGGACCAGTAAGTGATACACATGGGAAAAGTATTAGAAGAATGAGTACACACAACAACTGTTGTCTAATAAACCAAGCAATCAGTTAAGTGCCTGCTACAGGAGTTGACATGGCACTATGTTGCTCTTGTTTGAGAACACCTTGCTATTGTCCAGCAATTCAGAGAGAGACAGAAATTACTCAGCAAAACTGTGTTTTAGCAATGTACTTTTTTTTTTTTAAACAATGAAATCCTCAGATGAATAAATGATAAAGAGGCACCATGACAAGAACAGGAACAGATTTTCTGCCTCATCACATAGATTAACTTTATTCTTCATTTTTAACAAGGCTAAACTTGGACAAGTTCATACATTTTGCACAAAACTGTTCACTAGCTTTAAAAACCAAATGACATCAGAAAGGTTAGTTAAAAGGTATTGTCCCTGTTGGAAATTGCATGTTGTCATCACCACCAGTACTTCTACTCGAAGATCAGGAACAAGGACAGCCAAGAAATAAAAAAAATTGTTCAAATATGGCTTATGACATACCCACTTCTGACAATGTGACTTGTATTAATAAAATACCAATTTAAGCAATTCTACCATATAAACATGGTAAATTACAGTCAGACTAGAAAGGGATTGGATGTTTAAATTGTAACATAAAATATGATACAAAGAACTAACTACCAATTTCGCAAACACATATGCATGTGTTCAATTTTATGCTTAACCAAATTAACTTTACCCACAAGCTTAAAGTGTTTGCATTAGATAAACACGACTAACCCTTTAATTTCTATGACTTTCAAGTAATGGTCACATGTTTAAGTAAATGAACTATTGACCTCTTCACCATGAACACAGCATTTTAAAGAAAAATAAATATGTATTGTTATGATGTAGGAACATTGTACATTACTTAAATAAGCTATATAAAAAGGACCTAACTATGAAAATGTAAGAATTGGTGAGGAAATTTTCTGTTCATAATACCACAGAAGAAACACCGTCATCATTAGGTTTTGGAAGACAAAATATTTTATTCTACTTCAGTTTCTTTGCTTTTATTGTCACAAATGTGATAAATGCATTTTACTTGTCAATGATCTTTTTTAATATAGTGAAAAAAGTTGTTGGATTGAAAATAGCTACATTGATTGAAATGCTCCTGAGCAAAGTAAAACTAATTTCTGAGGCTAAAGCATTTAGGCAGATTCAGATTTGGCTTGTGGATATAGACAGACAATTGAGGAAATACATTAGTAGCTTTTTGGCACATATCTACAATAAGATATAAAGAAGTTTAAGTACTACTCTCCCCTCCAACAAAACAGCTAAAGTGACAAGTCCACATTTAAATTGTGCAAGCCAGTTGTTCACATTTAAAGAACAAACCTGACTGCAGTGATAAGCACGAAAACATGACTTTAAAAACTTGCTTGTTCATTGAATTTGAAAAATTTTAATATTCTAAATACATTCATTCTCAGGCTAAGCAGTTATACAGTAAGTCATTATTGTAACCATACACAACCAAGTTATAAACCCCTGAAATATGGATTTATTATAGGAATACTGACAAAAAATGATACAAGTGACATATCAAAGTATCCTTAAACCTCAACATCAAGCATTTAATGGGCATTGGGAAATGCATCACTCCAACTAAAACCACCTCCTAGGACCATCTGGTTTAAAGAGAATTCATAAACAGGTCCCAATTACTTAAAAGGATGCACTTAAAAAAAAAAACAAACTACTTAACATTTAGGCTACATCTACACGAGAGGGTTTTTCTGGCAAAACTGGGCTTTTGTCTAAAATACCTGTGGAGTGTCTACATACAAAATATGCTTGTCAACAGTCTGTCGACAAAACTCAGCACATCTGCCGGCAGCATTATAGCTCTCTGTGTTCAGGTATAAGGTCTTTCTTGACAGTTTCCTGTAAACAAACCAGCCATATAACACTGAGGCCCTTTTCTCTATCAACAGGGCTTCTGGTTCACTGGGCAGCCCTGTTTGTCGAGCTTCCAGTCAGCTGTTCTGTCGAGAGAGGGCTGAGCAGTTTGGCTGATCTCTGTTGCAGATCAAAAGAGCAATCTGCTCTGTCAATCTGTTTTTACATGTAGACACAATCCACTGAAAGAAATCTTGCTGTGAAATCCCTTCCAACAGTCACGTCTGTCAACAGATGCTTCTTGGGTAGCCGTAGCCATAATGTTTTAACTTGTATTACAAGACTTTTGCAGAAGAATTAATCTTTCTGAGCCTCACAGGGTCTGAGCACACACCCAGCAATGATATCCCTGCTTAACTTCAGGAATTCAAGTTTTGCCTTTTCCAGCAGTTCAAAGCAACTACACAAACAGTTTCTGTTAATTCTTAGAACTTTTGGTGCAGCCTCCTTTCATGTACCTTATGACCCTTGTTCAGTCGGTGTTCTGGGGATCCTGAAATAACCCTCAAATGACTTGGCATTGCATCTCTGCAGGAGATTCAGAGTAATTTCCAAACAAAAGGCACTGTATTGTGGATGTAGTTAGAAGTACCAATAAAAATAGAATGTGTAGCTCTCCTGCTTGGGAAACAACATTGCAGACTGTACACATCAGCTGGACCTAAGCAAGGGTCTATTTTCTGAAAAGCCTGAAAACTGTTTAGTACAGCTGTAGTATGTGTGTGTGTTGACATGAGCCATTGTATAAGCATAGCAAACAAAATATTTCATTTCCTTTTGCAATGCTTCTTCACTTGGACAGAGCCATAAAAAAAGTGTAAAATTTACTGTATAAAGTGACCCCTGCAAGACTGCTCATGTGAACTGTCATTGTGTCCTGCATCTTGAACAGGAAAATTTAAAACGAGTACATGTCTATATTGTAGAGCAAGAACATGGAGACACTACTACTTTCGTCCCCTTATGTCTACTGTAAATTAGTTAATGAAGTCAGGAAAAAAAGTTACATCAGGTCTGAGTTTTGCCTTTCCTGAGCCTGGATAGAATGTGTGCAAAACAGTTATCACTTCCCTGAGGCATAGATCTTCAAGTCACATCTAGCATAGTCCCTGCCCCAAGGAGCACACTGTATTTTTTATTTCTTGCATTTACAGCATTTGGCACAATGGGGCGTTGTTCAGTGTTTGGAGTTGTGTGCTGCTACTACAGGATATACTAAGGCAGGGGTCATTCCCTCACTCATCTTGGACTGGCAGATTTTCTCATTAAATTCTCCTCCCTCTTCTTCACAGGTATGCCAAGAGTTCAATATGGTATCCATCTTCACTGATGGGAAAGTATAGTAACACCATCCCTCACAGATTTAAACACTGAGAGCTGGTATCAGATACCAAAATGAGGCAAGGGAAAGCCATTATAGGGATCAATACTGGGGAAGGAAATAACTGGAGGAGATTTAATAGCTTGCAATACACTGGATGTCAAATTATAAGATTGAATGGTCCCTTCTGGCTTTAAACTATTAAAAAAAACCCCACAACCTTTAGGAAGCAAAGGATAAGATGACTAGGTTTCTGAATGCTTCTAGTACTTTGTGTAAGAACCTAAATTACACTTGAAGCAAAGTCATTAAGTGTCCCCAGCTTTCCTTTTTAAAATATAAATTGCACTTGTTAATCAAAGAAATCCAGAGACTAAAAACTGTCCTAAGAATAGTACAGCAAGGCAGTGTATCAAACAGTATTAATGTTAGCACCATTTGATATCTGAGTTTTCTAGTCACACACATAAGGAGCCAAGAACATACTACTTTTTTAAAGTGGCCATATGTTTAAATGATGAAGCCCTGACTGGGTACTGGAGAAAAATGAAATTTTAAGGCCTTTGTCTCCAGCAGAAGATACATGTTGTGGGACAACCTATGTCTGATGCTATTATACAAATAATAGAATACCCCCAGAGCTTTAGGTGAACAGTCATTCCTTCTAACTTCTGTTGTATAAGACAATCATACCATCAGTAAACTACAGTGCCAGTAAAGCACATTTAAAAAAAAGAAAAACAACCAACCAATCCACAGCAAAGGGCATTTCTGTGAAAGAAAAATAATTGAAGTTTTGAATTTCAAAAGTAGACACCACACTCAAGGGATATCCTTCATGTTTAGGCCTTTGTGACAAATCTGGATCTTTATTGATCTGAAATAAATGCTATAAACATAACTCAAAAACAAACTCCAACTTTCAGTCTCAGAAGAGGTGTGGTTCAATGCCCATATCACATGTAACAAGAAAACTTCCTTTAAAAAAAAAGGAAAAAAAATCACTGTAAAGTCTTTTTATAAGTATGAAAATGCAACCCTTGGTTTTGTCTCATTAGTTTGTATAGAGATGGGCATAAAAAAATCCTGCATTTTCTTCAGAGTTCTTGCTATGACACTTGACGAACTTTTTGCCACTCAACAAATTCATCAAGAAGAACAGGCCCTGGAAATAGCAATATTCAAAGTTACAAGATGCAAAGCCTTGAAATACAATTAAAAAAAATTAAAAGATTTTTAGTTTCCTATTTAACTATGAAATCTAACCTTTTAGTCTAGATGGTGCTAGGTACTAATCATTATGATCGAATGTTCATGAAGAACATTAGTAAAATTATACCGTCCCAAAAACAAAAACAGATTAATGAGATTTGTATTTGGGAGCTGGAGAAAGAGAAGGGTTTGTTTTTTTTTTGGATAGTTTGAGTAGATTTTGCTGGAGGCAAGACAAAATTAACATCTTCAGAGGGTTATACCACAAATCAGGACAAAGCAAAAGGTAATTCTAAATATTGCAAATTCTCTAGAATAAACAGCAATATGAGATACCTTATTCAATAACAGCTGACTGTACTTTAGCTCTGGCTGGAAGAGAACCACGGATCATTCCCCAAGGATGGGAATCTACGTTGCGTCAGTTAAACAGTTAAATTGGAGCCCCAGCACTGGCTGAAGCGAGAGATCTTTTCCAAACCCAAGATTTCATGTAGCAGCTGACTACAATGGATCAGAGCCTTAGCTATTGTGAATTAGCATAGCTCTAGGTGCTTTAAGGCCCAATTAACTACCCCAATTAATGGCATGCCAGTTTTTCTTTTGATTTTGTTCTAAATTATATTTTGTACTTTAATATAAAGTTTCTTTTTTCAAAGCTTAAGTTTATTCCTGCAGAAAATTCAAAGTATACCATAATAATCAACATTATGAACACTTACATGCACCATCTTCATCGTAGTTGCTAAGATCTGCATGCACAGTTCTGCTGAATTCTAACACATTGTACCACTGATCCTTGTTCATAACTCTATACTTTGATTGCTAAGAAAAACAAAATTAATCAGACAGCCTGATAAAGTTACTTCAAATTTTAATATTTCTAGAGTCATCTTGAGTTATTTTGAGATGTACACAATTCCATTACTGGATGCAGTAAACTCTCAATTTAAACAGACTAATAGGGAGAAGGGGTGTCTGTTAATGCCAAAAGTTCATTAAATCTGAATGTTCAGGACTGGATGCACCTTGCAAGGAGGGAGGAGCGAGTGGCAGCCCTGGTTACTTCTCCAGCCCCAGTGGCTCTGATAAGTTACCAGAATTTTTTTTTTTTTTTGGGGGGGTGGGGGGAGGAAGAGGAGGGTGGCTGGCAGACAGTGTCCATTATTTTCAAAGTCAGCTAAATCAGGGGTCGTTAAATCGAGGTTTTACTTTGTTGCCGTCTCGTTTCATCAACTTACAAGATGTCCAAAGAAGGATATATCAGAGCACATAACACCAGCTAAAAAAACAAACTGAAAATTAGGGAGACTATATTCTGCAGCAGTCAGAGCACTTTCTCCCAAAAAATAGGTTGTGGATACTGTCCAGAAAACAGTATGTCAGGAGGCTCTAATGGCTGTTATTGGGAAGCTGGGACAAAAGGTGTGCTTTAAATCTTGCCCTGAGTTAAATTCAGCAAAGGAGTCACATTCCCTCCAGTCTATGAGATAAAGTAGAGTCCTCAGAGATACTCACTTTGGTCAGGTAGCTGCTTAAACGGTGGACAGGCACATTTAACTCCAAGGTTAACTTTTCATTATGAGAAGAAAGAAATTTCAGCTATTTATATCAGAGCTCCCTTTGGGTTGGACAAATGCAGGGGATTGGGAAAAAATGTTCTCTTTGGAAATATACTGAAACTATTACTATTTCATAAACAGCAAGCAGTTGTGTTGCAGCTGAGAGGCTAACATTGTATTAGGTCATATGGTTTCGTGGGTAAGACCAGCTTCTTCAGATGATTCAAGTCCAAGCATCTGAAGAAGATGGCCTTACTCACAAAAGCTAGTCTCCGTGCTGCTACAGGACTGCTTGTTATATGTAAAGCTACAAACTGACACAGCTCTCTCTCTGAGACTGACAACATTTATGAAACAATTGGTCGGAAACAGAAGAGCAATATAGCTGTACCCTCAAAAAGACGTGGATTAGCCTCAAAAGTTTTTCTTGCAGCAGGATACTGCAATGCCGTCAGGCAACAGAGACAACGTGTTATTCTTGAAAACAGTAAAAGAGTGCATACCTCCAAGTACTGATAAAATACTGAGAACAGTGGCCATGTTCTTCCAAGCAAAAGAGCTAACATAGATTTTGCAGTATCAATATCAAGACTTCGCTGGTCTTTATCCTAAAATTATAAAGAAAGGTGCACTTAGAAAAAATGATAAAGGAACTCGTACTCAAATATGCTAATGATCAGACAGACTTACCCTTGCAAAATCAAAGGCATATCTGTAGATATTCTTAAAGGATGAAATGTCATTCAGCTGTGACCGCAAAAAATCAAACTTACTTTGTAACTTTTCTGTGCAGTCACACCTTAAACAAAACCAAATACACAAATGTTAAATAAAAAATACATGAAGAACCCTTTATGCCAGGGTCAAGTTTGCTCCTACTACAAACATACTTGCAGAGGACAATAAGCCTATGTTTAAGAATTATTCAATATTTGCAAATCACGGGAATTAGGGATGCTCAGGATATGTAAACAGACTTTTGTTTTCCCAAGTACAGTTTAATTCTCTTCTTGTACTTTTTAAAATACATCATTTTTCATTACTGAAGGCCAGATTCTTACTTGTGTTTAGTAGCGTTACTCTGCAAGAATTTCAAGCTTAATGTAATCAGGTAGCATTAGGAGCTAGAAGGCGCAGTAAAATCCAGCTGTAAGTGAAGGCCTAATGGTGCACACCTTGTGTATACAAAATTGTCATTAGAATTACACAATGTAAGAGTTGCAGGACTGCTCAAGCACTATGCAAAATATCCTATTTATGTTTTAAAAGACTCAACTGAAATTTGAGGGCAAATACCGCAACATAAATTACTCAGTGCCCATTAAACTGAGACTGGCTGAAAAGATGGTTCACTAATTACAGAATTTACAAATACAGAAATTATTGCCCATGAAATCGTTCAGTTAAAAATAGCTTTGGAATATTTTTAGCGTGGCTCTTAAAAAAAAGAAAGTGTTTAGGCTAGATTCACCAACAAGAACAAAGAGAAGGGTAATTTTTACCTGTGAATCCCTCTGCAGGGATTTACTTCTAAGAAGAGCAGTTTGCTACATTAACTCTGCACTCCACTGGAGTTCTACTGCAGGGGATATACATGAGAAAGGCCCACAGCAGACCTGTACTGCATGCTGCTGAGATGATTTGCCTCCTTCCCAACCAGCATCTCCTACTCTGGGTTATGTTGACTTATTGTGTGCCATCCAGGGAAAGAATACTCTGACATTTTGCTCTGCCACAAGCTCTTACCTTGCAGACTTTTTGCTGCTAGTGAAGGGCATTAGTAGCTACACAGAATGGCACAGACCCTGGGCCAAATCTTCAGAGTGAAGAGATTATCAGTGCTCACTAAATAAAGTAATTAGCTGATCAGATTGAATATACCATAAGAATTAGTTTTAGGCTTAACCCATCTGTTAACCTCAACTCTGCACTATTTGTTTTGTAAAATATGGTGAGACACAAATATGTTTGTCAACTTTCAATTTGGACAATTGTCCTTAAATTTGAACACAGAACAGTTAAATTTAAAAACAAAACAAAACACAAGATGCATACATAGAAAGCATATCCTACTCTTTCATTGTTGTAACACTTGTCCCTACATTAACTGAAATAGATTTAAAAAAAAAAAAAAATCAGTAATACATATAGCTATGGTGTGTTGACTTTTATTTTGGGGGTCCACCTAAGGCAGATGCCACATAAAAATGCAATAATAGATTAACCATTGTCCATCAAATGGGTTAGACGGTACTGACATATGTCTTCTGTTTGAGCCTTTTTTACCCCACATGAAAGGGAAGAGAGAAAGCCTCTTTGTAGCTCCTGCCTCCAACTTTACTGTGATTGATCCAACTGAGCAGCGCTACACTGAGTGACTGGATCCATGCTTCCTATTTCTCCGGTTATGTTAAATAGCCCCTGTGACTTCTTCCAAGTTATTGGTTGATAGCTTATAAAGTGCCCCAGAACATGGACAGTTGCAGTGGCAGTAGGAGAGAAACACACTTTTGTTGCCCCAGAGGTACCACAATGTCAGCTGATCAATTAAATAAAATACCTGGTAGAAAAGTTCATTTGCTTTAAACTTGCTCTATTCTGTTGGACTACAGAAAAAGGGAAGAAGTGATGATGGGGAGGACATAAGCAAGAATGAAAGTTAAATGATACCTACATGAACATAAAAAATGATCATAATGGGTCACACCTACTGTCCATCTAGCTCAGTGTCATGTCTTCTGACAGTAAATAATGCTAGATACTTCTGAGAGAATGAACAGATTAGGGCAGTTTCAACTGATCAGTCTTCTGTCATCTAATGCTAGAGTTTGGCAGTTGGAGGTTGAGGGACACACAAAGCATGGGGTGGTCAAGACGCCAAGAGACACAAACAGGTATTGATGGACCTATCCTCCATGAACTTCCCTAATTTTTTTAAGCTCAGGCATATTTTGAGCTTCACAACATCCCCTGGCAATGAATTCCACATGTTGACCACGCATTGTATGACGTACCACATCTTTATATTTGTTTTAAAACTGTTGCCTATTAATTTCAGTGGGTAAACCCTAGTTCTTGCGGCATCTGAAGGGGTTAAATAACACTTCTTTATTCACTTTCTCCACATGATTCGTTATGTTATAGAGCTTTACCATAATCACTGTTTGGTCATTTATTTTCCAAGTTGGAACATTACCACCCTTTTTAATCTCTACTTCTATGGAAACTATTACCTACCTCTAATAATTTTTGTTCCCCTTCTCTACACTTTCTCCATTTTCATATATCTTCTCTGACAGAGTGACCAGAACTGCACGTAGTATTGACCATGTGGGCACACCATGGATTTATACAGTGGCATGAATGCATCTTCTGTCTTATTGTCTATCCCTTTCCCAATGGTTCCTAAAACGGTCCTAGTTTTTTTTTTGACAGCCAGTGCACACTAAGCAGAGGCTTTTAGAGGACTATTCATAATGACTAAGTTCTCAAGCGGTAACAGCTAGCTTATACAGTTGGGATTATGTTTTCCAATGTGCATTATTTTGCACTTAAATATTGAATTTGCTCTGCCATTTTTATGCCCAGTCACCTAGTTTTGTGAGATCCCTTTGTAACTTTTTGTGCTCAGTTTTGGATTTAATTATTTTGAGTAATTTTCTTTGCCACCTCACTACAGTGTTTACCTGCTTTTCTAGATCATTTATGAATCTGTTGAACAGGACTGGTACCAATACTGACCCTTGCAGGATACTGCAATTTACTATTTTCCATTGTGAAAACTGACCATTTATTCCTTCTCTCTCTTTCCTATCTTTTAATCCATTATGATCCATGAGAGGGACTTCCCTCTTATCCCATGACTTCTTAAAAGCATTTGATGTAGGAGCTTGTCAAAGACTTTCTGAAAGTCCAGATATCATCACCTGAATCACCATTTTCCACATGTCTATTGATACACTCAAATAACTGTAATATAGAGGTAAGACATGATGATTTCCCCTTATAAAAGCATTATTAACTCTTCTCCAACATATCGTGTTCCTTCTAGTCTCATTGTTCAGTTCTTTATTATAGCTTTTACAAATCTGCTTGGTCCTGAAATTAGCCTGACTGGCCTGTAATTGTTAGGATTGCTTTTGGAGCTTTTTTTTTAATTAGCTATCTTCCAACCATCTGGTACAGAGACTGATTTAAGCCATAAATTACATATCACAGTTATTAATTCTGGCTACCACATGGTAGTTAAAACAATAGTAGAAGAATTAAGAAGGACTAAAATAGCTATGGTTAAAAACAAAAGAAAAAAAGAGGTAAATTAAAAAGGGTAACAGTTGAATATGGAATTAAATTTAATTAAAATCCCAGATTTAAATTCTTCTACTTCCACATTAACTATATAGTTAAATATAAGATCTTAGAGGCAAGAACCTATCTTGAACATCTACAACGCTGAGTTTGGGGCAAGATATAAGTAATTGTTTAAAAAAAACAAAACAAAACAAAAACAAAAACATTATGTTAAAAATATTATTTAGGTTGCACAATAAAGTACTCCAAAGTTAGAAAGTGTTAGATGTACATGAATAACCTTAATTTTGCCCTCTTGTGCATCCATCTGTGTATTGAATGAGGCAGAGGACCTGTGAAAAAAACAGCATCCAATTACGTAATCAAAGACTGTTATCAGACTAAGCAGACACAAAGGGATTGAATTAAGGTTGAAGGAGCAACTGCAGCCCTGGCATTTCCTAACTTTGGAATGCTTGACTTTGCAACTTAAATAACATTCTTTTGAATATTTTTTAAATGTAATTTTCAAAAAAAAGTTCTTTAAAAGATTTTTAAACAAAACAGAGGGAGTTTGCATGGCAGGAGGGCAGTGGGTGGGAAATGAGTTACTGTGTCTAAGTGCTGATTACAAAAGGTTTTACAGAGTAGACCCCAGTATGACTCTCTCTTCCCCAGCACAAACTGGGAGGTGACGAATCCTGCACATATGATGCCCTTGCAGGGAACATGGGATACGGAAACCATGTGCCAGATCGGGGGATGATCCCAGATTTCTTTTCCCCAAATTATAGCTGCTCTAGCACCGTCCTAGAATCTCCATTGGAGTGTATGCTGTTGTTGCTATGGCAGTCCAGCCTTAGAATATACATGCCTAGTTATTATCTTGGCATGTGGTCAGACGTTTCCTGAACAGAGAGAGAGGAAATTGTGATTTTAATAGTATCTTGGCAAAAAAATAAATGGAATTTCTTGAGAGAAAGGAAACATTGCTCCAGACTCAGGGCTTTCCCTGTGATAATATCAAAGACCTGTGAACAAGCGAGATATATGACAGCTTCTCTAAGAAAACTCACCAAAATCTTTTAAAATGGAAAGCATTAGGCAACATAAAAATAGGTGGCATTCCCAGCCTCTTGCCTATAATAATATAGATGACTGACAGCATTAGAAACTAGATATTGAAATCCTCTGTTCCCTGAGTTGGCATGGTGCATGATACAACAATGCAAGTTTCCTCAGACTGCCCACTCAGATACCTCAACATTGGTACAGCTCCACATCCTCTCACTTGTGTGTCTGCTGATTAGGAGAATATTTCAAGATGGAGATTTTTGCTAAGTGAACATCAGTTTATTAGGATCTGAAATAAGACCACCAATTCATTTAAGAGAAATCATTAAATTAATGATTTGATGGCATATGGCTGGTACTCGCAGGCTACAGTTACACTAGCGGGTTTTATCAACAAAACTGGTGCAAAATCCACACACAAAATGCATTCTGTCAACAGTTTGTTGACAAAACTCAGCACTTTTGCCAGCAGCGTTCTGCCTCTCAGCCATGAAGCAAAACGCTGCTGTCAACAGATTCTGTTGACAAAAAAGCCATCTGGATGCTCTGGGGACCCTTCTCTCGACAGACAGGACATCCAGAACAATGGGCAGCTCTGTCTGCTGTGCTTCCAGGTACTTGTTCTGTTGAGAGAGCAGCCAGGCAGTCTGGCTGCTCTGTTGACTGAGCCGAGCACTCATCTGACTGGCTTGTGTGTGTGACCATACTCTATCAACAGAAGTTTTGTTGGGAAATCTCTTCCAACAGTAACTTCTGTCCACAGATTGCTATAGTGTAACCATAGCCCCAGTGATTGGCTGGGGCCAGGGTGATCTGGTGACCTATGAGCAAAGATGCAATATTTTATTACCTGTTTTGCATACTATCTAGAAATTGAGAAAAGTATAATTAATATCTGCTGCCTTAAACACAAATTTGAACACATTAACATATAGAAAATACTCTTACTGTAATGAGGTCATCCCCTTTAACCATTCTTCCTTGGTAAAAAATCCCATGCTTTCAGCCTCTAATTTCCAGGCTAAAACTAACATAATAATCTGGGGGAGAAACAGAGGAAAATATCAGTATATAAAGAAGTCACTAATTCCTATTATAAACTGATAGCTAGATGTTTATGAAGAACATTTCAAAATTCACATAATTAAGTGACTGTCCTACAGACTTGCAGGATTACAAAATATGAAATGTAGTGAAATTGATTAACTGTGTATGACACAATCTTTTCGCAATTCTACATTTCAGATAGTTAAGTATATCTGTTCTTTTCAAAATAAACTTAGTAGAGGTACTTAGAAACAAAACAAAAACCATCCCCACTGTAACCTTGAAAATAACAGGAGAAAACCCCCATAATTAAGAAGCCACAAGACCTTCCCCTTTTACTTAATTAAGTTTAAATTTAATCTTATGCAAAAAAAAGTTTGTTAATTTATTTATTTAAATTTCCATGAATGTTCTTTAGTAAAACTTACATTTTCAGGTTCAACACCAATGTCTTCACAGAACTTTTCCATTCCCTCTGGCCCCACAACTTCATCAGGACCTTCAAAACCAAAAATGAATCAGTCTAAGATAAATATAACATTAAAATTATAATTATAATTAAAATTATCTCTGCTAATGTTTAAAAAAAAACAAAAGATGATAAATGATTACACTTAAAAACTGACATTGAATGAATAAAAGATTACATTTAAGAATTGACATAGCATTACTTGTATCGTAAGCCTCTGTTGTTGAAAATGACCCTATCTGCAACACAAGGAACGGTGAAAAACAAAGAGCACCAGTTCTCATTAACAAGGTGATTTGATAATTCAGCAAGCTTTGACAAGGGCAACCACTATGATAATGACAGTTCAGGCACAGGGGACCGGTGATAGAGGGGTGCTCAGCCAGCAAAGGCACGTCCACACGGCCCCTGCCAACGGCAAAATTTTGTGCGCAAGTTTGCAAATGGTCCTCCATTTGAAATTTATTGAACTATCATTAGCATAGTGCTGTCAGCAGCAGTGCTGTGCTAACAGGCCATGCAGATGTGGCCCAAGAGTCCCTACAGCTATTTTGTCAAGGAAAGTATTCACTGAGGCCATATAGTTATTTTTATTATTATTAAGTACTGATTACATTACAATTAGCTTACATTTGGAGGGGAGGACTCAAGTTAAAGGAGATTATTTACCAATTAATAATTTTCCAGACTCTCATCTATTTATTATAAAAAGTACATTGAAAATGTTAATGTGATAACATTAGGGTCACGCCTACACTAGCCCCCTCCTTTTTGAAGGAGCACTGTTATAGGAAGAAAGAGCTTTCAAAGTCCGGGGTGGGTCCTTTCGAAAGGTTTGCGGCTGCCATTATGCTAATGGGCTGCAGCATATTCATGGCAGCGCCTCATTAGTATCTTCCCAAGTCGCTCATTACCATACCCCTTCCGAAAGGGTAGCCTATAGGTATTACGTAGTATATTTGAAGATGAGCTTGACTGGGATTGTAACTTTTGATTTTTTGCTATCTGCTACCCCTTTGTATATAACAAGGCCTCCAACAAGGAGGAAACGTAGCATCATGTTTTGGGTTTACAGAAACATTGTTAACTACGTACCTCACCCTACTACTTCAGATATGTTTGCTGAGTTTGTTCCAACAACTGTGGTAAGCAGGCTATTAATAAAGCTGGATGGGTATCTTGCTGATACTAAAACAATGTGTTACCAAATTACAAAAGGATGGATATTATGTTTTCAGAACAACTGTGGTCATATTGCAAATTTCAGCTTTTTGGGGTACATGGATATCCTTGTAAGGGTTTGAAAAACCTATAATTTTCCATGCAGTATAGCTACGTTTACTTAGCTATATCATCACTAGCATTCTGAATAACAATTCATTTTAATAATCTGTTAATTGTGATGGCTAATAGATGGGACCATAGTTAATGCTGAATATTGAAAATTACTGCTGTTTCAGGTCACAAGTGTACTACTGGCAGAGGGGAAAGTCAATCTGATTTGCAAACTACAACCACTTTTTCACAGAATTAGTACAGGGTGGCACACTGCTTTGCAAGTACTTGGCCTTCTTGAACAGACACAATCATATGGAATATATTTAATAGTGGAACATTCAGTCATGAAACTGTTAACACTTATGTGGAATTTTACAATAGCAGCAGCATTGACTTCAGTGGAAGTACATGAATGGTTTGCAGGATCAAAAACTTAGCACTTTGTAAAGGCACAAAGACCATTCAGTGTATTCCAACTTACTTGTGGTCACATGTTTTTTCCTCACTACAAAATATATTTTAAAAAAACAGATTAAATGTTTAGATTAGAAAAGGTAATTGCATGCTTAAAACAATTTGTCTAATGGTTATTGTAAAAATACATTTTTAAATGAAATAGATACATTAACAAAGTTCAAGACTGCATATTGCATATGCATTTAGTTTTCATAATCTCTGAGAGGAAGCTATGTTATAATATGTGTAGCTTCACAAAGAACAAGCAGTCCTACAGCACCTTAAAGGCTAACCAATTTATTTGTTAGGTATTATGCTTTTGTGTTTTCTGTCTTCATTTTCTCCAAGACAATCCTATTGAACACTTTTTCTAGAATAGACAAAAAATGTGATGCCCCTCCAAGTTCTTTCATTCCTTTCTTGCATCGCCTTTCTTTGGAAGCTTGATAAGACACCCATATTTCCAGTATTGTGGAATCTCTTCAGTGTCTCAAAAAGATTATAGCTCATATTGACTGATGTCTCACTACCTGCCTTGATTGCTTCTGCAGGGATGCTGCAAGGACCAGGTGCTTTTCTACTTTTTCAGGTGAGCAATGGATTCTCTGATTTCTTTTCTTGTAGGTCTGTTACTGTTAATTTGTAGAGGCATATTTGCAGGTGGTAACTCTGGAAGTTCCATGTAGGCAGGGTGGTTCAGTATCTCTTCAAAGTATTCCTTCCATCTACTGTACAGCTCACTTGGGTTCATCAGCACACACCATTCCTAATCCTGTATTGGCTGATCCAATGTATGTCGTGACCCAGCTAGCTTCCGTGTGATGTCACACAGCTCTTTCAGGTTTCTCTGTTCTGCATCATGTTCCACTTCTTGTGCAAGCTTTTCCACAAAGTTCTTCGTGCCCCGTTTTACAGCCTCTAACTTCTCTGTTGGCATATGAATACAGTCTCTGAGCTTCCACCTCACTTGCTCTTGTTTTGCTCTTGTTGATTGCTGATTTTCTGTTCTTCCATTCCTTCATTTTCTCAGAGTTTCTGCTGTGATCCATTCTTTGTGACACCTCTTTCCCAATGTTTTATCACAGGTCTCTTCCTAGGCTGTGTTGGTGTCTTCCCAAATTTGTTCCATGTTAGCATCTTCTGGGATAGGGTTTGTCAGAAGTGCATACCTGTTGGACAGCTCCACCTAGAAACCAGCTCTTGTCTCTATATCCTTCATCTTCTCTGTGTTGAATCTCAATCCCGGCTTGATGGCTTTTGTGGTTTTACCTCTTGAGTTTGAATTTGAGTTTTATCATGACTAACTGGTGGTCTGAATCTACATCTGCTCCTCTTCTAGCGCAGACATCCTGCATCGATCTTCTGAAAGATTAGACAGCTCAGTGAAGAACAGGCAGGCTTCTGAAGCGAGAGATTGTGTGCTGATCTTTCATTGGTCCTATTAATGATAGGTGACTTCCATCCCCCCTTTTTTGTATCTTACCCATAAAAGTTCATTAACTAACAACTCTCAAAGTGATCACAGAACAGTCGCTTGAATGGAACTCCCCACCCCAATACATAACCTTTTTAGATTTCAAAAAAGCTTTCAACAGCATTGATAGATACATTTTGTGGAAACTGCTGCATCCCATCCAAAATTATTAACCTGGTCCATTCAACGTATGAACCTTCAGCATGCCAAGTTGTTCACAATGGTGTCTTGACGGAAACATTCAGCATATTCTCAGCAGTGTGACAAGGGTGCCTACTGTCACCTTTCCTGCTCTTGATCACAACGGACTAGATTATGAGAAGGACAGCAGGTGGCCATTCACTTTTCAAACAGCCAGAGGATGTTGATTTTGCTGATGATGTCACCCTCCTTTAACAGACATGGAAGAAAAGGTCACAACACTAGACAAAACTGCCTCAGTGACTGGACTGAGCATTAACAAGGGAAAGACCAAAACAATGAGGATCAACCAGTCCAACAATACCACCACCATGCTGGCAGAGGATGACGTGGAAGATGTGGAGCAGTTCACCAACTTGGGAGTATTATGGGTAGAAACAAAGGAACAGGCAACGATATTAATGCCAGGATAGTGAAAGTAACAGCTGCATTCAAGACTCTTTGTCCCATATGAAGTTCACAGATAGCATCTGTGATGACAAAACTGATCTTCAACACATATATGAAAAGTGTGCTCCTGTATGGATGCAAGACTTGGTGTACAAAACAGTGTTCAAATCACAAGCTACAGACATTCATAAGATGATGCCTGAAGTACATCCTTTGAAGTAAGTGGCAAGACTTTGTCACAAATGAGGAGATCTGGAAGAGAGCAGGACAAGAACTATTCGATAATCAATTCAGGAGAAGAAAGTGGGGATGGCTATGCCACACTCTCAGAAAACCATCATCCAGCGTAGTCCATCAAGCTCTCACATGGAACCCACAAGGAAAAAACAAAAGAGGAAACCTCTTACAATGTGGAGAAGAGCTACTGAAACTGAAAGACAACTGGGGTACTCCTGGAGTCAGCTAGAAGTTTTGTCTCAAGGCAGACTGAAGTGGGGATACTTGTAGATAACCTATGCTTCACTCGGAGTAGAAGGGATTAAGTCAATGTGCGTTTGTGGGTAAGACCTACCTCTTCATATCTGAGTAGAAAATAAAAATACACAGCTTACATAGCAGGGGGTGGGGTGGAGTAAGGAAGGAAGGAAGGAGGCAAAAAAACCTTTTAATTTACTTCTTCCGCTGGTCCTATTAATGATAGGTGAGTCCCATCCCCCCACTTTTTCATCTTACCCATGAAAGCGCATTACCTAACAAATAAATTTGTGAGTGTTTAAGGTGTTACAGGACTGCTTGTTTTTAGTTTTCATAAAAACATTACAAATTTAGGGAACAAAAGCCGTTGAGACAAAAATCATCTACTTTTCTACTGGAAAGATGTGGCAGAACCCTGGCTAACGTGCCTCAAATGTAGTTTGGAGGGGCCACCATTTGGGGTGAAATGGTATTTTGCTTCTCAATTATTTTTTTGTGGAGACTACCAAAAAGGCCATTAATTAGTATCAGTTGTAATAGGGATACTTCAGTTGGTTTTGTCTACTAGGAACTGGATCATTTCATATTGGCCAGCAAACAATAATGATTTGGGCATAAACTGTTTCACCTGGATTTTCATCAGTAATCTAGAGGAAGGGCTCAGTAAACTATGAGCAATTTCCTAACGCCCAATTTCTATCTGTTTACTAGTAAACAGCAGCAAAAAATGCCTAATAAATTACATAAAGCACATTGGCCACGTCTACATGAGTGGCTTTTCCCGGCAAAACTGGACTTTTGCTGGAAAAAAACAAAACAAAACCACAGACCATCTACATGACAAATGTGCTTCTTTGCAATTATTATACTTCTGCACGTTCAGGTATAATGCCACTCTCAACAGTGTTCTGTAGATGCTCTGTGGCTCTTTTGTCAACAGACAGGGCTTCCAGTTCACAGAGCAGCACAGTTTGCAGAGCTTCCGGTCAGCCATTCCGTCAAGAAAAGGGCCAGGCTCTTTCTATCTGCTTTTATATGTAGAGGCAGAAGCTTCTTGTGTAGACGTGGCAAGTTTTTGTTAAGATGAGTTCAGCAGGTTTACTATAAGAAAAATGGAACTTAAACATTTAAAACAAAGCTACAGACTAACACAGCTTTTTTGTTTCAAATATTGATGTTTCTGAGGTTCCTTTGTCAGTTTGCTGTCCTAAATAAAAGGAAAAAGTTAAAGTGTGGTATTATGAATCAAAGCACAATTCTTTTTAATGCCACCCTCATGTTTTAAATAACAAAACTGAGTCACACAAAAGAGAATCAGACGGTTCACCCTCTGGAAAAATTTTTCACGCCCCGATTTACTGTTTTCTTTTCTCCACAAATCAAAATGAAGGACATTTATATGGCTTCTGGACATGCACAGTGCACAATGCAATATCATATCATTTTCACTAAGGCCACAATAGGATCATATAGACAAGGAGGAGTAGATGAAGAAGAAGAGAGGTGGGTTATACAGAAGTCAGAGGACTACTTTTTAGCTGGATATACAACTGTACAAAGAAGAATCAATTCATGTGTCTTACGACTTATTTATTCAGAAAAACATCAATGTGGAAAAAAAATGAATGTGAATTTTAACTGAATATCAGTTTGTTAATTTCAATCAGACCCATATGATTTTAAACATCTCTGTGGTTATTACCATACCTGCATATTCATAAAACCAAGCCAGGCACTTCTTGCTTGAAAAATGTTCCTCTCCACTTATCACTTTACCAGAGACTTGCGATCTGCAATAGCTTATAAAAGTACACATACAAATATGTCTAAAATGTTATATTCATTGCTTCTTATGTTTAAAAAAAATGAAGTATTTGGAATTTAATAGAAAGTAGTCATTACTAGTCAGAACTACACCAAAAACGTGTTCATGAGCACTCAGAATACACGGAATTTGTTTCAATGGCAAAAACTTCACACAGGATTTAGAATTATGTAACTCCTCCATGGCAACATTAAAATCAGATGTGTCAAGCAAGAAAAGATGGTTCCAATCTGTAGGATGCTGAACAGATTTATCACCCAATAAAGAATTGCAAAATCCACTGGAAATTCAGTACTTTGCAAGCTCAGACCTTAATGGACAATCTTAACGATGTTCTGCAGAAAAGCATCTATCAATTTGAGATTTTAAAATAAAATAATTTGGAATAGAAACAGAGGCTATGTCTACACTAGACAGATCTGTCTACAGGAGTTACTGTTGGAAGAGATATAGATGTGCCCAGTGAGTCTTATTTATTTCCTCTCCTCATATTAATATATTTAATTTTTAAAACAAAACAAAGCCTACTGGTCCTAATGCACAACATCAGAGCATACTAACTGGTAACCTTTTGTCATGTGCTATGCCTGCACTAGAGAGTTTTGCAGACAAAACTGAGGTTTTGTAGACAAAACTTGCAGAACATTTACACACAAAATGCATTTTGTTGACAGAAACTATGGACAAAAAAGCTGTGTAGGTGCTCCAGGGTGCCCTTTTGTCAACAAAGCAGATCAAAAGATTGATCCGCTTTTACATGTAGACAAGATCTGTTGACAGATGTTTTGTCAGAACATCTCTCCCTACAGTAACTTCTATAGACAGATGCTTCTAGTGTAGATGCAGCCATAGTGAAAACTACCTTATCCATACAGTTTTTTTTGCTAGTTTCTAATGCATGACAACCCCTTACTTGTCACACTGTAACTACTAATCTTCCTTATTAATTTGTGAGAATACTTTCAAAGACTTCTTTAAAGTTCAGATAACTTCAGCCAGTTTAGTAGTTCTCTTCCACTTCCTATTTTACTGATGTGTTCAAAAAAATTCTACCAGATAAGAGAGGCACAATTTCTCTCTACAGAAAGCATACTGGTTAGTACCTAGCACTTTATGTTTAAGTGGGTAATTTATAATGTTCAATTATTGCTCAGATTTGTTTATCTGGTACTGAAGCAAAAGTGGCCTTTGGAAAAGGACAACTGTAGATACTCAGAAGACCTCTGGTCTATTTGTTTTAATTAAATGCTTCTTATTGCTTTTGGGCATTTTTGGCTTCCCTGTGTATGGGGATGGGGGGAGGGAAGGGTCAGGGAGAGGGTGAACCCTGTTGGCCTACTCCCTCCCTACCCTGGAGATTAAGGATACTGTGAAGTCTCATCTCCCAGACCTAAAAATTAGCAGTAGCAATGCAGCGAACAAGACCACCAATACTGGGAGCAATCCAACCTCTGCAGTAAATGTCGTCATTACGCAAAACAGGAGACAAGAAGTAGGGTTGTGGTTGCCTCCTCAAGCTTGTTGAATAAACCAAACACGGAGGCCATGCCACAACATGCAAGGTTTGTCTGTGATCCCATTATGTTGAGCTGTCACTGTACCACGTGCTGCACTGAATGAAGGGCTGCACCACCCTGCTGCAAAACTACACCCCCTGTTAGAGCAACTCGGTGACATGTGTTAACATGCCATGACATAATGGGATGTCAAGTGACGTCACGACTTGAAGACACATGTTGCTAGGCCACAACACGCTTCAGGTCTCCTCTGAACTGTGACTACAGGGCACGGTGCCCCCACCCCCGCGTATCCTCAGCACGTGCCCCTTGTCACCGTACAGCTCCGACACCCCGCTGCCCAGCAACGCCGCAGCCTAGCGACGCCGCAGCGGGGACCCGGGGGGCGGAGACACGGTACCTGCCCACTTTGCATTTCTTGAGGCCGGTCTCTTCTGGCACCGACGCGGATTTTCTCTTCTTCTTCACCGGCATCTTCCTGCCTCAGGGAGCAGGCGGGGCCGCCCCGCTGCAGGCAGCCGGGCCCTCAGGCGCAGCCCCCCAGGGCACAGCCCCAGGCGCCTCCGGGGGACGGGGAAGGGAGCCCCGTGTTCCCCGCCCTCACCAGCCGCCCGGGCCTCGTCACTGGCGGCCGCTTCTACCCCGGCGGGGAAAGTACGTGTCCCGCTACGGCGGGGAAGGAAGGACCCAGCAGCCCGACCCGGACACAAGCCGGGAGCAGGAAGTGACAGCAGCGCGGGGGCGGGGCTAGCCGTGGGGGGCGGGGCTGAGACACCCACTCGGGCATGCGCGCGCGCGCTGCCCTGAGCCCCTGGGTAGGGCTCTGGGTCTTCACCTGCAGGTGCGCGCGTTGCCACCTCCGGTGTCCTGCCCTAGAGGTGTCCCCGCACGCCTGTCCTAGGAGCAACGTCCTTTGGCGGGACAGATGCCTCCCTCTTTCCCGACTCTGGGGCTTCTGGGCCGCTGGTTGCCTGCTGCAGGCAGGGACCTGTCCCATAAACACGCATCAGGTCCGTCCCTGACTCCAGCAGTGAGGGCAGGGCAAGTCCCGCGGCCGGATCCCCGCTCCCCCGCCGAAGGCGGACAAGCCCCTACCCTGGTCCCCCGTGGGAGCGTTGGGCAAATCGCGGGCAAGCCCCGTACCGTGTGCGGGGACAGCCCAGGTGTGGGGTGCGCTTTTTCACCCCTACCCCCGCCATATTAAAGCCCTTGACCAGAGCATCTGTAGCCCCAGGGGTGTTGGGTGAGGGGTGGAGGTGGCCACGACGGTTCCAAGTTGTTTTTCCTGTTTTTGCTCGTCCACCCAAGTGTCCCTAGTCTGCCTACAACACTGAGTGCAAAGGAGGCTCCTGAATCCTTCAGTCGGGATGAGAGCTGGACAAAGATAAGACAAATTGTTTCCAAACTTTTTGTCTGGAAGCCAGTGGAGTTGCTGAGACACTCTAAAGGATGAAATCCTTCACTTGCTACATGTGACAGCCCTTAGAAGCGATGGGGATCTATTAGTGAAGTTCTTTTTCAACTTTTTTTTTCATTTACTGACCCTACAAATTTTAAAATGGTGGCATTAACCCCTTTTGGAGATCTTAGCCTCCATAGCCTCCAGACCACCAGCTGAAAACTGCTGTTATGTGTAACGATAGCATTTTGCAGATACCATAGACCAGGGGTCTGCAATCTGCTGCTTTGGAGCTGCATGTGGCTCTTTAAGGACTTCTTTGTGGCTTCCAATGCTGTAATTGCAAAGTTTTTTTTAAAGTCCCTCCTTATTATTATTGATACGTGGTGTGTGATTAAAGCCCAGAAATGAACAAATCTTATCTAAATAGCAAATGGTATATTATTTCCAAATGTTGAATAACTCCCCCTTTATAATGTGCTGTGTAGTATGGGAGATAATACTGTATCTGTGTTTTGATCATGTTGCAAATAAAGTCTTGATTTCAAAAAGGAAAAGGAAGCTTGTGGGACTCCTACTCTGGAAGGCAGCAACATTTGTCTGCTGGAGGGCAATATGCATTTTAAGAAAGAGGACTGAACCTAAATGTGAAATAACATTGGCATAGTTAAAATGGGGTTGGAATAGCTTAAAAAAAAGAGGAAAATCAAAGATGAAAACAATTTTAAACCAAATGGACCCAATTCTTTCCATTTATATAGAGTTTCACTGGGCTCCCTTTGTCTTATTTACAATGAGAAATTCACCAACAACAAAAAATGTAGCCTCCAGAGAACATGTAAAAAGTTTGCCAATGTCCTGCTGTAAACATGTTTTATAAATCATTGTGTATTCACTGTTCTTAAAATAGGTGTTACAAAAAGTATGGTTTGGTGTTCCTTATTTAGAACTGTCTCATATTCACACACGTTGTGGCTCTTGCATTACTGCATTTTTTACTGGGGAAAAAAATGGCTCTTCTTGCTATTTTGGTTGCCGACCTCTGCCATAGACCAGTCTCTGGACCCCCAAGACTCCAGAGACGACAGATTGACAACCACTGTACTAGACAAAGGGAACGGGAAGCTGGTAGATGAGTGATTTTCAACCTGTGGCCCATTTCCTGCCCAGTCAATACATAGCTAGAGGCCATGTGACCAGTGTTCCTTCTAATTTTTATGTCCACATGTGGAATGAATTTTGTTTTATGCATAGGAATGTGGAAGCAAGAATCTGAGGAATGTGTTCTTTACAGATCACTTACATGGAAGGGGAAGAGTTTCAGAGTATATATGTAAATAAATAGTTGCTTTGTTAGCAAGACCTGAGGGATAGCAGATGAAGCAGTGGTGTTTTGCCTATTGTAAGCAACTTGTTGTAAGGCCACAACTTATGTTATCACCCAGTGTAAGAACTGTGGAATATCACAATACTTTAGGTTATTGAGGGGATACAAAGCAGTTATCACTACTGTGTACGACGTGGATAACACAGGGCTCCCCTCAGCATGTGGAGCAGAAGTGGGAGAGCGGGGAATGGTTGAACTAGGTTGGAGTCTGCTAGCCCTGCAGCTAAAAGTGTGGTTTAACTAATTCTCCTGCCCTCCCTGTTCAAAGACAGAACTAAAGTCTAGAGCAATGTTGGTATCTCTAGTTATTCTGTGAGAATCTATCCTGGTGGAAACAGATTCTCGTGGCTAGGCTGAGAGCTAAAGTCACTAGCAGCTGAAGTCATGGAGAGCTGAAATCACAGCATTTGGTCTAGAACCAAACCTACAAAGCAGTGGACAAGCAGCTGGCAGGGGTAGTTGGTGGAGAGCAGCAGGAGCTGAGATGGAGGTACATTCTGTAAGTGGGATTGTGTGGGTAAAGAGCTCTAAACCAGGGACCTGGCTCAGCAGTCTCTGGGATCGGTGCCTTGCTTGATGGGGTTCTCCTTTCCTTTGTTTAGTCATACTGCACATGTCACCGTCTAAATTTATGTTAGGTTATTGTTACTAAACAAGCTGTTTCTATCTCAGACTCTGTGCTTGTGAGAGGGGAAGAACTGACTTTACAGGCACCCAGCAGGTAGGGTGAGATTGTTCCAGGTTACTGGGTGGGTGCTTGAGCCAGATGGTTGCATTATTGACAGAATCCCCTAAAAATTGAACTTGGCCCTTCTTTCCATCACCTGCCATTAATAGAAGGGTTACACCTATAAGTATGTTACTGTTATTATGTATGTGTATTCATACTAATATACTGATTAATAAAGTTTTTACATTCTACATATTTTCTGACGTGCCAAAAGTTTTTTTATATGAACATAACCAAAATTTCCATTGGTTTGGATTACATTAGATAAGTTTGGACCCTGCTAATTGCTGCGAGGAAAAGTGTGGCCAGACCTAAAAAGTTTGCTCACCTGTTTTAAGATGCCACAGGACTCCTATATTTATGGATACAGACTAACACCCTACCCATCTGCTTAGGATGACCATCCATCCTGTTTCTACTGGACAGTCCCTTAATTAGGATGTCTCACGTGTTCCAACTTTTTTTAAGAAAATGGGCAGATTGTCCTGTATTTTGTGGGGATCCTGTTCTCCCATGCCCTATGCCTCAGCACTGCAGCTCTTGCTGCAGAGGAGGTCCTCTGTGGGGCAGCTGCCCCATTCCCCTGCACTCCATGGTAGCAGCTCCTGCCTCATTTCGTTGGTGCGCACACCTAGGTGAAGCAACTCCTGCTGCCAGGGACTCCTGTGATATGGTAGCTGCTGCACTACCTGATCGCCCCTGTTGGTAGGCTGCAAGGCCCCGACTCTCAGCAACCCCATTCCAGAAGTTGCAGACCCTCTATCCTCTGCTCTCCCTCCTTGGGAGGCTGTGGATACCCCATCCCTGGTGGCTCACAGTGGGTCAGCAATCCCCATCTCCTAGGAGCCTTGACACACGACAACAGCCCCCCCCCCCATCCCTGGAGGCCCGTGTCCCATATTTGCTATAGGGCAACGCGGTCACCCTACCCCAACACTCGTGCACGTAGCACTTTAGCGGGGGGGGGGGGGGGGGGCAGGCTAACATTTTAAAGGAGGCGAGCAAGCTGCAGGAGAGGGCGGCGGGCTAAGGCGGCACCCGAGCAATGCTCAGGGTTTGCTAGAGGGCAGGCCACACACCGCGGGACGCTGGGGTGGGCGGAGAGCGAGGTTGGGGCTAGCGCTGCGGCCTGCGTGCGCTGCCCACTACAACGAGACAGCCCAGCGTAGCGGGACGGCGTCCCAGCCTTGGCCTTGCGCGTAGGCGCCGGGCGGGGAGGTTATCTCCCATCCCGCCCTGTGCCGTGGAGCCCACGGCGGACTGGAGCCGCGGCGCGGTCCCGACATCCCAAGCTGAGCGCGGCGAGCGTTCCGCGGTCCCGCGCCGCCATCTTCGGTCGCCATAGTGACGGGCCCTGGCAACACGGGGACGCCAGGCGCTGCTAGGCCTCTCCGCGAGCCTGTGGATGAGCCGCCGTCGCACGGAGCCCCCGGTCAGTTCCCTGCCGCTTCTGAGTGAGAGCCCCGCCCTTGCGGGCTGCCCGCCACCATGGCTCTGGTTGGGGAGGGCGACAAGAGGAAACGCTTCATAGCGGTCACCGCAGCAAACTATTTCGGCCTAGCACCGTCGACCGGGCCCACCGACCCGGCCAGTGCGCTTGCTACCAGCCCCCAGCTGGCCAGCTTCCTGGATGACGGCAACGAGTTCCTCCTCACGGTGCAGCACGCCGGCACCCAGCTGGCTGCGTCCAACAAGGTAGGTGCTGGCCTGGTGTGAGCATCTGTGCAACACGTGTGTGCCGAGGTGTGCAGAGTGTGGGCACAAGCATGTGACACTGTCCCCGTGTGGCATATTGCACACTAGGCCCCGTGGTTTGCATGTGTGCCTGCGCCGGCAAAGCAGGTCACACGCTGGAGGTCAGAGCCAGCATGGAGCAAGGACACCATTTCATTATGGGGTGGGGAAGGGGTGGTTCTGGTGTGTGATCTGCCGTCCTGGTGCTTGCGTGGACCATGGGCTCTGGTGTGGCATACAATGTGACGTGCAGATAGGGGCATCTGCAGAGCACAGGCCATGTAGTGTGACATACTGTTCTGGAACCTGTCTGTCTCTGGACCATGGACTTTGGTGTATAATGCGCTGTCTTACACTGTGACATATTATCTCATTGCTGTGAACCATGCAGAGCACAGGTTCTGGTGTGTGACACACCATCCAGGAGCCATTACCCATATGGACCATATTCTGGTACGCACCATGTAATTCTGGTGAGTGCGCATGCCAACAGCACCATTTTGGGAATGAAGGGGGCAGCAGCCGTACGTACCAGGATGCTGGCTGCTCTTCTTCCCAGTCCCATGACTTGAAGTACACGGGCTTGTGTGGACAGCTAGTAGTGATAGGCATGCAAACAAGCTAAGAAGAGCAAGCGGTGTCCTGGTATGCAGGGCTGCTGCTCCTCCCTGTCTCCACCCCCAACTCTGTCCTGAAATGGTACCCGTGGTCCATGTTGACCCTGTACTCTGGTGTATGATCTGCTCTTCTGGTGTAGGCACACATAGAAACGATGGGGTTTGGTGTGGAAAGTGCGACAGGTTTAAAACAAACAAAAGGAAGTGTGTTTTCACATAATACTCATCCAGCTTTTGGAACTAGTTGCCAGGGAATGTTGTGAAAGGCAAAATCGTAGCTAGGGTCAAAAAGGAATTAGGCAACTTCATGGAGGATAGGTTCATCTGTGTCAGTTAGCCAAGACAGTCAAGGATGCAGACCTGTGCACTTGGTGTCCCTAAATGTGCACTCTCAGATGCTGTGGCTGGAGAATAGCAGATGAAGAGTTTGAAATTGCTGTGTTTTGTTCATTCTCTCTGAAGCACTTAGCGCCAGCTGATGTAGGATGTTGGGCTACATGGGTCATAGGGATCTGACTTAGTTTGATTGTTCTTATATAGTCTATGGTCTTTGCTGTGTAAAACACCATTCCAGTGTGAGTTTCCCTGCACGTCATGGGCTCTGATGTGTGATGTGCCATTCCAGCACTAGTGTGTATGGAGACCAGGTGGTCTGGTGTATTGCATGGTGTTTCTCTTTTACTTCTAGTAGAGCCTCAGGTCCTAGTGTGTAACATAGAAATACATTCTGTCTCACTGTGAATGAGTTTGCATGCTACTAGGTCTGGTGTGTATGTAATGTGAAGCTTCAGTGTATGCAGAAACCATGAAACTCATTGTACAGTGTTCAGTGTGAGTGGTAACATCTTTGCAGGGTGGGGAGGAGGATATTTTATCTCTGAATAGATCATGGGGCATGATGTGACTGGTATGCTCCAGGGGGAAGTTTACACACTGATCATATGGTCCAATACATGACACATTACAACAACTAAGGCTTGTGTAGACCACTGAGCCCAGTGTTTGGCATGCTAACTAATGGAAAGCAACTTTCTATGCAGAGTGCTCAGTTTAATGTTCATCAGGTGCAATTCTTGCCAACATTAAACTGTTGGCAAATTGCTTTTGTTGTCCTCAGTTGCAGTAAATGTGGGTACCGCTGACAGAGCACTTAGTTAATTTTATCCAAAACATTATGCACGATAATATCTTGCAAAACAAGTAACTTACATGATTGAGTAAAAAGGGTGTCTACTGTACTGTACACTAGGAAGAGAAAATAGAGTGCCATAGAGTTTTGTGCTATGTGCTGAATGTCAGCGTTCTGCATATTATAGCTAATACTTCATTCCTGATTTGTATTGTAGACCTTGTCTGTCTGATTTGTGATAGGAAGTTAGAATAGACTGACAGTTTTATTTCTTCTTCTCTTGTTTTGGTTGGATTGATAGAAACTTTAGTTAAACAAAGGGGTTTCTAGCAAGTGGGATGGATTGGGGAGTTGGGGAAGGTTTTTGTCAGTGCAGAGGGAATCCTACTTTGTGAGTTGAAAATTACAGCTTTCAGAGAAAAGATTGAACTTACTACCCAGAGAACAACATGAAATATGAAGCGAGGGCTCACTACCAGAGTCGAGAGCAAGGGTGGGCAGTAATTTTTGATGAGGGGTACTCCATGATTTTGGTAAGTGGTCAAGGGCTGCACTTTTTTATAGAGGTGGTGAGCAACAGACTGGGGTGCAAGAGACAGTGGGAGGTCTGAGAGGGAGTTTGGATGAAGAAGGGGATTGTGCCCTGGAGCAGGGTATTGGATTGCAGGGTCCAGGAGGAGGTGCAGGAGAGGATTCTGGTTGAGGGGGAGGCATAAAAGAGGGGATGTAGGGTCTGGGAGGGAGTTGGGGTGTAGTCCTAGAAGTGAAATCCATGGTTTCTCTGACTTGGGCCAGCAGTCCCAGCCCTGAGGCTGTTCCATGTGACTGTCTGCGTTGGGGGGTGGAGGGTGGGGAGGGCTTACTGCTCCCACCCCCAGCTAAATCTCTAAGTTTGCATTGGCCAGAAACCAGCCAGTGGGAGCTGAGAAATTGTGCTGAACTGTCCGTACAAAAATCTCTCAGTTACCATTGTTCAGTTTTGTGTGACTGGCCAATAGGAGCTGAAATATTTTACTGGGGCTGGGGCAGTCCAGTTCTCAGCTCCCATTGGTCTATTTCCAGCCAATAGGAGCTGAGAGAGTTTCCTGAGTGGGTGGGGCAGTTCTTGAAGCCCCACTCCCTGTAACCCTAGGTGTCTGCTGCAGGCTGGATTAAAAGGCTTGGCGGGGGCCAGAAGCACCCTCAGGGCCTAACTTGCCTGCCTCTGGTCTAGAGGCAAATTCCTTGTTGTCAGTGTGTCTCACGGAGCTGCTCCATTTTTCATTTAGTGTCTGTTTTGTAAGTGTCTGATAAATTTGAGACTTCCTTCTGGTGATCCTCTTCTGCCTGTTAGAAGGGGAAAAATTCTTTTCCCTCCTAAACCTAGACTCTTGGCTTCTGTGAAAAAGTTGGGATGTCTGCTACTCTCCTGTTTCCCAACCACTATTTTACGTATTGTTTTCTGAGAATAGGTGCATTGCTTGCCTCAGCTGTATGCAGGTTTACCAGCTAACTGCACTATGAAATTGACCTGACTGTTGTGTTACTACTGCTGTGCATCCTGTATTAGGTGACAACATTGAAACCAATGAGATTTATATCAATTTCACTCTCCTATTGTTTGGGTAGTCTATGAACAGCTGCAGAGGTTTTGGAGCTGTTTATCTGCACACCATGAAGACAGCATAGATTTACATTTGGAAAGTTATCTTCAAAATCATTAAAGGGTGCAAACTGTTTCTTTTAACCAAGCTTAAATTCTGATGTGATATCTTGTGGGGTGTGTTATGTTTGACCACTTGTACTCCAGTTGCTTGACACTGGAAGGTGTGGAAGTGAACTTCTCAATCCCTGAATAGTATAAATAACATGGTTACCTGAAGATAAAACAGTTATGGATTTTTTGACAACTTTTTTTTTTTAATCCAAAACATTCAAACCATTTTCTGTCCAGCTCTACTTATAATGCAGAGGCTGTTTTAAGTGTTTAATTTTGTATTACATTTCAGATTCATGGTCAGACCAATATAAATATAATGTGAAGTTTTGAATTTAAATACAGTAGTACACATCAAATATGAACAGAATGTTTATCACATCAAGTAACATGAGACGTTGCAATTAATTGTTTCCTTGCTCTAAATTGTATAGAGAGTGGAAGGAAGGAGTGTGTGTGTGTGGGGGGGGGGGGGGGGGGGAATTCTGTGATTTTCAGTTGATTTTTTTTGGAACCTTGTGTTTTTATCATTATAGATTGAAGCTGGTGATTCAAAAGATAAAGTATTAGTATTCTTTAAGCTGCGACCTGATGTTATTACAGAAGATAATCTTCATAGTAATATTCTTGTGTCATCTATGTTAGATTCACCTATTAATACACTTTATCAAGCAGTACGACAGGTATTTGCACCAGTATTACTAAAGGTAAGTAATATACCATTACAGATATTTTTACACATTAAAAATGTGTACTTATCAATTACATTCCTGTATTTTCAGTATTAATCTTCCCCAACCAGTGTTAATTGTTCTCTTAGTTGTAATTTGCTTTTCTGTTAGCTTTAAAATTAAAATACTTACAGAGGACTTAAGGAATGTCCAATTTATTTAAGCTCCAAGTTAAAGGAGGCATTTTACGGCAATCTTTACATAAGTCTCTGTCATTTTTATATGTGTACCAGGTATTGCCTCAAATTCAACATCAGAACTGCACAAACCATTATGGCTATTTTATGTGGTAAGCAGGTGTGCTGGATTCCTAAACTGACTTATATGACTCTGTTTTCCATTGTGCTGGTAGATTTTGTCAGTTTAATTCCACTATGTGTCAGTTGGAGAATTGACCATAAAGGGCTAAGTCATGTAAGTTTTGCATAATTGAGGACTTGCATAGTTTGACACAGGGATTGTACATGGTAGCAAGTGCATCTTACGTGTGAAAATGTAAAAGCTAAACTGAGAACTGTTAACTTCTAAAATGATTCCTCTTTTTCCTATTTGGTGATATTAAAGAGACTTGCTTTATTTAGTTTTTAACACTTTCTCTCTCATGGGTATATTTCTTTATCTTAACGAAAGAAATTTCAGTGTTTCATTGTTGCCAAGCTCCAGGTTTTCTGTCATACTTCTATTGTGATTTCAGAAGACCACAATAATCTTTGCTGTTCATTGTAACCAGCAATTCTTAGCATATGAGTAAATTCCATACTGGGTTGACTCAGTAGAGAATGATGAAAGAGTATTTGTTTGCAGCATCCTTTTGCATCTGTTAATTCATGTCTTGCAGTCGCTTTCTGAGCTGTAGGTCAAGTTATAATCAGTAAAGAGTTTTTTAAAAAAAATTATTGACATGATATGGTTCAGTGTTTTTGATTTGACCAGCCTGTAAAGAATTCAGATGCTCTTCCCTAAACATAAGGTGCATTCCCTGTTCTCTTCCTCCATCAGATGAAAATTGTTATACAGGAATTATTTTATTTTTGAAAAAAAGATAATAAGAAAATGATAGCATTCTAACATGATTTTTATTGCTTGGAAACTTTGTTGTAGGATGAGAAGTGGAGCAAGGAGTTTGATCCCAAACTCCAGAATCTTCTGAGTGAGCTAGAGATTGGTTTGGGTACTGTTCTTAGAAGATCAGATCCTAATTATGCAGGAACCAAGTTCCGTGAAGATGATGTGCGTGGTATGTACTATAATTGTTTCTTTTATAACACAGTTTATATTAAAAATGGATTATCTTATTTGATTTGTGAATTCATGTCTCTATCATGTGGGTGGTTTAAATAAATCAGAATATCTCTTGAACAGTTGTGAATACTCTTGTGAGCTAGGAATTGAGGGCACCAAGTATGTAGCACAGGGGTGTCCAACCTTTTTTCATTGGGGGCCACATGGCAATTTTTTACATGTTCTGGGGGCTGAACACAAAATAGCCCCAAATTGCCACTCCCGCCCCCAGCCTTAGACCCCTCTGCAGCCCCAAACTGCATCCCAAACATTGTGGCCATTAAACCAATTAAATCAAGAGCTACGCTTTTAGTATGGCAGGCAGGAGGAGCCAGGCGGCAGTGGTGTGAGCAGCAAATGGCTTCTTAAATAGCTACAAGTGGCTTGGAGCCTCCCAGTGGCCTTGTGAAAATGGTGGCGCCACCAGAGTTGCGGGCCGGATAGAAAGGCTCCGTGGTCTGGATTCTGGCCCACAGGCCATGGGTTGGACATCTCTGATCTAGCAGAATTGAGCCTTAATATCAAACTGATATCACACTTAAACCTAAAAGATGAAGCATAATTATATAATTCCCATTCCCCCAAAACATTTCTATTTTTAAGTGTTTTACCTAAAGCTATTTTGATATTATGCATTACATTTGAACAATGTATTTAAGTGCTTTCTGTTTTGTGTTTGCAGCAATACTTACACCAAATGATGAGTTTCAGTTCTGGACAGAGCGTGCTCATCGTGGAAGTAAATCATGTAGCAAAGAGAGAGCCTCTTATTTTAGAGATCTGTTTGAAGCAATTGCAAGAGTATGTTTTTTTTTTTTTTTTCTTTTATTTATTCAGTGATGTATTTATATCAGACTTTGAAAAGAATTTACTCAACTTGTGAAATTGTATGAAGTACAAAATCTTGGGCAATATTCTTCTTGTAGTTTCTCTACTGCAGCTCCCACTTACTTTAGTGGGGGTTGCTCAAGTTTAATTCAGAACACATTGTAGTGCCTTCAGTCCTAAAATGTGCCTTAAAGATATTAATATAACAAAAGAACTGCAAGAAGATTGTCATCTGAAAGTGGGATGACGATAAATAATAACTCACACACAAGATGTTGATTGTGTGCTCTGCCCTGCAAAGTGTTCAGCACTTGAAACATTTTACTCACGTGAATTATCCCACAGAAGTCAGAGAAACTATTCACATGAATGAAGTTATTCACATCCTTATTTTTTTGGCAGGATGTGCCATATGTTTTTAAGTTTTAAAATAAAGACCTGGCATATCTGTAACAGCAAAATGCCTCAATTAACAAACACGATTGAATATATTCAAAAGAATTTAAATATTTCTATTCCATCAGTAACACAGCCAAGTTATTTTAAAATGTATTTTATTTCTAGGATTATTACAACTTGGAAAATCTCTCCTTATTTGAAGTTGTGGATTTAGTGGAGACTACTCGGGATACTGTTGATGATGTATGGAGACAAACAGAACATGACCCCTTTCCACAGTCACGCATGCAGAATCTTTTGGATGTCATAGGTAAAGCTGGGGGTAGAAATGATCATATGTTTTCAAATCAACGGTATAGATACTTTACACCCAGAAGTCTTAAAGGACCTAACTCAGGAGTTCTCTGAAACACTATTGTTAATTTTAACAAATCTTTAATGTCTAGTGTAGGCACAGCCTGGGAAAATCCGAAGGACTGGAGGGCTGCCAGTAGAGCTTGACTGTTTAAAAAGAGTAAAAGGAATGGTTCATGGAGCTGTTGACTAATTAACCTGACATTTTTAGGCAAAATAATCTAGGACTAATACTAAAGAATTTGTGGTTAAAAATATAATTACAGTAGGGTTGCGACATTCATGAGGGCTTGGTGTTGAAAACCCTTGCGAATGTTTAATTTTTGCGAATACCGAATACCAAATACCTGCTGGGGCAAAGAAGGAAACTTCGTGGGCCCGCTGTGGGTTCCCACCCCAGATGTCCCTGGCTCTCAGAGCCTCCCTGCATTGCTCTCTCCCTGCAGGCGTGGGCATCTGGGGGAGCGGAACTTGGTAGGCTCCTGGGCTTTGATGCCATGGGTGGCTCTGGGCAGCAGTGCAGGGAGATGGAGTCCGGCAGCTGGGCTATGGGGAGCCAGCCAGCGGTCAGGCCATGCCCCTGGCCAGAAGTGGGGCTGGGTGCTGAGCTCAACAAAGGCTGGGCAGATTACCAGCACAGGTACCACGGCCCTGCGCCCCAGCCTCGCCCCTGCCCTGCTCTGCTGTGCCAGCATCCGTGGGGGATATGGGATCCCTGGCCCAGTGTGTGTGTGGTGGGTAGGTCTTCTGCTTCCACACCCCCACCCCCGCCATGTCAGTGATTCCATGGGGGTCCCTGCAGCAGTAACTGTGGCTAGCATGCTGAAATAAGAGCTGTTTGGAAGCTCACTCTGCCTGCCTAGCCTGGCACAGGAAAGTGAAACTGACTCCTCCAGATGCTTACAAATAATTTAATTTGTGATTGTTAAATTTGCGAATGTTGTGACCTGCTTGTAATACAAGTCAATATGCTTTCATCAAAAGTATTGTCAGATAAATCTATTATATTGGCAACTATGTTGATATAGTATACTTAAATTTCTCCCAGGCATTTTATTGAATACGATATGACATTATGACTAAAACCTTGAATTATATGGAACCAATGGGGCACACTTTGGATGGATTAAAGCTAGGGTCACTGACAGCTCTCAAGACATCAGTGAGGAGGGCCATTTTTTGTGGGGTCTTTCAGGAATAAATTCTTGGTCCAAAGCTATTCAGTATTTTTAAATCAAAGATTTAGATGATGATATAAAATCTTTGCTGGTAAACTTTGCAGATGACATGAAGACTGATGAGGTAGTGCACAATGAGAGAGGCATGTTATGGTTACAGAGATATGAGTATGCTTAAATCAAGGGTGGGCAACCTGTAGCCCACTGGGGCACTATTTGTGGCCCATGGACTCCTGCCTGATTCTCTTCCTTATGTACCTCTCACTTTTCTTGGGTGCCTGGTGATGGCTTAAATGGTCACAGTCCAACAAAATGTATTGAAGAAGAGCTAGATTCAAGGTAATGTGTCTGGGAGCAAATAATGAAGTGAATACCTGCAGGAGGGGGACTGTCTTGGAAAGCAGTGAAGGACTTAAAGAAGTATCTTGAGAGCAGTATGGATATCCATGTCATTGTGGATCATAGTGCAATACTGTGGCAAAAAAGCTTAATATGATCATTGATTTATACACTGAAGAATAAGAAGTAGAAATATGGAAGTGACTCTGTCATTACATACACAGCATTGGTAAGACCAATACTGGACTACTGTGTTCAGTTCTCCACACTTCAAGAATGTTGTGGAAATACTGAAGAGTCTTAAGCTACGTCTACACTATGAGGTAAATTAGAATTTATTAATATCGATTTTTGTCATTCTGGAATTTATAAGTTCAAATTTAACCATCCTCACTTCCCACGTGTTCCTCACAAAGTCATGTCATTGCTGACACCCTCAAATTGGCTAACATCGACTGTTGCAGTAGTGCATTGTGAGAAGCTACACCACAGTTTCCTCATCACTGTAGCATACTGGGTATGCTTGCTGGTCTTGACATCATCTTCCTACAGTGCATTTTCCTGATCCCTGGAAATAATGCAGGGACCCTCAAAGTTAGAAGAAAGAGGATAGAAAAGTCTAGGAAAAAAGAACTTTTGGTTTTCCCCCCACAGTAGTAAGTTGCCAACACAGGTGCAGTGACTATATGCTTGCTTGGCCATCCACTGAGTGTCCCACATCCCATCATTGCACGTGATCCTTGCAAATAATACAGGGACCAAGATGGTATTTTAAAGTGAGAAGAAAGAGGATAGAACAGTGTAGGAAAAAAGAAATTTTGGTTTCCATGTTCATTATATTGGTGTTGGGGAGAGTCTTTGGCTTTCTGGTGCACTATAATGCTTCCATGCAATGACTGTGTTCTCAACTGGCCATCCAGTGAGTGTTCCACCTCCCATATTTGCATGCATGTGATCCCTGAATATAATACAGGGGCCCGGACTGTATTTTAAAGTGAGAAGAAAGAGGATAGTTGAGGAAAAAAGAATTATTGGTTTCCCGCCTCTCTATATTGCTGTGAAATTAGGCCCAGTGGCAAAATGTTTACAAAAGAGAGAAAGTAATATAGAAGATAACGGTTTAAATCATGTATGTTCTGTAAAAGATATCCCCAGAAGAACCTTTGCTAAGGTAGTTTTGGAACAAAAGAGAACAACAAAGAAATAATGTCACTGTAGGTGTAAAACTGATGGTGGAAGCTCCAAATCTCATTGACTGGAGACGCCAGCTTGTGTTTCTGGGGGTGGAGGGGGGGCAAGTGCTGAGGGTACAGTTAACATGGTCCCTTTGTGGGGAGTCAGCCCCCCGCCCCCAGCTCATGAGACTTCCCCCTGGTGGCAGTAAGCCCCTCTGTATCTTAGCCGTGGGGGGAAACTTCCCCTTGGCGACAGCAAGCCCCAATATGGGTGTGTAGGGGTTCAGTGGGGGAGCCAGTTGAAGTGGTCCTCCCCAAATATCTTAGCCGCAGTGGGAGGCTTCCCCATGGCAGCAATAAAACCCCCAGAATCTTAGATGCTGGGGTAGATTTCCCCACAGTGGCAGCAAGCCCCTGAATATCTTTTCTGCTCTTGGAGCCCTAGACGCGTGACTAGCAGCATGGTCAGCACCAAATGGCAGGCACATCCTTTTATTGGGTTGGGAGCTACCCATGTGATGTGGCAGAGTGCGGGAAAGACTCAGATTATGTAGCACCGGTGGGGCAGGGAAGGCGGTTCACACACAGATGTAAACAGCTAAGAAGTTTCTCGGCATGTTATGCAAGCATGACCCTCACCATAGCGTTGTTGACATGTGGTAATGGTGGGGCAGTAGTTGGTTCCAGCCAACGCAGAAAAAAATAACATGTAGAGAGAGAGTCACAAACTCCATGCAGGGACTATTTGAATGGGCAGATGTGCTCACAACACTAACAGCAAAGAAAGAAGGACATTTCTCAGGCTGTCATACTAATATGAGCCCACAGCCAAAGGCTCGCTGCTCCTGCTTGGAAATTCACGTTTTTCCTGTCACTGGAGAGCAGCGGCCAGAGCAGAGCACTGAGGGACGTTGTGGTTTACGTATGGGACACCTCTGGAGGCTAATGAATTTAGTTTTAAGATGTGGCACTTCCACACGTGCCTTTAATTGAACTTCTGAATTCGAGCTTGATGCTACACCCCTTATGTAATTATATTGTAATCTCGAGATTAGTGCACCCTAAATTGAGCTAATGGTACTAACAGTGAAGACAATCATGTGGTAATATCGAGCTAACGGCCTTAAATTCAAATTCGTCTCGTAGTGTAGATGCAGCCTTACAGACAAGGCATGATAAGATCCATTGTGGAGCAGCTGAAGTTGGGCAAATTCAACCTTGAAATAAGTTTGCATTCTAACATTTATGGTAATTAAACATTGGAACACCTTGCCTGTGGAGGTGGTGGACTCACTGTTGCTTGGAGTCCATGAAAGTGAGATTAAATATCTTCCTAAAGTGTATGTTTTAATATGGTTTGTGAGGAAAAATTTTATAGCCTGGGCACAGCAGGGTATGGCTAGATAGTGTCAGTGGCATCTTTTGGCTTAGAAGTCTTATTCCTCCCTTTATAAGCTTTGGAGAAGATGAGAAGCTCGGCATTGTCTTCAATACGATCGTAACACATAATTGTTCATTAAGGCAAGGTCTCTTGCTTCAGGCCTTCTCCACTGAAGGAATTAGGAAGGACTTTTTATCCTCCCAATGCACACCTGGAAAAATATATTCTGAGTTTTTCAGTTTTTTAAATATTCCTCTGAAGCATCAGGGATAGATCATACCTGGGGCTTAGAGTGCCAGAAGGGGTAGATCATTACTGTGAAATGGCATAGAGAATTCTCTGTTTTTAGGTATTTGGCTTATGTCTCTTGCTTTTCTGCTCAGGGTTCAAGTGATTTGTAGATTTGGGGTGGGAAGGAGTTTCCCCTCAGGACAGATTGGCAGGGTCTTTGATTTTTGTTTTCATTTTGCTTTCCTCTGCTTCATGGAGCCTGGATGATCTGCAAAGATGGGGTGGGCAAAAACTGACCTGTGGGCCAGATCCAGTCCTCTATGGTTAGTCCCTGTCAGGCCTCCACCTCTATATTTGCATGTGCCTCCACAGGTATTGGGTGATCACAGGTCTCACTGGCTGCGGATCATGGTGTGCAGCGAATGGGGGTGGCAGGAAGTGGTGTCCCAGATTACGTTGCTTCTTGCTGCTCCTAGTGGCTGTGAATGGTGATCTGTGGCCAATGAGAGCTGTGATCACCTGATACCTACAGAGGTGCAGTTAATATATTGGTGATTTCGGCCCGCCAGAGTCTAACACTGGCAGGCCACCACTTTTTTTTCTTGCCCACCTTTGTGCTAGGATTATGTGGGTTATCTCCGTCCATTCCCTTCTCCACTGCACAGAGGTCTGGCATTTGTTGTACCTCTGTTTCTTCTGTTCTCTGCCTGTGGCATATAACACTTTAGTTTTCTGGGGACTGAAATGCTTCAGTGTAATCCAAGCTTTTGGATTCAACACAAGTGGAACTAAATAAAACTGAATTTACTTTGATACGCATATCATACTATGTGATCTTATGGTCTCATCTGGCCTAAAACTTAATGAAAACTATAAAATCTGTTAAAGTATGGCTTATTGTAAATTAAGACTTCAATTTTTAAATGTGTTGTCTTGCACAATATGTATATAATTTAATTAGTTAAAGAGTGCATTTCTGTAGCTCTTAACTTTTGAGCAAGGGATTGTAGAATCAGGCCCAAAGTGCATAGTTGTTTGTTTATGAGATTTGCATTTAGTATTAAAGTATCTCTTCAGTAGCTTTTCCAAATATAAGTGTATTATGATGTAAAATATAGAGAATTTTAAATATAGTTGTTATATGTGGGTGTGTGTGTTTTTTTTTTTTTGTGTTTTTTTTTTTTTTTTTTTTTTTTTTTGCTGTTCTTAGGTGGCTCTCTTGGTAGGTTTGTTCAGAAAAAAATGGGAACTCTCAATCTGTGGGAGGATGCTTTTCACATTGTGAAAGAAAATCTGAAGGCTGGTATCATGATTTGTGAACAGTGGGTAGCTGCCTGTGATCACTTAACTGGACAACTGTGGCAACGGTATACTCCACATCCATGGCAAAACGAGAAATACGTTCCTGAATCATTAGACAAACTTGGCAAACGTCTTGATGAGGTATCAATTTAGTGAGCTTTGATTTAGACTACAGAGTTTCTAAAATTGTAAATAACTAATGATGAGTAATATTTAAATCAGAGAATGGTTTACTACATATATTTGGGTTCAATGGTTATTGGACCATACTCAGTGCTAAGAAACTGTTATTTGTGATGAGCTGGGATGATACAGATGGTGAAGTTTATACTCTATTGTTTCTTGCTTTTAAAGTTACAGTATGTTAAATATTACTTTTTTGTTTTAGGTGCTGACTATTAGAACACTTCATGAAAAACTGGCATATTTTTTGCCAATGGGGGAAAAACAAACATTGCACCTTGCTAAGGTGTTTGATCCCTTTGCTGGCCTGAACCCTGTGTACTATAACTCCTACACAGAGGTATAATTTTTTTTATTTTTCTAATTAATTTGTAATTTTTGTTGTGAGAAATAAAAAATCTCAAACTAATAGTTATTTATTATCTCCAGCCTTTATGGAGAGCTGCAGTGTCTCAGTATGAGAGAATTGTTGCACCACTGGAACAGAAAATAGCAAGTAAACTGAAAACATTTATTTCAGAAATTCAAGACAGTCCACAACAGGTAAAATATTTTTATAACACCAAGGCTTCACTGTGCATCAGGTTATAGAATTCTCAAGTAATCATTTTGAGACAAAGAAATAGTTATTTATGATAATTGTGGCAGAGTCAGTCTCATTCCTTGGCCCCAGGTCCTCTATTTAGTCCACTGGCCTCACCATACGAACCCCGTTACCATTGCTGGGGTATGGGGAACCTGGTCCCACCTACTCTTCCCAGGTTCCAGCTCAGGGATCCTGGATGGCTGCTGCCAGTGAGGGCCAACTCCCTTTGCAGCTCCTCTCCCTGGGCTACCTCCTCCAGACAATTCCCCCGGTACCTCCTTCCTCTAGTGGTAGCTGGGGCAGCAAATCCCCTCTTTTGTTTGATTCCTCTGGCTGACCAGTTCCTCAAAGTCTGTGGTGGAGCTTCAGGCCCCCACCGGATTGGGGCAGTCCAGTCCCCCAGGTTGCTGAGGCTCCTCTCCTCTTTTGTGGTCTCTGGTATTCCTCTAAGTCTGCTTACTTCTCCTCACTCACCTCCCAAACTCTCCTTAACCACTCTCCCCTTGCCTTGCATGGAGAAGAGCTTATAAAGGTAGCCCTGAGTAGGATCAGCTGGCCCTAATTGATTTAGGGCGGCCGACTCCTCAGCTGCTCCCACTTTGTCATCTCTGTCTGTGCTCTGTTTTTACTCCTGCCTCCGCTCCTGGCCCCACCCTGCCATATCATATATTAGATTTGTAACAGTAATGCTTTTTTATTGAGTCGAAATAACCTTTTTTCTTTACGTTATTTCTTATTCTAGCTGCTTCAAGCATTTCAGAAGTACAAGGGACTGGTAAAACGCCCACTCATTAGCAAAGAGTTGCTTTTTGAAAGGGAAACTTTGCTAGCAAGACTTCAGGACTCTATCAGAGGTAGAAATGTTTCTTAGAAAATTCCAAATTAATTTGTACTTTAGGAAAATTTTTAAATGCTTTGTTTACTTTGGGGAGTAGAATTTTGCAACTTTTTTTGTAAAAGACTAATGTTGTTTGTAGTTACAATTCATTTTTGATAACTGGTTCTGTTGTGCATTGTGGGTCTAACATGAACAGTTTGCTTCTTTGATGCAGATTTTCGAATGGACTTTGAAACTCGATGCCATGGTGTTCCTGGTGATGTGTCTGGGCCACTTTCAGGCAAAAATCTTTCTGAAGTTGTCAATAATATTGTTTGGGTGAGGCAGCTGGAGTTGAAGGTAATAGTTTTTAAATTTTTGTTCAGACACTGTATATTGTCTTCCTAGTTAAAAATGTGGCATAAAAATCTTCATGAGTGCTCAGTGTCTTCAACACTCATTGACTTCACTGGAGTTAAAGGTTCAAAGCTCCTTTTCAGTAAGAAATAGTTTTTTATTTATTCAACACTTTTATTCATACATTGCAAAACATCCTGTGTTTTAAACAAAGTTTATTACAAAATATTTTAAAGTATTACAAAAACTTGGAAAGACGAGAATGTCTACAGTGGTGATGGATGTTTTTTGGCTCAGATTACTTCCTCAATTGCACACGTGGTTGCCATAGAAGGCTTTTAATGAGCCACATTGTGGCCCGCTTACTTTCATCAGTTCTTCAGAAATCAGTGGTATTTCTTGTATGCGTAAGAGCTTGTCATTGCAAGCAAGATCTTCCCAGGATCATATCAAAAAGCAGAATTGTTGGTTCTTTATAATAAAGTCAGGGAGCTGTACATTAGTATTTTTTGCTTCACAGCAGGTTGAGTTCAGGGTATCTGCTCAGTGGTAATTTCCTGTTTTTTTTATTAGTTTGTAGTCACACAGTAATGTCAAATCGTATCAGTGCCTTGCTAACAACACATTTATAATTTGATATATAAATGGGTTTTGACATGAAAGGAATGAAATTTTCAGAATGTAACATGTTTACTTGTGTGATGTAAGGAAAAGCATGTGCAAGTGATTTAATTGAATGGAAAGATTTGTAGAGATTCATTTACTAGATTTGCATGTCCTTGATGAATTTGACTTTAGAGGAAATATTACATGTGTTTAGACATTCTAAAATCCTACTGAGAAGATAGCATCTTTTATGACATATGAACCGTCACTTATTTATTGATATATTTATATTTTTGCCATTGTCATACTTTGGTTTTTGAGAGAGACTTACTTGCTCTGCTTTCCCTTTAAAAACTCTAGAGCCATTGGAGTAGCGTTTAAAGCTTAAATTGCAATTTGTAACAAAAGTTTGAGAATAGGCACATTTTGAAACGTGTGCCATAAAAACATTTTTTTTAAAAATGATACAAAATATTGTTAAGATCATCTAAATATTTCCTTGTGCTTTTGGTGCTCAGCTGAAATTCATCTTCTCGTTTTCTTAAGATCCTGGGAGAAACACTGCTTTTTCCTAACATATTTCAATGTATAATAGGAGCCTCATTATGGCTTACTGAAGTGAACCTATCAATATAATTTTCTGGAGAGAGAGAGAATTTATACAGCTTTCCCAAATTCACGTTAGTTAACCAAAGCTTTTTAATGTCCTCCATGATTATATTGTAACATTTGTGCTCCAGGTCTTCCGAGTCCAGGGCTTGCATACTAGCAAGGTACCGGCTGACTTCAGAGAGGCTGTGGTCTAGTCTAAGCAAAAAGCCCAGGATGGTAGATGACTTTTTGGACTATCAGGCCTGTACTCAGGAATTTTGGGGTGTGTGTGCTTTTTTTTTAAATTTTTTGATCCCCCTCTCACAGCGGGACTGCCCTACTCCTCTGACCCTCAGCTCTCCAGGTGGCCTTGCCCCCCCACCGCCCCTCCTCCAGCCACGCCTAAACAGCCACCCTGCTTCCCTGCAGCCTCCCTCTCATCTACCCAGCACTTGCCACACAGCACTCTGCCTCGGCCTGCTGAGCAGTGTGGGCCCAGAGGATTCAGTGAGTGAGTGCAGGGGTGGTGAGGGGCAGAGAGTGAAGGAGACCACAGGGAGGTGATCCTCTGTGGCTTCTGCTGCCTGCCTGCCTGTCCCTTGCCAGGTTGATCGGGGAGGGGGCTGGGTGTTAGGGTGGGGCAGAGCAGGAAAGGGGCAGGGTGGGCCATTGAGCTGGGTCCTTTTGCACCCCTCGCATCTCCCCTGCATATGGGCTTGATCATACAATTACAGATCTTCTGATCTTTTGGCTGGTGTCCCCCAACCTGGGAAGGACTCATGCCATATCCAAAAGTCTATTTAGGCCCTTACTTGAGGGCACGGTTTTATACTTGCAAAGTGAAACACACTTTTTCAAGTGTCCCTGGTATTGTTTTACGCTTGGGACTTCTGCTGACTAGGGCAGCAGGATGTTAGAACTTCCAGTTGCGGTGCTTTTTAGGTGCCTGTGCTCCCCCATCTTCCCTATTTGGCACTTGAAGGTCTTCTAAGATCATGACTATAAAGGAACTGAATTGCTACTGCAGCCTCAGTTATTTCCAACAGGAGCAGTGAAATGATAACAACCACTGGATCTCAAAGATCCACTGGTAGATAGCTCCTTCAGATTAGTTTTGTTTGTGTAGTTAGTGGTCTGCTTAGTTGTAGGATAGTGTGGTCTTACTTAGTATTAGAATAAATTAGGCCAGATTTAGATAATATAATAGTTTTAAGTTATAGTTTTATTGTTCCGTAAGGGTGACCACAGTATGAAGAAATACAGGTTCAAGTGGTATACATTTTGTCTAGTAATCTTTTTGGCATCTGACATACATGTTCAGTGTCTAACGTGTTTGGGGGAGAATGTTTCCCAGTCATGTTGTACTACCTGTAGTACTCTTACCCTTTGGGCCCAAAAGGAAAGGCAAAATAGACTTCAGGCATAATTTTTAATGAAATTGATGCTGGGACTCAAGCAATTAAGTGCTGGAGCTTAAGTGATTATTTTATGTCCATATCTGATGCAGCTGGCCTTGAGGTGACAAGGCTATGAACTGCCAAGCCTGCAGGTGCCAAGCTCAGCCTTGGCTAGGTTTGTTGTAAGCATTATTCAGGCCGTTTTCTTACAGGAAACTTTTTTTTTATCAAGTCTGGGATCTGAGAATAATTAAGGATTTGAAAACAAGAGTGGGCCTAACTCAGCTTTGAATACATCTGGATCCAAGAAAATTGCAAGAGTGAAGGCTTTCATCTTAACACTGAACTCCAGTTTCAGATTGGCAGATCTGACACTCCTGAGTCTTTGGATCTGGCTCCATACTTAATACATTTATGGTTAACTGTGAAACCCTTTCAGAAAGTTATCCTAAGGGCCCAAATAACATATTGAAACTGGCTACCTCATTTCGGAGAAAATGGAAATTAAATGAAAACATACTCTTGACAAAAACAACAAAAAGTCCTGTGGCACCTTATAGACTAACAGATATTTTGGAGCATACATTTTCATGGGCTTTGTCAGATGCATGAGTCGGGGTGGGGTTTCAGAGGATTTAAGGAAGGGGGTCTCAGTGAAGGGGAGGGCCAGAGCTGACAAGGTCTATTCAGTCAGGGTGGAAATGGCCCATTTTCAGCAGTTAATGTTGAGTAGTGAACATCAAAAGAGGTGAAAACAAGTCAGTTCAGTTGGGTGATGTGGCCCATTGTCAGATGATAATGTGGATGTGTGAACATAAAGAGCACAAAAACTGTTTTTGTAATGGGCCAACCACTCCCAGTGTCTGTTCAATTCTTGGTTGTTGGAGCCAAATTTGCAAATATATTGCAGCTCAGAAATTTCTCTCTCCATTTTATTTTTGAAATTTTTTTGTTGTAGGACTGCTACTTTTAAATCTGTTACTGAGTGTCCAGGGAGATTGAAGTGTCCTCTGATAGGTTTTTGTATGTTACCATTCCTGTTGTCTGATTTATGTCCATTTATTCCTTTATGTAGAGACTGTCCAGTTTGGTCAATGTAAATTGTAGTGGGGCATTGCTGGCGCATGATGGCATATATTACATTAGTAGATGTTCAGGTGAAAGAGCCCCGGATAGTATGGTTGATGTTAGGGCTTGTGATGATATCGCTGGTGTAGATATGTGAGCAGAGTTGGCAGTGAGGTTTGTTGCAGGGTTTGGTTCCAGGTTTAGAGTTACTGTGTTGTGGTCTATAGTTGCTAGTGAGAATTTGTGTAAGGTTGTCAGGCTGTATGTAGGCGAGGACAGGCCTGCCTCCCAAGGACTGTGAAAGTGAAGGATCGTTTGTTGTCCATGTTGCGTTGCAGATCACTGATGATGTGCTGGAGAGGCCTTAGTTGGGGGCTGTATGTGATGGCCAGTGGTGTTCTCTTGTTTTCCTTGTGATGCCTGTCTTCTACCAGCTGGCTTCTGTCTTGTAGCAGGTGGCTTCAGACATGTACCCAGAAGAACCCTTTCTCCTAAAAAAATAGGAAGAAGAGTTTTTTCGAAGATGGGTTTTACTTTAGAAAGTGCTGCATCTACATGGCTTTTCTTCTTTTGAAAGAATAGGCAAATAAGGTGCCAGATATATAAATCTCCCACAAGGGAGAGTCAGTTCTCGATCTAGTACTGACTAGAATGCAGGATCTGGTCCAAGAAGTAACTATTACAGGACCGCTTGGAAATAGTGACCATAATATAATTATGTTTAATATTCCTGTGTTGGGAAGAACACCGCAGCAGTCCAACACTCTGGCATTTAATTTCAAAAAGGGGAATTATACAAAAATGAGGAGGTTAGTTAAACAGAAACTAAAAGGTAGAGTAACTAAAGTAAAATCCCTGCAGGGTGCGTGGAAACTTTTCAAGGACACCATATTAGAGGCCCAACTTAAATGTATACCCCAAATTAAAAAACACAGTAAGAAACCTAAAAAAGAGCCACCGTGGCTTAACAACCATGTAAAAGAGGCAGTGAGAGGTAAAAAGGCATCCTTTAAAAAGTGGAAGTCAAATCCTAGTGAGGAAAATAGAAAGGAACATAAACACTGCCAAATTAAGTGTAAAAATGTAATAAGAAAATAATAAGAAAAGCCAAAAACGATTGTGAGGAACAGTTAGCCATAAATTCAAAAAAATATTGTAAAATGTTTTTTAAGTACATTAGAAGCAGGAAGCCCGCTAAAAAGCAGTGGGACCCCTGGACGATAGAGATATAAAAGGAGCAATGAAGGAAGATGATGCCATTGCAGAGAAACTAAATGATTTCTTTGCTTCGGTCTTCACGGCTGAGGATATTTCAGAGGTTCCCAAATCTGAACCGTCCTTTGTAGGTGACAAATCTGAGGAACTGTCCCAAATTGAAGTGTCAGTAGAAGGGGTTTTGGAACTAATTGATAAGCTAAACAGTAACAAGTCTCCAGGACCAGATGGCATTCACCCAAGGGTTCTGAAAGAACTCAAATGTGAAATTGCAGAGCTATTAATGGTGGTTTGTAACCTATCCTTTAAATCAGCTTCAGTACCCAATGACCGGAAGACAACTAATATAACGCCAATATTTAAAAAGGGCTCTAGAGGAGAACCTGGCAATTACAGACCGGTAAGTCTAACGTCAGTACCGGGCAAATTGGTAGAAACAATAGTAAAGAATAAAATTGTCAGACACATAGAAGAACATGATTTGTTGGGCAAAAGTCAGCATGGTTTCTGTAGAGGGAAGTCATGTCTTACTAATCTATTAGAGTGTTTTGAAGGGGTTAACAAACATGCAGACAGGGGGGATCCAGTGGACATAATATACTTAGATTTCCAGAAAGCCTTTGACAAGGTCCCTCACCAAAGGCTCTTATGTAAATTAGGCGGTCATGGAATAGGAGGAAAGATCCTTTCATGGATTGGGAACTGGTTAAAAGACAGGAAACAAAGGATTGGAATAAATAGTAAATTTTCACAATGGAGGGTGGTGTTCCCCCAGGGTCAGTCCTGGGACCAATCCTGTTCAACTTGTTCATCAATGATCTAGAGAAAGGAGTAAGCAGTGAGGTGGCAAAGTTTGCAGATGATACCAAGCTGTTCAGGATAGTCAAAACCAAAGTAGAGTGTGAAGAACTTCAAAAAAATCTCAGCAAACTGAGTGGTTGGGCAGAAAAATGGTAAATGAAATTTAATGTGGGTAAGTGCAAGGTAATGCACATTGGGAAAAATAACCCCAATTACACATACAATGTGATGGGGGCAAATTTAGCTACAACAGATCAGGAAAGGGATCTTGGAAGTAGATAGTTCTCTGAAAACATCCACGCAGTGTGCAGCGGCAGTCAGTAAAGCAAATAGGATGTTAGGAATTATTAAAAATGGATAGAAAATAAGACTAAGAATATCATACTTCCCCTATATAAAACTATGGTATGCCCACATCTTGAGTACTGTGTGCAGATGTGGTCTCCTCACCTCAAAAAAGATATACTGGTGTTTAGAAGAAGTTCAGAAAAGGGCAACTAAAATGATTAAGGGTTTGGAAAGGGTCCCATATGAGGAGAGGCTAGAGAGACTGGGACTTTTCAGTCTAGAAAAGAGGAGATTGAGGGGCAATATGATAGAGGTATATAAAATCGTGAATGGTGTGGAGAAAGTGAATATTGGAAAGTTATTTACTTGTTCCCATAATATAAGAACTAGAGGACACCAAATGAAGTTAATGGGTAGTAGGTTCAAAACTAATAAAAGAAAATTTTTCTTCACACAGTGCACAGTCAACCTGTGGAACTCCTTGCCGGAGGAGGCTGTGAAGGCCAGCACTCTAACAGAGTTTAAAATAGAGCTTGATAAATTTTTGGAGGTTAGGTCCATAAATGGCTATTAGCCAAGGGTAAAGTATGGTGCCCCTAGCCTTTAGTCAAAGGCTGGAGACAGATGGCAGGAGACAAATCGCTTGATCGTTGTCTTCGGTTCACCTCCTCTGGGGCACCTGGCACTGGCCACTGTCGGCAGAGAGGATACTGGGCTAGATGGACCTTTGGTCTGACCCAGTATGGCCGTTCTTATGCAATGAGCACTTCAAACCAATTTCCATAAATACTATCTGTATTTTCAGAACCTATCTTTCTCATTTGATCTGTGCATATCCCCTCAGAAAGATAGGTATTAAATAAAATAAAATCATGGTATACCATCTAATTCAGTTTCCTTCCTCCAGGCAATTCCCTTCATTTTCCTTACATCAGAACATCTATAATAGATCTGATCAAAGGTTCATGAAATTGCAGAATTGTGGGACCGGAAGGGGCCTTCAGAGGTCTTCAAGTTCAGTCCCCTGCATTAATTATTGCCTCCCTGTTCACTCTGAATTTGTTCAGTGATTTCAGTCTCAAAAAATTCTTCCTTCTAAAAAATGTCTGCATTGAAAATATCTCTTTCTATTGGTTCAGACCATTTCCAGTACAGATACCTACTGTATGGCCTTTCAATAACACCCAATGTTTTTAACAAATGCGTGGCTCTGGTAGCAGCATATCTCAGTGGACAAGCAATTTTTGTTTTCTGTACTGAGGCAATTGGCTTCTGAAGTCTCTCAAAAGAATTTCAGAAAGTTCATTTTGTTCATTCATTCTTTGTTTGGAACCCTTGGCTTCTCATAAATGAAGAGTCTCCTCTGACATCATGAAAGATTTCATTCGTTGGTGTGATTTTTGACTCTATAAAAGGAAGAAGTTTTTAAATTAAAGACTATCATATGCTTAAATATCCATGTCAAAATATAGTTTGTTTATTTTGTTGGGTCTAATAGCATCTGTAGTGTATGTAACTCCTTATACCAGGCTCAGAATGAGACCTCTTCAGCGCTGACTGCTCAGGAATTTTACACTTTTTATGAACAGTACGTAAAAAGTACTAACTGATCTGAAGAAGGTTAGTCTCTTCAAAGATGGAGACTGGAACCTCAAAATGTCCTTAAGGGAGTTTTGTTCAACTTACCTTCTCCTTTTTTTAAGAAAATACCTACAAGGTGGGAATTAGTCTGCACATTCAAGGCCTTTGAATGACAAAGAATCTCCATTGCACATAAATATATTGAAATTGAGGGTAGTACAACTCGGAGCATTCTTGCACAGGTATGGAATTCAGATGGTCCTGGACCTCTTTTCAGCAGTATATTGTGTGAACAAGAAGAGGAAGTGTATTGTTTCAACATTGGAATTAGTGTATCCAGCGCAATATATAACCTGTTGCCGTACATGTAGTGGCTCAGTATAATGTGAATGCAAATTTGCTGAGTAGAGATTCTTCTCAGAGGTGTGAATGGATTCCAAAACATTTGGGGATTCAGGATTTTCAGTTTTGGGGGGATTTCTGAACAGAGATCTGTTTACAAACATATTCCATGCAAAATGTCCCCATTTTTTCCCTAGAGCTATCTCAAACAGACTTCATTTCAACATAAATATTGGAAGAGGATCTGATGAATGAATGCATTTCCTCTCACTCCCAGAGTTCTAAAGACTAGAAGAAAAGGGTCAGCTAGTGTAATTCACATTACACTAACATGGGCAAGACAACAATGGTACACTGAGTTACTCCGTTTATCCAAGGGCAATCACAAAAATCTTTTGTTATCAATAGATCTGCTGATGTATCAGTGGTGAAAGATCTTCCATTCATAACCACAAAAAAAAATTAAGGGGTTCCAGAGTAGCCTACCTGTTGCTTACTTTTGGTTCCCTCAGATGTTTGGCTATTAATCTGTTCCTGAAAGCTGAAAGAAGGGTATCTGTCCCAGTGCAATAGTCAGGGCTTATTGGAGAGCTCCATGTGCTCTTCAGGAAACCTTTCAGAGCAGACTGTTCTGCCTTGGGAGAACACAGATACATCCTTCTGCTGGAGGGATTGATATCCAGGCAGTATGTTTCCAAAACAAGTTGTTTTCTTTATTTAGTTTGATCAATAATTCCCAGTAAAATTAATCTAAGCCTGAATTAAAAGATAAATACCTCAGTAAAAGTATACAAGTTAAGTGCCTAATAGTTGCAAAGCACTGGATGTATATAATAATATTTATTATATTGCCTAAACAGTGTGTATTTTTAGTATGAAATTATACAAATTTAATGGCTATTAATACTTCAGAGTTAAGGCCCCATCTTTTAGAAAAGACTTCAGTCTGTCATCCTCAGTGAGTTCAGTTATTTCAAGCTCCGTGACTGCTTCATCTGTGACAAACAGGACCTTCAAGCACTCAGACTTAGCAGAGAAAGGGTCGACAAGGAATTTAATCTGAGGCCTTTTCAGCTGTAGATCACAAAATCTTTTCTCAGAAGCTTCCTCAAGTTTTCAAGTAATAATGTGTTGTGCTCCTTTTCAAGGCCTCTGGTGCTTGTTCACTCATTTGTAACACTGAAGGAAAATGTGCTAGTTTCCCCCCTTTGAAGTTGTGCTCAGAACAGTTTGTTTGTGTACAAATGCAAACAAACTTTTCTCAAGGTCAGGCAGCAACTTCAAGTTCATTTTGTCCAAGTGAATTTGTTCTTGCAACAACTGCCATCAGGCATGGGCTCTCTCTTTTGATGGAACAATGTCTAGGAGTTTATCACTTACTATACAAGTATCTGAGACAGTCCTTATCAGTATTGCCAACTGCAATTTATCCTGTACGGTACTGAAACTCTAAATATACATGTGCTTTAGTGACTTTGTTTATGTCAGAAACTCTGTGTTCAACTCTGTGGCGTGAGATTGAAGGTCTGAAATTTGTCTTTTCAAATTTTCGTCTGCTGTAGTTATGATGAAAATAAAATCAGTGAGGCATTTTTTAACAAACGTGCCCTTGCAGTATAGTTGTTTTTTTTTTTTTTTTAAGCACAAGCTATGTTCCAAGCAACTTGGTAGGAGGCAAGCATAACCCTTTGAGGTTGTTTAAGTTTGGTAAACACTTGAGTCTGTTTTTCTATTTAGCTTTTCAGGTTTTTTTTTCTGTGTGTGTGGAGTTCAGTACCTTTCAGAAGTTTCCGATCATGTTAGCGTTGTGTGTGGTGAAATGGTGCTGTAGATGTGTAGATGGAAGACTTGAAGGGTGCCAGTGAAGTGTGACACAGCAAACACAGCAATTTACCATTGCTCTCAAGAAAGTAATCATTGAATCTCCTATTCCTCTGCAAAAGCTCTGTTTTCTTTTTCATGTTTTTGCTTGTGTTTACGTTTTCCCTCCATTCTTAGGGAAGTCTGCATTAACTTTAAAAAAAAAAAAAAAAAAAAAGTCAGCTGTTGCTAGGAGTCTCATCACCAGGCCAGAGAGGGGGGTGTTGTTGAGCTGCAGTGAATGATCAATTCCCAAGGTGTGGTGTTTGCATAGTTTAGTCACAAAGTTGATAAATGGGTGGTCAACACCCATCTGGGCAGGGATCTTTTGCATGCTACTCATGAATTTACAACATATTTCGGTAACAACCATACCGCACAGTCTCATAACTTTATGAACATTAATGTTGTAAATATTTGGACAGAAAGGCAAGTTTCAGTAGGTCCTGGCTTTCCTTATAGTACCTTACACAGCATTCTTTGTATGCAATATCACAACAATATATGAATAGTGAACATGGGGGTTACAAGATTTCATTCTGTCACAGTGCTGCTTAGACTGTACCTTAAATTTCATCTTAAAATTGTTTCTGAGATTCATGTTAATCAACTGTTTATATACTGGTCCTTCCAAGGCATCATTCATCAGTATTATCATTCCACTTAGACAGAAAAGTTTCAAGTCTTCTAAGTTGTTCATTTCATGTGCTGGTAAGTAAAAGGGAAAGTCCTTGTCTAGCTAGGTTAGACAGTGGACTGAAGAGTATTATACCCTAAATAGCTTCTCTTCTTGCTCCTTTTCCACTTAGAGTTTAGTCTACTCGGGCACTAGCTACATACACATCTTTTGTAAACACATTCCCGAGATGTGTAGAGCTGCTAGATGAGTACTGTTCACGCTTCCATGAAGTCTTGCAATTTGGTTAAGGCATCCAAATTGGATTCCCACTTTGGTAGAGCATTACTCCAATCCTTGTTGAATTGCTTGCCAAACTACTCGAAAAGTGGGAGTATGCAGAGGATGCTCAAGAAGAAATAAAGGTTACCTCTTCGTAACTGGAGTTTTTTGAGGTGGACTCTGCATAATGATACTCTCCTTATGCCTTTTCCATGCCAAATTAAAATACCAGTGGTTTTCTGCTTTAGCGATGGAAGAACAGTGCCACACAATGTTTGTAAATGGAAATTTTGTGTGTAGTGCTGATTTTTTTTTTTTTATATTTAATGCTCAGTATTTGGAATGTGTACTAAAGTAACTGACTACAGTATGTAGATGTGAGATTAAAAAAGAATTAATGTAAGGGGTGAAGAGGACACTAGGTAGGTACTGTGATACGCAAGATCTGGTTCTTAAAGGGGGAACACAAATTAGGGACATGAAATCCCACTTAATTAGTTAGCCAGTTAAAAAAACATTAGGTTTAATTGGTTAATCAATTAAATGCGTGTATGGCAACTAGGGAGGCAGTGGCCCCTTCCGGGAGCACCACAGTTGCTGTGGAAGAAGGGGGCTACAGTCAGGCTGGAGTGGCCTTCCTGGTTACCACTTCTTCCCCAGCCTCCCTCTCCCCACCACCTGGGCCCAGCTGGAGCTCCCCCTGCCCATGATGGCTCCAGAGGGCTGGAGGAAGCCCCTTCTTCCAGCGGGTTGGGGGGATGCTTCAGTCTCTACTGGTTAATTGGAACAGGTAAGCCTCATCTGCTTAGGTTAAGGCATACTGGTTAACAGTTTAACTGGTTAAGTGTTACATCCCTAACACAAATATTTCTTGGAAATAATGTGCTTTACCAAAACTATCCCTTTCTTGGAGAACTCTGCTCATAACAGTTTGTCTTGATATGTTGTTTCTTGCAAATAATGATCTTTATAGTTTTTATGATGTGCCTTTAAAATAAACATGGAATCCAGGCGTTATGTCCCCTTTACCTTTGACAAATGGGATTATGTTTAAGGTGGATGATGCCATCAAGATTGCAGAGGCTCTTCTTTCTGACTTGTCTGGATATCGAACATTCCATCAAAGTTCAGATGATCTTTTGGAACAGTTTAAGGTTTATGAACAAGAACAATTTGAAAGTTGGTCCAGGGACATTCAGTCTGGTTTATCAAATCCCCGGTCGGGACTTTGGTAAGTATGAAATATTGTATGTAGTAAGAGATATTACCAAAGTCTGTTTTACAGTGTAATCTAAATAAAATTAACATAAAATGACTCTGATGAAGACCTATGGAGTGATGTTTTGGTGTAGAAGAGAGACTAAATACAAGAAATATAATAAGGTAGTTCTCAGCCACTTCACTGTTGATGATCATTTTGTGGTAAAGCAAAAAAAATGAAGAATAGTATTAATAACTGATTGTAGTGTGACAGTTCTCTAATCAAAACAAAATGAAATATGTTTCGTGGAAATGCTTTTATTATTCTTTTTTTATTTATATTATAGTAGTTCTTAGAGACTGAATGAGATTCGAGTCCCAGCGTGCTAGATGTTTGACAAATATAGGATACCAGATGGTTGGTAACCTTTAGAACTCTGAGTCTCAATAGACTAGGCATACAGAAGGGCTACATCTACACTACTACAGTATGTCGAAGTAGCCTATTTTGATGTAAGAACATCGAAATAGGCCACTTCAACGTGCATCGTCTACACATCCTCCAGGGCTGGTGCCATCGATGTTCAACGTCGAAGTAGCGATGGAGAACGTCGAAAGGAGCCACCCCGGAAGCAAATGCGGAGTGTCCACACACACACACAAGTGCTTCCCATCGAAATAAGGGGCCAGCAAAGCCCCAAACTGCTCCCTTAAAGGGCGCCTCCCAGACACACTCAGCCTGCACAGCATGAGATCCACAGAGCCGACAACCAGTTGCAGACCCTGTACACGCAGCATGGACCTGCAGCAGCAGCAGCCAGAGGCCCTGGGCTAAGGGCTGCTGCATGCGGCGACCATAGAGCCCCATAGGGGCTGGACAGAGCGTCTCTCAACCCTTCAGCTGATGGCCGCCATGGAGGATCCCACTATTTCAATGCAGCGGGATATGGATCGTCTACACATGCCCTACTTCAACATTGAACATTGAAGTAGGGTGCTATTCCCATCTTCAGATAGTAATAGCGATTTTGACATCTGACCACCTAACATAGATTTCAACATCGAAATAACTCACAGCACGTGTAGATGCGACATGTACTATTTTGACGTTGTTCCAGCTACTTCAAGTAGCCGGCTAGTGTAAACACACCCAAGGTGTATTGAGGAAAGCAGTTAAACTCATTCATGGCCATGTTTACACTAGAGGGTTTTGTCGACAAAATCCTGGGGAGTGTCCGGATTACTGAGCACGTTCTGTTGTCAGTAAGCTGACAGAATGCAGCACTTTTGTCAACAGATGTACCCCACTCTCCATGAGGATTAATGCCTCCGTCAATAGAGATCTGTCGACAAAAGGCATGCCTGGATGTTCCAGGGGCCCTTCTGTTGACAGAAGGTGCTTCCAGAGTACTGTGCACGTGCTCTGGGGGACACCCTGTCTACAGCAAGCTGTGTTCTATTGTTCCTGCCTTTGGCCATTCTTAAAGCTGTAGAGAACCTGGGAAACCCTGTGGCAGGAAGTGGAAGGTGTGCGAACATTAGAGCAACATGCTGTTTGTCCCCATTCCCTCATAGCCGCACCTGAGCCCAGAAGGTCAAAGGCTTAAACTGCAGCAAGGGAGGTTTAGGTTGGACATTAGGAGAAAGTTCCTAACTCTGAGTGGTCAAACACTGGAATAAATTGCCTAGGGAGGTTGTGGAATCTCCATCTCTGGAGATATTTAAGAACAGGTTAGATAGGTGTCTATCAGAGATGGTCTAGACAGTACTTGGTCCTGCTATGAGGGCAGGGAGCTGGACTTGATGACCTCTCAAAGTCCCTTCCAGTCCTAGCATTCTATGATTCTATGACAGGCATCCCGCGACACCCGTGGGCATCGAGGGACCAGCCTGTGGGTTCCCAAAACCTACCCTGGGGCTCGAAGAGGTGGGTCCCTTCCTGGATCTGTGGGACAAGGAAGACATGCTGCAGGACCCCAAGGCAAAACACCGCAATGCCCCCTGTCTATGTCCAGCTGGACACACTGCTCTGGCAGAGTGGGGCCACCCCTCCCCTGACCCTTCTGATTCATGGAGCCAGGTCTGGGTTAAAGCAGAGATGCTCAGGCAGGGCTATGGACCCTGGATGCTGCCTGATGCTCTGGGGCAGGCCCGGCCACCTTCGCCTATTGTAAGGAGCTTCATGACATCCTGGTGGGGGGGCACATCCCTGCCATGCCACAGTGTAGACGTGGTGCTGGAGGCCCCTCTGCAACCCAGCAGGAGTCCCCAGAGGGCTGTTTGAGTTGCAACCCCTGCTGGAGCCGGACACAGCATCAGAGGACAGCAGCAGCAGGTCTGTCTTTCTGGAGTCAGTCTCCGCCAGCCAGGCCACCTCCTGGACTTCATCTGTGCTGGGTGAGGGTCCCTCTGGTCAGTATCCCATGCGTTACACAGCCCAGGGCATGGGAGACAGGCACAGATGGGGTATGCTGCAAGCGTCACCTGGCTGGCTTGGGTGGGATCTCACGCTGCAGTCCTGCCACATGGAACCATGTGCAAGGTGGTGTGTGCCACCTGGACCCAGCAGACAGCCCCAGGGCACTGGCAACAGCCTGCTGCCAGCCTCATGGGAGTCTGGAGAAGCTTCAGGCTCTGGGTGGGTGGGGTTGGGGAACCTGCCAGTGCCTGCCATGGCTGGAAGTGGGCTGACCACAAGGGCACTGACACGATCTCAGATGCACCGAGGAGTGTGTCTCCTGGGATGTGGGCATTCCCATAGGTAGCACCCACTCCTGCAGACAGAGCTGCAAGCTGCAGGTATGTGTGGGGGTGCTGGGGAGGGTCAGGCTGCTTCCAGCTCACCTAGCACCCGAGGTCACCCCTCAGTGGCTAGACACCCCCTTTAGCCACTAGCGCATTGGGTGGCAAGGGAGCAGTAATGGGGCAGCGGTAATGGAGGCACTGCAGAGTCCCCATGCAGCAGGGCCCATTGAGCAGGCCACATATGGCTTTGCCTCCTGGGTCATTCCTGTCCCTTGGCCTGGTGGGTATTGGATGTTGCTCATAGTGGAGGACAGGGCCTCAGGGACTTCATTGTGTGAATGACTCACCATCTCTTCCCATCTGCACTTACACCATCTGAGGGCTGGGCCAGCCCCACCTTGCCACCAGCGTGGGCCAGACCCACCCCACCACGAGAGTGAGGCAGCCTTACACCACCGTCAGGGCAAGCCCACAGCCAGAGGGGCTGATGCCACGTGCTGGAGGACCTCCAGAGGGACAACAGTGCTGCCTTCTGGAGCATGATGGAGTTAATGGAGCAGTGAGTGCAGGATGACAGGGAGTGGTGGTTGCGGGCATGGGACCAACTCATGTCACTCTTTGATGCCACCAATGGTATCTGGCAGGACGTGATGACCCAGTTGTCTGCAGCTGTCACCCCTGCCACCATCCCTGCTGCCCTGCCCCTAGTGGCCATTCTGCAGGGCATCCTAGACCTCCTGCAATGGCTGAGGGCTATTGCTGCCCTCCCCCTGCTCTCCAGACCCCACCTGCTCACCCAAACCCCACCGCAACCCAACCCCCCCATACCTCCCCCCTGCTCTCAGCCCCAATCCAGCCCAGATGGGCACCCCGACTCCACAGTGGGAGGGGATCTCAAGACTGACACCACTCAGGGTCCCTCTCCCCTTCAGGTTTGCAGCCACTGCGTCTCCTCCATGTTTTGAGGCCTCCCAACCCCCCTTCTGAAGACCCCCTCTTTCGATCTGCTTTTCATTCTGGTTGCAGTCTCTTGACAGTAACAGACAGATATCTTCCAACAGTAACTTTTGTCCACAGCTCACTCTAGTGTAGACATAGCCAAAGAGTAGTGGACCTTAAGGCCGTTTCCATTCCATGAGCTCAAATGATTGCGGAATGATGATGTCCTCAGATGTGGAGTGTCACCTCTGCACAGTTGTTGGCGTAGGGGATATTTTGCGCAAACAGATCTCATCTTTTTTTTCCCCCTCACCAGTGCTGGTGTGTTTGATGCAAATGTTTCTGTATCTACTGCTGCTGGTCTGTCTCTGATCTTCAGTCTGGGTCTGCCCTGGAATTTCACTCTTCTTCAATCTCGTATGGCTGAGTGGAGAAGTGTCACATGAGCCCTGTCACATTGAGACTGGAAGTGTCCCTTACGTGGTTCTGTATCCAAAGGATGCTCAGGGCTGATGACTAAAGAAACAATGGGTATTATAACATGCCCAAAAATCTTCTAAATATAAAAACATATTTTAAATAAAGTTCTGTTATGTGTTGCCCTTCTTGCTAGTCTTCAGCGGTCTCGACTAGTAATATATGTTACTAGACTAACACAATCATAGGCTACGTCTACACTAGCCCCAAACTTTGAACTGGCCATGCAAATGGCCATTTCGAATTTACTAATGAAGCACTGAAATACATATTCAGCGCCTCATTAGCATGCGGACGGCCGCGGCACTTCAAAATTGATGCGGCTTGCCGCCGTGCGGCTCATCCCAACAGGGCTCCTTTTCGAAAGGACCCCGCCTACTTCGAAGTCCCCTTATTCCTATCTGCTCATGGGAATAAGGGGACTTCGAAGTAGGCAGGGTCCTTTCGAAAAGGAGCCCAGTCGGGACGAGCTGTGTGGCGGTGAACCGTGTCAATTTCGAAGTGCCGCGGCTGCCCACATGCTAACGAGGCGCTGAATATGTATTTCAGCGCTTCATTAGTAAACTTCGAAATGGTCATTTGCATGGCCATTTCGAAGTTTGGGGCTAGTGTAGACACGGCCATAGAACAAACGACTTTAAAACAAATAATTAAAAAAGATAATGTGACCTAGGATTTTGGAATTTGTATATAATATGCTCATTCAGTGTGTTTAGAATAATAATAAGCTATATCTTTAAAAAGGACAAATTATGCTTGATAATTTTTAGTATTAATTTTCATTTAGCGTGCAAGCTAGTAGTCCTGTTATGGAGCTGGATCATTCTGATGGAGAATTGAAAATACGTTATTCAGATCGTTTGGTAACTCTCCTGAGAGAAGTGCGTCAGTTATCTGCACTTGGATTTGTTATTCCTGCTAAAATACAGCAAGTTGCGAACACTGCACAAAAATTCTGCAAGCAAGCAGTTATCCTCAAGCAGGTATAAGATGATAAACCATAACTACTGTCTGTACTGATTTCTGTGCATTAGTGGTAGAGTGTTTCCAGACCATTATATTGCTATTCTGATTATCAGACTGTAAGCTTTTTGCTATAAGCTTTTATCTTTATTAAAGCTACAATGTGTTTCTTGAAAAATTGAAAAGCATTGAATTATGATAATATGGCAAATAAATTTAATCCTAAAAAATTGAACAAAAATAAGTAGCTGTATATGTTTAATGCAGTATTAATAATTAATTTATTTTTGAAATTGATTATGAAATCTTTCATTAAAGAGAACTAAGTTGAAAACAGTAACAGAGAGATAGCTGTGTTAGTCTATATTCAATCAAAACAAAAAATCAGGCCAGTAGCACTTTAAAGACCTAACAAAATCATTTATTAGGTGGTGAGCTTTCGTGGGACAGACCCGCTTCTTCAGACCGTAGCCACGTATGGTTCTTCCTATACCATTTTCCTTAAATTTTCTGGATGGAGATTGAGGATTCCTATGTATGGCTGTGGTCTGAAGAAGTGGGTCTGTCCCACGAAAGCTCACCTACCGTGGCCCCTTAGGCAGTCATCCACAGTGTTCAGCCATAAGACAAGCCAAGACCCTCAAAAAAGTGACAATTTTCCTGTCCTTCATACTATGCCACTTTCACTTTTGCCTTAGGGCTGGCAGCGGTGCTACCTTTAAAGCAGGGCATCCAGCTCTGAAGGTAGTACAGAAGTAAAAGTGGCAAAACTGCAACCCCGCTACAATAGGCATATTTCACAGGAAAGACCAGATGTCACCACGGGAGACAAGATTTTATGGTCCGTGACAAGTCTGTGAAGAACACACACACATACATAGACCTCAGAGTTTGAACCTGAGCCCAGCAGCCATTTCCACGTTAGGGAAATACAACCCCTTTAAGTGTGAGTGAGTAGCAAACTTACAGTTGCTAGGGGTCAGCCACCAAAGGGTAACACGATCACATGCTCTAAAATGGTGTATTATATATACACTTTAAAATTTAAAATTTTTCATTGATAGTCGTATTGATGAAGTGTAGGTCTTGAAAATGTTGAGGTAGGCAGTACCCTCAGAATATATTACAAGTATTAAAAATTACTGGCCTATAAAGTATGGCAGAAAGGATTGTAGGGGTTATAGTGGACCACAAGTTAAATATGAGTCAACAGTGTGATGCTGTTGCAAAAAAAGCAAACATGATTCTGGGATGCATTAACAGGTGTGTTGTGAACAAGACACGAGAAGTCATTCTTGTGCTTTACTCTGCACTGGTTAGGCCTCAGTTGGAGAATTGTGTCCAGTTTTGGGTGCCGTATTTCAAGAAAGATATGGAGAAATTGGAAAAGGTCCAGAAAAGAGCAACAAGAATGATCAAAGGTCTGGAGAACATGACCTATGAAGAAAGGCTGAAAGAATTGGGCTTGTTTAGTTTGGAAAAAAAAAAAGATTAAGCGGGGACATGATAGTGGTTTTCAAGTATCTAAAAGGAGGAGGGAGAAAACTTGTTCTTCTTGGCCTCTGAGGTTTGACGTTAGGAAAAAGTTTCTAACTGTCAGGGTGGTCAAACACTGGAATAAATTGCCTAGGGAGGTTGTGGAATCTCCATCTCTGGAGATATTTAAGAACAGGTTAGATAAATGTCCATCAGGGATGGTCTAGACAGTACTTGGTCCTGCCATGAGGGAAGGGGCTGGACTCAATGACCTCTCAAAGTCCCTTCCAGTCCTAGCATTCTATGATTCTGTGAAATTGGAAAGATGCTGCTTATATGTAATAGTAAATCCTGTCTGTTTTATAGGTGGCACATTTTTACAATTCAATTGATCAACAAATGATACCAAGTCAAAAGCCAATGATGTTACAGTCTGCTTTAGCATTTGAACAGATAATTAAGGTAAAGGAATCTCTCTGTTGCTTTAAACTTTGGCTACTTTTGTATGTATTTCATATGCTTTTAGCTTTTTGTGATTATTTATTAGCCTATTGATTTCATAACTACAGCTTTTCACTGACCAAGAACATCTCTTTCAAGTACATTCATCTAGACAGTAACGACCTTTTCTTTCCACAGTTATTTATGCCTTTTATAACCACAGCTTTTCACTGACCAAGAGCTTCTCTTTGATGTACATTCAGCTAGATAGTTATGACCTTATGTTTCCACAACTACTTTTACCTCCATATTTGATTTGTTTTCGTGCCTTTTTATGGGTTTACCCTTCAAGGCCAGTTGGAGGCTACAGATGGGGTAGAATGTGGTTGTGTGCTTTAGTAATTGTGGTAATATGGAAAATAGTATAGCAGTTCTCAGAAATGTGCACTGGTTTACTAATTACAATCAGGTGCAAGTCAAGATTGGTCTTGAACTATAAAGCACTGTATGATTAGGATACTGGTTCTTCAAGAAACTCTCTGTTTGCCACAATGATATTAAGATAAACTGAGGACAGGTCTCAGACTTGAACGTATTGTGGCTGGCTGCAGATTACTCTTTTTGAAGGAGTCATGAGTGCTCTTCCTGCAAGGTCAAAATTGCCTGAGTTTGTTACCTTTTAAAGCATTCTGTAAGGTCTATATAGTTACCAAAGATTTAGCTTAATGGGTGCGTCTACACTAGCTGGCGACTTCGAAGTAGCCAGCCCAACGTCGAAATAGCACCCGTCGCGTCTACACGCGCTGGGTGCTATTTTGACGTTGAAATCGACGTTAGGCAGCGAGACGTCAAAGTCGCCATTCCCATCTGAGAATGGGAATAGCACCCTACTTCGACGTTGAACATTGAAGTAGGGTGTGTGTAGACGATCCACGTCCTGCTACTTTGAAATTGCGGGGTCCTCCATGGCAGCCATCAGCTGAGGGGTTGAGAGACACTCTCTCCAGCCCCTGCAGGGCTCTATGATTGCCGCGTGCAGCAGCCTTAAAGGCACCACCGACCCAGATTTCCTGTGGTAGGAAGCTGAGAGCGTGCAGGCAGCAGCACAGGCATGTGCTAGCCCTGCACGCTTCTCACAGGCCCCAATCCCCGCTGCCTTTACCCATGGCCTCCAGCCAGCCCCCTGAGCACCCCCAGGGCTCCCCTCCTGAGGGGACCCAGGCACCCCCAGCAGCCAGGCGGGGGGCCAAAAGGACATGGGGCCCCTCCTGGTTGGAGGCCGAGCTCCGAGACCTGCTGGGGCTCTGGGGCGAGGAGGAGGTGCTCCACGTGATGGGGAGCAAGAGGCGGAACGCAGAAGCGTTCGCCCGACTGGCCGAGGGCCTGGCTGCCCAGGGTCTCGCTGCTCGCACTCCGGATCATGTCTGGAGTAAAGTGAAGGAGCTGCGGCAGGGGTACACCTGAGCCTGGGACTCGGCCAGGCGGTCTGGGGCTGAGCCCACCACTTGCCCCTATTACAGGGAGCTCAGGGCCATCCTGGGCCCCCGGGACACCTCCTCCCCCCGGCCACCCTTGACATCACGGCTGATGAGCCCCAGCAGACCTCAGAGCCGGAGTCCGGCCCGGAGTCCAGCCCCGCACCCTGGGGCCCATCCGAGAAGCCCCCCCTCGGGACAGCGGAGGAGGGGTCCAGCAGCGAGGAGGCGGGGCTCCTCATTGACCTCCCTTCCTGGAGCGCCAGCCGGGCATCCGCCCACCAGGCTTCCTCCGACCGCGGCAATGGACAGTCAGGTACGTACCCCACAGAGCACACACCCGTGGGGCACCAGCCATGACCGGGAACCTCACACACCCCCAGCGGACCCCAACCCACGAATGCCCAGCCACAGGATAGTCCCAGGACGGTGGCATGACCATCAGCGCCCGTCAGCACCTGTACCCATGGACAGAACTCAGTCTTGACCCCGGGGGCGGGGGGACAATGCCATGGCGACAGCCAACAGGGACATCAAACCCACTGACGGGGACAGAGACCCAGCACCCAAGAAGGGGCAGGGAGAACGGGTCATGGGCCAGGGCACTGGACTAACACCCTTCTCCTCCCTCTCTCCAGCTGCAGCATCGGACGCCCCAGGCAGCCAGGCACCGTCCATTGTCCCCGACAGCCCACCGGAGGCCAGCCACCGCCAGCAGCCGGAGACACCCCCAAGGCCAGCAGGACGGTCCCGCCACCGCCGGACTCTGGGGATGGCCCTGGTGAACCCTCAGCTGCTGGCAGCTTTCCGGCGGGAGACGGAGGTGGCGGAGGAAAGACTCCTCTTCGAGCAGGAGGAGTCCACCTGGCGGTGGGTGGCGTGGGAGGACTTTAGGGGGTTTTCAGGGACATAGCTGAGTCGATCCGGGAGGCCGTCTCTCGGCTTCTGCCCCCCGCTGCCCCCCGGGCCGCCCTCCCCACCGCTCCACCCACCTTGCCGCCTGCTGCCCCGCCTGCCGCCCCACCCGCCTCACCACCGGCAAGCTCCACAGAGCCCACTGGGGCTGAAGACAGGCCAGTGGAGGCATCCCGGCCCTACCTGCCGGTCCTCCCAGCCCCCAGCCGGCCATGCCGGGGACCGTGGCTCGCACCCCTCTACCCCCACCCCGGACTGATGGGGCCCGGCGGATGGCTCGGCTGTTGGCCCATGTTCATAGTTGTCCCTCTTTTTGTATATAGTTGTCCCCCTTTTGTAGATTAGTTGCAGTTTCTTTGTTTAATCAAACAAGTTATCCAGTTTAAAAAAAAAAAGTTTTATTTTCCAAAAAGCTGGAGTCGTGTGCTTTTTGGGGGGGTGGCGTGCGGGTGTTGGGGGTGGTGTGCGGGCATTGTGGGCTGTGTGTGTGGGGGGGTCTTCTGGGGAAGGCCAGGGAGGTGCTCAGGGGTCTCCCTCATCGAAGTGGGCCCACAGGGCCTCGCGGACCTGTATCCCCTCATGGTGGGCTTGGTGGCTGGGTGCGGTGGCTGGCTGGGGGAAGCCTGTGCCGGTGTTGACTGCCCACCCCTGGACGAAAGCCTCCCCCTTGCTCTCAACGATGTTGTGGAGTGTGCAGCACGCGCCCACAACCTGGGGGATGTTTTGGAGGCTGACGTCCAGTTGGTCAAGGAGGCACCTCCAGCGGCCCTTCAGATGGCCAAATGTTCTCTCCACCACCTGGTGGGTGTGGTTCAGGCAGGCATTGAACTGCTCCTGGCTGGCGTTGAGGTGGCCGGTGTACGGGCGCATGAGCCAGGGCTGGAGCGGGTAGGCCGCGTCCGCCACGAGGCAGAGGGGCACGGTGATGTCCCCCAGAGGGATCTCCCTCTGGGGGATGTAGGTCTCCACCTCCAGCCGGTGGCACAGGCCCGAGTTCCTAAAAACACGGGCATCGTGTGTGCAGCCAGGCCAGCCCACGTACACGTCCTGGAAGTGGCCCCGACTGTCCACCATGGCCTGCAGTGGTAGCCCCTGCAGTTGATGTATCTTCCTCCGCTGTGGTCCAGGGTGCGGATGGGGATGTGGGTCCCATACAGGGCCCCGAAGCAGTTAGGGAACCCCATGGAGGCGAATCTGGCGACGGCTGCGTCCAGGTCCCTGAGTCGGACGACTCTTTGGAGCAACATGGCGTTAAGCACACGGACCACCTGTCAGGAGGGAACACAGGTGCCCATGAGGTTGTGTAGGGTGCCCCGGGGCCCTTCCCTCAGGCCCCCCTCCCAGGCACCTCCCCGGGTACCCCACTTGCCCAGCCCATCCCTCCCTGGTACCCCTCCCTTTCCAGCCCCACCCCCGGCCCCTCCCTCCTCCCCCGTCCCTCCCTCCCTAAGCCCACCCCCGGCCCCCTCATTCCCCAGTGGGTGCGTGCCCGAGACTCCTTACCTCCATGACGATGACCCCTACCGTGGCCTTTCCCACTCCAAACTGGTGTCCCACGGAGCGGTAGCTGTGTGGAGTGGCCAGCTTCCAAATGGCTATTGCGACCCTCCTCTCGACGGGGAGGGCGCACCGCATCCGGGTGTCGTGGTGCCTCAGTGCTGGGGTGAGCCACTGGCAGAGCTCAAGAAAGGTCTGCCGGCGCATGTGGAAGTTCCGGAGCCACATATCATCGTCCCAGTCCCGCATGACGAGCTGTTCCCACCAGTCGGAGCTGGTGGGGTAGCTCCAGAGGCTGGGGAGCAGCCGGCGAGGGAGGAAGAGGGGAGCCCGGTGGTCAGGGGCATCCCCGTCTGCCTCTGGGGTGGGCTCCTCTGGCAGGAGCCACTGGGCGGCCTCCCGGGCAGCACCTAGCAGGGTGCTTGCCCCCTGGATGACTACCTGGAGGGCCTCCGCTTCCTGCTGCTGTTGCTGCAGCTGCTGCTGGGTGTCCATATGTGCTGTGACTTGGTCTGTGAGAGAGTGGCTATTGCTCTGCAGACCTCGTGCTGTACAGACCGGGTGTGTCTGGGAGGGGCCTTTTAAAGGAGCGGCTTGCAGCTGCCCTGGAAGGGCTAGTGTGCTCTGTGACCCGGTCCGCGGTCTCTCCTGGCCCCTTATTTCGAAAGAGGGTGCTTGTGTGGCTCTTTTCGACGTTCCCTGTCGCTACTTCGATGTTGAATGTCGACGTTGCCAGCCCTGGAGGACGTGTAGATGATATGCGTCAAAGTAGCCTATTTCGATGTTCTTACTTCGAAATAGGCTACTTCGACGTAATGTGCTAGTGTAGACGTAGCCAATGTGTGATGTGGAGGGAACAGTTTTGTTCAATATCCTTATTAATGATCTAGATGAGGGGATGGATTGCGTCCTCAGCAAATGTGCAGGTGATGCTAAAAGAGGTGGGGGAGGTTTTTATGCTGTGGGGTATGGATAGGGTATAGAGAAACCTAGACAAGTTGTAGGACTGGGCCAAAGGAAGTGTGATGAGGTTCAACAAGGTCAAGTACAGTGTCCTGCACTTAGGATGGAGGAATCCCAAGCACTGACACAGGCTGGGAACTGACAGGCTAAGCAGCATTTCTGCAGGAAAAAGACCTGAGGATTACAGTGGATGAGAAGTGGGATATGAGTAAATAGTATGCCCTTGTAGTCAAGAAGACTAGTGGCATACAGGAATGCATTAGTAGAAGCATTGCAGATCTCGGAAAGTGATTATTCCCCTTGGCACTGGTGAGACCACAACTGGAGTATTGTGTCCAGTTCTGGGCCCTTCATTGCAGAAAGGATGTGGACATGCTGGAAAGCGGAGGGTGACAAAAATTATTAGGGATCTGGACTTATGAGGAGAAGCTGGGGGATTTGGTTTTATCTAATCTACAGAAGAGAAGAATGAGTGTGGATTTGATAGTAGTTTTCAACTACCTGGAGGGGGTTCCCAAAAGGATGTAGAGGGGCTGTTGTCAGTGGTGACGGATGACAGAAAAAAGAGCAGTGGTCTCAAGTTGTGGTGGTAGTGTGGTCTAGGTTAGATATTAGGAAAAAATATTTCACTAGGAGAGTGGTGAAGCTCTGGAGTGGATTACCTAGGTAGGTGATAGAATATCCCAAGGGGTCTTTAATTCCTGGCTTGACAAAGCACTGACTGGGATGATTTAGTTGGGATTTGTCCTACTTTGAGCAGGGGGCTAGAGACGGTGACTTCCTGAGGTCTCTTCCAACCCTATGATTCTGTGATGGCTGTAAGGACCAAATTGAGGTAAAAGTCTAATTTGTTGCATCTTGAAAATCACATATATCATTTTCATTTTTATGAACGTATGCCCAGAGGATGGATGGTGTATCTTTAACACATATTAAATAAATAAAATATATCTTCTGCATGTCCTTTTAGCCTTGTTTTTTTCACTTTTGTGGATATTATTTGTTACTATGTGTTCAAGATCCAATACATGAATTGTTATTGTTTTGTGAATGAGGTGTTGGTTTAACATTCATTTAAGAAGATGCTCGTGCCTTTTTTTTTCTTCAAAAAAAGAAGTACTAGAAGGTTATTTTAATGAGTTTGAATAGAAAGATTTTTAGAAAGTGTCCAAATTTGAGACATTGAGTTTTTTTTCCCCCTCCCATTCCCTACTTTAAAGGGACATCATCACTTTACAACTTTACTGTCTGAATTTGTTTAACAAAGCATTGTACAGATAACACTTGAGATTACTATAAGGGGATGATTAGAACTTTTCCCTCTATTTTTGTTGTTTCTGTACTTTAATTTTTGGCAAGTGTTTACTACATCATGCCATGTCAGTGTTTTCTGGTTATAGTCTGATATTGATCCTCTGTTCTGCATGGGACTCTTCATGCTTTGAAAAGGATCTGAGCGCTGTAAAGAAGCTCTGAAAGCTCATATGTAGCTGAGGAAGGTTTCGCTGGTGCAAATACTGTCAAAGGCAGACTCGAGAGAACTCCTCACGGGTCCTGGCTTAGCTAATAGAGCTGGCAGCAGAAGGGACACATTTTGGTGGGGACACAGTATATCATGCTATGGAGAATGGAGACTGCTGTGGCTCACAGGACGAGCCTTGGGAAGCTATTGCAATTTAGTCTTCCACGGTTGTCTGGAAGTCTCTCCAGCTCTGAGAATGGCCCAGGACTGGAGGGTTCAAAGGTGTCTTCAACCCATTATGGACCCCCTTCCCTGGGCTGCGGGGGCAGTAGGTTTGCAGAAATGCTGGTGGTGCCCAGAACCCATACTCCTATCCCATCCAAACTCCTTCCCCCCCTAGGTGAGAGTTTGTCTGTTAGAGGGATGCAGATTCTGGAGGGGAGTTTGAATGCAGGATCTGGGGTGGAGCAGGGCCAGGAATGAGGAGCTTATGCTGTAGCCAGGGTACCCTGGGGCTAGGGACAAAGAGGAGGGCTCCCACCAACCCTCTCCCCGGTGCAGTAGTGAGCTCTGGGGCAGGTGCCCCCTCTCGCCTCCACAGCTCTCTCACCCTGCACTACTTTTGCTGCATATGCTCCTGTGGTCTCTCTCAAGTCCATGAAGTTGCCTCCACTGTGCAGGGTGCAAGCGGGGGAGGGTGGGAAGTATCATCATGGATACACCTCATCCCCTGCTGCTGTCCCTCATTGTAGCCTCTCTTTGGGGGCTGGAGCTGCCCCTTGTTCGGTGTGGGGCATGAGTGGTCTCTGTGGGTAAGAGAGGGAGTGATATCTAACTGCCTCCTTGCTGTAACTTTACCTGGGGAGGGGAGGGATGGGGATGCCCCTTGGCCAGTGTGGGACAGGAGTCATGGCTGTAGGGAAGGTGCTGGTGGTATCAAGCTGCCCCTCACTGTAGCCTCATGGTGAGTGTGGTGGATGGGACTGCCCCTTTCTCAGCATGGGGCAGGAGTGATGGCTATGGGTGGGAGTGGGGGTGGGGGAAATCAAGCTGTTCCTCAGCATATCCTCATACTGGGGAGAGGTGTGGGGGATGTGGCTACAAGAGTGGTTGATTTTGGCAGGATATGGTGAAATCAAGTGCCCCTCACCATAGCCTCACACTGTGGGGGATGAGGCTGCCCTTTGCCCAGTGTGGGTCAGAAGCAGTGACTTAGGAGTGGTGGGGCTGTGCTGCAAAACACTCTCCCAAGAAGTCCCCCAACAGCTGGTCAGTTGTGGTCTCTGCCAGGCTGTTGCAGTGTAGGCAGAGCTTTAATTCCTCCCCGCACTTAACCTACTCCCTGCTTTAGTGACACTGGCTTGTTATGGAGCATATGCTGCAACAATATACTGCTTCCTGGAGCAGTCAGAAAATAGGGAGGTGGACTCAAAGTCACAATCTCCTTCTGAAGCTGCTGCTTACTAAGGGCTGGATTGCAAACTGTTAATTTAGCTCTGTGTTTGTCATTAAACTTTGTAACATTTGCTTTTTTATTTTTCCTCCAGCATTCAAAAGTTGGCTCTGGGGGAAAGACTCAGATAACATGGGATAACCCTAAAGAATTGGAAGCATATATTAAAAAACTTCAAGCTGCTGCTGAGCGGCTTTCCACTGAAAACAGAAAACTAAGAAAGTGGCATACTAACTTCATTGAGAAGGTACATTTTAATGGTGAAACTGAAGTAATATTTTGTGTAATGTGCTTTCTTCCATTTTAGTTGATGATGATAATACAATATTTCACAATTTTCAATTTTTTTTTAACAGGTTGTAGTTCTCATGAATATTGATCTACTGCGGCAGCAGCAACGTTGGAAGGATGGACTACAGGAACTTAGAACTGGTTTCGCTAGCCTTCAGTCACAGGCAGGGTTTTGCTGTTGTATTGTAGGCTATGAAGTAATTTTAAATAGAATTTTCTTTAACAAAGAAAAATTAATAATAAAAATGCAAACGAGAACTACAGAGCTTTTGTTCTAAAAACCTAAGATACCAAGGCAGCATAGTGTATGTGTATGAACTTTAAAATTAGATGTGTATTTACTTTTTACCTTCCTTACCTGAGAAGTCCTGAGTATATAGTACCATATTTTCACAATTAGAATTGGTGACACTGCTACCACCTACACCAAAACAAGGAAATCTCTTTTGTGGTACTGTTTAAGTTAATGGGAGTTTTTCTATTGCCATCAGCAGTTATGGGATTATACCTTTATATATGGTTGTGATGTCCTCAGCATTTCTAATGCAAACCTGGGATACTGTAGTCAGATATTCACAGAATAGGCAAAGGAAAAGTTCACTTTGTATTTTCCTTGTGTTTTCTTTATTTTCGCTGTCTGTCACCAGCTCCTGACTTGCACAGTATGAATAATAATAGTAAACCCTCTCCGCAAAACAAAACAACAGCAGTTCTCAAACTTCATTGCACTGTGATTGCATTCTGACAACAAAAATTACCACATGGTCTCAGGCAGGGGAGGCAGTGTGGGGCTGGAGTCCCACTGACTTAGGCTGAAGTCCTTGGACTTAAGGTTCAGCCTAGGACGGTGGGGGTCAGGCTTCAACCCTGATGTACAGCAAGTCTAACACTGGCCCTGGCTGTCCAATTAAAATAGGCTCAGGACCCAGTTGTGGGCCCCAACCCACAGTGTGAGAACCTCTTATATAAACGAAGTACAATTTTGATTCTGCTTATGTTCTGCTATTATTTCTATTCCGTAATTATTTTTTATAAAATCAGTGCTTAAAGCTTTGCAATTTTATCTTGAAGTCAGTTTTTTTTTCAAGTATAATAATTTAACTGGTTTTGTAGAAGCTGTTTGCGTGCTATTTTGTAGTATTTAAATGCCTCCCATCTTTGTTATTCAGAGATAGTCAAGTGTTGATGATGCAAGCTCCAGAATTAAGGTTCAACTCAGCCCACCTGAAATTCTTCCCCTAGTGGTGGGACAAATTGGTATTTTTTCAGCATCACTTTATTTTATAAATTTAATTTGAAGCATTTGACAAAAAAGGAACGATGGTCTAATAACTGAGCATTAGCGACGTGGGTTCAAGTTCCTGGTCTTCTCTGGCAGATTTTGATATCCAGATAGAAGTCATGCAGGAAATTGACTTTATAGATATGGACAAGTTTTTGTTTCTGGTATGAAAAGATGCAGAAACCTTTCTGAGGAAAGGCCTATTTCTTGTTTGTAAAGTGTCCGGAATAGTGGAGTCCTGGCAGCTATATGCTACCATAATGCCAATAAGTAGTAATAATAATAATCAGAAAGTTTTGATGATCTCAGCTGCACTAGAAGATGATCTCAGCTGCACTAGGATATTTGGTGAGGGCCCTACAACTAAACATCATAACAGGATAATGGTGTAATGGCCATATCAAACTCCCCAATTGAGTATCCTATATCAAAATTAACCAGACTGATAGTTTAGATAAATTCAAGGCAGCTTTTTTTATTTGTCATTACATCCAAAAGATAAGTTTTGAAATTAGCTCAATTATCTATGTAAGAGTTAGACTGCTTTTGTTATGAGAAAATGTCTTACTGCTCCAGAAGCCTTTCTGCCCACATGTATTCTTCTTTCCACAGTTCCTGGGAAATAATTCTCCCATCATTTGTTCAAAATCTTGGCATTCTCCTGAAAAGATCGTGACATAAGCTGGCATTCCTAAAGCTCTAAAGCATATAGTGTGTATACACTAGTTTCCACTTTTCATATTATTCCATCCAAAATGCAGAGTTGTAGGGTTTCTATGAAGGCTAGATATTAAAATTGTGATGTGTTATGCATACAGGAAACCTTGCCTGGAAAGGCTTCAGGTTCTCTTTATAATGTACTTAATTGCATTGTGAGAAGAAATACTTTGAGCCTCATCCAAAGAAGGTTTGCAAAGTGAGTTTCCATTCCTCTGCAGAACTGTTTTTTAGTGGAAAGGTGCTGAAAGAAATTCCTTAAAGTTACAAAGCTCTTGCTTCATGTGGGTGGAGCGTCCGATTCTGCTGTAATAATAATTACAGTTCTGCTTTGTCTTCTCCTTGCACTTTTGTGGATTACTGTTCACTACTTCCCATTTATTACATCTGGGTAGAGTAGTTGTGCAGCAGAAAAATGAGTTACTATGTCATCATTTTCTATCAACAACTTTCCTTGTTAAACTCACCCTGTTAGTTTGGTAGACTACTAGAATGCAACTTGTAGCACATTAGTATTTCTCTTTAAAGGGGGACTTAAACAGGATTGCCTCTTAAACATTATCTTACATAGTATTAAATTGATTTCTTAATTGATGCAGTGATTGTAGAGCTTTGGAAGAACTCTTCTCAAGGCTTTAGTTCAAGGGCATTCCTCACACCTGGACTGTGGTTATACTACAGGGATCTGTTGACAGAAGTCACTGTTGGAAGAGATTTCCTGACAAAACTTCTGTCGACAGAGTGCGGCCACACACAAAAGACAAATGGGAGAGCGTTCTGCTCTGTTGGCAGAGTGGTTGGACTGCTCGGCTGCTCTCTCTGCTCATTATTCTGGATGCCCCATTGAGAGAAGACCACCCAGAGCATCCATTCAGTTTTTTTGTTGACAAGAGTTTTATGCCACATGGCTAAGAGGCAGAACACTGGTGAAAGTGCTGAGTTTTGTTGACAAATTGTCAACAAAACATATTTTGTGTGTGGACATTCCACCAGTTTTGTCAACAATACCAGGGTTTTGTCAGCAAAACTTTCTAGTGCAACCGTAGCCCAACAGTACAAGATGCTTCAGAGGAAGGTGCAGGCACTTCATAGAAGACGAATGTGGGATAATCTGTTTTCATAAAGATCTTATCCTGTCACGTGATAGAGTTTGTGTTAAGTGCTGGAGCACCAACTTTTTTTTATCTCTAACAAAACTCTATGTTTGCATTAAATGTTATAACAGTTGTTTTATTATCCATATCAACATCTAGTCCCTCTAAGAATCTTACTAAGTTCCTGGGTTCAATGACAGCTTGTGGCATTGAGTTTCACAGCCAAATTATTCACTGAGGAAAGATGTGTAAGTTAAGTAAATGTTATTACATTTTAGGGTTTCCTTCCCTGTGATATGAAAGCATGGAGACAACACTGGAATCATCAGCTCTACAAAGCTCTGGAACATCAATATCAAATGGGTTTGGAGGCACTCAATGAGAATCTACCAGAAATAAATATTGATTTAACTTATAAGTAAGACATCTTCCTACTGTTAAAATATTGTGACTGCAGATTGTTTAAAATATGAATTTTATATTGCTTGTTTCACTTTCTAGACAGGGCAGATTACAATTCAAACCTCCTTTTGAAGAAGTACGAGCTAGATATTACAGAGAAATGAAGAGATTCATCTCCATTCCAAATCAGTTTAGAGGAGTGAGTGAAACAGAAGAGGAGTCCATCTTTACTGTTATGACTGAAAGAAATGCAAGTGGATTTCTGACCACATTCAATAAAGCAGAGGATTTGTTCAGAAGGCTGTCAGAAGTTTCCAGCCAGTTTAAGGTGTATAAATATTTTGAGTATCGGAGGGGTAGCCGTGTTAGTCTGGATCTGTAACAGCAATGAAGGGTCCTGTGGCACCTTACAGACTACCAGAAAAGTTTTGAGCATGAGCTTTCGTGAGCACAGACTCAGTCTGTGCTCACGAAAGCTCATGCTCAAAACTTTTCTGGTAGTCTGTAAGGTGCCACAGGACCCTTTGTTGCTGTTAAAGTATTTTGATTGACTCAGACTTTTTGTTTTAGACATAATTACAATAATTTTCAGGGATGGATCATTTTAGAAGATAAGGAATGTTGATTTGTGTTGGTCTGTGTACATTCTGGTCCTGATTTAGGATTGAAGGGTTGAAAATATTTTGAAAAGTGATAGATTAAGAACATAAACATAGATTAATCTTTTATTAATATTAATATTAATGTTGAGTAAAGCTTCATAATCTTACCATAATATTTACTTTCTCCTTATAAAATACAATGTTGAAAAGGAATGGATAATAATTGGACAAGTAGATATGGAAATGCTAGTCAAAAAACATCTTTCTAGTGAACAAGACTGGGAAAAAAACTTTAAAGCATTAAAAGGGAAGGGGAAAGAAGCAGAACGCCTACCAAGGTACAGTTTACCAAATTTTTTTTTAAGGGAACAATGGTCTCTCACTGGTCAGTCACTGTATAAATGGCATAATAGAGAAGTACTTTTTACATGAAAAAATAGGCAGAACGTCAGCACTGCTTTTTAATGTTTGCCTGCCTTTATAATTTTTTAAATTCCTCATTCTTCAGATTAGTGTAACAGAAATTTATCACTTTGAATCAAATACAACTCCTACTGTCTTCTTGAGAATTGAGTCTGATCTTTATAGATTAAGGCCGGATCCAACACATATACCTGGCATAGTGGTTACAGCTCTTAACAGTTGAATTCACTAAGTATTGTTCCAAGTAATAAGTACTTGGGGCCTTTAGAGCATGGGTGTCCAACCTTTTGGCTTGCCTGGGCTGCATTGAGTGAAGAGGAATTGTCTTGGGCTGCATATAAAATATATAATATAGTTAATGTGTATAAATCACATAATAATGTTAAAAGTTTACGATCTTGTGGGGCTGCATTACTACCTGTCCAGGGCCGCGGGTTGGACACGCCTGCTTTAGAGCCTGACTTTGCAAACACTTATGAACCTAACCAATCATGTGTCTAAGTATTTTTAGGCCTTTAGGCCTCGATCCCATTTTGATATATGCTATGAATACAGAAGTCTGGGTTAGTAACTATTATTGCAAGATCAGGATCTGAAGTCCCAAACCTGCCAGTACTTAAGAATGTACTTTATTCATGTGTAATAGTCCCTTTTGTTTTTAGTGACATTTTCATATATAAAGGCAGTGCTTTTTCTGGGCTGAGACTTGCCGGTACTGAGTATTGGAACCTCGACATTCCCAGCAATGGGATTCATTTCGGGGGTAGGGGGTGCAAGCCATCTGAATATTGCTCTCTTTTTTTCTTTTACAAAAAAGGTACATGCATAGGTATTTGCAGGGTCAGGGTCTTGGCTTGTAATTGTTTCCAGTAAAATTTTATATAAAGTGATCGTAAAATTTGAACATAATTACATTTGCATTCAATAAGTCACATTTTATTTGTGCACTTCTAGAGGAACAATTTTTTAACTAAAATATTAAATGGTAAAACTGTGAAAATACTAAAGATAATTTATAACACATTGAAATTACAGTTTTTAAATTTATTATATGTGTACTATGAGAATTGTGCCTCTAATTTTTTATTTTTTGTGTTTTTTTTTGTAATCTGTCACATTAACTCTTGAAGCACCATCAAGATAGATTGCTTAATTGTCAATTGCAATCCTGTGAAGAGTGTGATTGATGATCTTATTCAGAAGCTGTATGATGTTCTTGTCCTATCTTTAAGAAAGTCCATACAAGGTAAATAATTTAGAGAAACAATGGTTGCTGGTTGGTGGGATTTTTTTTACATTTGCCTTTGTTCTGTTTTGGAGCAAAATTAATATGTTTTTAGTTTTCCATTAAGGGACTGACACAAAAACCTTATGATTTTTGGGGCCCTACGCAGGACTCTTAAACTGGTGCTTCTGTGTCCAACCACAGCTGTAGGGGGGTGGATATGATGATTTTTTGAGATGTGATTTTATAATCTTTTAGCAACATGGTAATGAAATATTTTCAAGGCAGATTTTAAATTAAGGTCATGTAGACTAAAACAGTAAATTCAAAAAGTGATCCTATATACCTGGGGTTGGCAAATGCCTGTTAAATACCTTTATTACCACTTGAATGGTTCTTTCATAGGCTCAATATCTGCTGATAGGTCTGGAAGGCTTCTTCACTTTTAAGTTAATTACATCTTATTTGGAGAAAGCAGAGCCACAGAACAGGCATAGGAAGAGCAAGTGCGTGGACATTAGGACTCAGTGGTGCCTCAAATTTTGGTTGCCCTATGCAACTGCATATCCTGCATATAGATAAGGATAGCCCTGATCACCATGGACCAAGAAAGAAGTGGGAGTTAACTGTGTCTCAGAGGGATTTCTCAGAGGCGCAGAATGTAGTGGTGTTACTCTTGGGGGCAGTGCTGCTTACACATCACTAAATACTTAGAACTGTACCTTAAAGCCCAGTCTAGCCTGGAAGTCTGTTTGGATTTACGAAGTCTGTAATACTGACTAGATGAGGTTTGTATTTTAATTGCCAAAGTATCATTCAGCTGTTAGGTTGTCCACAGACCCAAGCTGCTATCTTACTGTAGTTTGCAATGACATAGTCTGGCATGGCTTATTTGCCCTCCTGGACACTTCAATAATGGGTGTAATTTTCAATTATTCCAAGCTGACTCATCATGAGTAGCATCTTACTATGGGCTAAAATGTATCCTCAAACACGGCTCTAAGTAAAGCTTGCTGCAAAAACTGTACTGCCTCAGCAGTGAGCCTCTATTAGTAGCAAATTTTATGACAGCTCAGCCATGTTAGCTGTTGAGTTTTGGGAGGCAGAATTATGTCTGCCAGTCTTCCACTTCTTCCTGCCCACGTGCTCTGTGAGAGCAAGGACTATGTGCCTGAACCTATAGTCTAGATATTTGTGTAAAGGTGATTCTTATTTGCCTTTATTGTGCAATTATCTATCTTTGGCATGTTTGTGTATATGTGTATAATTTTAATATATGAGTGCTTCAAAACATTTTTAAAGAGTGTGTGTGTGTGTGTGTGTGTGTGTGTGTATTTTTTACAACAGCTGAGTGAGGTAGGGAAGTGCTACTGTCCACACATTCATTACATTTGGAAAACTGAAGTACAGTGTGACTAATGGAATAAAGAGTATAGCAGTGGTCTCCATGGTCCCAGGTTAATCATGTAACCACTGGACCATTTCTTGTGTTGTCCAAGTGACTGTCTAGTACACAGATGTTTCTAACTTTTTATGACTGACATAATGGATACATTTATTTGTAATAAATTTGTTTTCAAATATTCTTTACATAGCTCACCTACATGATATTTCTTCATTTCTTACTGATGCCATGGAAGCATTAATAGTTAGGCCTCAGACTGTCGATGAAATTGGAGAAGATAATTTAAAGTACAGAAATTTGCAAGAAAAGAAAGCAGAGGTAGGGTTTTATTCGATCATAGAAAAATATCTAGGCAAAAAGTTTACCCATGTTTTAGTATGCTCAGAAATACTTTTCAAATTATTATTAGTAGATTTTATTACAACATTTTTATTGTTGCTCTTAAATATTTTCTTGCTGCTTCCTTGTGTCATCTTTCCTTTTATTGTACAATATGTTGTATTGGTTCATATCACCACACCTCAACTGCACAGCAAATTCAAAACCAGACTGGTTTTCCAGGACCTCAAAACTATATTGGTAAAATTTAGCTTTGTTAAAATGGGAGAGAGGAAGGTGTTAAGAGTCTGTGATTAAATTTTAACTTAATCTTTAAAAATGCTTGTGTCTTCAATATGACGCATTTTTAAACCAGGTACCAATCAATGGAAGGCCTACTTGTGGCTGTGTTTTCTTATGCAGACCGTGCTTATGCAGGGCAGTAACTCACCAGGAAGGTGAACCAAGTGTTTCGAGTAAGAGAGAGAGCAAGCAAATGCGATTGTAGGGCTTTGCTACTTAAAAAAGTAACTAAAATAAAAACTATGGGAAGATCACATTCCCTTTATATCTGCTGCTATATCTAAGAAAGTGCAATAGATTTGATGCTGATGAAGTGATTGGTAGCCAATTAATTAACTATTTACACTGAATTGTCATTACTAGTCTTCAACACCAACCATCTGATTTCAATGAATGGGCACTTAACTCTTCTCTTGTCACTATTATTTCAGTCACTTTGTCTGCAGACTCAGTAAGACAATTCTGTATTGATTCAACTTTGGATGTAATGATTAGCAATATATGTACATGCATGTGAACGTGCAGGCCTGCTGATTTGTGGGGCACAGGGGGCAACTACCCTGGGCCCTTTAAATTGTTGCCAGAGTCCCACATGGTACACTCCTTTTGTCTCTGAGGCGATTGCAGCGAGGGTGGATGCAGTGCAGCATGCTCTGGGTGATGCTGAGGTCTAGCTGCCCTTCTGTCTGAGGCCCCGCCCTTTTTAGGACTCTGGCATTGCCCCTTCTCCTTGCCTAGATGCCCAAAAGTCTGTTGGCTCCCCTGTGCATGTGTGTTTGTCTTTTAAAGTGAGTGCTTACATACTGCAGAAATTGCTTTGTGGAGTTGGTGGCCGTTGAAGAGGATTAAGCCTGCATAATCCACCCAGAAATACTGTCCCTGTCAACTGTGCAATACTATTTGTGCAGTCTTGTAATGTATCAATAGATTTCCCATTTGCTCTCAACTTCTTTTCTGCTGCCTGATGTGTTCATAGATATATTAATTTTTTAAAGCTTTGATCCACCTCAGTGGATAGCTGTCTCTGAGGAGTTCAATTGACTGCTTTGGCATATGCCTTCACTTGTATGGATCATATTTCATGATCAAGACCTGCTATCATTGCTCTGTATTGTCTTCCATGTTGACCTTCATCTAGTGTATTACTCAGATAACTGTTAACAGGATTACATATAAGAGTAAATGTATATATAAATATTTTCAGTAAATGGTTATTGTGTCTTTATTGAAAGTAAGGTTGCATAAAATGTTGTGTTTTATTGAAATTCTTTCATACATATATAAAATATATTTTCAACTTTAGATTTTTCTCATGTTTCAAGAAGCTGAAGATAAAAACAAGCTTTTGCGGACTGTTGCTGGTGGAGGCTTAGACACTATTAGCAACTTGAGAGCTATGTGGGACAAATTTGAATTAATGATGGAAAGTCATCAACTTATGATTAAGGAGCAGGTGAGAATGAAGGTTTCAGTGATTCCATCAAATGCGCTGATCTCATTTTGAATTACTTAGAAGACACATTTTTTTTCTCCTGGATTAAGAAAATCCTGAAGGTGTAGCCACTTAGTATTGGCGTCAAGTTAATGGCGTTTTTTTTTTTTTAATAAAGTGGCTTTATAAAAGAACATCTAAGCTATTGAAAAGATTACTTGCATCAAATGATACTGTGGTAAGCCCGAATCTCTCTGAGTTCCTACAGGGTACCCGTGAAGTGAGCTAAGATATTGCGCAGGTTCAGGAGCTCCCCATAGAATCATGACTATGTTAAATATGTTGCTTAATGAGTTTCTTATTATTATCCAAACTGAAATATATATAATAGATTAAATAAATATTTATCAGCTTTAGCATGTTACAATATTTGATATTAATATTATGACATAATGTTTTTAATTTTTATGAAAATAACTGTTAAATGTCATAACCCCAGTCTTGCAATGCACAAGACTGGAGCAAACTGGTGGACTGCTGGAGTGAATGGGCCTCAATGCAGCAACAGTAATTTTCCTATGTTGCTGATTCCATGACTGTCACCTGGATTTTGAATCTGTGACGGTTTTAAAAATGACTAATGTCATCTGTTTATTACCATTAAAACTTGTAATAAACAGTTTTTCTTCATACTCACATTTTTATCACTCTGAGGCTATGTCTACACTAGCATACTACGTCAAAGTAGCCTATTTCGACGTAAGGACATTGAAATAGGCTACTTCGTGTATCGTCTACATGTCCTCCAGGGCTGGTGTCGTTGACATTCAACATTGAAGTAGCGATGGAGAACATTGAAAGGAGCCACCCTGGAAGGAAATGCGGAGTGTCCACACAGACAAGTGCTCCCCGTCGAAATAAGGGGCCAGCAAAGCCCCAAGCCGCTCCCTTAAAGGGCGCCTCCTAGACACACTTGGCCTGCACAGCACAAGATCCGCAGAGCCGACAACCAGTTGCAGACCCTGTGCACGCAGCATGGACCCCCAGCTGCAGCAGCAGCAGAAGTAGCAGCAGCCAAAAGCCCTGGGCTAAGGGCTGCTGCACGCAGTGACCGTAGAGCCCTGCAGAGGCTGGACAGAGCGTCTCTCAACCCCTCAGCTGATGGCCGCTATGGAGGACCCTGCTATTTAGAAGTAGTGGGACGCGGATCGTCTATACACACCCTACTTCGACGTTGAATGTCGAAGTAGGATGCTATTCCAATCTTCGGATGGGAATAGTGATTTCGATGTCTCGCCGCCTAACGTCGATTTCAACGTCGAAATAGCACACGGCGCGTGTAGATGCGACGCGTGCTATTTCGATGTTGTGCCGACTACTTCGAAGTAGCTGGCTAGTGTGGATGCACCCTAAGGCAGCTGATAAAGTAGTGAAAAGTAAAAGTATATTCAGCTACTTAGTATTTACAATTATATGGTATAAGATCAGGAACTTCATAACCATACCAAATTCTATTAAACTTTGAAATATTTTAAAGGGAACCATAAAATACTTTTAAAAACAAGTTGAAATGTTGCTGATTTTGTTGATCTTGATTAGATATAATTTTGTGTATATAAATTGCTGCAGGAATACATTTTATTTTTTTTAAACTCTTTTGGTTTGTAGATTGAAATGATGAAAGGAAATGTAATGTCGCGTGTTAATGAGTATCTTCAAGAACTAGAAAAGTTTAAGGCTCGCTGGGATGAGCTCAAGCCCAGTGATGATGTCATTGAGACAGGCCATCCGGATATGCTTGAGAAAAGTGCTCAGACCATAAAGGAAAAGAAAACTGAGTTTGACGAACTTGAAACCACAAAGAAAAAACTGATGTATGTTTGTTTCTTTTTACGTAGCACATTATTTTACAGGTATCGTGCAGTAAATCATGCAGCTGTAGTTTTTAGTGGGTCAGAAAATATTACAGGTAATTTAATAAATTCTATTTTAATTGTATTGCATTGTGATGGTTTATCTTCTTCAACGTATTGTTTAGTCTTACTCCATCGTTTTATGTAACTTGACTCTTCTGAACTGGCACTTCCATAGTAGAAGTTTGGGAAGATCTGTTAGGCTTTGAAACAACTGAATCTGTGCAATATATGGTATACGGTTCTATATAGCATACCGCTGGTAGAGAAAAAACCAAGTTAATTTAATTTTTCCTTTAAGTTTATGAGAAGCAAATTAGTACACTTTTCTTAATACAAGAAATGGAAAATTATGGAGAAGAAAGCTGTGAATACCAGGGAAGCCCACTGCATTTACAATTGTCTCTTATGCAGTTTTTTTCAGATCTGGGAATGCAATGTAATGTATCCTGCTGTACAGCGAGATCAATGGACTTACTCTTGTAGATAAAGTTGAGCATATATGACAGTATGTCCAGGATTATAGCTTTAATATGCACTGTTATAACAATTATCTTTTTATTCAGTGAGGACTGCCATCATTTTGAATTAGAAGAGCCTGATTTCTCTTTGGCAAAAGCTGTATGTAGAGATATTGAAAGCTGTGCAGAAGTATGGGCACTATATGAACAGTTTCATCAAGGATTTCAGGAAAAAGCCGAAGAAGACTGGATTACATTTAGGTCTAATTTTGTTTTTAAACTTTTATGCATGATTATTCATTATTGCATACTGTGTTATTATGCTCTTTTAAAAATGTGTATATTTGTACAGGAGCAAGACTTATCTGTTTGAGGAATTCTTGTTGAATTGGCATGACAAACTGAGGAAGATGGAAGAACACACTATAATGACTGTGAAGCTGCAAAAAGAAGTGGACAAATACAAAGTAAGATCCTCATTGTACAAGGGGAAATCAAAGCTAAATGCTTTCTGATATTAGAAATTGATCCTCTCTAATTCAGAACTCTCTTGTTTGACAACATCCGTAATCTGGCATGATTTCAGTTAGCTGGATGGCCATTTATCGTGGGTGTAGCCAAGTTTCCTGTGGTCCCATAGAGTTTGTTTACAGTTACCAGTCCTGGCTCTTAGAGTTCTGTGCTGTTATTTAGCTGTAATTTGCCCCAAATGTCTTTTAAGAGTCCAGTAAGCAATAGAAATGTTGGTAACGTGCTAGAAAATATTGACCTCCTGTGGTCCTGCAGATTCTCTCATCTGCCACCTATCAGGTCCTGACAGTGCTGTATGGAGAGGTTCAACGTGTACTGGATAATATGTTTCATTTTATATATTTATACAGAGGTCTGTTGTGTATTAAAGTGATCCTGAAAGATATTCTGTGTTCAACAAAATAGTTCCTTCAGCTATTTCAAAGTACATTTGAGCTTTTTCCAGTGAACAGGATAATCATTATAGTTTTTTCATTGGTTGCATCTACGCTAGCATGTTCTTTCAAAATATTTTTGAATGCTGTTTTTTTTTTTCAAAAGTGCCTGCTAGTGTAGATGTAGTCAGTGTATTTGAGACAACCTTAATGACGTAATAATTAATGTTAAAATTAGTGAATTAAAATACAAAGCAGTTCTCAGTTCAAACAGATCTATTTTCAGTACATAGTAGAATAATATATTTTTGTTGTGTTTTGACAGTTTATAACTGTAGAACTGAACAGATATTGTTGTTTAAAAAACTTAGTGTATTCCAATTTGCATTATTTACCATAGATGACACTTCCTGTCCTGAAGTATGTTAGAGGAGACCACCTATCTTCAGATCATTGGCTGGACCTCTTTCGTATTCTTGGTCTCCCTAGAGGCACTAGTCTAGAGAATTTATTGTTTGGAGATCTGCTCAAAGTGGCAGATGTAATTGTAGAAAAAGCAGCAGAACTTAAGGTATGAACCATTTCACAGGTAATGCTATTAATTTTAATATCATATGTGTTACATGTTTTAATTCCTTTTTTGGAAACTGAAGGTGTGTATTTTTCGAGTAAAATTGTTTTCCTCTGCTCATATATAGCTTTTCTATTATATAACTGGTAATTTAGTTTGTGTTTTATATTTTAAAATAGGATTTGAATAGTCGCGCCCAAGGTGAAATCACAATCAGAGAGGCCTTACGTGAGCTTGAGCTCTGGGGTGTTGGAGCAGTCTTTATGTTAACAGATTACGAAGATAGCCAGAGCAGGACTATCAAGCTGATTAAAGACTGGAAAGACATTGTTAACCAGGTTGGAGATAATCGCTGTCTTCTTCAGTCCTTGAAGGACTCTCCCTATTACAAAGGTTTTGAGGATAAAGTGTCTATCTGGGAAAAAAAACTAGCTGAGCTGGATGAGTATCTGCAGAATTTAAACCAGATTCAAAGGAAATGGGTGTATTTGGAGCCCATTTTTGGTCACGGAGCTCTACCCAAAGAGCAGGCACGCTTTAACAGAGTTGATGAAGACTTCAGGTCAGTGTTACTAAACACTACTTTATTTTATGTGAAGACTTTCACACAGCTATAAGCCAAGATTAAAAGTGAATTAATGCAGAACAGACAGGATGTACAGGGCAACCAAAATGATTAGGGTGCTGGAGCACATGACCTAGCAGGAGAGACTGAGGGATTTATAGTTTGCAGAAGAGAAGAGTGAGAGGCAATTTGATATCAGTCTTCAAGTTCCTGAAGGGAGGTTCTAAAGAAGATGAAGAGAGGCTGTTCTCAGTAGTGACGGATGGCACGACAAGGAGCAGTGGTCTCAAGTTACAATGGGGGGTGGTGGTCTAGCTTGGATATTAGGAAAAAAATATTTCACTAGGAGGGTGGTGAAGCACTGGAATGCATTACACAGAGAGATGGTAGAATCTACACCACTTGAGGCTTTTAAGTTCCTGTTAGATAAAAGTCCTGGCTGGGATGATTTAGTTAGGGTTGCTCCTGCTTTAGGCATAGGGCTGGACTCAAAGACCTCCTGAGGTCTCTTCCAGCCCTATCATTGTTTGAGATGAAGGCATGCATAAGGATTTGAGCAAAGTATGCATCGAGGCAATGATATAGAAAGAATTAGTGTTGTAAAAGGCATGGCAGGCTGATTCACTGATATGGGATGCGTGGAAAGAGAATGTTCTGAGTCAACTGTTTTGGCCAGAGTTATGAACAGTGAAGGCAATTAAAAGGTCATATTTGAGAAAAGAAGTAGAAGAGATGTCCTTGGATTTTGAAAAAAAGGTATATCTTGCTGCAGAGAAACTCTTCTCTTTCCAATATATTACAATGAAGGAATTTCAGATGAAACAACTTTACTTGGATAGTGAGGCCTTGATGTAAAGGAAGAGTCATAATTAGAAACAGCATGGCTATACAGGGTTTTGTTGGCAGAAGTTTGTGCTGGAAGACACCTTGCCACAAAACTTCCGTTGACAGATCGTGTCCAGACCCAAAGGCTCATTGAAAGAGTGATCTGCTTTGTTGACAGAGAGTGGCCAGACTGCCCGGCTGCTCTGTCGTCAAAATGGACACCCAGAACCACATCAGATAGGGTTGCAGGCCACCTGGGGCTTGTGGTGGCCCCACATCAAGATGCTGCAGCAGCTGCTGAACTTTCTAACTGCTGCCCTCCTCTTCCTCACTGAGGGTGAGCCTGAGATCACCTTCAGGGATGGTGCCCTGGCTACAGGACTCTCACACCTGTACCCATCCCCTGTTTCCTGCTTCCCACCTGCAGAGGCAGTTCTGGAGGCACCCCATCAGTTCAGACTGGTGGGACTGGCTGGTAATGGAGCAGTGGGACAACCAGCAGTGGCTCTAGAACTGTTGAATGTGGAAGTCCACCTTCCTGGAGTTCTGTGCCTGGCTCATCCCTGCCTTCCAGAGACATGATACCCAGCTGCGGCCCGCCATCCCTGTGCAGAAGTGTGTTGCAGTCACCCTTTGGAAGCTTGCCACTCCAGACAGCTACCACTGGCTGGGCAACCAGTTTGGCAGGAGGAAACCCACCATTGGGGCCCTCCTCATGGAGGTAATACGCTCTTGGGCTGCTGTCCCTGCCCTTGGGGGAGGTGGAGGGGGACGAGGGCATCCTGCTAAAGGGAGACACTCAGTAAGCATGGTTTGGGGTGTGAGGGGTGGAGTTAGGATTGGGGGAAGACCTGCCCTGAGGGGACCAAGATGTCCCACCCTCGCACAACCCTGCTGCTGTGGGAGTGGCCTCACAAGGGGGATCCTGGAGAGGTAAGGGAGGGCAGGAGTCAGCCTGGGACCTCCCAGAGGCTTAGGGACTCCCTCTCTTAGTCCCTGGCGTGTGTGTTTGGTTGCATCCCTCTGCGGGTCGTGATGCCATCAACACAATCCTGCTGCCGAGGGTCATCCATCTGGGAGACCTTGACGACGACGTGGCCAGATTTGCTGCCCTGGGGATCCTGAACTGCTTTGAGGTCATCAGTAGGACCCATATCCCAATCTGCAACCTGCAGCATAGTGCCGCCAAGTACATCAATCACATGGGTTACTTCTCAATGGAGCTGCAGTCAACCTGTGGAACTCCTTGCTAGAGGAGGCTGTGAAGGCCAGCACTCTAATAGAGTTTAAAAAAGAGCTTGATAAATTTTTGGAGGTTAGATCCATAAATGGCTATTAGCCAAGGGTAAAGTATGGTGCCCCTAGCCTTTAGTCAAAGGCTGGAGACAGATGGCAGGAGACAAATCACTTGATCAGTGTCTTTGGTTCACCTCCTCTGGGGCACCTGGCACTGGCCACTGTCGGCAGAGAGGATACTGGGCTAGATGGACCTTTGGTCTGACCCAGTATGGCCGTTCTTATGTATGCAGGCCCTGGTCAACCACTGTGGACAGTTCACGGAGGTGGGAGGCAGGCACATTTGTCCCCTGCCATGGGCTGGCGTTTGGGGATATGCAGATGCCACTGTGCATTGTCGGGGATGTGGCCTACCCACTCATAGAATCATAGAACAATAGAGCTGGAAGAGACCTAAAAAAGCCATTGAGTCCAGCCCCCTGCTCTAAGCAGGACCAAACCCATCAGACCAGCCCCACCAGGGCTTTGTCGAGGCGAGACTTAAACACCTCCAAGGATGGAGATTCTACTACTTCCCTGGGTAGACCATTCCAATGCTTCACCACTCTTCTATTGAAAAAGTTTTTCCTAATGTTCAACCTGGATCTTTCCAACCACAACTTGAGACCATTGTTCCGTGTTCTGTCATCTGTGACCACTGTGAACAGCCTCTCTCCAGCCTCTTTGCAGCCTCCCTTCAGTAAGGTGAAGGCTGTTATCAAGTCCCCGCTCAGTCTTCTCTTCTGCAGACTAAACAGTCCCAATTCCCTCAACCTTTCTTCATAAGTCATATGCTCCAGCCCCGTAATTATTTTGGTTGCCCTCTGCTGGACCCTCTCCAGCGTATCCACATCCTTCCTATAAATGGGGGCCCAGAACTGGACACAGTACTCCAGATGCGGCCTCACCAAAGACAAATAAAGAGGAATAATGACTTCTCTGGATCTACTGGCAACGCTCCTCTTGATGCAGCCTAATATACCATTAGCTTTCTTGGCTACAACGGCACACTGTTGACTCATGTCCAGCTTCTCATCCACTACAACTCCCAGGTCCTTTTCTGCAAAACTACTACTGAGCCAGTCGGACCCCAGCCTGTAACAATGCTTGAGATTCTTCCGGCCCAAGTGCAGGACTCTGCACTTGTTCTTATTGAACCTCATCAGATTTCTTGCAGCCAAGTCTTCCAATTTGTTTGTCAGTCTGGACCCTGTCCCTACCCTCCAGCGTATCTGTCTTTCCACCTAGCTTAGTGTCATGCCATGGCTGATGAAGCCCTATAGCAGACAGCTGGACCCCAGCTGGGAACTGTTCAATGCATGCCAGGATGCAGGCCAAGTGTGCCTTCAGCCACCTCAAGGCCTGGTTCAGGTCCCTGCTCACATGCCTGGATGTGAGGGAGCACATCATCCACCAAGCTGTGGGGGCTTGTGCCTTGCACAACAGTGTGGAGGGGAACTTGGAAGCCTTCGTCCTGGGGTGAGGGGTGGCTGCCAGCCAGGAGGGGCGTGCTTAAGAGCAGCAGTGCACAGCTGCCTTCAGCCAGGGCCATCAAGAGGGGCTGCAGATCCAGGAGGTCCTCAGGGAGAGCTTCTCCCACGGCTTCTAATAAGCCACCCCAGAGCACCTCCAGGAGGGGTCTTGGGCCCACAGCCATACCCCATCCTCACCAAGACCTCTTCCTTTGCTCCCTTCCCCCTGCCCTAGCCCCCACACAAAGAGGAGGGATGTGGGTATGGTGAACAAATAAGTGCTTTACTGAAATAAAGAAAAATGTGTGCTAAATAAATTCAGCAATAGCAAACTACGTACAATGAAGTAAAGTGCAAGGAACTATTTACAGTGGGGGTGGGAGCTTAGGACAGGAGGTGGAGCGCCTGAAAACATGGAGGGGGTGGAGGGCCATGAACCCGAGGGGGAGCGGGACCCCAATTGGCATTTGCCTTGGGATCTCGTCCCACCCCACCCCACCCCAGAGCTAGTATCCATGCCCAGGGGCTGTCTGCTGGGTCTGGGTGGTGCACACTACCACTGCATGTTGTTCCATGTGCTGGGACTGCAGCGCGAAGTAATGCCCAGGCCGGCTGAGCAACACTTACAGCCTACCCTGTCTGCACCCAGCTCCCACACCCTGGGCTGTATGATGCGTGGAGTACTCACTGGAGGGACCCTTGCCCAGCTCCGATGATGCCAGAAGGTGCCCTGGCTGCTGGGGAAGAGGTTCAACACCAGCATGAGGCTGCTGGCCTCCAAGTCTGGCTCTGGTGTGAGTTATGGCTGGGATGCCTTCTCCTCCTCCTACTGCGGGGGCTCCCACTGCCGTGGGGGGGCCTCGAGCACTGTGTCAGCCCTGAGGCATGGGGATGATGTGTCTACCCCCAGGATGCTGCTCAGCTCTTGATAGTATGGGCATGTTGCTGGTCCTACTCCAGAGTATCAGGCAGCATCATAGGCCTGGCTGTAGCCCTTCCTCAGTTTCTTGACCTTCACCTGGACCTGCTCCAGGCTGTGGAGGGGGTGGCCCCGTTCAGCCGGGGTGATGGCCATTGTGCTGAATATTTCAATATTCTGATGCCTGGCTTTGGGGAGTGTTTCTTCCTCCCCTCACAAGTCTAAAAGGTTTTGAATCTTGGCCCCACTCCAGGAGGGGGCATGCCTCTTGGAGCCCATGGGTGGATCCTGGGACCCCTTAGGCTGCTTCCTTGAGGGCCCAGAGGGGTCTGAGGGTGCATATCATTCTGCCGTCTAGCAATGCTCTCACCAAGGTGCAGCTGTGATGGTGTGTGGGAGTGCTCACTCTTAAGCTTCATGCCACGGCATTTCCCGGGCTTCCTGTGGCTTTATGAAGGGGTGGAAGTGGGAACCATCAACTGCTTGCTGTGGATAGGGTTTCTGTCAGGGCATCTGTGTGGTTTCCTGGAGGTCTTTGGGGTCAACAGAAGGCCCCCTGGAATGTCAGGACTGGCGTTTTGTTGACAGATCTTTCTCGACGGCGGCACTCTTCCTCGTGGCAAACAGGGTATGGCTGTTGACAGAATGGCAGTTTTGTTGACAAAAACCTGCAATCTAAATACAGCCATATGTATAATAGGAGTAAAATTGTGACAGACATGGCTGATGCTTAACTGGAAGAAATTTGACATAAATGTTGTAATTTTTACATTCAGATATAGTTTTCTGAGTCGTGAATATTATTTATCTGTATCTTGAATTTTAATTAGATGTTTAAAATAGGATTAATTCAGGCAAATTGCTGTGGTAGATTTACAAACAAGGTTACTTTTTTTTTTTTTTTTTTTTTAATAGAGCCATAATGTTAGATATCAAGAGGGACAACCGAATAACATCACTGAATTCTCGGACAGGAATGAGAAATGCCTTGATTACCATACTTGACCAGCTTCAGAGATGTCAAAAATCCTTGAATGAATTTCTGGAGGTATAACTTCTTATCTTTATATACAGTTATATATAATTGTATAAAAAGGCAATATATCAGTGTTTAAATCAATATTTTTTTTTTGAACAGGAAAAGCGTTCAGCATTCCCTAGATTCTATTTCATTGGAGATGATGATTTATTAGAAATCTTGGGACAGTCCACTAACCCTTCAGTTATTCAGTCTCACCTTAAGAAACTTTTTGCTGGTAAACTAAACTAATGTTTTCATAATACATTAGTCATCATTTTTAAAAATTATGTATTTAGAAGTACAGTCATTTTAATGCTGAAGAACCTATTCTAGAAATTTTCTTAATTTTTGTTATCATAATATAGCTTCAAAAGAAAATTATTTTTAATAATTCACCATTTATTTAGCAAAAATACTTCAGAATATGTATTGCTTTTGAAGGGCTTTTTATCTTCATCTATTATCAAGCATTGCATTACCTGTACAAAGAACTGATTAACTTTTTTGACTATTTACGAAGTAACTTGTTTTTTCAAGAAATGTTTTTTTAAGAATCAGTAAATTATCTAGAATGTATTTAATTACTTGTTGAGCACAATTAAAGAGATATTCATATTTGTTGATTTAACAGGCATTAATAGTGTGAGCTTTGATGATCACTTTGAAAATATAGTTGCAATGAAATCTTTAGAGGGAGAAGTTGTACCTTTTAAAAATAAAATACTTCTGTCAAATGATGTTGAGGTAAGTGAACCATGTCCAAATGTATTACCATCAATTGTGGTAAATATATTTTCCAGGTGATTTATGATTTCTTTTCCCCCTCTATATTTTATTTGGCAGGTGTGGTTAAATCGTTTGGCTTTGGAAATGAAGGGCACATTGAAACAATTATTGCTTGACTGTGTTGCTGCTGGAAAACATTCAAAAGGTTCAGTTGATCCATCACTCTTTCCTTCTCAGGTAAAGCGGGATAAAGAGTGTTGCATTGCAGTATAATTCAGTTTCTGAATGATCTGAAGGACAGATCTGCTTTGGATGTATATGTGAACTTGAAAATAAGTTGATTTTCTGTATGCATTGATTATAGTTAGATAAAATTTACTCAGAATATTCAGTGTTACAAGCATCTGTAGAATAGGGCCTTTGCTCTCTTAGAAGATTGATTCCATGCTCAGTGGAATCAGTGTCTATCCACTGATTTCAACTGATGTTGAATTAAGTCCCCGGCTAATCAGTGATTCAGGAGCTTTTTCTGCTATTGATTCAAAACAGCGTTATTAGAATAGTTTCTGAAGTTCATGACAGGTTGAAGAAAAACATAATATAAGTACTAGCTACCACTGTTAATTTGAATTTATGTTCCTTGAACCAAATTTAACTTAATATTTGGAAAGGATAAATATAATTTCCTGTAAATGTAAAAACCATAGACAGTGAGTTATTATCAATATAACCTTAAGAATGTATATTGATTTAGACTAATCTTTTGTAATGATTAAGGCACTGATCCTGTTGAATGATGTGTTTGTGCAGACCCTTGCATCCATGTGAAAAAACACATTGGGCTTGTCTACATTACCTCCCTCCTTCGAAGGAAGGATGGTAAGTAGGGTGTTGGGAGTTTATAAATGAAGTGCTACGGTGCATATGCAGCACTTTATTAAGCAAATTGCCCCCCCCCGTGGCAACTTAGAAGTGCTGGCTCACATCTAGCCACAGGTAACCTGCTGGTACTTCGAAGTGGTTGGGCAACTTCGAAGTCCCTTTACTCCTGGACTTCGAAGTTGCCCAAGCACTTTGAAGTTCCGGCAGGTGAGCCGCGGCTAGACACGAGCCGGCACTTCAAAGTTTAACAATTCGAAGTTGCCGTGGGGGGGAATTTGCTAAATAAAGTGCTGCATATGCACCACAGCATTTCATTAATAAACTCTCAACACCCTACTTAACATCCTCCCTTCGAAGTAGGGAGGTAGTGTAGACAAGCCCATTGATTTTAGTGGTGTCCATGTGGATGTGGAAGTTGCCTCAGCTCTTTAGTTGTAATAAGTCTTCCCTTCATCTGAGTAAGCCATTGCAACCTACTGCCTTCTCTCATCATGCTGAGAGTGTGGGAATGCTGTGCTCCATGGTTTAGCCCTCTCTGTATGTCTTTGGTTTTTAACTTTTCTTGCTTTACCTGAATCGCATGGCGAAAACAATGGAAATTTTGAGAAGAGAGTTCCTATTCTGTTTAACTTACAGAAGTGGAACATGTAGGTCAGCATGTGTTATGTTTGAATCCATTACAGCTCTCAACTTCTAGGACTTGTTCCATGAGATCATGCTTTTAGTGGAAGAAGTGCCAGGTTTAATGTGTAGTTTTGGCCTAGATGATAATCCTCTGTGCTTCTGATTATTACTGTGTTCCTTACTCTGGGCATGTGTTTCTCAGGGCATTGAAGTTTCAATAAGGGGAGAATATTTTACTGGTAGTGAGTAGCTCTCACCTCTGGCATATTTTTCGTGAGTGGAATCAAAGGGAAGGAAGGAAAATGATATAAACACAGGTTTAAAAAGTATTAGGGAAGTGGATGAAACAAATCCACATTTCTGCCTAGTCCTGAACAGTTGTTCTTCTTCGAGTGGTCCCCGTGATTGCTCCACAATAGGTGTCGGGCTTGCCCAGCGCCGCAGGTCGGAAATCTTCCAGCAGTTTCTCCTGGATTGCGCATGCGCCGGTGCGCACCGCCCTGCTGAGCGCCTCTGGCCGCGTGCACCATCCAGTTCCCGCCAGTTCCTTCTCAACTGCCATCGGCTGCAGACGGAATCCACGCAGGCTAAGGCCAGAGTCAGATTACTTAGTGTTTTTTTTCCACGTGTAATTTGTTGTTTTCGGTTATTTAAACAAAAAAAAAAAAGAAGAGAGAAAGCAAAGACAAAGAGAATATCAGCAAAAAAAAAAAAAAAAAAGAAAAAGGAAAAAGAGAGGAGCGGAGAAGAGAAGAGCGGACGTGAAGGCCATTTAGGTCGCCCACTGCCGCAGGCCAGTGATCACTATTGGGGTGGAAAGGCACGGATTAAGTGCTAAGTACTCTATTAACAACAAAGGACTCACCGCAATGGCCTCTTCAGGTTTTACAAAGCGGGAGTCATGCTGTGAAGCTATGCTGGCCTCTGTGGGGCATAGCAAAGGCACCCGATGCCTGGGGGAATTACAGGCTACCCAGAAGTGTTCTCACTGTGCTAAGCTCACAGTCAGGGCCAGGAAGGACAGAGCAATGAGGTGTAAAATGCTCTTGTTGATAAGGCTCTCCAGCCGGAATTGCCGGAGAAGCCTCACCCAGAACGGCCCGCTGGGTTGCATAAGAGGAGGGTAGTTTTTCTCTGACCCCCTCAGTGCAGAAACGGAGGAAACTCTCCCTGGCTCGATCCTTGCTGTGCGTTTGCAGCGAGCAGGACGAGTGGAGCACACAGCCACCAGCTGCATACTCAGGCAAGCGGCAGCATGGCAGCGCACGTGGCAGAGGCTGAGCCTCCGGTTATACAACATCCGGCACGCACGGCGCCTAGAGCGTCAGCCCCGGAACCGACGGCACTGCCACAGGCAGCACAGACCCCCGCGGCACCAGCGGTGCAGGGGCGCCAGGCACGGAGCCTGCAGGCACTGGAGGGGGATACCCGCATGGCACCGCAGCTGACGGTGCTGAGCGCGGCGCTGATAGCGGGGCCGAGATCCCCGGCACGGGAGGGGGCGGTGCCGGCCCCGCAGCGGAGGGGCAAGACAACATCAAAAACCTGGCACCGCAGTCCATCTCTGGACAGGGCTGTGCTGCTGTTAGCACGAAGCCCTCCCCCTGTGATACACACGCCTCACCGAAGGCCTGTGTCTCCACCGTCCCATCCGGGAAAAAAGAAACAAAAAAAAAAAAACCTCCTTCTCCGTTCCTCCAACCAATGTCACCATGGCTTGGGCCATCTTCACCATTTCTGGGATTGGATCCCCTGGAGTACTATCACAAGCCAGTTGCACCTCTATCTGTGTCGTCGCAAAGGTCTCACTCTCCCAGACATCGGGGGTACACACCCTGTGAGTGGTCCAGGTCTCCATCCCCGGACCCTTGCCCATGCTGCCATGGTCGTCCTTATCATGCTGGACACAGACAAACCACAGGCCTACACCCAGGGGCAGGTCCCCCCCCCCGCCGCTCAATACCCCTGTGAGCACTCCCGATCGGGGACGGAAACACAGTTGTCTCAAGGGGAGTTAATTTTAGAACCCTGAGACTTTCCTTCACAATCCTGCAGCGAGCAAGTGTATCATCGACCGCAGGAACCCGAGGGTTCGAGGGAGGTTTACCTTAGTGGTTCCTCCTCATCCTCCCCAGATGAGGCCTCGGCCCCCAGGGATGTCTCTCCCCTGGATGACCTTAAACAGTTTCAGGAGCTGTTTAAAGGGGTGGTTTTCACACAAGACATTCAAATGGCAGAGGTGCAGGAGAAACATCACAAACTCCTGAAAAATGTGAGACCCCTGGCTTCATCCAAAATTGCTATTCCGCTGGACGAAGCCATTCTGGAGTCAGCCACTACTATATGGCAGACTCCGGCCTCTGTTCCGCCTACGAACAAGAGAGCGGATAACAAATACTTCGTCCCGGCAAAGGGCATGGAGTTCCTCTTCAGTCACCCACAACCAAATTCTTTGGTGGTCGGGTCGTCCCATCAGAGGTCAAAGGCTTCTCAGTACAAATCGGGGGATCGGACAAAGATGCCAAGAAGCTAGAGCTGTTTGGCAGGAAGGTATATTCCTCTCCTATCCTGCTATTGAGAATGGCAAATTATGGGCACACCTAGTAAACCATAATTTTGATAATTACTCCGGGCTTACTCCCCTCATGGATCCACTTCCAGAAGATAAAAAGCTGGTGTTAAAGGCGATTGTTCAAGAGGGCTACTCAGCATCGCGGATGGGAGTCCAGATTGCCCTGGACGTGGCGGACACGGCGGCACGTTCAACGGCTACAACAGTGGTCATGCGTAGAGAATCCTGGCCCCAGATGTCGGGTATCTCGAGGGACCTACAGGCGAAGATCGTGGACCTTCCCTTTGATACACAAAAGCTGTTTGCAGACTCAACCGACTCGGTCCTTCACTCCAGTAAGGACTCGAGAGCTACACTTAGAACCTCGGGCATTTATACTCCCCCATACAGGAGGGAAAAACTTTATCCTCAGCAAAGACGCTACGCTTACAACCACAGCGTGCTCAATATCAATGGGGCTACGGCCAAGGGCGCTATCAATAGCGGCAACAGTACAGAACTCCTAGGTGACGTTCTCAACAAAGCCGTACGCCCTCGGGTCAGGCCCAAAGGCAACAAGTTTGATGGGTATGTTGGGGGCTGTACTATCAATACCCTCTTTCAATGCCACTCTCATCTCATGTTCCATCATCGCCTCAGACCGTTCCACTCCCAATGGCAAAAGATCACCACAGACATATGGGTGCTGGAGATCATAGCCACGGGTTACGCGATCCCCTCCCAGTCGCTTCCACCGACGAAGCCTCCAACCAGGCCTCACCTCAGGGATGCCGGCACAAGGTGACTCACCTTATGTTCATAAGGGCGGTGGAAAGAGTGCCAGAATAATTCCAGGGGAAGGTTTTTGTTCACGCTACTTCCTACCGGAGAAGAAAACAGGAGACTGGAGGCCCATCTTAGATCTTTGGGGCCTCAACCGTTACTTGCGCAAGCAACAGTTTCGGACGATCACAGTTACCTTGATACTCACGACACTGGACGATGGAGACTGGGTTGCAGCAGTCGACTTACGAGATGCTTACTTTCATATAACAATCCACCCAGCACACAGATGCTTCCTCCGCTTCACGGTCGGCCAGGAGCACTTCCAGCACAGGGTTCTTCCGTTTGGCCTCTCCTCGGCCCCCAGAGTCTTTACCAAAACCCTGGCAGTGGTGTCAGCCTACCTGCACAGACAGGGGGTGTTTATTTTTCCCATATCTGGGCGACTGCCTGCTAAAAGGGACCTCGAAGGCAGAGGTCTCACGCATGATACGCGTCACAGCGGACACGTTTCTTCGCTGGGCCTAGTCATCAACCTTGCAAAGTCAAAGTCCGAACCCACACAACATATAGAGTTCATAGGGGCACGCATAAACTCTATCACAGCAAGGGTGTACCTACCCGACACCCGCTTCTGCGCAATCAGTTCGCTGGTGCAAGTCATTACATAGAGCCCTACGGTGCTGGTCTTAACGTGCCTACGGCTTCTGGGCCACATGGCGGCAGCGACGTTTGTGGTACAGAATGCCAGGTTGCATATGTCAAGCCTGTAGCATTGGCTGGCGAGCATTTACAAACCGGCATCCCACACTGTCCACAGGGTGGTGTCGCCCACAACAGCGGTGCGCAGATCCCTGGCATGGTGGGAAAACCCCGAGAATCTGTTAGCGGGGGTGCCTTTTCACCAATCACAAATTTCTATTTTTCTTACTACCGATGCCTCCCACATGGGATGGGGAGCGCACATCGGCGACAAGGTAATGCAAAGGCTATGGTCCCCTGTGGAACAGACACTGCACATATCCATACTGGAGCTCAGAGCAGCGTTCAACGGCTGCAAACATTTTCAAGATTACCTACATGGCAAAGTAGTCGGGATTCAATACCGACAATACCTCCACTATGTTTCTACATCAATCGACAAGGAGGAGCACGATCCCGTGCCCTATGTGCAGAAGCACTCCGATTGTGGAATCAGTGCATCACCAATAACATAACGTTGAAAGCCTCGTACTTGCTGGGTGCTCACAACGTGAATGCAGATCAGCTGAGCAGGCACTTCGCAATCACGCATGAATGGCAGATCTGCTCCGATCTGCTACAGCGCATTCTTCGTACATGGGGGTTTTCCCCAGATCGATCTGTTTGCCACCCAGTACAACAAAAAAAAAAAGTGTCCCTAGTACTGCTCCAGGGCAGGAGTGGGGCGGGGGTCCCTGGTCATGTTTTCATGGAAGGGCTCCCTACTTTCCGTGTTTTCCCCTGCAGCGCTTATCCGCAAGGTCTTGCACAAAGCCAGAAGGGAGAGAGCTCGCATGATACTCATAGTCCCGCTTGGGATCGGCAGCAATGGTTTCCCTTGCTTCTGCGCATGTCGGACCGCCCACCGCTCCCTTTACCGGTGGCGCCGGACTTACTCACACGGGCTCAAGGGTCCATAGTGCACCCGCACCCTCAGGGTCTGCACCTACAAGCATGGCTAATCCATGGCTCAGCTCCTTAAAGAGCACATGTACGGAGGGAGCACAACAAGTCCTGGAATGTAGCCGAAGGACCTCCACCAGGAGGACTTACTAGCAGAAATGGACTCGATTCACACCCTGGTGTTCCGCCAAGCAGTTAGCTCCCCTTGACGTTCCTATACCTGTAATACTAGAATACTTATTGGACCTCAAGAGAGGCGGGCTTTCTCTATCCTCGCTAAAGGTCCACCTTCCTGCTATATCAGCCTTTCGGCATACAGAGGAAGGGCCCATGGTATTCACCCATCCTATCGTTACCCATCCTTGAAGGGGCTGGTAAACCTGTACCCCACCTCGGAAGCCGCTTCCACTATCGTGGATTTTGGACTTGGTGCTCAGCACGCTATCGGGTCCACCTTTTTGACCCATTAGCCACAGTTCCCGTACGTCTCCTTACGATAAAAACAACCTTCCTCCTTGCAACTACGTCAGCCCGCAGGGTGAGTGAGCTCGCGGCAGTGATGGCAATGCTGCACTGCATAGTATTCTCAAAGGAGGCGGTAACCTTAAGGCTGCGTCCAGCCTTTGTTCCAAAAGTCTCTTTGGAGTCCAGTCTTAACGAGCCAGTAGTTTTACCCTCGTTTTACCCAAAGCCTCACAGCTCCGGCAAGGAGGCACGCCTGCATCTCCTAGATGTGAGGAGGGCGTTGGCCTTCTACACAGACAGAACTAAGTCCTTCTGGAAAACGGACAGGCTTCTAGTCTCTCTTGCTCCCGGGTCAAAAGGAGAAGGTCTCTTCCCGGAGAATCTCAAAGCACATTGTGTCCTGTATAAAAATGTGCTTCGAACTTCGAAAGACTCCTTTGCTGGCCCCGCCCAGGGCTCACTCCACCAGGGCGGTGGCAGCATCGGCGTCAACAGCCTTCTTCAAGGGCATCGCGTTAAAAGACATCTGTAGAGCGGCGACCTGGTCATCCTATGACTCCTTCGCCAAGCATTATGCCCTGCCTCGGGTATTCTAAGAGGATACCCGTCTGTCGACAGCAGTCCTCTCGGGGGCAAGCTGCACATAAACCGATTACCCACCTCCTTACTTGGGTTACTGCTGGGTAGTCACCTATTGTGGAGCACCCACAGGGACCGCTCGAAGAAGAAAGAGAAGTTACTCACCTGTAGTAACGATGGTTCTTTGAGATGTGTCCCCGTGGGTGCTCCACCACCCACCCATCCTCCCCGCTTCTGATCTCTGTCTAGTGTTTTTCAGGAGCATCCGAGGCGGTTGGTCAAGGAACTGGCGGGGACCAGATCGTGCACGTGGCCGGGGGCACGCAGGAGGGTGGTGCGCACCGGCGCATGCGCGATCCAGGAGAAACTGCTGGAAAATTTCTGATCTGTGGCGCCGGGCGAGCCCAACACCTATTGTGGAGCACCCACGGGGACACATCTCGAAGAACCATCATTACTACAGGTGAGTAACTTCTCTTTTTGGAGTACTGTAGAGATTTCCCTAAAGCATCAAGTTTGGCTGTGAAACACCACAGGTCTGACAATAAGCTGCTGTGGTGAATCTATAGTAATTGTAAAATAGCACCTAAGGCAGTAGCTATACTAAATTATTTTTTCTGTTTGTTAAATTTTAGTAATTTTTAAATACAATGATATTTGCTGTTCATGGCACCTTTTGAGTAATTATGTTTTTTATTGAAATGGATAGTGGAGTATTGGTATAAGGATATAATATAGTAAAATATTTATTTAAACAGTCAGCTTTCATTAGAATTTATAAATGAGTCCAAAATTTTCTTTCATTTTTACCTATTTCTAAAACTTTATTCTGTCAATAGATTCTTTCCTTGGCAGAACAAATTCAGTTCACTGAAGATGTAGAAACTGCTATCAAAGAACATAACCTCCAGCAGATAGAGTTGGAACTTATGGCTAAACTGGAACATTATACCAGCATAGATACTAGTATGGAAGATCCAGGGAGAGTAGGTATGAAAAATCATCATGTGTTACATTCCCTAAAATGCATTTAAGGTGCTAAGCACACTATTCCTCTGAGCTAGAAATTACATTGATTGACCTACCAGTAATGGCCAGGTTTGGGGTATTTAATATTCCACAGTGAATGTTCTCTCTTTTCCAGATGTTTATTCTATATTTGACATTATTATATAGTTTGAATCTGTTTTCTTTTTCAGTTTTTATCCACAACCTTCATGGTGATATTTTGTATTATTTAATATATTAACTAATAATATGTCATTAACAAATCTGGATTTATATCGTATTCATCTTCTGATCTCTATTCTAGCTTTATGTTTCACTAGAATTGGCTAGATATTACCGTATAGACATGGTACCATTCCCAGACATTCTTCGTAAGCCCAGGTGTTTTTTAATGCTTGCAATATTTTTGATTGTATTCTGAAGTTATTTTCTTGACTTAAATGTGACACCACATGCTTATAAAGCAACTACAGGTTGAACATCTCTAATCCGGAACTTTCTTATCCGGCAACACCTGTAATCTCACATGATTTTAGTTAGCTGGATGACCATTTATCATGGGTGTGACCAAGTTTCCCATGGTCCCTTTAAGTTTGTTTTCAGCCACCAGACTTGGCTCTCAGTGTTCTGTGCTGTTAATTACCTGTAAGTTATCCCTAAAAGTCTTCGAAGAGACTAGTAAGTAGTTAAAGCATTGGTAATGCTGCTAGACAATATTGACCTGCCATGGTCCAGCAAATTCTCTCATCTTGCAATCATTGGGTCTTGAGGGTGCTGGATTAGAGAGGTTCAACCTGTATGATATGCAGACTGTAATGTGTACTGTCCATACATACTTATCCTTGTACATCTGGTCACTGCTGAATTTTACATTAAAGTGTATTGGCAGTTAACCTTTTACCTAGTTACTATATCAGCCTCTCATTTGTACGTTGAGTCTCTTAGTTTTTTAACTATTTCAGAAGGAAGCTGGATAGCCATTTGCGTTGGCTTGAAAGTGGCCAAAATGCAATCTTTTTGTGGTGTTTTTGTGAATAACTTTATTTATTTACAGAATCTGGAATCCTGGAGCTCAAGCTTAAAGCTCTGATTCTTGATATAATTCACAACATTGATGTGGTGAAGCAGCTAAATCAAGCCCAGATTAATAGTGTTGATGACTGGGCTTGGAAGAAACAACTCAGATTTTATCTGAAAGACCAAATATGTTATATTCAAATGGTAGATGCAGAGCTCCAGTATACTTATGAGTACCAGGTATGGGCTTTTTAAATTCAGTTTTGGTTGGCTTTTAAATATGTGTGGTGCTCACCTTTCAATTCTGGTATACAGCTTTATCTCCACAATTGCTGTCTGATGACTTCTTCTTTGTCAGTTGCCACTTTACATGCTGTTTTCTGGAAGGTATTGAAAAGTAGTGAAATAGTGTTTCTTCAAACTTGAGATGTTTCTTATCTCCAAATACACATGATACGTAATTCCTGAATTTACAGCTGAATTGGTGGATTTATACAACTTTTATATTAAAGTGCACAGTGTAGCATGGTTCTTGCTTTCTCATTTATGTGAACACTAGGTGAAACATCAAATGCAGACAAAATGATAACTTGAAAGGCATTTTAAAATGTATTTAAATACAATTAAATATTTTATTAACAGTATGGCATAAATTCTGCCATTAGGTACCAGAAGGCAATGTTTATTGAAGTCTATAGGGCAGATAACGTATGAGGTATTTCCATTTTTGAGTCTCTGGTTGATAAAGGATTACATAACACTTTGGTAGTAGTCCTAACAGATTTTAAGAATGTAAATCAAAAACCTATATGGCCTCAAGTGTAGTCATCAGACATAATCAGATTATAATCTGGACTTCATCGTGTCCAAATTGAGTGAAAAACTACCTTCTTGACTTTGTTTCTGTGTATTAATCTATGCAATATGTCATTTGTTCCTACAGGGTAATTCTCCAAAGCTTGTTTATACACCATTGACAGATAAGTGCTACCTAACTCTTACTCAGGCTATGAAGATGGGCCTTGGAGGAAATCCCTATGGCCCAGCTGGAACTGGAAAAACTGAATCAGTAAAGGCTTTGGGTGGCCTTCTTGGAAGACAAGTTTTAGTTTTTAATTGTGATGAGGTGAACTGATGTAGATATTTATATATTTTTAAGAAATGACTATCTATGCAGTGTGGATGTAAAGAACAATTGAAAACAATTTTAATGCAATTGAATAGCGTTCATGGGCACATCTAAACAGAGCTCTGCTGCCAGCAGCTCCATGCTAATGAGCAATGTCGTGATTGCAAATGGCTGCTAATTAGTATAATCATGGGAGAATTAGTGTTGCTGCATGAGATCTCACTGTCAGCAGAGGGTTCTGGCCGCAGTAAACAAGCTGGGTAGATGTGCCTGTGCCCACTAAACCCCCCTCTGTCACCAGCCGTGCATACATTCCCTTAAATAACTACTTGCTATTCAATTGTGTAGGTGGATTATCCACATATACATTTGAAGCTGAAAGAAAGGTTAGTAGAATTACAGAAAAGCCTCTTGGCTGGCTGGATTGCTTCCTGATTGGTTATAACGCCTGTTGCAATAACAGCTAGTTACTGATCTGCTGAAGTTACAATTCAGTTTCTGGTCCCACTACTGTAGTACCTAAATATTTTCACTTCTGTTTGAAAAGAGAAGTAACAATATGTGTACTTCCCCAGGAGGAGTAGCCTGATGAATATACAGGATATTTTGTGGGGGATTGGTCTAATAGGCAATGATGTGCTACGTCCATAGAGAGCAAGAAAACTATTCAGCTTTCAAGAGGAGTAAAAATTAAGGGTAGTTGTTGCTGATCTGCCAGTACACCAGACACACATGAGCACGGTACTGTTACTCTTGGAGGAAGGCTTCCATCAGTCCTCCAGATCCTCAGTGATCTGTAGCTTTACTGGGGCCAAGCAATTAGGCAAAAATTGCCATTAGGAAGAGGAGCATTTGATAGTTGGAAAACAGCAGGAAGTCCTGTGGCACCTTGTAGACTAACAGATACTTTGGAGCATAAGCTTTCGTGGACAAAGACCCTCTTCGTTAGATGCATGAGTTGGGGATCTAGAGGTTCCCTCCTTTTCATGAGCCTATAAATTTAGACCTACCTCTGGAATCCCCACTCATACATGTGATGAAGCGGGTCTTTGTCCACAAAACCTTATGCTCCAAAATATCTGTTAGTCTATAATGTGCCACAGGATTTCTTTTTGTTTTTGAAGATACAGACTAACTTGACTACCCCTCTGATACTTGATAGTTCGAGTAGGCCTAGAATCCATCATAATACATCAATTTTGATTACTCATTATATATGTAGAAATCCATAAAATATATACAATACACTGTTGCCTTATTGAAGAAATATTTATATCTGTTGAGCCAGCATTTTGTAGTGGCTGGGGGAAGTGGTTCCAGTGGCAGGAAGGCTTCCCCCACAGCAGGGATAAGGGGCTGGTGACAGAAAGGGGTTTAGCCAGCAGAGGTACATCCATTCACCTTGTTTACTGCCGGCAGCACCTTCTGCCAACAGTGAGATCTTGCACAGATGCTAATTAGCGCTGTGATTGTGCTAATGAGCAGCCATTTGCAATTGTGAGACTGCTCTATGAGCATGGAGCTGCCCACAGTACAGCTCCATTTAGACATGCCTTTTCATTTGTAATCAAGTAGAAACTTCAGGTTCTTTGCAATGGTAATAAGAGGTCTCACAGGTGAACTAGAAAGAAAATCTTCATTGATTTTGCTCTTATGGTATTTAACATATAAATAATGTTCTTCTTTTATTTTAAGGGCATTGATGTGAGGTCAATGGGACGTATTTTTGTTGGTTTAGTGAAGTGTGGTGCCTGGGGATGTTTTGATGAGTTCAATAGGCTGGAGGAGGCAGTGTTGTCTGCAGTGTCCATGCAAATTCAGACAATTCAACATGCTTTGAAGAAACATAGACCTGTTTGTGAACTGCTTGGCAAGCAGGTATAGAACAGCTTTTTAATTTTTGGTTTTTGGTTTAAAACTGTTTATATATTGTCACTATTATTAGTTGTCTGTTAAAAGCCCTCTGAACTCTTGTATTATTAATGAGCATACAATTTTGGTCCAATAGATAAGTTCACCATATATAAGATACATCTTAGCCCATCATTTTTAATATTACTTTGTAGAATGACCTCTTTTATTGGATGAACTTCTATTGGTGATTGAGACAAGCTTTTAGTAACACTGATCTCTTCTTCAGCTCTAGAAAAGCTATACAGAGTGTCACAGCTAAATCCAAGTCAGATAGTTTAGCCTAAGTAGTTAGCACATATTCTAAGGCAGGGTTTGTCAACCCATGGGTCTAGCCCCAAATTTGGGTCAACAGTATATTTCAAATGGTTGCACAGCTGCTCTTGTGACTCCTGTCCCACAGAGTAGGTTGGGTTCAACTTCCTGCTTCAGGCACTGCAACCTCTGGTGTTCCAGTGCCTCTCGGGTTTGGCCCAGCCTTCATGAAAATGAGTCTTCATAGGCCAGATTGTGTGAATGGCATTGCAGTCCCATGAGCCATGCCACATCACCACTCACACAGATTTGGTCCAGTCAGAGGATGGAGCCACCCTGAATAGTGCAGCAACATTGGAGATTACAATGCCTTGATCAGAGAGCCAAGCCCAGTTAGCTGTACAGGAGCTGTAAGAGCTGCAACTGTGGTTTCATTGCAAAAGCATCCAACCAAAACCAGCCAGGGTATGGCCATAACCAGAGATGGGCAGCCACCCAAGGTCCAAATCTGTGGCAATGGCTTGACCCAGCCTGGCATGGCAGTGCTTAGAGAGGAAGTGCCAGCCACCAGCCCTGTCTTAGTCGAGGAGTGGAACCAAAAAATCTGATGTGGGGGAGGGGCACTCGACCCTGCATGACTTCCCTCTTATGTCACCTATGATAAGGGGCACAAATATGTTTGCTCTCCCGAGGCAGTAAAATACCTAAATACATCTCTGCCTCAGGACCTCCACTACCCGACTATTTACTTGGTCATGACAGTCCATATATATTTACAAGACGGTCCTAAGCCCCAAAAGGTTGAGAATCTTTGATTTAGAGGATCATTCAAGGTGAAGTGCCTGTTAACCCCTAGTAGTCATAGGACAAAAAATGGAGTTTGGATTACAGGTTATATTAGTGAAACCTGTATAATATTTGCAAAAAACAAATCTGGGAACTTAAATTCATAAATATGATATGCACTAAAAATCATAGGCTTAATGAAGACTGAATTTGGGATATAACGTCAATGCTTTATGAAGTCTGGGTTGAAATTGTTCATGTACAACATGCAAGAAACTCCTGCAATGCAGACTTGAAGTGAACCCAATCCTGAAAGAAATCTTTCCTGAATTCTGTTTCCTGACCTTCAAACAACCTCCCAGCCTTTCTAAACTCATCATCAGAAGCAAACTCCTCACAGACCAGGACACACCAATTCAAAGTGGCACCAGACCCTGACAGAACAACACGTACGAAACCTGCAGGCATAGCTCCACTTCTACAGTGATCAGCAACCCACACAACATTCCCTTCAAAATCAATGCGTCCTACTCAGGCCTCATCCAATGCACTAAATGCCGCAATAACAAATCTGGATGAAACCTGACAACCCATCCTTTTGAATAAACTCTCCTAGGAAAATGATAAAAACAAAACACGATATCACTTGTGGGCAAACATACTTTCACAAAGTGATCACTCTATATCTGGCTTATCAGTCCTCATCCTCAAAAGAAACCTGCACGACATCATCAAAAGTTGGGCCTGAGAGCTTCAGTTCACAACTTTGCTAGACACAAAAAATCATGGTTTTAATGAAGACACTGGGTACATGGCTTATTACAACAGTATGTAACCAGCTAATTCTTCTTTTTGTCCTACGAATTATAGAAGTGTTAACTGGTCATTTCACCTTGAATGACCTCCTTTGCACATATTGAAACTACTTATGCTGAACTGTTTGATGTTGTATTTAGCTGTGCCACTGAGTAAGCTTCTTAGCTGAGTGAGTGCTCTTGAAAGTTTCTCTATCTCACCAACAGAAGTTTGTTCAATAAAATATATTACCTCACTCATCTTTTCTCTCTAATATCCTGGAACTGACAAGGATATAAAACCACAGTGTGCAGTTGTAGTTTGTGCCATTCTAATTACTTGAGTTATTTCATACTTAAAGGCATACAGATAAAAATATTATCTTCATTACAATATATTGATTTTGATGCCAGGTTGAAATGGATCATAATTCTGGAATTTTCATCACTATGAATCCTGCTGGAAAAGGTTATGGAGGAAGACAAAAATTGCCTGATAACCTCAAACAGCTTTTTAGGCCAGTTGCTATGACTCGGCCTGACAATGACCTCATTGCAGAAGTTATTCTGTGTTCAGAAGGTTTTAAAGAGGCTAAAACCCTTGGCAGAAAGTTGGTGGCTATTTTTAATCTAGCCAGGTAAGGGCATTTTGGTCCATCAGTCACTTTTCTGTCAATATTATTTTGTCTTTTGAAATCTGTTGTCCTTCCCCTTCCTCTTATGTCAATAATATCTTATTTTTTAATGCTACCAAGTAAAGATCTCCAAAATTAGTGATAGGTAGAGCTGTTAGAATAAAAAAAATGCTGAATTTTACTAAGTTGCATTGCTTTGTATTTAAGCAAAAATGTAAGAATTACGGGAACTAAAGTTGTAATCCCATGGTGGGAAAATATTTCTTGCTTACGACATTGACTGTTTCCTTCATTTCTTTGGCATCTTGAATATAAATGTAATTTTCTCTTTAATAGTAGTAAAATATTAACATAAATATTTTTCAAGTTTATTTATGGCATTTTCATTAATTTCTGTCACACACACTTGTCTTTTTAATTCTTCTGCTTCCTATTTGTTTATCTGAATGGGACACGGTTATTTTCCTGAGTATGCAGTGTCTCTATGAAAATCCTTCAACTTGTGATTTTTTTGGGGGAGTTGCTGACATCCAAGTTACCACAAAGGCACTTTTTTCATTTGTATGCATATTGCCTACAGCCAAGGGAGGAAGCTATTAGTGGTCCTATTTTTTATTGTTATTTTTTATCTAGCATTTGAAGAAACTGACTCTGAAAATTTGGAAACATGTAAGTTCATGTGTATCTATCTCTGCAGTTCAAGAAAATTGGTACTGCACATGTACAGTATTTTTAATGGCTCTGATTTTCAGAAAAAGTATCCTATCAGTTTCTTAATGATCGATAACAAGTACTGGAGTTGCAATGTTACAACCTATTACAGTATTAATATTTTAAAAACTTAGGGAGCTTTTGACACCTCAGCAACACTATGACTGGGGCTTAAGAGCCCTGAAGACTGTTCTGAGAGGATGTGGCAATCTCCTGCGTCACCTTAAGAAAAATGGAATGAAGGAAAAAAGTAAGAGTAATTATGCTAAGAATTTGTTCACTTTTGATCGATCAATGTGTTATACAGAAATAAATATCTGCAGTCTTCTTGTTCATTCAAGTACAAAAAAAATTATATGCCCAACTCCTGAAATGTAGGAAGCCAGACTGTACAAAATAAGAGATAATCCTCTGCGAAAGTCCTTCCTAATCAAACACTTCCCAAATAAAAACAAATGACTAAGGCTACATCTACACTGACTACAAAAGATTGACCTCTTAGAGTTGATCTTCCGGGGTGCCATTTCACACAAGTGCAAAATGGTGCATTCCAGGGTCATTGTCAACCCCAGAACTCCTTGTGAGCCACTAGGAGTAAGGAAGGTTGACAGGAAGAGCACTCCTGTCCAACCTTCTGCAGTGAAGACAGCCGAGGAAGTTGGCAGCTCCAAAGTCCATTTTTGTACCCAGTTGGTGTACCAAAAAATCGTGTAGCAGCCATCAACCTTTCTGGTAAATGTCGACATAGCCTTAAGAACCCACAGAAACTCGGTGAAGATAATTTACAGACTTAGCAAGTTGACGAGTGCTCTTGCAAATGAGTTTCAATTACTTTTGAGCTACCATACCTGATTCTGACTGAGTACTGCTGAAATATTCCAGTTTCAAAAGTTGCTATTCCAGAGCTCACAGACACAGTTAGTATTGTATTGGGTGGGAATGATGTGTATTTTAAAGAAGAGTGTTCGAGTGGGTGATGATTTTCTTTGTGCATCTGTTCATGGATTGGGACAGAGGTTTAGAGTGTATGAGGAGTTTAAGTATTTGGGACATAAATATTGTGGTTTTTTTTTTTTTTTGGTTGCTTTAAGAAATGATAGCTTTGCTTGGGCTGTTCTTGGAATTATCTGAGATAGTCCTTGTTTTCCTGTTCGATATAAAGAGCAAATAGCTAACAAACAATTCTTCAGCAACTTCAGGAGTTCATCTGTCACTTAAAAACACAACAGCAGCATATTTTAGGGTACATCCCCTTCAAATTTCCTTCTTAGCTGAAGCGTATCGAGTCAAGATAGAGACATCCCTCATATTAGGACATGGAGAAATTTTCACAGTAAGGTATGTGCTCAGTCTGGCACACATTGCCACTTTCAAGAATCTAGTTATATACAAAAGCTGAGATGAGTGCACTTAGGGTCTGTGCCTTTGTTACTTATGACTCAGAAGTTCTCTATGTTTCTAGTGCTAATTTCCCTGGAACGTTGCTGCTGTGACTCTGGTGGTGATATCCCAGCAGTGGAAATAAATATAAAATGAACTTTCTTTTTGCAGTTAAGGAAAGCCATATTGTGGTCCAAGCTTTGCGCCTGAATACCATGTCAAAGCTCACATTTGCAGACTGTGCACGGTTTGATGCCTTGGTTAAAGATGTCTTCCCAGGAATTGATTTTAAGGATGTAGAATATACAGAATTAACTACTGCTTTACAACAAGTCTTCGAGGAAGCCAATTTGGAAATTATAAGCACTCAGGTAAATATGAAATATAGGCATAAACTAAGTTAAGATGCTTTGAATTAAGAGTGTCACTAAGGGTTGTGTTGCAAATCTATTCATTTTGATTTTATTTTATCATGAACCTTTTAATGTTTATGATGATTTGAGCTCTAGATTTGCTTGAACACAGAGATTTTTCACTCTTTGTGTCTGTACCCACAAATTACTAAACTAAATTTAATTTAAAGGAAGCAAATGACAGTATACCAAGACAAACAGGAATGTGTGAAATTAGGATTAGAGAACAAGTTTGATTTAATGCTTTTAATCTCATGTAACCACTTTTTCTTTTTTTATGTAGATCAAGAAGGCATTGGAATTGTATGAACAGTTACGCCAGAGAATGGGTGTAGTTATCGTAGGTCCGAGTGGTGCAGGTAAATCAACTCTTTGGCAGATGTTAAGGACAGCACTTGGTAAAACTGGCAAAGTGGTCAAACAGTATACCATGAATCCCAAAGCTATGCCTCGACATCAGTTACTAGGTCACATCGACGTGGATACCAGGGAGTGGTCTGATGGTGTGCTTACAAATAGCGCTCGACAAGTGGTACGAGAACCGCAAGGTATGTCTAGCCAGAAAGGTGCGTCATGCTCAACATACTGTAATAAACTCTTATTTTTGTTCATATTTTGACAATATGCTAACTTGAAATAGTTGAGTGTGACTACTTCAAAATCAAAAAATCTTATAGTGATACCATTGTCAATAATTTCATTTTGCAATTTTCCAGTTAATGTACTCTGAAAATAAATGGTATGCAAGTATGCATGTGAAGGTGAAGAATGTAATGAATACTTAAATAGGTTATAGGTAAAGCATATTAATCTAATAAATTATAATTGTTTTAGAGAATGAAAAATGGTTAGAAATTTACCAATCCGTCATATTTTGTAAATTTTTCCAGTGGATTTTTTGTTTTTATTTGTAAATAGATGTTAATTCCTGGATAATCTGTGATGGTGACATCGACCCTGAATGGATTGAGTCTTTGAATTCTGTCTTGGATGACAATAGATTGCTCACTATGCCCAGTGGAGAAAGAATTCAGTTTGGCCCAAATGTAAACTTTGTGTTTGAAACTCATGATCTGAGTTGTGCATCTCCTGCCACAATCTCACGAATGGGAATGATCTTCCTGAGGTCAGACTCGATGGCATTTGAAATGTATATAACTTATGTATCACCATGAATACTTATTAATTTTCTAAAACTTTATTGTGATAAGTTAGGCTATGTCTACACAAGAAGCCTCTGTCGACTGAAGTCACTGTCCGAAGGGATTTCCCAATACAACTTCTTTTGACAGGTTGCATCTACATATAAAAGATCGAAAGAGTGATCTGCTCTGTTGACAGAGAGCAGTCAGACTGCCCAGCCCTGTCAACAGAACAGCTGACTGGAATCTCTTCAAATAGGGCTGCCTGATGAACTAGAAGCCCGGTCTGTCAACAAAAGGGCCCCAAAGTGTTTTCACATCTATTTTGTCAATAGAGCACTGTTGAGAGCGGTGTTGTACCTGAGCAGGGAGAGGTATAACACTGACAGTGGATGTGATGGGTTTTGTCAACAAATTGTTGACAAAGTGCATTTTGCCTGTAGACACTCTGTGGGTTTTCCTGACAAAAGCCCAGTTTTGCCAAGAAAAGCCTGTCGTGTAGATTTAGCCATTATATATAGTTTTTTCTAGATATAGGCTATGTCTACACTAGCACACTACGTCGAAGTAGCCTATTTCGAAGTAAGAACATCGAAATAGTCTACTTCGACACATATCATCTACACATCCTCCAGGGCTGGTGCCGTTGATGTTCAACATTGAAGTAGTGATGGGAAACGTCGAAAGGAGCCACCCCGGAAGGAAATGCGGAGTGTCCACACGCACAAGTGCTCTCCATCGAAACAAAGGGCCGGCAAAGCCTGTGGACGGGGTAACAGGCTGGACTAGCCCTTCTGGGGCAACAGCAAGTCACTCCCTTAAAGGACCCCTCCTAGACACACTCAGCCTGCACAGCACAAGGTCCGCAGAGCCAACAACTTGTTGCAGACCCCGTGCACACAGCATGGACCCCCAGTTGAAGCAGCAGCAGCAGCAGACAGAAGCCCTGGGCTAAGGGCTGCTGCACACATCGACCACAGAGCCCTGCAGGGGCTTGGCAGAGCGTGTCTCAACCCCTCAGCTCATTGCCCGCCATGGAGGACCCCGCTATTTTGATGTAGCAGGACGCAGATCATCTACACACACCCTACTTCGATGTTGAACGTCAAAGTAGGGCGCTATTCCCATCTTTGGATAGGAATAGCAAATTTGACATGTCACCGCCTAACATCGATTTCAATGTCGAAATAGCGCATGGCGCGTGTAGACACTACGTGTGCTATTTCAACGTTGTGCCAGCTACTTCAAAGTAGCCGGCTAGTGTAGACACACCCATACAGTTTCTTTTTTGAGTTTCAGCAACATGCTTAAACTTCTTCTAAATTGTCTTATTTCTATCTCTGCTTCTTCATGTGGTTGTTCATTGATACTGTCATAAAAATCTGGGGCTGGAAGGGATCTCAAGAGATCTTTGAACCAAACGCTCTGTGCTGAAACAGGACCAAATATATCCAGACTATCCTGACAGCTGTTTCTCTCACCCACTCTTAAAAACCTCTAATGATGGAGATTAGCAATCTCACTTGAAGTCTATTCCAGAAGTTTAACTAGCTTTACAGATAAAAGGGTTCCCTAAAATTTAAACTAAATCTCTCTTGCTGCAGATTAAGTCCATCACTACTTTTTCTATCGCCAGTGGACATTGAAAACAGTTGATCCCCAATCTCATTATAAGACCTCTTAACATATTTGAAGACTATCAGGCTCCTTGCCCCACCACAGTGCCCATTGATTTTTCAAGTATAAACCTGCCAAATATAAACTGAAGAAAAAATGGTTTGCTTTAAATCTCCCCTAAACAGTTTAAGACCCAAATATTTTAAACCAGTTTATTAGAAAAAATGTAAGAAAATTGCACCGAATCAAAATTAAATTATTATCTATTTTTTTCAAATTACAGAAATCAGAAAGTAAATGCTCAAATTATCAGGCTACTCATGGAGTTACAGCATTATTTTCACATTTGACAGTAATAATAAAGACACTTTCTAGTTTACTTCTTTTTTCTGCATATCTTAATGCTTTTTATTAAAGAACATACATTTTCTTACCCGTGTTTTAGTGAAAGCCAAAGTTAAATACAAAGGTTAAATGACTTGCCAAAAGTCATACAGTAGATCATTGGGAGAGCTGGGAATACAATTCAGGCCTCTTGACTCAGTCATTCTGCTTGAGCCTTTAGGTCACACTGTGTCATTTACACGGACACATGATTATTTTGTTTTTGTTTTAATCTGAACTATGTCTTGTTCTAGTGATGAAGATACAGATCTTAATTCTTTGATAAAATCTTGGCTAAGAAATCAGCCTGAAGAATGCAGACATAATCTTGAAAATTGGATTGGGGACAATTTTGAAAAGGCTTTAAACTGGGTTCTAAAACAGGTCAGTAACTCAAAGTTCTACTCAGTTTGTGGCTTTTATTCATACTTAAAAACTTGTTGTAGACTTGAACCAGAATTTTTTAATGTATTCAAACCTATGAACTTGATATAGACATCAGCAGAATGTCATGTCTAAAGTTAGGTATCTTAATTAATGGTTTGATTTTTCAGAGATACTAAGTTCCCAGAGCTGCCATTGACTAATCATGGATTAAGGTATCTGAATTTAGGCCTGTAAAATTTGAAATATCTGGCCAAAAGCCTTAACAGGAAGGTGTCTGTTTGGTATGCTTGAGGAAAATTTAACAACATTATAAATAATTAAATAATTTTAGGTATGAGGGCACCTTTAGCAAGCTGTTCTTTACAGAGGTTTTCATTCACTTGTGCTATCTGGGGGAAAGGGAGGTAGGCAGAGTGTCCTGAAAAAGCTTAGATACCAAATGGGAAGTTGTGACCAGGCATATGGACAGTTTGTGTCTGTGCTTGTTTTGTACCCCTCCCCGGCTTCATATTCCTCATCGTGGAGCCATACAAGCCTTGTACAGCTGGCCTCTCTGTACCATGGAACTTCGTTTAAGAGCTATCCCATGTGATGACCTGCAGTCTTTCTGTATTTCCTTGCAGAATCTACATAGCGCGGTAGCAATGAAGATATGTTTCTTCCGTAGCTCTCTTTTTTTCTCCATGCAGATTTCTACATTTGTAGAGCACCTTGTCTGGGATCTAGGAAAAAGGGGACATAGCTGCAGAAGATGATGTTTCTTCACCCTTTTCTTTGTGGGAGAGTGAAATCCACACATGGAGGGTCTCTTCTGGGCACATATCTCCATTGCATAATTGTGCACATTTCTTTATAGTCACTAGGCTAATAACATCTATAATAGAAGGATGACTGAGCATCAGAACTGATGAAACAGTAAATAGGTTTGGTATACAGATCAGAAATAAGTATTTAAAAAGCAAATGGATCCCCTCTTTTAGAATAGAATGGATTGAATTTCCCACAAATTTTCAAAGTCTAAAAGTGGCTCCTAGCAGCAAAGAAACTGACACATTTAATTTCACCATAAATTATTTATTTTACTGCTAAAAATTTGTTTGAAGATACATACATCTTTGTTTCAATTTACAGAATGACTATGTGGTAGACACAAGTCTAGTTGGCACTGTGCTGAATGGGTTGTCTCACCTTCGTGGGTGCACTGATCGAGGACAATTTATCATTAGCCTAATGCGGGGTCTTGGTGGAAATCTTAATATGAAATCACGACTAGAATTTACAAAAGAGGTAATTATTGTTTCTATCTTGCCCCAAATTGCTAAATGAATAGAACAATTTTAATTTTGCTATGTTTTAAGAGTGTAAAAGTACAATTAGAGTTAGTCCCTGCCTCAGTGTTGGAACAAAGTATGGATACCATGTATGAAGCAAGCAGGAGGGTTTATTACACACAATGCTGATGGAGTGTCACTTTGCCCATTAGGACTCCGTGGAGCACTGCCAGATGATAGGTTACAATTGATTATATAGGATGCTGATGGGTGGGGGGTGGGGCGGCGGGGAAACTACTGCATGGGTGTTGTCCAAGCCTGGATAGCTTTTAGCAGCAAGATGAAATGAGCACAATAAGCCAATCTAAAAAAGATTACATAGTGTCCCCACCCATAGCTTACAGAACATCTTGTCTCTAGTACAAGTGTTTTTTCTTAACAAGTTACTTAAACAAAGCAGACAGTTATGACATCTGTGTCTCTAACTGAATTAATGATTTGTCTACAGGAGTAATAATGATGCCTTCACATGGGCATATCTAGGTGTGCATCATCTAGAAGATTAAAGCAAAATACAGTAACAGCATACAGCAATAATACATTTGTTTTGAGTACCAGCCTGGGATAGCAAAAGGGATGGTGCTATATCCTGGCTCTCAGATGCATGGCCTTTTCTTGGAATGTGGTTGTTGGGGCAACTATCCCTCCCTCCAAACTCCAAGGCCCTGTCCAAATTGGGATAACCTTCCCTGGGTCTTGTGAGTGAGATGGAGGTGGGAAGCAGGGATAAGCTTCCACTTATGCTGTCTAGGTCTCTCAACTATAAAATTATAGGCCTACTCCAGACTTCAGGATTTGAATAGGGTGTCTTTAGCAGAATGCTATAACCTGCCTCAGAAATTTCCATCCTACACTCAGTGAGTTTATAATCTAACTTGGGAGTGGATGGAGGGAAATAGATCAACCATAGAAAGGCAGATTTGTGTGTAATTGATAGATGGTAGCAAAATTCATGAGTGGTCAAGATCACTTATATATAAGATATAGAGACAGAAGGGGACAAATGACAGAGCCTTGTGGGAGCCCCATGGAAAGGAAGAGAAGGGAAGAGGAGGAGAATCCTTCCATTGAGACTTTGACTTTGACATTGAAGTAGGAAAAGATTTAGAAGAGGATAAAATTAGAAAAGCCAAAGTTTACAATGCAGGGATGGGGAGCCCACAGTTCAGATTGAGACCGTGTGGACCCTGAGGCATGGCACTCCCTTCCATAGCATCTGGCCCACAGCCAGGTGGAGGGTTTGGAGCCCTTGAGTCTCGTGGGACAGATAAGGCAGACTTGGGACCCGTGTGCAGGAAGTGGCTCTGTGCGTTGTTGCTGGGGTCACTGCTGTTCCTTCAGTGGGGGGAAGAAAGGAGAAGCAGCCGTGGCCTGGGCAGCCTGTCTGGAGACTTCATACTGCTGCTCTGATTGTCTGGATGAGATTGTGTCTTTTTCCATGTTAAAACATTTTTACAAGTGTTTCGTTCACGTCTAATACCATGAAACTTTTTACTTTAATTATTTGAAATTTGGCTGGGGGCATCATCCTGATGACAGGGATATATCTTTTGTCATCCCCATGAAAATTTTCCCAAATTTGGCCAAGCTGTAAGCTCCAAAACATCTCAATTCTCACACGATCAATAGACATCTGCTATGGCAGATACATTCTCTGAAAATTTTGTATGTACTGGGCATATTGCAGCCTAAAGCTTGGTGTTGAGCAGGACTCCCTTGACAACCAGTCATTTCCCTTCTTGAGACAGTATAGTTTGTGCACCCATATCTCTTTATTTCAGGATAATGTGAAGTGATACAAGGTAGGATAAATTCTAAGTATATTCACACATGCAGAGCTATAGTCTCACACATATCTTTAAAGTGTTAGAATACAAAAGCTGAAAGTGAGGTAGATGTTTCTACCAGACCACAGAACAGGAAAAAGGAAAAAGTTACTTTAAAAATAAAAACCAGTTAATCCATTAGACAGCTTTAATTCTGGAATTCCCTAATTTTTAACTTCTGTTTACAGTTGACCACTAATTGAGTGTGCCTTGTTTTCTCTCTATTCAGTGAGAAGCCTGTGGCTATATTTGCAGGAGTACCAAGTGCTCATGACTGCAACTGAAATTAATAGGTGTTGTACTTTGAACCTATCAGGCACTACTTTGTCAATTTATGCCCTCAGTGTCTCAAGGAAATGAATGAGGAAATTTATTCCATGAGGTTTGGCACTATGCAGCTTATGAAAAATAAATACTGAATAACTACACACTCGTTCATGTAGTACCCAGTATATATGCACAGTGGAATTGAATTAAGGTTGCATAGGCAACCTTAATTCTTATTTCCTAATTTTTCAGTGCTTGATTTTCCAAATTTAATATTCTTTTAATGTAGTGTTTTGGATGTACTTACAGATATTGAGTTACCATTAGCAATACAGTTTTCTAATAGGTTAATTGTTATTCTTTTAAAATTCTTTTGTAAAGATTTTTAATTGGGCGCAAGAATCTCCTCCAGACCCAAGGAGGCCAATGGACACATATTACGATCCTGATACTGGACAGTTAATGTCATATCAGATGAAAAAATACGTAAATTTGACTGCAGATGACTTCAGTAATCTCCGAACACTTCCTGTCATTCAGACACCTGACATGCAGAGAGGTTTAGATTACTTCAGACCATGGTTAGATTTTGACAATACACAGCCATTTCTTCTAGTTGGGCCTGAAGGTTGTGGAAAGGGGTAAGTTGTTTGTTTATTTATTCATTTAATGTATTTTAGCTATTTTAATCTAACTTCCATAAAGTTTTGGAACATTTTTCCACAATGACAATTTCTACTCCATCAATAAAGTTGTTTCTTTAAATGAACTACTAATAGACCGATTTGACACATACCTCATAGAGCTCTAATGGACCTTGAGAGGTTATTGAGTCCAATTCTCTGCCCTCTTAGACCATGCACCATCCTTGACCATTTTTTTTTAAAACCTATTTGTTCCAGGCCCTTAAATGGCCTTCTTGAGGATTGAACTCACAGCCCCACATTTACAAGGCTAATGCCCAAACCACTGAGCTCTCTGTTTCTCTGACTTAGTAATGTCTCAGTCTGTATGTGTGTATTTTACTAGCACCTATTACAGTGGGACACTGGTTCTGGTCGGAACTTTGGAGCTTCTGAAATACAAATAGTGAATTATACATACTTATTGTGGGTGTGGGACCCTTTTGGTTCCTATCAGAGCCGTATTTGAGTTACTTTCTTCTCTGACACTCACAGAGTCCTTCCTTTGCTCGAGGTTTGTGAGTCTGTCAGTCTGTGTCTCTTTCTCCAAATAAGAGTTCCTTTCTCTTGCTTCATGTACTAAACACAACAGTAATAGCCCTGTGTTTCTCTTTCGACTCTGTACAGAAGCTCTTTCTCAGGCATGAGCTGAGGATACTGCTGGACCTGGTGAGGCTCCATTACTTCCCCATTAACACAGGCCAGTTGGTCATATTCATGGCTCAGTGTAGGGCAGGGGTCGGCAACCAAAATAGCGAGAAGAGTCATTTTTTCAAATTCAGTTACAAAAGCAATACTTAAAGAATTGCAATGCATGCGACTGCGAGATGATCCTTAATAAATAACATCAAGCAGTACTTTTTGTAATCCCTATTCTAAGAGCAGCACACACACAGGCTACGTCTACACGTGCAGCCAACATCGAAATAGTCTATTTCGATGAATAACGTCTACACGTCCTCCAGGGCCGGCAACGTCGATGTTCAACTTCGACGTTGCTCAGCCCAACATCGAAATAGGCGCAGCGAGGGAACGTCTACACGTCAAAGTAGCACACATCGAAATAGGGATGCCAGGCACAGCTGCAGACGGGGTCACAGGGCGGACTCAACAGCAAGCCACTCCCTTAAAGGGCCCCTCCCAGACACAGTTGCACTAAACAACACAAGATACACAGAGCTGACAACTGGTTGCAGACCCTGTGCCTGCAGCATAGATCCCCAGCTGCCGCAGAAGCAGCCAGAAGCCCTGGGCTAAGGGCTGCTGCCCACGGTGACCATAGAGCCCCGCAGGGGCTGGAGAGAGAGCATCTCTCAACCCCCCAGCTGATGGCCGCCATGGAGGACCCAGCAATTTCGACGTTGAGGGACGCGGATCGTCTACACGGTCCCTACTTCGACGTTGAACGTCGAAGTAGGGCGCTATTCCTATCTCCTCATGAGGTTAGCGACTTCGTCTCGCCGCCTAACGTCGAAGTTGGTGCCGCTACTTCGAAGTAGCGTGCACGTGTAGACGCAGCTACAGTGGTTTGTACCAGTTAGAAAGCTTTTATCCCCATCTCCAGGTTTTACCTGCCTCAACACCCAAATCCGCCCCATCCCCAATCTTTACCACCATCCTGCCCCCAATTCCCAGGGTTAACCCCTATCAGCACCAAATTGCATCTCATCCTCAGGTTTAACCCGCATCAGCCGCTCTGACCCAACCTGCCCACTGAACCCGGACCTTACTTGTCCACGTTCTGCTCTCCCCCTACAAGCACTCTGGGCTCCCCCCCACACCTTTCCTCACCCCCGCTCTGCTTCTCCCCCAAGTTTCTGAGGCCAGAAAGTGCTTGCAAATTTCATAGCCACTCCCCACCCAGTGGTATCAACGCTGGATTCACTGGATCTTGGGGCTGGGGTTGGAGCTGGGCCAGGTCCTGGGGGAGCTCACCTTACACTGCTGGACTCAGCTCCAGGCTCTGGCGGCTGCTGCAGAGTGAGGAGGAGCTGAGGGATGCCACAATGCCCAGAAGGAGGTGCTGGCCCCATGGGGAGGGAAGCTATGCTCGCAAGAGGTCTCCCACCTGCCCCTTCCTCCTTACTATGTCTAAGCAGCTCCAGCAGGGGCAGGCGTGGCTGCCCCTCCCCCTGCTCACTTCCCTCATGTGCAGCACAGGTGGCTCCCTGTGCTGCCCCTGCTGAAATAATGGAACTAAATTGAATTGGCTTAACGCCACCTGTTAAACCAATTCAATTTAGTTCCATTATTTCAATGGGGATGATGCAGGAAGCCTCAAGAGGAGTCAGCAGCAGCAGTGCCCAGAGCTGCAAGTGACTCCTTAAAGAGCCACATGCGGCTCTGGAGGCGTAGATCGCCAGCTGCTGGTGTAGGGTCACTTTTGGTGTGCAGAAAATTCCCATCTTAGAGGAGTGCTTTCATATCCAGATAACCTTGACAGTTCTTTTCCTCGTGACATTCCCTATTCAGTGCCTTCTAATTTCCCCAAGGTTAACAAGGCTTTCAGGTCACTCTGAAATGATTGACTAGGATCGCTGTTTGCTGCACTAGCTTGGTCCTTAACAAAAAAGAGGAAGAAAAGGCCAGTCCCAGTCTCCAATTACAGGATGCTCCAATTTCTCCACCAGTGGTATGGCTGTCACCTTGATATACATGTCCCCACAGTCAGCTGTAAACATTGGCTGGTTGGCTGGAATAGGTTTGCATTTTGCCGTGTTTACTCTGTAGATGAAATTAGCCTTTTGGAGGTGTCATCATTTCTTGTGAAGGAGGTTTGGACTATTGTCTGACTACAGACAGAGCCTGAGTCTTTGAACTCATCCATGGAGTGATAGCTGGCTGCGTTCTTCTGTATCAGCTTCAGTTGTTTGAGATGCTTGGTAATCCCCCGGCAGTGTAAGTAACATGAGTTTCCTCAGAAAAGTCCGGATTGTCCATGCTGGCTGACTTTGTTTATATTTCTTAGACTTTGGTGAGGGACCTTGTTGGAGGCTTTCTGAAAGGCATAGTGCACTGTATCAACTGGACCACCCTTATCAACATGCTTGTTGATTCCTTCCAAAACACAAGCCTTGCAGCTGTGTCTAGTTAGTGCACCTCAAGAGCTTATCACTTTCCCCCTTAGTGAGGTGAGGGCATACCCGTCCCATAACAATAATGGTAATAGGTATGAATTCAGAGGTTTTTTCTTGTGTCTGTTCAAGCAAATAAATTGTATTCTTTTTAATAGATTTCTTCTCAGCAGTCTAATGCTATTTCTCATGTTGAAAATTCAGTCATAAATGTGTTTCCTAAAGGAAAAAGATAATTCAGCATTCCGTTTTCCTTTTCTTATCTTGCCCTTATCTTGCAACATATGCTGCATGAGTGGACTACTGATTTTTTGTAGAGCTCTATTGACTTCCATTGTGCATATGTTGTAAATAACAGGTTTGGGGTCATATACAATTGCTTTCGCTAGGTGTTTTATACAAAAATCTGTATAAGTACTTTTCTGGAAGGTCATAAGTGTGAAATGATACAATTTGATTTTATAACCAAGGATATTTAGTTCAACCAAACTGATCAATACATTACATTCAGTACATTAAACAATGTGCTGGCAGTTTCACAGGTGTTCAAATTGCTGTCTAAAATTTCTGTGTATATAAAATATGTATTTATATATTTTATTTTTAGAATGTTGCTTCGTTATGCCTTTTCCCAACTCCGATCCACTCACATTGCTACAGTTCACTGCAGTGCACAAACTACTTCTCGACATCTTCTGCAAAAATTAAATCAGACTTGCATGGTAATCAGTACCAATACTGGACGAGTGTACAGACCAAAAGACTGTGAAAGGCTGGTTTTATACTTAAAGGAAATCAACCTGCCCAAACCTGATAAGTGGGGAACCAGCACTCTAGTGGCTTTTCTGCAACAGGTGAGTGTTTATGGCTTTGATAAAAATTAACTTTTATTATTATAGATTATAAATGGTTTATTATAACTCTGTAAATGCACATAAGAGTTCTATTTCCAATCATCTGGGATAGAGGCAGAGCATTTTGAACTGAATACCTTAAAATAAGCTGGTGATATAAATAGTTTATTATCATTGTGCTTTATGTTTAGTGTGGTATCAGAGATCCATTGGTGCTAGGCACTGTTTACTCATGTAATTTAAAGACAACCCTGTCCCCAAAAATTGATACTGGTTAACAAACTAAGTTTATGGAGTTGCATAATTCTCTCCTCAGAGACTGGAAACTGAAATATAATGCTTACAGTATTTTTAAAATAACTTTTCCCTCATTTTTACATCCTGCGCATCATGCATTCTTTTATTTTGACATAGCTATTTTGAAATAGACAGTATTCCCTGTGGCTGTGGGGAATGCAAATGAGCGATATCAGAAATATAAATGAGATGCAGGTTTACATATCTTGTGCCTCACTTGCATATTTCCTGCATGATCTCGATTCCGAAAAAGACTGCTTTTAAAACAAAACCAGCCATATAGACAGGGTTCCTTTGAAAACAATCCATGTTTTCAAAAGCACCCTTCTTCCTGTTTTGTTTCAGGAAGAAGGGTTCTGTCAAAAACGGAGTTTGTTTCTATTTCTATTTCAAAATAACTATTCTGGAATAGCTTATGTCAAAACAAGGCTGATGTATAGATGTAGCCTAAGAGACCACTCAGGAGCTTAGAACTGGCATAATGAAGCTCCAGTATGCCCCTTTCCATGCCTGACATGCCCTTTACTCTGGTTGAGGTGGGGGAGGTTTAGGAAGGAGCCTGCTCTTTTGGCTTACTTTAGTTGACAGTTACTTCCCTCTAGGAGGAATGGTCAGCTATCCTGGTACAACTGGATTCTAGCTCCTTTGTGCTTTTTGTGGATCATAGAGGAGAATCTGGCCACATTTTTATTATATAACGTGCCAAATATATTTTTGTGTATAATACTGCACAGTTGCTTAATAATTATTTTATACACTTCAGAGGGAAATGTTAGTGAAAGGTGCATTGTTGACATATAACAAATAATAATGATTATAGACGTGTCATTAATAGATTGTTTGTTTGTTTTCATTAGGTATTTTGCTATTTTTCATTCAATTTTATGCAAATATTTTGTTTTGTTCTGTTCAAGATTCTGACGTACCAGGGATTTTATGATGAAAATCTTGAATGGGTTGGTTTAGAAAATATTCAAATCGTGGCATCCATGTCTGCTGGGGGAACATTAGGAAGGCATAAACTTACATCCAGATTTACTTCTATTGTTCGTCTTTGTGCAATTGAGTAAGTGTCTGCAAGAACCTACTTGACTTTGAGATCTCAGATTCAGTATTCAGGTCTGCTTGCCTCTGCTTGTCCTTTTTGATTTGAGACTTTAGAAAATATGGAATGTGATTGTGTCTGGCAAATCAAGGAATTTTCTTAATAATGTAGACTCTTCACAATGGCCACATCTACATGGGAAGCCTGTGTTGACAGATGTCACTGTTGGAAGAGACTTCCTGGCAGTACTTCTGTCGACAGATTGTGTCTACACACAAAAGTGGATTGGGAGAGTGATCCGCTCTGTCAACAGAGAGCAACCACACCTGCTGGCCACTCTATTGACAGAATTGACCCCTCTGTTGACAGAACAGGCCCTGTAATCCCTGAAAGCAGGTGCATATGGAGGGAAAGCCCTTCCAGGAGTGCTGGCCCCAGACTTCTGTGCCAGACCTGGATGCAGCCCACTTCCTTGTCCCATAAGAGAGATCCTAGGACACCTCACCAGTCTCCTGGGAGGGGCCATGTTGGTCTCTGATCAGGGAGAGGTACAATGCTGCCGGATGATCAGCTGGGTTTTGCTCCACGGCTGTTGTCGTGAAAAGCCCAGTTGTGTCATGAGAAGCCACTCGTGTAGACGTGGCCACACAGTAACATTGTTGCTGCCTCTCAGTGTTCGAAACGAGTTAAAGAGTAATATGTAATTTAATGCACCTTGTTCTGCCTAAGTATCTGAAATTAGTTTTCAAGTAGGATGACTTGGCTTTCAGTAGGCTGCAGCTTTGTAGTTTTATTTTAAAGTGCTGTTTGGTTAGTAGATTAAATACATTTTGAGGAAAGGTTTATAAACTAGAACATAGTTCAAGATACATATAGAAAGTCTTTGAAAATCGCATATTCAGATAAAACTAAAATACATTTAAGTTACTGATGGAGTAAGGCTCTGTTATTGAAGGTTCAGACTAAATTATTTATATTATTATATTATAAAAGGAGAGCTGTCTGTCCATCTGTCTTTTTGTCCATCCCACTGTAGTCATGAACATTCCCCAGGGCTGTTGTGGTGCATTCAAGGCTATGGAGGGGTCTGCGTAGGGGAGCTCCACCTCTGTGCCCAACAGTGAGGTTCAGAGCAAGGGCAGGGTTTGTATGGGGGCAGCTCCCCAGCCCACCTCTCTGCACCCTGGGAGGGAGGGAGAGAGGTTACAAAGGAAAGGAAGGAATTAAAACCGTGGGGCTGAGACATCAGGTCTCGGAAAGGAACCCCCCCATCCCGCCTCTCCCTCTTGCAGCTGTCGTGCTGCACCAACTGGAAACTACTGGGGCCTCCTCTTGCAGCCTTCCCACGCCTCCTTCCCTTTATAACGTTACCCATCTCCATCACTTCCTCTGCTCTGCATCCCCTCCCCCTTTCCCCTCTTTCCGCTACACCTCTCTGCTCCCTCCCCCACTCCCCAGCCCCTCCCACTGCCTTGCATGCCCACATGCTGGGAGCTGCGCTGTGCTCCCCACTGACGGGGGCACAACCTTTCAGCAGCTTCCTTTGCTGGCCCGCAGCTGCAGCACCCAAGGCCCCTTCCTCACCCAGCCAGGAGCCATCTGTATAGCCAGGCTTTGCCCCCGTGACTCCTCAGCAAGTTAGCGTCTGGGAACTCACCTTGGGCACTGATTTTGGGTCTCTCCCAAGTGCATTGTGGATCGATGCAGGGAGGAGTCCAGGGCGCCTCTGCACATGCCCTGCCTGCTGCTTGCTGATGTTGCCAGGGAAGCGACTGCTGGCAGAGGGTCCTTCCCTCCAAGGGGAAAAGGGAGCAGTGCCCCCTTCACCACCACCGTGGCAGTGGCCTGAAGATATCCCCTGGGTTGGAACTTTCTGCTCTGTCTCTGGCTGTCTGGTCACATGATGGGAGATGATGTTCTAGAATATTCCCATTTGTCATGCAGCACCAACGGTTTCCCACGAGGCCAGCATTTGCACTGACTACAAACAAAAGTCAGGGACAGAATCTAGAAAAATGCATAATATGTTTACCTGCACCAGTTTTTACTTACAGCTAATTATATATGAGTAGTGTAGGCAACCCCAGAAACCTCAAGATAGACACAGATCAGCAACCTTTCCATAGGACACCAGGGTGAAATGTACAAGTTAGATCTAAGAATGTGCTGTTTACCCAAAATGTTGTATATACAGAAGTGATAGAGATGTAATGAGTGCTTGTAGGAAAGATTGATGTAGTGTTTGTACATGGGACAAAATAAAGTTTGATTGAAAGGGGTGAGCCCAGCTTGTAGAAATAAAGCTAAAGGCATTTTTGGTATGGAAATTTGGAATGTTGATCTCATGCAATATCCTTGGATTCTTATTTTTTAGCTATCCAGAAAGAGACCAACTGCAAACAATTTATAGTGCATATTTAGAGCCTGTGCTTCACAAAAACCTAAAGAATCACTCTATTTGGGGTTCCTTACCAAAAATACATCAACTGGCAGGATCTATGGTTCAAGTATATGAACAGGTATAGTGCTTTGAATTCTTTTTTGGGACTTGGAGGTGAAAAACTGAGAAGCAACCATGTCTTTCGGTGTCTGACTTTAGATAGTAACAAGAGGTTATATAATGGTTTACCATTCTTAACATCTAAATGCAAACAATTTTTATGTTGCTCTCAGAATTAAAGGATTGTTCAGTGGTTAGGTACTAGCCTAGGGATTGTGAGACTTGGGTTTGATTCCCTCCTGCACCACAGACTTCATGTATATACTTGCACAAATTAGACTTTAAGGACACAAGGGATCATGTGGTCTGACATCCTGCACGTTTCAAATCACAGAACCTCATCAATCTGTTCCTATAATAGACCCATAACCTCTATTTTCTGAAGTCCTCAAATCATGATCTAAAGACTTCATGTTCCAGAGAATCTACCATTTACATGGTAAAAGGTGGATTCAGCATCCTAGTGCCTTCATATCTCATCTGTAAAATCACTACTCTACTTCACGCTGAAGATTGAAATTTGCTCAGGTACTACGATTTTGTGTGATGGGGGTAAATATTTCGGGCAAACTAAAATCTTTCCAGACCACGGATGTTGCTGGTCCAGAGAGCACTGGACTAAAGAAGTTTAACCTGTAATTAGTATTTCCATTATCACTCAGCTAACTTACAATATTCGTTGTTAATTTATTTTATTCATTATACCTTACATTCAGATAGCATAGTTTATCCAGAAATGCATCTCCATCACTTCACAAATAATGTACCATATGTAAGGAACACTGTATACTGTATGGTCATATTTAATTCATGTAATTTGTCTGTAATACATATCAAATATGCTTGCAATGTCCTCCTAATCTTGAATGGGACTTTAACTCTCTTGGACTATCTGAGTTTTTGAAGAAAATACTTCTCTTGGTGCCAAAGTGCAAAAATCAAACCAATTATAGATATTTTAGACTGGAAGAGAGATTATTCAATGACAGAAACAGGGAGCTAATTTTTCAATGTAAACTTTGCCTAAGAAATAATGTAGAAGAAATATTTTAGAAATAAGGTAGTTTGATGTTTTCATCTGAAAGCAAAATGTAAATGATCCAAGCTGTGTATTTTTCAGATGAATTAACCAAACATATGGGATCTGTGCACTTTAACTAAATCTCCTTGGTGAAAGTACAGAAAATTATTGAATTAAATTGTTAAGAAATCTTTGCAATTGAGATATAAATTGTCTTGTGACTAACTTATGTTTTCAGGTACGAATAAAATTCACAGTTGATGATCATAGTCATTACCTCTTCACACCATGCATTCTTACTCAGTGGGTTCTTGGCTTATTCAGATATGACTTAATTGGAGGTGAGTCATCCTGATTTGTTCCAAAAGAGAAAACGTGGTTAGAATGCCCAAATATTTTGTCACAAATTTATTTTATTGACCTGTCCAACAAACTCTGCATATGTTGAATTCCCATTGAAACATGAGAAATGTGTAGGATTGACTCCAATGTCAGTTGAAAAACAGAAGTTTGGTTCAATGAAAAGTTATGTTGTTTTTAATTTTGAAAAATGGTGTGAGATTTTTAAAATATAGGTGGGAACTGTCCTGTGCTTAAAGAATATAAGTAAGTCTGGGATGCTCACGTCAGTATTTTAGATTATGAAATCTGTGGGCTCCACTTTCTGCAGTTGATCTGTTTTTTGATGATGTCTCATTCACAGTATATGTGGACCCTGCAATATAAGTCTAGGATTAGTAGAATTTGAATTAACAGACCCCAGGTTTGTTAATGTAGGGCTTAAGTATCTAACAATCATTTTTAACACGGTATGCTGATTTTTGAAGGTTGGTTCCCAGTTTGGGTCTCCAGTATTTGTACTGCATTGTGTGGGCCTAAATTCAACCCCCCATATCCCAAATATGCAGGTGCTACCAAAATGTCGCAGTTCTAGCCTTATGTGGTGCAGTGGTAAAACTTGACTGTCCAGAGAGCAAAGCAACTTGGCCCATGGAATTGTGGAGAACTTTTTGATGGACTTTGAAGCTATGTCTACATGGCAGAGCTAGTTTGGGGTACTTCAGTATTCTGAAATAGCTACTCTGTGTTTTTGAAACGCGCATGTTATTTTGACATATTTTTCTGAAATAATGGGTGTGCTATTTCAGCATTCCTATACTCATTGCAGGAGGAGTAAGGGATGTTTTGACATAGCACATTATTTTGACACTTGCCACTGTTTAGGCAGTGGGACTGCATCTATACTGAAAAAAAGCAATAGGTCTTGAACGCTAGGTTCTAGTTTAACTGAGGCTTGAACCCTCCATATCTGTGGATCCTGGGACTTGACACCAAGCCATTGGTTAGAGTGATTTGCATGTAGATCAAAGAAGGGCTCGGCTTGAGCCTGAGTTTGACCCTTGGGCTTACATTGCAGTATAGACATACCCACAGCCACCCTGCAAAAATTACTTCAGTTATATCAGTAGCTAAGCAGGTTAGGTGCATCAGTATTGTGACTACTGAGGAAGGGGGTGACGAATCTTTCTCATGATGTGCTCTCTAATTATCACCTGTTCTTAAACTTTTCCTTTTTCTGATGAACTGAGTGAAATTTAGTTTTAGGTACTTTTGGCCTAGGGCTACACTACAGTGGGACTTATAAAGAAGTTTTTTCAGAAGATCTCTTCCGAAGAAACTTCTTTCAAAAGATTGCGACCACACACAAAAAAACGGATTGAAAATCGATCCTCTCTTTCAATATAGCGTGGCTACACTCTGGCTGCTCTTTCGAAAGAACGGGCCAGAAGATGCCGCTGATTGAAGAATCTGGTGCCATGGAGGACTGGTCTTTCGAAAAAAGCGTCCCAGGGACATCTACACATGTTTTTTCCCCCAGAAAAAGTGCTGTGTTCTTCTTCTTTAATATTGAAAGAATTTATTTTGTCCACCCTATCACCACAGGGATGCTGTGAGTGTCTGCCACCATTACTACAAGTCACTGAGGTACTATTATTCACCTTGTTCCTACTGCTTTGCAGATTACAGGGACTGCTCACCTAGGATGGCTGGCCAACTTCCAGAAGCCCTTCTATCACCACATTCTTCCAGGGCAAATAGATATTTTGACTGCAGAAGTGCTTTCTCTTCATGACATTCGTCCCCGAGTGCAACCCATGTGATGCATTATCACCATGATCGTCCCCACCCTCAGCATCCATATCAGCCTTACTATTCCAGACATCAGTTGTATTGCTTGCCCTGCCACTACAGTAATTCCATTAGAAGTCGCTCAAAAGCATCCTCTGCTAGGCCACAACACCAACCATCCTCTATTTTGTCAGTTTATTCACACAAAGGTAGAGACATGAAATGCATGATGCCCACCTGCCGGAGGATATCAAGTCATGATTTTCTCTTGACGCACCACCACCTGAATCTGCCACCTCCCACAGAGAAGCTCTCTCCCCGATTCACTAGCCTTCACTTGATGACCTGAAACAATTCCAGGATCTGTTTGATCTGTTTAAGAAGCTGGCAGTCAGCCAGGAGATCACTTTAACAAATACCTAAGAAGCAACACAAGCTTTTAAGTAATTTACAACCTACTACGACTGCCAGTGTAGTCCTACCACTTCGTGAGGCTATATTGGAGGCAGCAGATGAGTTCTGGAAAAATCCTGCCATAGCCACACCCACCAACAAATGGGCAGAGAGAAAGTATTTTGTACTGGCAAAAAAACATGGACTTCTAGTTTTTGAACCCACAGCCAAACTCTTTAGTGATACATCCTGCCAACCACAGAGCAAAATCATCAAAAACAAAACCATCCTTGCTGACAAGGAGCATAAGCAGTTGGAGCTATTTACCTAGCTAACTTCAGTGCTACTGGCCAACTGTGATTTTGATAATTACTCCAAGGTCTCTCAGTTAATACCTCATCTGCCTGAGGACAAAAGATCTACCCCGAAATCTGTAGTTCCGGAAGGCCACGTTGCAGCTAAAACAGCATTGCACTGGTACAACAGCCAGAGCCGTGGCCACAGCCATTACTATGCAAAGATCCTCATGGCTACAGGCAGCAGGTATTCCAAAAGAACTCCAAAAAAAAGTTGGAAGACGTACCATTGGCAAAGTTATATTGTTTGCAGGAAACACTGACCAAAAATTACATTCTAGGTTAAAGACATAAAGACTACCTTGCATACTTTGGGGATGTATTCTACTCCATTGTGAAAAAGAAGACACACCCCGTATCAGAGGTACAAGGATCAGTCATTTGCAAGACAGTCCTATAAACCTTACCAATATAATGTCAATGAATCAAGAAATCAGAAGCACAAAGCCCTGAATAATCACTCCCCATGTCCACCAGCCTCAAAACAGCAGGTTTGTAGTTTTGGTCAAGGGCTCATCAAACCTGCCACACAGTACGCAACTTTCAAATATTCTAGCACTGCCTACGACCCTTTCACCATCAGTGGACGCTACTAACCACTGAGAGATGGGTGTTAGACATCATTGCCCAGGATTACACTATCCCTTTAGTCTATATCCCCCTAACATCCCCCCTCATATGGCTCAAAGCAGTACTACACCTCTTGCAAATTGGAGCCATAAAAGTTCCAAAACAGTACCAAGGGAAGGGATTTTACTCAAGATACTTCCTAACAGAAAAGACGACGGGGGGGCTGGAGACCCATCTTAGATCTTGTGTGGTTGAAGAAATCCACTCACAAATAGCGATTCAAGATGACCATGCTCTCTTTTACTATCCCTGCACTGGACAAGGGGGACTGGTTTGCAGCCCTCAACCTCCACGATGCTTACTTCCATGTCACCATTCACCCTGCTCACAGACCTTTTCTGCCTCTGCCTTCAGAGTACGACATTACCAATACAGAGTCCTGCCCTTTGGGCCTTTGACTGCCCCCAGGGCATTTACCAAGGCCCTTGTTCTAGTAGCTGCACACCTCAGATGGGAACTCATCACCATATGCCCATATCTCAATGACTGCTTCCTCCTAGGACCATATCAGGACGTCACAAGAGACATTGTCCAACCTATGAAATATCTATAATCCCTAGAGTTCCTTATAAACATTGCCAAGTTAACCCTGGAAACTACCACGTGCATCAACTTCATAGGAGCTCAGGTCTACTCCATAATTGTTTTGAACTTCGCTCCCTACACAGTTCCACACGGCTATAAAGGGTCTGATATCACAATTCACCATCAGCCTTGCAGTTCCCATGCTTACATGCGTTCGCCTTCTCGGTCACATGGTGGCCATTACTTACACTGTCCCCAAAGCTTGGTTTCATTTTCACTGCCTGCAACGGTGTTCACTCACCTGATTGCAGAGATTCTTGAAAGGCCTGTAAAATGTCATGCCTCCTCACAGACCTATAGTCCCGGTTTGGGACTTGGAACTGGTCCTTCACATCCTCGTGGGACCACCATTTGAGTCAAAGGCCATGTGTTCTCTGGCCACATTAACAGTGAAAATATTATTTCTAGTGGCGATAACATCAACTCAAAGAATAAGTGAGATAGCAGCCCTGACTGACTCTCCAACATACACAACATTCCACAAAAACAAAGTAGTGCTACAACAACATCTCGCATTTCTGCCGAAAGTGTGTTCCCAATTCCATATTAATGAACCTATCGCTCTAACTACCTTCTATCCTAAGTGACATGCTTCCCATGGGAAGACCAAACTGCACACTTTGGATGTTAGAAGGGCCATAAAGTATCTGAGGAGAGAGTGGGGCTGAGCATGTGATCCTGAGTGGCTTGCCCTGGGTTAGCACTATATACAGCCCCAATCAGGGCTGCTTGGAAAAGTCTCCTTGCTGCAGTGCTGGGCGAGCCCAACACCTGCTGTGGAGCACTCCTAGGGACACTCATCTCGAAAAACCATCGTTATTGTAGGAAAGTGAGTAACTTCTCTTTCTCCTTTGCATAACACCCAGAATAGGACACCCAATGAAACTGATAAGCAGCTTGTTTAATGCAAAGAAAAGAAAGTAACTTTTTACACAACACTCAGCCAGCCTTTAGAACTTGTTGCCAGAGGGTGTTGTGAAGGCCAAAATGGTAATGAGATTCACAAAATAAAGTCCTGGAGGATAGGTCTTTCGGTGGCTGTTCGCTAAGATGATCAGGGATACAGTCTTATGCTCTGGTTGTCCATAGTCTCTTATTGTCAGAAGCAGGGAGTGTACAACAGGTTGGGTCACTGAATGGTTGCCTCTTCTGTTCATTCCATTTGAAGCACCTGGAATTGGTCACTGCCTGAAGGCAGAATACTAGGCTAGATGAACCACTGATCTGATCCAGTAAGGATTCTGTTTCAAGAGGGTAGTATTTTGTAATATATTTGAAAAAAAAATTTGATTTTGTTCTGCGTTCAGTATCTTGAGCACATTAAACAATTATTAAACAATACTGTGCTTTGCAGATAACTTGTTTAAAAATATTTATGTTCTTCTGTAATTTTATCTTATTTGTATGTATTCAATTAAAAATAATGCTTCGTTTTTCTTTTGTGTCTTCCCTCTTGGTGTGTTCGTGCTGGTATGTAATCTGATTTACTGTTTTTCAATTTTATTGTATTTTGAAATACAAAATGTCAAGTCTTTGACATTGTAGTATAAAATGTAGAAATAAAATATATGCATATGTGTACTTTGTAGGGTCAACAACACAAACACCAGATTACGTTTTGGAAATTGTTGCTTATGAAGCCCGTCGCCTCTTCCGTGACAAAATTGTTGGTGCTAAAGAACTCCTCATATTTGATAATATTTTAATGAAAGTGTTTCAGGGAGACTGGGGCTCTGATATCTTGGACAATATGGCAGGTAAAAACATAAAATATATTAAATAAAGTTTGCTGAAACACCTGATAAGTTATGTTTATCACTTGAGAATGCAGGCTCCTATCACTGTTATGGTTATATATTTACAGATAGCTTCTATGTAACATGGGGAGCTCGTCATGAGGCGGGAGCATTGAGAGCACCAGACCAGGCATTACCACCTCATGGAAAGCCGCTTGGTAGATTAAATTCAGCTGACCTCAAAGATGTTATCAAAAAGGTGAGAGCCAAGAATAAGTAATGCTGGATTTCAAAGCTGTGGCCAGCTCAGTACTGTGAAGTATGATAGGGCCAGAATTTATTCTGAAAACCTGAGATCAGATTGGGTTGAGTAGATGACCACTATGGCTGATGTAATTTATATGAGTCGGAAGGCTGTTCCAAGATATGTTGGTGACCAGTTTAATCCCTGATCAGGGCCAAGTATCAGATGACGAAAAGGGGTTGTGAGCACAGGTTATCTGGACTTGTCAATTTGGCTTATTATGTATTTTGAATGCATACATTGGTTTGTCCATGTTTCCGTATATTTTGTATATGCTGTAAGCACTACTTCAGGATATACCATATTTGGAGCTGCTATGTTGGGTCTTGGGTTTCAGTGATTTCTTTACTAGGACCCTGAAGGGAGTCCATTGGTGGAAAAGGGACAGCAAGGTAACAAAATTCTACTGCATTAAATAGTTCAGTTTGTAAAGAAAGTCTGTGTCATCTCTTGAGTTTTCTGATCCCCTGTTTTTTAACTTTGTACAGTGTTGGATATTATCACATTCTGTAGTTACATTTGTATGTATTAACACAAATATTAATTTTTATCTAATTTTTATGCAGGGTATTATTCATTATGGACGAGATAACAAGGAAATAGAGATTTTACTTTTCCAAGAAGTCCTCGATTATGTATCTAGAATAGACAGAGTGTTGAGTTTTCCTGGAGGATCACTGCTTTTAGCAGGACGTAGCGGTGTGGGTCGTCGGACAGTTACTTCTTTAGTTAGTCACATGCATGGATCTGTTCTGATTACTCCCAAGATTTCCAGAGGTTATGAACTGAAGCAATTCAAAAATGATCTGAAACAGGTGTGTCACTCACATTCTCCTATTTTTCAGTGTATTTAATTTAAGATTTTGTGGAAGAAAATTAGTTAAGTGAATGGTGACAAATGCAAAATAAAAATGCTTCCTGTTGGTCAGACTTTCATAAGAGTTCAGCTTCCATTGGGAACTTAAAGAAATTAGCCAGATTTCAAAAGAGCTCAGCAGTTAGTAAACGCTGTTGTTCTCAGCTGTGAGCAGCAGCGTATGCAGCTTTTTTGAAAATATGTCCTGAGTTATGGTGCTGAACACTTTGTAAAATCTTTCCTTATGAATTTTATTTTTGACATATATATTATTAGTACCAATGCTTGATTATGTAAGCACTGTAAAGATATGGATATAATCAGCTTCTCAGGCCCAGATCTGAGAGAGTTTTGTTGACAGAAAGGACCTTCTATTGACATAACTCAGGGAATGTCTACACACTTAAGCAGTCTGTTGACAGATTCTCGAAAGAACTCTGCATTTGCCTTGACAGTATTAAACGTCAAAATTAGAGGCACAACCTCTACCGACAGAAGTGCAGTGTAGCCTGACAGTTCTCTGTCGACAGAGCAAGTTGTGTTGATAGAGGTTCTGTCGAGATTTCCCTGTCGACAGTAACTTCTGTCAACAGATGCTTCTAGTGTAGACATAGCCTGTGTGTATGGACAACTGCACTTACAGAAAGCCCCACTGATTTCTACAGGACTTTTTCCAGGTGCAGAGGTCTGCTTCTCCAGAGCAATTTGTAGGATTAGAACCTAATCTGAATATTTCCCTATTTCTGAAATTCTTTTGTTTTTGTTTTTATTAGAATGTGGATTTGTATGTTTGTCTGAGGCCATTCTGTTTTAGTATAGCCCATAAATTATCAATCAAAAATCTAGTGATTTACAAGATGTACACATTAAATTAAGCAGGCAAACCAAACTTTTATGGTCAAATTTCCTTAAAGTGGCCCCAAAATTGCACAAGAAAATTCCATGATATAGGGTGCATCTGCACTTTCATTCTTCTTTTGAAAGAGGTATACAAATGAGGTGAATTGAAAATGCAAATGAGGCATATAAATTTGCACATTGGCACCTCATTTGCATGTTCTAATTTCAAAAGAGCTTCTTTTGAAATAAAGCCAGTGTAGATGCTGCTCTTTCGAAAGTAAACCCCATCTTCAAAAGAATCCTTCTTCCGATTAAATAAAGAGAAGAAGGATTCTTTTGAAGATGGGGTTGCTTTTGAAAGAGCAGCATCTACGCTGGCTTTCTTCTTTTGAAAGAAGCTCTTTTGAAATTAGAATATGCAAATGAGGTGCCAGATATGCAAATTTGTCTCATTTGCATACCTCTTTCGAAAGAGGAATGCAAGTGGAGATGCACCCATAGTGTGCACAACAAGGGATCACCAACTTTTGGGATACAGTTTGAGGTCATATTTCGAAAAAAATGGTCCTCAATGTCATGTAGGTATGAAAGTATATACATACCTAAATTATTTTCTAAATAGAAATCAGCTCTTCCATGTAGACTGTATTTGATAGTTGACCAAAATCATCCAATCATATGGTGAGACTGTACAAATGTGATAAGAGAATCTTGGGTGGGATGGTGGGGGGAAATGGTAACTATAAATTAAATTTAAGGATTTATTATTCTTTTATAATAGAATGTATACATTCTGTTTGATTAAATTAAAATCACTTCCTTAATATTAGGTAATGCAGCTTGCTGGTATTGAAGCACAGCAGGTTGTGTTGCTGCTCGAAGACTATCAGTTTGTCCACTCCACATTCCTTGAGATGGTCAACAGCCTGTTGTCATCAGGTGAGATGAGAATAAAAAGCTTATGGTTCCCCAGGAACCTACTTTTAATTCAGTTTACAGGGTGAGTATATGATAGGGGCAAATTGAGTTTATATTGGCAACAATATTGCCAGTTCCTGAGTTTGCAACCTAAATAACTTCATTTTAAAGAAAATTGTATAAGTAGACGTGCCCCGTATTACTTTTTTTGCTCCAGTGTTTCTCTCCCAATTCATCATAAATGGGTAATGTCCTTTACTTGTAGAGTTCAGGATGCAGTGCATGATTGCTGGGGACTCCAGGACTAAGCCTCGTCTTTGAGCACAAACCACCATAATTTCTGTCACTCATGGAAAAGAGTTATGTTTCAGTTTCTCCTCACCATTTCATCCTTTTCATATATCAGCAAGTTTATTTCATCTAGCTTTACTCTTCTGAGCTGAGTAATCATTAGAGCACTGAAGGTCAACCTCTTCAGCACTTCTCAAATCGGCTTTCTCTGCCACTTACCACAGGAGCCAAAAAGGCCCTGCAAACACCAAGACAAGTGCAATGCTATGGCTAGATTACAGAAACATGATGGAAAAAGATGCGCAAATTGCATACCACAATTTATGTGTCTTGTTCTGCTTTTCTGTTGGGAGGGGCTTTTCCAAAATTTGGCCCATCTACATGGAAAAATCCTTCTTCCTACTAGAATGAGGTTTACAGTGATGGTGACAGAATGTGTCTGCTTTTCTGGAAGTGCTCTTGTACATGGCAGACCTTTTCCAAGGTAGCTCCGGTATCCCAGAAAAGGTCTGTAGTCTAGCCATAGCCCAAAAGATACTATTATTGGGTTTTCTGACATCTTGTAAACTATGTCCTTCTACCACAAGCCACTGTCCCTTGCTTCATTATGGCATTGGACTCTCATTCAGCAACAAATGTGGTGGATCTTCTCTCCCTGCCTCAAGCCATTATTTTATGGTAGAAGAACTCAACCAGGGGCATGATGTTTCCCCAGGCTATTAAGGGTATCCCTTCATCATCTTGCAAACTCCAGAGAACTGAGATTTCAAAAAGAGAAAAGCAAACATACTCTTGGTAGGGATGTAATTTTAACAATTAATGTTTAAGTGACATTAAAACTAGGGTTTAAACCCTTTCTCCTTCTGCATCGCACTTTCAGGTAGTGTTTGTAGGGGCTTTGGCAGAAGTTGTCTCACAGTGCTGTGTGTGAAGCTGACTCTCTCTGCTTTAGCATTCAGGATATCTGAGCATAAACTGAAGCCTGTTTCTTCACATTCCCCTCTGTGTCAGGCAGTTTTCTTAGGTGGTGTTCCCTGTCTCCATCACAACTAGAGATAGACCAGATCTTTGTGGATTTAGGACCATCCCACAGGAATTCTTCACATTACTCTGCTTCCAAATGGCACATCTGGCAGACTTCAGGACTCCCTCTGTAAAAGAGCTTTGGTTACATTTTTCAAAGCCTTCATTCCTCTGTTCCTACAGCTTGCAGACTAATCAATAACTGCACCATAGAAATTACTCACAAGGTTGTTTTTCTGTTAAAGACTTAACATGCAGAACTGTGCTGCCTCTCAATGAGATTTTATTAGATCCTATCATAATCCTTTGACATACTTCAGCTAGCCTCATTCTGGATGGCAAGTAGAGCTAACAGATGTTATAAGTTCCCTGCTCTGGGTTATGAACTTTCTATTTACATCTCATTGTGGGCTCCCTGCTAATCATCACTGTTTGAATGACCATGTCAGGGATGATTTTGCACCACAGCAAAAGAAAAAGACCCAAAGAAATTAGACTTATTTGGCAGAAAAATATACTCCAAGCTGTGTCTACAGTAGAGAGTTTTGTCAGCAGAAGGGGCCTTCTGTTGACATAACGCAGGGAGCATCTACACACATAAAGCTTCCTGTTGACAGAGTCTTGACAGAAATCTGCAGTTGCTTCGGTAGTCTTATCCCTCAAACAATAGAGGAATAACACTCTGACAATGTAGACACTTCTGTCAACAGAGAGGGCTTCTGGTTGCCAGGCCGCCATGCTTGCTTAGCTGCCATTCCACTTTCTGTCACCAGAGGGCAGTGCAGCCTGGCAGTTCTCTGTGGACAGACCAAGTTGTGTCTAGCAGCAATCTGCTAACAGAGGTTCTGTCAAGATTTCTCTGGAGACAGTAACTTGTGTTGACAGATGCTTCTAGCGTAGATGTAGCCCATGTCTACAGGAGCACATTTTTAATCACAAGCCACTTCTACTTAAATAGAACTAGAGCTACTGGTACTCCGTGAATAAATTTGTGGATTAACTTCCAGAAGATATGAAGGATGCATTTAAAGTCCAGCATCTGATGAAGTGAGTCTGTGCTCACGAAAGCTCATGCTCAAAACTTTTCTGTTAGTCTGTAAGGTGCCACAGGACCCTTCGTTGCTTTTAAAGACTTTGTTGTTTGAAGCACATGTTGTAGATAGATCTAATCTTCAGGTCACTTTGGACTTCACAGATTGCAGTTATAGTGGTGAACATGAGGAGAGCTTTGTGGCCTCAAAACTTAGACATATGTATTAAAGTTGAACAGTCTATTAAATACCAGCCCATCAAGGAATTACATTTTTTTTGGATAAGAAAGATGGAGTACTGCATTCCCTCAGCTTCCTGAAGGAAGCAGTACAAGGTGCTACGTCAAGCATGGCAAAGATTCTATGAGCCTATACTGCCTTACCTTTCAAAAAAGTCATAAATCTGCTTCTGAACAGCAGCCATTAGTTTGTAAGCAATCCACTTGCTGCCCATTTGTGAGCAACATGCCAGCTCTGCTAGATCTTCCCCCCCCACCACCACCCCCCACTGATTTTCTTGGAGACTGGGAGTCCATGGTCTGAGATCAGTGGGTTCCAACCACCATGAAAGTGGGTTATACAATCCATAATTTACCTCATCTCACCTTCCCCATCCTCATGCATTTGCGCCTAAGCAAGAAGAGCAGGCTCTTCATTTAGGAAATATCAAGGAAGTTCCCTCACCATTTCCAGGAAAGGAGTTTTATTCTCACAGCTTCTCTATTGTCACAAGAAGGCAGAGGGGGAAGGAGGTCTGAGTCAGAAGTTAATTTAATCCAGAAGTTCAAGATCTACGTGGTCTCCCTTGCAGTAGTCATCCCAAGCATAACTGCAGAGGCAGAAACTGGAGCTAAGAGAACTTTGGAAGAAAAGTTTGCATAGAGGTGAACTACTGGACCCAGAGGGCGGATAATGACCTACTTGCTGTGCAGGAATGTTGGGATGAAAGTTTTGTTTATATTCTGTTTTGGCTTTTATGTTAATAAAGGAAACTGAGCACAAGAAGGTGTCATTTAGTGCTTAACTGTCTTATTTGGATTTGTTTCAATCTTAGACAAGTGAAAATCAAATAAGGGCTCATTGACAACACTATGCCTGCCTCTCAGAGGGTAAATTGAGTCAGATTGGAATGGTGCCAAGCTACTTAATCTACTGCTGACAACTTCTTTGAGCACTACAAGTAGACCTTCTGTCTTCTGCAGAGACTTCCTTGTGCAGGAAGTTGCAGCAAATGGTTGCCCAGAAAGAACACAGCCTTTTGAATGAGTGGACAAAAGGAGGGCAGAGAGTGCTTCTTTCCTTCCAAACTTTTGTTTCATATCCCTTCTTAAGTCTACATGTTCACTGCTTGCTGCTTCTGAGATGTCTAGAATTGTGGAAGATCCTGAACTGTAGAATTAAAAAGTTTTACAGATAATTTCCTTCTTTTCTTTCTTTTAGCAATGTCTGTCACAAATCTTCCCACACTGGATGGCTTATGAGTCAGACACTGAGTGGGGATGTTACTAATCCATTGCCGTCTTTGGTCTGATGTATGAAATTCTGATTTACCTCCTTGAGCTAGAGGGAGGAGAGCACTCCAGACATTCGGATTTGTGGAAAACACTGCTAGCAGAAATGAAATTTAAATTCTAATTCATCTAATTCTATCCACAATGCTGGACCTTGGAGCCTCAATATTGTTTCAGGCAAAATGTAAAAATCTTTAGATTGTCTCTTAATTCCATCTGTTTGTGATGAAGGGAGAGAAGCTAACAGAGAAAATGCTTAGTAAGAAATGTCCCAATTTTATACCTTGCTGGGCAATAGCTCTGTAAGTTTCTCCTGTTGACAGGGTTTCTGTGCAGAGGCCTGTGTAGCATTAGAATTCCTAAATTTCTCTTCTCCTGTGGCTCACAGGTCATATATATTCACTCAAATATTTTTGTTTCTGAAGTGGATGGTCTTCTGTATCAGAGTTTAATGGAACCATGATTTGTACTCTGCTTCCTGTTGCTAATTTCTGGTGCATTCTGGAGTCAGTCTTGGCTAGTGATGTATAATGTATATACCATAGTGGCGGTTTTAGGACAGGGTTGGAGGAGGCACTGAATCATTTTTCAGTGCTGCAAACAAGATTGTGTGCTTTATTCAAAATGAGATTGTGAAGAGTGCTGGCTTTGTTGTTTGAAAAGGAAGTCCTATAAGTGTAGTTGTAAGTGTACAGATTGTGTATCACACAAATTTACCAAACAGAATGTTCAGAGTTATTTTAACAATTTTATTTGATTAATTCTCTTTACATATTTTAAAGCTGATTGAAACTGTTCCTGACATAGGTGAGGTTCCTGGACTGTACACTGTTGAAGAGTTAGAACCCTTACTCTCTCCTCTGAAAGATCAAGCTTCACAAGATGGATTTACAGGACCAGTCTTCAACTATTTTACCTACAGTAAGGGGACTGGACTACATAATTTGTACTTGATTAGATTTGAAAGTCTGTTAGTGTGAGTAAAGTAATAAAATGTTCAAATAAGTATTCAAGTGGTGTTACTTTCTGAATGACTTTTGAATCATACAGTTATTTAAGAAAACAGCAAGGAACAATCAATACTTAAGTTTAATTAAAGGAACACTACATAAAAATCACATTCTGTCTGAAATTGTGCATGCACTGATGTTTCATATAACATTTAAGGATCCTATAACTGAAAGAGACTACCGGAAAATACGTTTGGCTCTGTTTTTCAGTTTGTTTACCTCATGCATTTGATAGCACGTTCCATTGTTTCCCTTTTACAGTCATTTAACTCCAGTCTCGCAAACACTTATGCGCACGAAGAACTTTCCACACATGACTGAGTAGTCATGATGAAGACAGTGTTTATAAGACAGGGGCTTTAGTTATTAATTAGTTTTTGTGGGTCTGCAACATACAAACAAGGAAGTTAAAAATTAGAAATCATGATTGAAATAACAGAAAAATTGGCAGGCAGACTCCAATACACTAAAATTACTACTTTCTTGTTTTAGAATTGGCTGTATTTTTAAGATGTGGTATTCCTTATGTATTTTTAAATAATTTGAATATACACACACAGACATGCCCACTCTCTGTGCCATACGTTGTTACACTCAAAGAAATTTAAATTAAATTATTTATTTAAAAGTAACTAGTGAACATTTCTGCTTTTTATTCCATGATTGGCTCTTGCTGGACATAGATCTATGATACAATGTGTGATGAACTGTCAAAAATTGTATTATGTTGGATCTTGCAATACTTTTAATATTGGGTAGTTAGAATTTAATTCACTTAATATATGTTGTGTTTCTTTAGGAATTCAACAGAATCTGCACATTGTCTTGATTATGGATTCTGCTAATTTAAATTTCACAATAAATTGCGAGAGTAATCCGGCATTATATAAAAAATGTCAAGTATTGTGGATGGAAAGCTGGTCTGAAAGCAGTATGAAAAAAGTAAGTATAGGAAAGAAACAAAGCAAAACTTAAAAGTGAGCACTGTGACAAAGTCAGTCCAATTCCTGCGTCTCTGTTCAGTCCATTGGGACCCTTTAAGGGCCCAGTTGCCCTCGCTGGGGCAAGGGGTGGTCTGGGGGGAACCCAGCCCCCATCCACTCATGCTGGATTCTGGCCCAGAGACCCTGTGCAGCTGCCAGCGGGAGGAGCTGACTCCCTTAAGCCCTTGGTGCAGCAACTCTCCTCCCTGGACCACTTCCCCAAACGATTCCCCCTGGTACCTTCTCCAGGCCGTAGTAATCATGGGTCCTCACTCTTGATCTTGTAGAAGCTCCTGCTCTCCCTCTGTGATCTCTGGTGTTCCTGCTGCTCTCCTCTGCTCCTGTCTCCTTGCATCTCTCAGCTCACCTCTCACTCTCTCCCCCTGCGCTTCTCACTGTGAAGAGTTTTAAAGGCCTCTCAATGGCCATCTCCCACTCAGCTGCCTCTGATTGCCCTGTAGGCCCTTCTGCTTGGCTGTGGGTGCTCCTGCAGGGCTGCTGCTGCGGCCGTGGGACCCCCGCCCCCACAGTTGGAAGGCGGGCTGCTGGGAGCCGGCCAGCCCCTGGCTGCCTGGAGCCCCCTCAGGGCTGTCTTTCCCCCCACTCCCCTTCTGGGGTCAGCTTCCCTCCTGCCTCGGGCAGGCAGGCTCTCTCCTTCTCCCCCCACTCCTCCACCCTTCCAGCTAGTTCTCTTAGGAGCTGCTGAGTGGGTGGAGGGTGGGGGACTCTTGCCCCCTGCCCTTTAGCAGGGGGGTTCCCCCGCCGCCTTTTCCATCTTCTGGGGGGGAAACTGCTGGCCCCCCATTTGGGCCCACCCCTTCATCCAGCAGCTGCTGCATCCTCACCACCTGGAGAAGGTAGGGGGCTCTCTCAAAGTGGCGGTTGGGCTCCCTCCACAGCCTCCTGTGGAGTGGCTTGGGGAGGAGTGAGTTTGGGTGGGGCCCTCTCCACCGGGGCTCCAGAGGGGCAGCTGCATAGCTGGGGGTGGGGTGTTAAGGTGTGGCCCCTGCCCCACCCCGGCAGCCACCCCCTCCCTTACTGCCCTCCCCACACCCAGCTGCCGCTGGGGCCTCCCCCACCTGGGCCCCCTTAACCAGCTGCCCCTTCCTTCTCCCCCTGGCTTCTTGAGGCTCTGCAGCGGCTGCTGTGGGCCCACCCCTCAGGCACACGTGGGCACAACCCTCCCCCCATTAACCCCCCCGCTCCCCCTAACTTGGCTGTGCCACCTCTCCTTCCAACCCCCCCCACGTGCCCACACCCCCTCCCCCCCTTATTTTTGTTTTACCCAAGCACCTGAGCCCCCCTCCCCTCCACACACACACACACACACACACACACACACACACAGAGTTTGATCCCTTCACATCCCAGTGCAGAAACAGGAGCCATCTTACCATCTTGTGCTGGGAGTAGTGGCCACTTTTTGCGTTCCCCTTTCCCTGACCTCACTCCCCTTGCCGTGCCCTTCCCCCATCTGACTGGGTCCTCAGCCCGGCCAGTGGGGGAGGGGCAGCCAAGCCTCACCCCTTCCTTCCCTTCCACTCTCCTCCCCCTCCCCCACTCTTTCTTAAAGGCCCCCACCCCCAATAGATTTCCCCCCACGCCCACTGGAGGGTCATCTGGTGACCCTTCCCTCCCTCTACCCTCCACTGTCACCCCTCCTATCCCTGAAACGGCGGCCCACTCGTCCAAGGCCGCCCACAACTCTGCCGCCATGTCGGCTGAGGGCGCGGGTGCAGGCTCTGGGGCTTCTACTGCCTCCACCGCGGCGCCCCCTGGCGACCCAGCCCCAAACCCTCCCCCCCAAAAGGGCAGGAAGGGTCAGGGGAAAAGAAAGGGCAAGAGCCCCACCCGGAAGGCCAAACCTCCCGTGGCAGGGACTCTCACCCCGGCTGCCCAAACATCTAGTGCAGCCTCCCCTTCTTCCCTCCCCCCGCTCCTGGGGGCCCCAACCTCTCGGCCCCCAGGTTGTACGCCCAGGCGGCGGCTGCCACCCTGCACCCTGCTCCTTCCGTCTCCGCTGGGACTACCATCCCCGACGGTCGCAGCCCCCTCCCCGCGCTCACCAGGAGGCGCAGAGTCCGCTGCCTCCTGGTGGCTGCCTCGCCCCACGTGCAGACCTACGTGCGGGCGTTGGCACGGGTGGTGGGGCCCGCGGCCGTGGTGGCGGCCTCCTGGATGTTCGGGAAGATCGTCTTCTTCCTGGCTTCCGAGGCCGCCGCCCAGGAGGCGGTGGAGAGGGGCCTGGCGGTTGGGGGCGTGCACGTGCCCCTGGAGCCGCTCAAAGACCTGGGCGTGCGGGTGGTTTTTTCATCTGTCCCACTCTTCCTTCCCAACTCTGCCCTTCCTTACCGCTCTGGGCCGGCCTTTGACGGTCCTGAGTCCCCTCCCCCTAGGCTGTAAAGACCCCGCCCTACGGCATGTGCTCTCCTTCCGCCGGCAGGCCTGGGTCCAACTGCTGCCGGCGGCAGCACAGGACGTGGTGGCCCAGGAGGGGACTATACTGGTGCCCTATCAAGGGGCCCAGTACCGGGTCTTTTATACCCTGGGGGAGGCCCAGTGCTTTGTGTGCCGGGCGGCGGGGCACGTCCGGAGGGATTGCCCCCTGGCCTGGCACGAAGGGGTGCCCGGGACCTCCTCCGACCTGGGGGGCATCAGCCATGAGATCGGCGGCGCCCCGACCGCAACAGGCCCTGGGACTGACCCTCCTCCTCTTGTCCCGGACGGATCCATCGCCGCTCGGGCGTCGGAGGATGCCCGGCTGCATGGTGCCGGGCAAGAAGAAGCAGGCGCTGATGCCCGAGCGGGCACAAGAGCCGGTCCTGCGGAGGAGAGGGAGGCAGGGCCGGCGGCAGGACTAGAAGAGGGGCCCACCCCAGGGCGGGTTGTCCCTCCCCCTCGCCGCCCCGCCCCCCTCTTCCCTCCCTCCCTCCTTGTCGGCTGCGTCCCCTGGCCCCTCCTCCTGTACCGCCCAGCCCGCCTCCTCAGAGGGCTGGGTGTTGGTGGGGGGGAAGCGGAAGAAAAGAAGTGCGCGTGCCCGGCACCCCACCCCGTCGGAGGACGGGGTGGAGGTGCTGTGCAAAGCACTAAAAAGAGCTGCTATCCCCGACCCACTTGCCGAACTCCCGGCTACTGACCATCTGCCGGGGGTGACAGAGGCTGCCGCGGCGGCGGCTAAGAAGGATAGCATCCCCTGTGCCCCAGAGCCAGAGCCCGAGGAGGCTGAGAAGGCCTTTTCTGCGCCCGTGCCCTCCCCCGACACCCCTCTGGCCGCCACCCAGACCGCTGCTGCGGAGCGTCCAGAGGAGGTGGGCCTCGGCCTCGCCCTTCTCTCGCAGGAGGTCAAGGCCTTAGGCCTCACCCCAGTGGCCCTGGACGTAGACGGCCTACTACTGGAGGCCCGTGGGCTGTCCATCCACTCACCACCACCCCCTTCCCCTGCCCGTCTACCAGCGACCCCTCAGCTACCACCTCCCTGTGCCTTGGGACGTCCCAGGAGGCGACCCCCCCCCCCTTAATTAGGGACGACCTCCCACGGGAGTCGGCCAGCCCCTGGGCGCCCCGAGGGAAGCAGAATTTTCCATATGCCCCCCTTTGGTCCCGGAACTAAAGACCCCGACACCCACCCCCTCGACCTGTTGGCACCTCCTGCCGAGCATGTCAGCACCTCGCCCTTACCCCCCTCCCCCCCACTATCCGAGGAAGCCCCTCCTCCCGAGACCCCTTCTGTCCATATCCCCGCCCCTGCTCCCATTTTCGTCCCACCACCTGCCACCACCCCTGTACCTTTTCCTAGCCAATGCCCCGCCCCAGAAACTGCAATCCTACCCCCTCCAGACCCTCCTCTCCCTCCACTCCCTCCTTTTCCTCCTCTCCTTCCCCCTCACGACCCTTCCCTTCCCCCGATGAGTTCCATCCCCCCCACCCCTCCTCCTCCTACCCCTCCCTTTGATCCCTGCCCACTCATACCCGCCCCCGAGGCAGTAATCCCTCGGGAGGCCCCCCTTATATCGCCCTCTCCCAGCACTTCCGGGGCTGCTGTCCCTCTGCCGCCCTCATCCCCCCCAAAACCAGACCCCAGTCCCCACCCCAATCTTTTCTCTGGCCGTGGGGCCCAAAAGAACACAAGGCTGACGGGTACTGGAGACCCCGAGGCCTCGGCACCCCATGCGCTAGTGGGAGACATGCGCCAGTTCTTGGAGGACGTTCGTGGCTCCAAGAACAAGGTTGCTCTCGCCCTCCAGCGCTGGGGGGACTTCCACACCATCTTGGAGTCCGTGAGGGCCCTTCTGAAGGAGGGCAAGGGGACCGGGAGGAGGGACGCCACAGCTTACCAACGGGCCTGCGGCTTCCGTGACGCCCTCATCACCTTTGGGGTTGGTCACGGTTTGCTGCGTGGCCCCACGGGAATCGTCGGTGCTCCCTCTGGCGAGGATCCTCCCCAGCCCTCCAAATGGCGCCGATCATCTTTGCCACTCTAAATGCCAGGGGCTGCGGGTCGGGTCTCCGTAGGTGCCGAGTGCTCTCCTTCCTTCGGGAGTGGGGGTACTCGGTCACCTTCCTACAGGAGACCTACACTACCCCAGCCGCCGAAGCTAAGTGGCGGCTGGAGTGGGGAGACGGGGTCCACTTTAGTCACCTCTCAGCCCACCGGGCCGGGGTAGCGACCCTGTTCTCCCCAGACCTGCAGCCTGAGGTGCTGGGGAGCGTCGAGGTTGTGCCTGGCCACCTGCTGTATCTCCGGGTGCGGGTGGAGGGGCTACCTCTCCACCTCGTCAATGTCTATGCCCAGACACTCGGCCCGGAGACAACACCCTTCTTCCGGCAGGCGGCAGCCTTCCTCGACACCATCAATCCTCGCGAGTGCCTGGTCCTCGGCGGGGATTTCAACTGCACCCTTGAGGAGCGGGACCGCATGGGGACTGAGCAGTGCCAGGCCACTGCGGACGTCCTCAGGGAGCTTCTCATCCATCGCTCCCTGGTGGACGTCTGGCGCAGCCACCACCCAGACGAGGACGCTGGTTTCACCTATGTCCGAGTGGTAGGCCATAAATCCGTATACTCCCGGTTGGACCGCATTTACATCTCGCGGCACCATCTCTCCCAGGCCCACGCCTCCAGCGTGCAGCTGGCCCCCTTCTCGGACCACCACCTGGTGGCCATGAAGGCTTCCCTCTCACCGGGGAAGCGGGGGTCGGCCTACTGGCATTTCAATAACAGCCTGCTGGAGGACGTGGGCTTCGTGGCGTCCTTCCGGGAGTTCTGGCTGGCCTGGCGCGAGCAACTTTCCCTTGGCATGGCGGTGGTGGGATCTGGGAAAGGTGCACGTGCGGCTCTTCTGCCGCGACTATACTCGAGGGGCCAGCTGGCGGCGGGATGCGCTGATAGGGCAGCTGGAACGGGAGGTCCTTGAGCTGGAGAGGCATTTAGCCACCAGCCCCGGAGATCCATCCCCCTGCGGCATGTACCAGGAGAAGAGGGATGAGCTCAGGGCCCTCGACGCCCTCCGGGCACAGGGGGCCTTGGTGAGGTCGCGAATCCAACTCCTCCGGGAGATGGACTGCGGCTCCCGCTTCTTCTACGCCCTGGAGAAAAAGAGGGATGCCAAAAAACACATCCTCTGCCTTCTTGCGGAGGATGGCACCCCTCTTACGGATCCGGTGGAGATGCGTGAGAGGGCTCGCGCCTTCTACGCCACCCTTTTCTCCCTGGATCCGACCGACACTGACGCCTGCAGGGCGCTCTGGGACCAACTCCCGTAGGTCATCACGGGCGACCGGGACCGGCTAGAGCTTCCTCTCACTCTGGCCAAGCTCTCCGGAAGCCCTCCGTCTCATGACCACCAATAAATCCCTGGGCATGGACGGGCTGACTGTGGAGTTTTACCGCGTGTTTTGGGACGTCCTCGGCCCAGACCTGCTCAGTGTCTGGGCCAAGGCCTTGCAAAGCGGGGTCCTCCCCCTGTCATGCAGGCATGCCGTCCTCACCCTGCTGCCCAAGAAGGGGGACCCCCGTGACCTCAGAAACTGGCGTCCCATCTCGCTCCTCAGCACGGACTACAAGATCATTGCTAAAGCCAAGCCATCTCCCGTCGCTTGGGGTCCGTGCTGCAGGGACGTGGTCCACCCCTACCAGACCTACACCGTCCCGGGCCGCACCATCCTCCTTAATCTGTCCTTGGTCCGGGATCTCCTAGAGCTTGGGTGTAGGGACGGCCTGTCATTCACCCTCCTGTCCTTGGACCAGGAGAAGGCGTTCGACAGGGTGGACCACGGGTATCTCCTGGGCACCCTGCAGGCTTTCGGCTTCGGACCCCGCTTTGTCGGGTTTCTCTGGGTGCTGTACGCTGCCTCGGAGGGCATGGTCAAGCTCAACTGGACCCTGACTGATCCGGTCAGCTTTGGACGGGGAGTGCGACAAGGCTGCCCGCTCTCAGAACAGCTCTACGCCCTGGCCATCGAGCCCTTCCTCTGTCTCCTTCGTCAAAAGTTGACGGGGTTGGTGCTTCCAGAGGCAGGGCTGTGGCTGGTCCTATCAGCGTACGCCGACGACGTGCTCCTCGTGGTTCAGGACCCGGGAGACCTGGCGCATCTGGAGGCTTGCCAAGCTACCTACTCGGCAGCCTCCTCCACCCGGGTCAACTGGGTCAAGAGCTCTGGCCTGGTGGTCGGGACTGGATGGCAGACGAGCTGCCTCCCACCCGCGCTTCAGGCCATCCGGTGGAGCGCTGGTCCGCTGTCCTATCTGGGCATCTTTCTATCCGCCACACATCCATCTCCGCCGGAAAACTGACAGGGTTTAGAGGGTAGGGTCGCTGAGCAGTTGCGGAGGTGGGCGGTGCTGCTCCACTGTCTCTCCCTACGGGGGAGAGTACTGGTGCTGAACCAACTAGTCCTGTCCATGCTCTCGCACTGCCTCAGCACCCTGGTCCCACCCCCAAAGTTCCTGGACCAGCTCCAGAGGTTAATGCTGGAGTTTTTCTGTCCAGGACTGCACTGGGTCCCTGCAGGGGTACTCTACCTTCCCCTGGAGGAGGCGGGACAGGGCCTGACTTGCATGCGCACTCAGGTCCATGTCTTCCGCCTCCAGGCCCTGCAGGGACTCCTCAACACCAACAGTGCAGATAGTCTGGCATGGAGTACGCTGGCGCACGCTTTCCTCCGCCGTTACTGAGGGCTCCGTTACGACCGGCAGCTCCTTTATTTATCCTGGAGAGACCGTCCGCGAGGCCTCTCGGAGCTGCCGGCCTTCTACCAGGACCTCCTCCTCACTTGGCGGCTGCTCGCAGCCTCCAGGTCCTTAGGGGCCACCGCGGGGGAAGACCTCCTTGCGGAGCCCCTGCTACACAACCCCCACCTTCATGTGCAGGCGGCAGAGTCTCCCGAGGTGCGCTGGAGGTTGGTCCTAGGTGGAATTGCCAGGGTCGGAGACCTCCTGGACTATGACCGGGGGGACCGGATGGAGGCCCCGACGCTCGCCCAGCGCATGGGGCTCTCCAACCTACGTTCCCCCTGTCGCGTACTCAAGGAGGTGAAGGCCGCCCTGCCGCCCACTGCTCATGTCTACCTTGGTCGGGTCCTGCGAGAGGGTGCACCCCGCCCCCCTCTCAGTCCTAGCCCTCTGGACCTCTCCGTGGGCCCCCGGCTTCACGATCCTGCCCGCCCCCCTCCCCCCCACCACCTCAGCCGGCTGCATACCTTGCAGCTGGTCCCCTTCCGAACCGCGCCTAGACATCTTCTGTACGCGCTCGTGCTTCACACGCTCCACTTCCCCACCCTCGTGTCCCGCCCTGACCACAAGTGGCGGGACCTCTTGCCGCCATTGGAGGGTGGGGAGCCCCAGTGGGCCAGCCTCTACTCCACCTTGGTTCCAAGGCCCGCCGGGGATATCAGCTGGAGAATCCTCCATGGAGCGGTGAGCACGGGCATGTACCTGGTGCGGTTCACCCCCATCCCAGACACCTGCACCTTTTGCGGCATGAGGGAAAACCTGGCACACATCTATGTCGAGTGCACCAGGCTGCAGCCCCTCTTCCGGCTCCTCCAGAACCTCCTCTTGAGGTTCTGTCTGCACTTTTCCCCGCACCTCCTCATCTTGTCACACCCTATCCGCGGCCCCACAAAGTCGCAGGACGTCTTCGTCTGCCTCCTCCTGGCCATGGCCAAAATGGCCATCTACAAAACCAGGGAGAGGAGGCTGGCAGAGGGGGCGACCTGCGACTGTGGGGCCTACTTCCGTTCCTCCCTTCGCTCACGAATCCGAGCAGAGTTCCTCTGGGTGGCGTCCACCAACTCCCTGGACACCTTCGAGGAGCGGTGGGTGCTGTCTGGGGTCTTCTGCTCGGCATACCCTTCCGGCTCCCTTATTTTAAACCTTTGACCCTCACTCCCGTCCCTGTTTTTTCCTTTGTTGTCCCCCGTATACATTTGGTGACTGGGTGTTTTTAGTGGGCCCTCCCTCACTGTGAGAGGGGCCTTTTAGCCGTGGGCAGGCTATGCCTGCCCACCTCCCCCCCAGTATCTCCAATATGAGGCCCTTCTGCTTGTTTGGGCTTCCTTTCTCCTGGCCCTGCCACAGCACTATATTATTTCATAAATATCATTGTACTGCTTTCCCTCCCATTCTGTTAGGTTATTATTTTTGCTTCTTCATCAGACCAAATTGTATTGCTGGTGTAATCTTCTACTATCAAATGTTCAGTTTTTTTATCAAGCTAAGGGAAAAGCTAGCTATCACATTTTCAGTCCAGTTCATTTCTCTTGCTTTATGTTTAAATAAGATTTCTTTGTTTAGATTATGAGTAATTCCAAGGTGCAACATTTGGAAAATGCTTTGTGTTCATGTTAAATCACTCAGCTCCAAATTACTTAGCTCCATAAAAGAGAAGCGAAGTTGATTTTAATTAAAGTATTTAAGTAACTTCTGTGACAAATTTTTTTCTTAGTTAATATTTGTATAGAGTTTTAAAAATAGTTCTTTAGAAAAGTTACATTTTATCATTTTGTAATAAACCAGCATTAACATGCTCGTATCTTACTATAAGATGATCACACTTCCTTTGATCCAGCACAGAATTTAAGTCTTGAATTTAGTGGGATTGTATACATGGTTAAATGCTTTGCTGGATTAAGGCTAAGGAACTGAACAACTACTTACAGGCTGAAGTTATCCCTATTGCAGAATGTTACTGGCATTGTTTTGAGAAAGACGTGTAGTACTGTGTAGAGCTGCCAGAGGATGACTCTCTCTTTTGTGACAACATCTGAGTTTCAAAATATGTTTTTGTTCTTCATTGAAACAAAACAAAACATTTTGAATGCTTTTATGAAAAATAATTGTCACAATTGTGTGTTTTCAAAGTAAAGAAATCTTAAGTTTTTAAGTCAAGTCTCTCTCTCTCTCTTTCATGTTTTGATCAGAAATTATCAGGGTTCTAGAGCTCAAATACTTTTTAGACAAAAAAACATTGTCACAACACCTGTCTCTGCAAAATGCTTTGGCTTTGATGAAAGGATATTTTTGATGACATTTTAATTATGTTTTAAAAATATTTTGAGGATATTTTTGCAACTTCAGTATGATTTGTCTGGTACTGTTTTTTTTTTTTTTTTTTTAAATAAGGACCCAGGATTTGGTCCTGCAGTCATATATCCATACAGACTGTATATGTTGTGATCGGTTGGATTACAGAGATCTCCTTGAGACTGTCACCTGATGGTCTGATAATACCACTAAACCTCCTATCTGCCCTTTCCTGCTGAGCTGGACACCCTGGTCTTACTCAGCAATGACACAGTGTTGGGATTTTAGGCCCCAGCACAGCAAAAGAGATACTGAGATCTGCTCAGCTCTGAGAAGGCTCAGTCAAAGAGACTTGACACAGCACCTAGGTATACAGCCCCAATGGAATCAAAACTCCAAATAAATCTGTCTCACTATGTGTAAAGTTTATACAAGTGAGCAAATAGGATGTTTGCCCGCTTTATCATTGAAAGAGAGATGCACAGCTGTGGTATTCCCCCAGGTAACAATTACTTACATTCGGTTTGTTAATAATAGGGCAACCATATCTCCCAGTTCCAAATATGGGACAGGGAGATATGGGACGGGGGAGGGGTGGCTCTTCCCGGCTACACCAAGCCCTAGGGAGCCCAGAAGGTGGTGACAGCCACTGGTGCTCCCCCACCCCCAGGCTCAGAGGCAGTGGCAGTTGCTGGCCCTGCACCCACCCCCAAGCCCTAGGGAAGCGGCAGCCACCTGCCTTCCTCTGGGGAAGTGGCGCGGATGTGGCAGCCGAGTGCTTTCCAGCCAACAGCTGCTGGCAGAAAATGTTAGCGAGTGGGGGGTGGAGGGGGGCAAATACGGGACAATTAGGCCCTTTTAAAGTATAAGTAGGGATGCCTTTTTGGTACCCTGCCAGGTATGGGATGGATGGTCACCCTAGTTAGTAAAAAGTTATTTTTATTAAGTATAAATTGTAGGGTTTAAGTGATTGCAAGTGATAACAGATCAAGGTACGTTACTAAGCAGAGTAAAACAAAACACACCTGCAAAGCCTAACACACTATGAAAAGTTGTTACAAATAATAATTTCTCACCCTAGTTCATATTTCAGATGTAGTTCTCAGGCCCAGAGCTGATCTTTTTTTGACTTGGATCTCGCAGTTTCTCTCCACCCTTGTCCTGGAGTGAGGAGCAGTCTGTGAAGCTAGTTGAAGATCATCTTTCTTTGCTTCCCATTCCTTATGTAGAAGTTTCCCAGGACAGGAAGTCGTTGTTCAATTCCCCCAAACCCTATAGAGAAGTACAAAATTTAAGATGGATTTTAGCACCAGGTTTCATGGTCACATCTTTTTAGGACCAACCATAGTTCAGGCTCATAGGAGAAACTAGACTATTTACAGATCATTGTCTTGAGTACTGGGCCATTACATTCCTTAAGTATTCTAAATGGCTTTCACTAGCCCACCTAGTTTAATAAACAGGATTATACTACCTATTTCTAATTTCAAATGCAGAAATGATACAAGCACACATATAGAATATACGCATTCAGGTGATTTCAAGTTCTTTTACATGCCCCAGTTATTCTTATTCAAAAACACATTTCTGTAAAATATGGGGGCATAGCATCACATACATGCTGTTTTTATTGTCTACCATTTTGAAATTCATGAGCTCAGCTATGATGCCCACCAGGCATCTGTGACTGTGTGGACAACTTGAAAATTAGGGTCTAAGTTAGGAACATTTGTACTGCATGAGGGAAGCTAATTTGCATGGTCCCTCTTTACACAGTACACTTTATTAGGTCATCTGAATTCAAATTGATTTTTATAATAAGACTATGCCTTGTTATTTCCTTGATATTTATATAATTTCAAAAGCCCTCAGTAATATTGCCTGCTTTTTCCTTTGAGTCAGTGGAAGGTAGTTCTGCTTGAGAGAATAGGGAATCATCAGTTCTGACAACTGAGATTCATATTTCTTCTTCTTTTTCTTCTTCTTCTTCAATTAAAGGCTCTTGAACAAAGATGTTGTTTTGAAATCTTTTTCATAATTGATTTTGTCATTTAATTAATAGCTTGTTTGCATTTTCTTTTAGATACCTGAAATGTTGTTCGGTTATTTGGATGAACAAGAAGGGACTGGTAAAGCTCATAAAGAAATGAAGAAAAAATATTCTGGTAATATTTTGGAGGATTTGATTAGAATTATGGTTTTAATATGGTTATTTTATTATTGTTTATTTATTCAGTTATTTTTGTTAATTAATTTGCTCATAGCTGTACAAGGCACACACATTGGTCTAGAGCAGTGCTCAACAACCTTTGTCACTTTGTGGCACACTTCAGAACTTTTTATAATTTCACAGCACGCCCAATGTGTATAACCCAATCCCCTTCACAGAAACTAAGCCACTCCACACTGGACAGGGAAAGATGGAAGGAAATAACGAGAGAGTCATCAGACAGCAATGGGCGCTGAGCCCACAGTTATTGATGATAATGATGAATCCCCTTCCCTCTCTTCCCCTCCTGTCCCCTCTCCTTCTCACTCCTCCCCTCCCCTCCCCCAGAGCCAGGCCTCCCCAGCTCCCCACTCTAACCCAGTTCCAATCCTCTCCTCCAGAACCAGGCAGCCCCAGCATTTCACTATATCCCAATCCCCCACCCGTCCCTCCGAGCCAATCCCCCCGGCTCTAACTTGATGCCGGCGATTCACCAGACTCATTACCCCAGGTCTGCTGATGCCACCACACACTTCTCCCTCTTAAGTGGTCGGGCACATGCACAGAGCGGCGGATTGCACTCCTGGTGCACACTAAACGCAGCTTCGTGGCACACCAAAGTGCCATGGCACACCGGTAAAGGTGCACTGGTCTAGAGTCTGCAGATAGGTCTGTTCAGGCAGACTCATGTGCCTAAGAAGGGCTCCATTCACTTCAGTGGGGCCCCATAAGGGCAAAAAATGCACCCCTGCACAATTAATTTTAGGGTTGGCATCAACTATAGCATGGGATGGTGCTGGAGAAAGAAAGAGAATGGTAACAGTAACATAAGTGGTACAAAGAGTTAATGGGTATGTGAGATGAACAGAGACATAAGTAGAGTTGGGTGTGTGTTTCTTGAAGGTGAGGATGAAGATCTTAAATTTGCAAACAAAGGGAGACAATGGAAGAACTCAAAAAACATGAGATGGTCAAAGCTGAAAACAGAAAGTCAGTTAAGCTTCTTCATTACCAGTTATACTAAAAGGGATTAAGATGGGAGATGAAGAGTTCAGAGAGAAGGAAATATGCACTATAGCTGTCACACTGGTGTTTAGTGAGGAAGGCCCAGATTTTAAATAAGTTGTACATAAAGCAATGGCTGTGGACAATCTGATTTGTGAGACTTGAAGGAGTGAGCCCGGATGATGGGAAGGGTAGTGTTTTTGTAGGCAACCCTGGAAAATTCAGGAAGAGTGCAAGGTTTGTGAAGAGTAAGAATGAATAATATGTATATTGAGGTGGTACAGTTTGTTGAACTAGTGGAACAGCCATGATTGTACATCAGAAAGGTGATTGCTGTTAGCTTTGACATAATGGACAAGGTGAGTGGAGACGTAAATTTATAAGTCACCACTGTACACATAAGAGATGAAGTCCTGTATGAAGGAGGTGATAGAGGAGTAAGAGGTAAGAGTTAGGACGCAATGAGTTGAGAGAGAAGAAAATCAAGAAGAAAAGGGGGAACAGGATTATAATATACAATTGGAAAGATTAGTTAGGACTGTCTGTAATTGTTAAAAAATACAAAATGTTTTCAGAACAGCAAATTATTGAATTATTAGGTTATATGCTAAAACTGCATGTTGTCTATTAAACATTGTAGCAAGAGTATTCTAAATCACAAAATGAATGCTCATTCTGGTTTAGAAAAAAAAAATAAAGATTATACGCAGGAACACTAGTGATAGGGAGAAAACCAAATGTTAAAAGGATCCCACTAGATTTCTTTTGTTACCTCACTTTTGAATGTAAATATACTTAAACTTTTGAAGTGATAATCAGATTATAGGGTCAAGGGGCTATTCACTCCATAATTTCAGACCAGAGGTTCCCAACTTGTTCATTATTAAGGACAGTCAATTGCCACCCCCCAAAACATTTGCGGATCCCCAGTTACCCTCCCCACACTGTTCATAAACCCTTATCAAAGCCAATTCTAGGTTGCTTTCCCTCCCTGTCAGGCCCTGGTTCCACTCCACCCCTTTTCCTAAGCCCTGCCTCTTCCTGCTCCACCACCACTGTGCTCCCTGTCCTCTCCTTAGAGTTATAGAATCATAGAATTATAGGGTTGGAAGAGACCTCAGGAGGTCATCAAGTCCAACCCCCTGCTTAAAGCAGGACCAATCCCAACTAAATCATCTCATTTAGGGCTTTGTCAAGATGGGACTTAATTTCTATGGGTGGAGATTCCACCACTTCTCTAGGTAACCTATTTCAGTGCTTCACCACCCACCTGGGCTGCGTCTACACTAGCATTCCTCTTTCAAAAGAGACATATAAATAAGGAAAATTGAAAATGCAAATGAAGTGCAGATTTAGATATCTGGCATCTCATTTGCATATTCTTCTTTCGAAAGAGCTTATTTCGAAGGAAGAAAAGCAGTGTAGACGTGGCTCTTTTGAAAGTAAACCCCATCTGCAAAAGAACCCTTCTTCCTATAAAAAAAATAGGCTGGGGCTTGGTGGAAGAGGGAATAGGAAGAATGTAAAAAAATAGGAAGAAAAGTTCTTTTGAAGATGGGGTTTACTTTGGAAAGAGCCACGTCTCCACTGCTTTTCTTCTTTTGAAAGAAGCTCTTTCAAAAGAAGAATATGCAAATGAGGTACCAGATATGTAAATCTGCACCTCATTTGCATTTTTGATTTCCCTTATTTGCATGCCTCTTTCAAAAGAGGAATGCTAGTGTAGATGTAGCCCTGGTGAAAGTTTTTCCTAATATTCAACCTACGCCTCTTCCACTGCAACTTGAGACCATTGCTTCTTGTTCTGTCATCTGTCACCACTGCAAACAGCCTCTCTCCATCCTCTTTGTAAACTCTCTTCAGGTAGTTGAAGGCTGCTATCAAATCCCCACCTCCTCTTCTCTTTTGTACACTAAATAAGCCTAAATCCCTTAGCATCTTCTCATAAGTCTAGGAGGCTGAAGCACATATCATTTTTGTTGCTCTCCACTGGATTCTCTCCAGTGCGTTCACATCCTTTTTGTAATGGGTGGCCCAGAATTGGACACAGAATTTGAGATGTGGCCTCACCAGTGTTGAATAATCACTTTCCTAGATCTGTGGGCAATGCTTCTTCCACCAAGTCCCCACCTTTTTTTCTTCCTGTGATTGCATCTGGTCCCTGCTCTGCACCACCTCTCCCAGAGCTTCCCAAATGCAGTGAATAAGCTGTTAGCATTGGTCTTGAAGAGCTGGGAGAGATGGGGGAGAGTTGGTTTGTAGGGCCACCAACACTGAAAGGCACAAGGGTTGGAGGGAGAGAGACTGAAGGTGTAGCTTAGATGCTGGTGCACCCAATAATTTTTCCCCAGGGCGCTTCAGGCTCCGAGCACCCATGTAGTCAGCACCTATGAGTGGGATGAAATTTCATTTCTTCCATGGGCATCTGTTTATGACCTAGGTTCATAATTTTAAAAGTGTGTCGCATTATTCATTATAAATTTTCCTGGGTATTGCAGGAATAATAAAACTTGTATGTATTTCTGTATAGGTGATTCTGATTTTTTGAAGTCTTTTTTGGTGATCCATGAGTCATGTAAAGCATATGGAGCAACTCCAAGTAGATATATGACTTTTCTGCGTGTATATGATGCCATCAACAGCAAGAAAAGGGCGGAGTTGTTAAAAAGGCAAAGCCATTTGCAGGTATGTAACATTTTCTACATGGGCTGGCAAAACATATCCATATTTGTGAACTGATTTTCACACTTGGTACTGTGACAGCATCTCTGCCTCTTTGTTATCATATCTTGTGTGTGTGAGATTGGCAGCATTTGCTGTGGGTAGGCTGATTAGCCTGAGCTATCACTTTCTTTGTTCGTGATCTCACACAACGTCTTCTCTGACTTGAGGGGAAGAACAATAGTGGCTCTACTACAGTGAGCCCCACTCTCCTCTCCACTCCTGTTTTTTTCCAATTGCTGAAAAGTAGATTTGCTTTTTGGAGGGGAAAATGTACTTGTCAGCACTTCAACTTATATGGTTAGTTGGTGGATAGACTAGATTTGTGTGTATATGTGGGAAAGGGTCTGGAAAGAGAAGACCTGTTCTGACACATACACCGTGAATATGAATACTGTTACTACAGCAGGAGAGTTACAGTTAAAGTAACCAGTAACAATTATTATTCCTTTTATTTTAGTTTAGCATCAAAGACAATAAAATTGTTTAATTTTAAATGAGGAAGTATATGTGCATATACACAGCAATAAAATAGTACCTACATGGATGTCTATTGAAATTATTTTCCTGTTGGCCTTATCTGGATGTACAGTATACCAGCAAAAGTTCATGATCTGCAGCTGTTAACAGTGGGTTTGGTTTTTCAAATGTGTCAATTTCTGACCAGCTGGAAAATTGACAGTTTATGCATGTTTTGTACAGGGAAGGTCACTTGTTTAGTTTGCATAGCTTTGCTGATTATGAATATTGCAATTATGATTATTTGAAATGGTTGTTTAGCCATAAATTCCTTTATTAAATCCAAAGGCCAAATGGTATTTTTTTTGCAGTTGCTGTAATTGTATCCCAACAACCTAATATTAAGCTAATACAGTACTATTATGTTATAAGCATGGTTTACAAAGAAGACAGACCTAGCATTTCACTTTGGTTTGCTTCAGCTTGATCAGTTAGGATCTAAAAAAGAACCCCAGATTCATGACTTTTGTTATAACCTTCATCTAATTTGCTAGCATTAACAAAAAGCTAGTTTGAAGTAGTTTCCCCTTCCTACTTGTCTTCCTCCAAGGCCTTCACTTGTTTTCTCCTCTGTCCCATCCTTGCTTGCATAGCAGAGCAGTGGGAAGATTTGGGTTTGTTTCTTTTGAGAAACTTTCCCTTTGTTATGTTATTGCATCTCTTTTATTATTATTTTTGTAACTGTACATACTTTGCATACTACAAGTAACAATACTTACCGTTCCAAGGGCCTTCTTTGATTTGGTGATGGGGCCTTTTCCCTACTGGCCACCAACTATGAAGTGAAAATGTTATTAACCAATTTTGGGTCCATTCATTCATTCTACAGTGAAGTTCCTTATTTAATTTAAAGACTGCTTGTAAGTGAAATTTTCTGATCATATCTTCAGTCAGCTCTTTTTGCCTGCATCTACTCTGACATAAATTTAAATTTAAGGCAGTTATCTCAATATTAAAACATCACTGTCATCACTGTAAATACCAATAGCTTGATTTAGGGAGCACTAATGTTGATATACTATTGATCTTATAATATTGTCGGAAATGCGTGGGTGTAGCATCAAGTTCAAATTTAAAATTTTGAATGAAGGCCAGTATGGAAGTACCACATCTTTAAATTGAATTTATTAGCCTCCAGAAGTGTCCCATGTGTATCCCACAAAGCTACATGGTTACCTGCCAGGTATGGCTTCTTCCTTCGCCACTGCTCTCCATCCAGGTGTGCAGGAAGAGGGTCACAGGAAACCCGCAAATTTTTGATTAAATTTGAATTGACTTCATCAGTATCCAGGTGTGCAAATATAAAGGACACACACAATGAAAAAAATACTTTGACCCATTGCATCGCACTGCATCAGTAGCCATTGCACTGCATTAGTAGCCATCTCCTGAAATCATGAGCGCTCAGTATAGTGGTCTGCCTAGTTGTCCTCAGGCTCACAAGAGAGCTCTATCGTGGACTCATCAGGAGATTCTGGATCTTTCTGCAGTTTAGGGAGACAAATCAGTGGCGAGGAGACTTAGGGTGGCCAAGAGAAATGCGGTAATCTGTGGTCACCTGTCACACGAGATGACTGCCACAGGTTACTCCCGGAACTCTATGCAATGCCTGGTGAAGGTGAAAGAACTCTGGTAGGCCTGTCATAGAGTTTGGGAAGCCAACCAGTGGTCAGGGTCTTTTCCACAGACCTGCCACTATTATGAGCAGCTGCACGTGCTTATGGAGAGAAACCTCACCATAGAGCCTGCTATTAGTTATGACACTAGGTGGAGGCCCTGCTCTGGAGTCTGGGGTGATCCAAGAGGAGCTGGGGGCCCAGGAGGTGTAGGGCTCGCACTGGCAACACAGTTCGGAGATTTTCAAGCTGTCGTTAGCTGGACTGCGCATGTGCAGGAGTATGCTGGGCCCTTTGCGTGCTTTTAGTCATGTGCGTGATCTAGCCTGAGCCAGTTCCTCTCAACTGCCCAAGGCTGCAAACGGACTTCATTTGTGCTCCAATGCACACCTGAAAGAAAAAAGAATTTGCATGTTAATAGTTTGACTTTTATCTTCTGAACATTTTTAATACTCTTTATTGTACAGTTATCATTTAAAAAAAAAAAAAGCGGGAGAGAAAGAAGTTACCTAATACGTTTAAGAGTTACTTAGAAGTTTATCTGTTGTTAACTACTGTTTACCATCAAGTACTGTTAAATACCGTTTATTGTTCTACTTAAAATAAATAAATAAATAAAAATGCCTGCTGCAGGTTTTAAAAAGTGTGAGTCATGCCGCAAAGCTATGCCAGCCTCTGATGGCCATAACAAATGCATCTGCTGCCTGGGGGAGGCTCATGTACCTCAAAAATGTCCCCAGTGCTCTAAGCTCACCCCAAAGGCTCAGAAGGATAGAGAGATGAAGCTGAAGATGATTCTCTTTGATAAGGCTCTTCAGCCTACTGCTTCTGAGCCTACACTCCTTGAGGGTTCAACAGCACCTCAGAAGCGCAAAGCAGACTCGTTGGCTTCCCCAAGCCACAAGAAGGAGAGAACATTTCCCACTCGATCCTTGCCAGGACTACCTATGAGCAGGATGAGTGAGGCTGAAAGCTGTGATCCCTCTGTGTCTAAAGGGCCGTGTCTACACTAGCCCCAAACTTCGAAATGGCCACACAGATGGCCATTTAGAAGTTTACTAATGAAGCGCTGAAATGCATATTCAGTGCCTCATTAGCATGCGGGAGGCTGCGGCACTTCGAAATTGACGCGCCTCGCAGCCGCGTGGCTCGTCCCAACGGGGCTCCTTTTCAAAAGGACCCCGCCTACTTTGAAGTCCCCTTCGTCCCATGAGCAGATGGGAATAAGAGGACTTCGAAGTAGGCGGGATCCTTTCGAAAAGGAGCCCCGTCGGGACGAGCCGCGCGGCGGCGAGGAGCCTCAATTTCGAAGTGCCGTGGCCGCCCGCATGCTAATGAAGCACTGAATATGCATTTCAGCACTTTATTAGTAACCTTCGAAATGGCCATTTGCGTGGCCATTTCGAAGTTTGGGGCTAGTGTAGACATGGCCATGGTGTGGCTGATTCTTGGTTCAGTGTGTCAGAGACCCTATGTTCTGAGCAGGTCAAAGAAGTGCTGATACATAGTAGACAAACTTCCACACAAAAGACTTATGTCTATAAATGGAAGCAGTTTACCTCTTAGTATTGCTCCAAACAACTACACCCTTTGGAGGCACCCATACCTGCAATTCTAGATGACTTACTTGACCTTAAACAAAGAGGGCGTAACCTACTGTCCTTAAAGGTCCACCTTGCAGCTATATCTGCTTTTATACATACCATAGAAGGTCAATGGTTTTCATGCATCCTATTACAAACCATTTTCTAAGAGGCTTCGCAAACTTGTACCCTCCTCGTGAGCTAATTTCACCTACATGGAGCCTTGACCTGGTGCTGGACACACTGTCTAGACCACTTTTTGAGCCACAAGCTACTATTTCACTTCCTTTACTTATTTTACAGATGAGATTTCTTTTAGCTATCACCTCAGGCGGTAGAGTCAGCAAGTTGGCTGCAGTGATGGTGATTTCCCCTTATACAATTTTCTCTAAGGATGTGGTGATACTTCGTCTACATTCTGCTTTCCTCCCCAAGGTTTCCTTGGAAATTCATATAAATGAGCTAATGATAATACCATTCTCCTATCCTAAGCCGCATGCTTCAAATAGTGAGCTAAGACTCCATTTATTGGGTGTAAGAAGGGCTCTGGCCTTTTATATAGATAGAAGAAAACCCTTCTGTAAAGTGGAGAGAGAGTTTGTATCCCTTGCCTAGAGATTGAAATGCAAAGGGTTGTTGTTACAGAGGATCTCAAATATTATCACATCTTGTATCAAGTTGTGCTACTCAATGTGGAAAGTCACATTATCAGCTCCGCCAAAAGCACATTCTACCAGCGCAATGGTGGCTTCGACAGCCTTTTTCAGAGGAATTTCCTTGAAGGGCATTTGCTCAGCAGCTGGTGGTCCTACAACACATTTTCTAAACACTACGTGATACATCACCAGATGGATGAGGACACTCACCTTCCAGCAGCACTGCTTTTCATGGCAAACAGCACATAACTCCAGTACCCTCCTCTATGTCTTGGTGTCACTGTTGTGTAATCACCTGATGTCAAGCTCCCGCAGGTACCACTTGAAGAAAGAGAAGTTACTTACATGGGTAATAATGATGGCTCTTTGAGATATGTCCCCATGGGTGCTTTACTACCCACCCATTACTCCCCGCTTTGGAGTTCCTGCTTCTATGTTTTTCAGATGCTCCCCGGGTGGCTTTGAGGAACTGGCTCAGGCCGGATTGCATACGTGACTACAAGTGAGGGAAGGGCCCAGAGTGCTCCTGCACATGTGCGGTCTGGCTAACTATGGCTTGAAAATCTCTGAAATGTGGTGCTGGGGCAAGCCCGACACCTGGTATGGAGTACCCATGGGGACACATCTTGAAGAACCATTGTTACTACTCAAGCGAGTAACCTCTCTTTCCCAGGGAAGTTACTGGAAATTTTACTGTTAGCTTCCATGGGTGCAGAATCAGTTCCAATTCCTGTAATTCTTGTGAAATAAAGAACAACTCTCATATTGTTCCCTGAGAGAGAAGAAAGGTAGAGCAACCTTCTCATCTTTGACTCCTCTCTCCCCTTTTTTGTAATTTCTTTCTTTATATTTCCATAACTCATTGGTCTCCTAACTTCTATTTTTGTCAAGTCCCCTCCTTGCCCATAATAGAATATGTCTGTATACCCCCAGGGCCATAGTGATGCTCCACATGGATCTGGAAGCTCAGGCTAGGAGTGTAGCTGCAGCTGGGGCAGTGCTAGATTGGAGCTAGGGGCAGAGCAAGGCAAGGTGTAGCGTGCTCTCTCCATGCCTCCCATGGGGGCTGAGCCAGGCCTCATTACATTCCTTCTTATAGGTATCTGCCCCACAGTTTAGGGGCCAATCCAGTAATCCATCCCTTTATTTTTTGTTATCCCAACCACTAATCTTCCTTACCTAGGCTTTAGTAATCTGCTGCCTGGAATACTGCAATTTCTTATTCTGCCTGATTACACGTATATCTCACAGAGCTGGAAGGGACCTCAAGAGGTTGAGTCCAGTCCTCTGTCCTCTTGGCAGGATCTAGCAACTTCCCTGACAGATTTTTTTTTTTAAATGTATTTGACCCAGACCACTAAATGGCCTTCTCAAGTGTTGAAGTCAGAACCGTGGCCTTACAGGTCCAGTGCTCATACCACTGAGCTGTGATTCTTTCACCCCTCTAGTCTACCATCTCCCTTTGTTGAACTCCTCAGTCTCTTCTGCACTAAGGGTCATAATACCCTAATCCTGAGAGTTAGCTATAACTTCATATCTGCATCAAATTGGCTTTTTCTTACATCACAGCTCTTGTCTACCTGCTCATATTGTCACACTTTTCTCTCCATTTGCTTGCTTGACTGCTGTACTCTGCATATTCCACTTTAGGGATATATTTGTACACTTCCATCAGTTCCCATATGCTTTTTTCCCATAACGTCTCTTTCCTGGAATGAGCTCCCTAATCCTGTAAACTACACAACCTTCCTTTCCCAACCTATCCTTTTTGACCATCTTGTTCTCATTGACTCTTACCATGACTCCTACAGTAGCATAACCAAAATCAATTTCTTGTAATAAAAGGAAACACCAGGGTAAATAATTTATAAAAGGAAATATCCTCATGAACCACTACTGTGTAAGTTTCCTCTGGTTCATGCTTCAGTGGTACTCATTGTCTCTTCTTGTAGATGTCTAGTATTATCTAACCTAGGTTTTATGTGCATATGGATAACGAGCCTTGTGGATGGGGAGAAGTGGTAGATGTGGTATACCTAGACTTTAGTAAAGCATTTGATATGGTCTCTCATGATATTCTAACCAAAAACTAGGCAAATACAATTTAGATGAGGCTACTATAAGGGGGGTGCATAACTGGCTGGATAACCGTACCCAGAGAGTAGTTCTTAATGGTTGTCAATCCTGCTGGAAAAGTATAACAAGTGGGGTTCTGCAGGGGTCTGTGTTAGGACCAGTTCTGTTCAAGGTCTTCATCAATGATTTAGATATTGCCATAGAAAGTACGCTTGTTAAGTTTGCAGATGATACCAAGTTGGTAGGGGTTGCAACTGCTTTGGAGGAAAGGGTGATAATTCAAAATGATCTGGATAAATTGGAGAAATGGTCTTAGGTAAACAGGATGACGTTTAATAAGGACAAATGCAAAGTGCTCCACTTGGGAAGATATAATCAGTTTCACACATCCAGAATGGGGAGAGACTGTCTAGGAATGACTACAGCAGAAAGGGATCTAGGGATTATAGTGGACCACAAGCTAAATAGGAGTCAACAGTGTGATGCTGTTGCAAAAAAAGCAAACATGATTCTGGGATGCATTGACAGGTGTGTTGTGAACAAGACACGAGAAGTCATTCTTCCTCTGTACTCTGTGCTGGTTAGGCCTCAGCTGGAGTATTGTATCCAGTTCTGGGCACCGCAGTTCAAAAAAGATGTGGAGAAACTAGAGAGGGTCCAGAAAAGAGCGACAAGCATGATTAAAGGTCTAGAGAATGTGACCTATGAAAAAAGGTTGAAAGAATTGGGCTTGTTTAGTTTGGAAAAGAGAAGATTGAGGGGAGACATGATAGCGGTTTTCAGGTATCTAAAAGGGAGTCATAAGGAGGAAGGAGAAAACTTGTTGTTCTTGGCCTCTGAGGATAGAACAACAAGCAATGGGCTTAAACTGCAGCAAGGGAGGTTTAGGTTGGACATTAGGAAAAAGTTCCTAACTGTCAGGGCGGTCAAACAGTGGAATAAATTGCCAAGGGAGGTTGTGGAATCTCCATCTCTGGAGATATTTAAGAACAGGTTAGATAGATGTCTATCAGGGATGGTTTAGATAGTACTTGGTCCTGCCATTGGGGCAGGGGGCTGGACTCGATGGCCTCTTGAGGTCCCTTCCAGTCCTAGTGTTCTATGATTCTATGGTGAAGTGGTTTTTGCCCAAGAAGGGCTATGCCCAAATAAATCTGTTTGGGTGTGTGTACACGTGCACAGTATTTCAAAAAGACCTTCCCTCTTTCGAAAGAACCAAGTGAGTGTCTACACGTGCCATGCACTCTTTTGATTTGAAATCGAAGGATAGCAGCTCAGTTGTCGAAAGCTGGGCCCCAATCCCCTACGGGAAGAGTGCCACCCGTCAAAAAACAACGTCAGAATAAGGTACGTACAGATGTGCCACGGCCCGCTCTTTCAAAAGAGGAGTCCTCCATGACGGCCCCCAGCCTGAGTGTGGAGATGCCTGCCCCGCCAAGCGGAGCTCTGTGACCCATGCGTCTGGCCGCTCTTAAAGCCACAGGACTCAGAAACCACGTGGTAGGAAGCTGAGAGCAGGCAAGCTGCGAAAGCATGAGCCCCAGGCAGCACACCCTCTCAGCCACCCCTGAAGGCAGCGACAGGCACATGGCCAGCGCCTGGCAGTCTCCTGAGCCCCAGGGCCCCCTCCACAGAGCCCCCACGGGGCTCCCAGGAGTCCGTCCCAGAAGAAAAGAGGAGGGGCACCTCCTGGATGGACCGTAAACTCGGAGACCTTCTGGGCCTCTGGCGAGAAGAGGAGGTCCTCCGGGAGATGGGGGTAAAGTGGAGGAAAGCTACTGCCTTTGCCTGCCTGGCCTGGGGACTGACCAGCCAAGGCCACCCAGAGAGGACCCCAGAGCAAGTCTGGAGCAAAATTAAGGAGCTCTGGCAGGACTATGCCCAGTTCCGGTATGAGGCTGGGCACCCAGGGTCAGACCCTTCCACCTGCCCCTATTATCGGGAGCTCCACAGCATCCTGGGGCCCTGGGACAGCTCCCCACCCGAAGCAGTCCTGGACAGCTCAGCAGACCAGCCTGAGCCAGAGGAGCTGAAGGAGCCAGGACCAGCCAGCCTGAGCCAGGGGCAGACACCACCTGGGACTGATCCAGCAAGGAGGGTGACCTCATAATCGACATCCCCTTGCAGTCGTCCAGGTGGGCCATGGGCAGCCGGGCGTCCCCAGAGATCATCGAGGTCCGCCCCAGTAAGTGCACAGTGGGGCCAGCACCCCAGTGGGCAGGGTAGGGGTGGCTCCCCTGCCAGTGGACCGGGCACAGGCCTGGAGGCCCAGGGCTGGACACCTGAGCTGGCCATAGCCCCAAACACGCCCTCTGCACCTGCCAGCGCCACTCAGCATCCAGACCCATGGACAGTTCCAGGTACGTAGTTGCCCAATGGGACGCCTGCGGGCCAGCCCAAACTCGGGGATGGTGCCACCCAGGAGGGAGGCCAATGTGCACTTGATGTCACAGGAATGCCATGCCCACCATGCCCAGGCTCTGGGGGAGGCGGAGCCTTGCGGGGACAGGGTTCTGGAGCGGGGAATGGGGGACGAGTCCTGCTTGGAGACTGACATGCTATCCATCACCCCTTGCCGGTGCAGCAAGCAAGGGCCCATACAGCCCATTGTTGTTGGTGGTCCCCAAGAGTCCCCTGGAGGCGTTGGATAGGGGCCAGGCATGTTCAGCAAAAGCATCATGCCGGGTCCGCAGCCGGAGGTCACAGTGGTACATGGGGGATGACCCCGCCAGCCTCTGCCAGACACAGCTTATGGCACACCACCTCCGGCTGGAGGAGTCCGACCTGGCGTTACGGAGGCAGGCCTGGGACCGGTTCATGTCCCACCTGGACGCTATCCAAGGGAATTTGCAGGAGCACATGGGCAATGTGGCCTGGCTCCTGGCCCTCCGCACCCCCCAGCTGCCCAACCCCCTGAGTCCCCTGCAGGGCCCTCCCAGAAAGGTCCCATCCAGGGTCCCCTGCCCACCCCACATCCCCCACAAAGTCCTCCACCGCACCCCACACCGATCCATCCTCTGCCTTCCCACCACGTCCCTACCTTCTGGTGCTCCCTGCCCCATCCCAGCCCTGCAGTGGGACCCACTCCCAGGGGGAAAGGGGATCCTGGGGCTGGTGTGGCTCTTGGCCCACAACCCTCTTGCCTGAGTGACCCTCCCAATTCTGGCCCCCTCCCCTCTCCCAGTTCTAGCCCCCTCCACAACCCCTCCAGGTTCAGGCCCTCCGCCCCATCCTCCCAGTTCTAGCCCCCTCCCCCTCCATCCAAGTTTAGGCCCCCTGCCCTGCAACATACAGGGGTGTCCCTCCACACACATTGTAAATAGTTGGACTTCTATACCACAGTTTTTTACGGTTTATTCTTGGTAAAGGTTTATATTGTGCACCAATGCCTGTGTCCCGTGGTCCTGTGGGGGGGCGGCATGGGCGCAGTGTTGGTGGCGGTGCCTGTGGTGTAGGGGGTGGATGTATGGAGGGAGGGTGAGGGGTGAGCATTGGGGTGGTCAGTGCAGCCCTGGGGCAAGACTTACATGAAGGGACTCCTGGATCTGGACACTGTCATGGTTCGCCTGGTGGCTGGAGACAGCAGCCGGCTGCTTGAACCCCATGGTGGCCTCAGCTGTTGTGGAGGACGCAGCAGGCTCCCACCACTTGTCGGACATTGCGCATCCACACCTTGAGGTGGGCAAGATGGCACCGCCACCACCCCTTTATGTGCCCGAAGGCAAGCTCAGCCATATGCTGGGCCTGGTTGAGGTGGGTGCTGAAGGCCTCCCTGCTGGGGTCGAGGTGGCCAGTATAGGGCCGCATCAGCCACAGCAGTAGGGGGTATGCAGCATCCACAGCTATGCATAGCGGCACGTTGGTGTATCCAACTGGCATTTCCCGCTGGGGGATGAAGGTGCTGGCCTCCGTACGCCGGCACAGGCCAGAATTGCGGAAGACCCTGGTGTCGTGGGTTCTCCCTGACCAGCCCACGTAGATGTCCAGGAACCAGCTGTTGTGGTCCACCATGGCCTGGAGGACCACTGAGTAGTAGCCCTTCCGGCTGATACAGCAACCGGCACTGTGTGGTGGGGTGCAGATGGGGATGTGTGTCCTCTCCAGAGCACTAAAGCAGTTTGGGAACCCCAACGAGGAGAAACCCTCGACGATGGAGTCCAGGTCCCCGACACAGACGACCCGGTGCAGGAGCATGGCGTTCAGGGCACAGACAACCTGCAGGGAGGGAGGCTGTGCGCTCTCGTGAGGTTGTGGCAGGGTGTTCCCAGCCAGCGACCTCCTTCCCGGCCCCTCTGGCTGGTGACCCCTAAGGGGTCCCTGTGCCCATGGGCCCACTTCCATCTTCCCGTGGTGGGAGTGTGCCCTGGGCCCGGCTTACCTCCATTAGCACTGCTCCAAGAGTAGCCTTGCCCGCCCCGAACTGGTGGCCCACTGAGTGGTAAGAGTCCAGGGTGGCCAGTTCCATACCGAAATTGCGACTCGCTTCTTGAGGGGGAGCGCAGGCCATATGGTGGTGTCCTGATGCCTCAATTCAGGTGCCAGCCAGTGACACAGCTCCTGGAAGGTATCTCGGTTCATGTGAAAGTTCCGGAGCCAGGTGGCATCATCCCATTGCCCCAGAACCAGTCACTCTCGCCAGTCTGTGCTGCTGTGGTGGCTTCACAGGTGCCGAGGTGCCAGGAGTGGGGTGCAGGCTGGGTGCACTCCGTGTCCTCAAGGAGGCTGTTCTGTCTCCCAAGGAGGAGGGGGGGCGGCTTTGGCGACCGTGCAGACAATGTTGGCAACAGTGCCCATGATATCTGCATCCAGTGTGAGGAGCAGGGTGTCGGCGGCCATGGTGCTGCTGCGCTGGGGTGCCACGTTGCTCCTGGCAGCTCCGCAGGCCTCAGCTAGTGCAGGGCGGGGGAGCTGAAGGGGGGCTCTTTCAGGTGGTGGCTGGCTGCGGGCCCCGGAAGGGCTTGGCGGCCATGAGACCCTGTCTGCAGCATCTCTGTCTCTTTTCTTTTGAAAGAGCACTTGTGCATGTGTGGACACTCTCTTTCGAAATAATGGGATGGGTCCTTGAAAGAGTGGGTTGGAACTGTGTGATCCTGTTCTTTTGAGAGGTGGTATATCGATTTCTGAATTTTGATTTTGCTCTTTCGATGGTGGGCTCCAGTGTAGACAGAGCCTTAGTCTTTAAGGTGCCATCTCATTGTTTTTGCAAATACAGATTAACACGGTTACTCCTCTGAGACTAAATTTTAAGATTGTCAGGACAGGAATCATGTCTTCATTTGTCTGTAAAAAGACATACCAGTATGACAGGCAAAATCATTACTGTTGTGTCATGATTTGTTGATGTGATAGATCCCAAAATAATTTCTCTTAGTTTAAATTGAAAAACAAATTTTATTCAGAGGAAAATGAAAAAAGTGGGCTCCTAAATAAATAAGATTTTGCCAGTCTAAGATATTTTATACACAGTATTTGTGTGAATTGTATTTTGTCATTATGAATCATGTAAAATATAAGTAATTAAAGACAAATGTTAATCTAAAACAAGTCTGAACTTTTCAATTTTGCACATCTGCATTCTCTGCAAAATGTACAACATAAAAAAACAGAATAGTGAAATTTGACTGATTTCAGTTTTTCTAAATTTGCCTTCAAAGGCAATATTGTTATTTTAGCTATTGAGATGTAACTGAATTAATGGAAATAATGTCAAGTCCCAATATTTGGTATAAAAATTACATTTAATGCTTTTCATAATAAATTTCAGATTTTCACTATAATGAAAGGAAACTTGAAAGTCCTGATGCTTATCTAGCTTGAGAAGTTAAGGAATCTACTTTCTGGGGTGAAAATACATTAAGAAAATTATACACAATGGAGAGTAAAGCTCATGAGATGTCACTGTGGATCCACTGACTTTTTGGGAACTAGACCAAATTGTATTTTAACTATAGCTCATACACTCTGATTTATTGATGATGGAACAGGCATCAAGCCAATTGTCATTTTTTCCCCCCAAATGGGAATTATCAAGATTTTATAGGGGCGGGCGTGAGAATATGTACTCCTTAACCCAAATAAACTTAAAATTGAACCAGTGGTACTGGAACTAGGGATGCTATGGGTGATGAACAAACACCAAATACAGTTTTCATGATCAGTACTCCCATTATAATTCTTTTTCCAACATTCCTGAATACAACCATTACCAAAATAGGTCAAAACAAAAAAACAGTGAAGTAGTACTTTAAAGACTAACAAAATAATTTATTAGGTGAGCTTTCGTGGGACAGACCCACTTCTTCAGACCATAGCCATACTGAAGAAATGGGTCTGTCCTAAGAAAGCTCACCTAATAAATTATTTTGTTAGTCTTTAAAGCGCTACTTGACTGCTTTTTTGTTTTGATAGTATATAGACTAGCACGGCTCTCTCTCTGTTACTATTCAAAATAGGTCACTTTATGTCCTTCCAAGGCTGCCTGTGCCAAACTTACTTTATGGTGAAGATATTTTTGTTTACTGATTGTTGCTAGCCATGTGTTATTTCTTTTAATGTTTGTAGGCAGGAGTCTCTAAACTGAATGAAGCCAAAGCTCTAGTAGATGAACTGAACAGAAAAGCTGGAGAACAAAGCATATTACTCAAAACTAAGCAAGATGAAGCTGATGCTGCGCTCCAAGAAATTACAGTGTCTATGCAGGTAATGTTGTTGGTTACAACAGAATCTTAAAAAAATCTTCCCTCTGTGAAATTGTCTCCAGAGATTCTCATGCTTGGAGATGCATATTGAGGGCCGAAAAACTGGCAAACATTTCAAAAATCTAAAAGATTAAATGAATCTTTGAAGCCTGAACAGATTAATAATGAGACAGAAAATGATAAGGGAATTTAATCAATGTGTGGGTTGACCAAGCAGGATAGGAGAGGAGAACAGTCTTATTTCAGCAGTTGACTTGTTCTTATTACTACAGTTTAGACTGAAGGGTTCTCCTTATCCTTTTGTATCTAATTGCTCTATTTTATAACCTTGTCAAAGAATGAAATTAAAAATAAAAAATAATCACTCAGATTTCCTATTTTATCTATGATATTTTAAGTGCCAAGTTTTGTAAATTTCTTCTGTGTTATATTTGCATGTAGCTGAAACTTGGCTCAAAGGTGGTGTTTTTTGTTTTTATTGGTAGGTTTTTTTGTTTTGATTTTTTTTGATTTTTTAGAAAAGCAGTTTTCTTTAGTAGCAACGAAGGGTCCTGTGGCACCTTATAGACTAACAGAAAAGTTTAGAGCATGAGCTTTCGTGAGTTAACTCACTTCTTCAGATCTGAAGAAGTGAGTTAACTCACGAAAGCTCATGCTCTAAACTTTTCTGTTAGTCTATAAGGTGCCACAGGACCCTTCGTTGCTGCTACAGATCCAGACTAACACGGCTACCCCTCTGATCATTTTCTTTAGTGACACTTCCCAAGATAAATGTAAGGTTTCTAATTTGTGTGGAAAGTGGATATTAGTATTTGTTACAAATGTGATTTCTGAAGATCCTAAATAGACGATAAGCCACACTGAGGCAACCCTACTTTGACTAGCATCAGAGGGAGTTTTGTCATTGATCAGGCACCAATAATACTTTAATCTGTAATTGAGATCTAAGGGAACAGATTTCCTATGTACAGTAGACCAGGTGGCTTCAGCCTAAAAAAAATGACTTGGCTTGCAGTACCATACAGCTGCATACATTATGTTTATCCCATAGAATCTGTGAAACTGAGTATTTAAGAGTTTTTATTTATTCTGATGTATTGAAGCAGATGTGTTTGAAATTTAGCGAGGATAATGGATTATCTAGGTGTATTGACTGACTGTAGCTAAAATAACTTTTATCCCATATTTCCAAGGGCATCAGGAAGACTGTTGGAAGCCAGATTATATTTGAAAGTTCTTAACTGTTATCCTATCCATAAATCCCCATATATGCTTGTAAGTGTCAAAGTTAGACTCAAGACTCACAATTTGTCAGACCACTCTGTTTATTAGCAAAGCTGCTCTGCTAATACATTTAGAAAAGTGAGCTCCTTCCCAGGGCTCAGGTCTCTTAATTTATACAGATCAAGAAGGCAAGTTAATAGACAAAGGAAAAAAGAAAAAAAACCAGACACACACCCACCCCATATAGTCCCTGAGACCAGTTAGGTACCTTCATTTCCATATCACCCTCAGCAATCCCCTGCCGATGACTCCTTAGTAACCTTAATTAATCGCCGTTTAGCACCTAATGCTCTGGTTCCTGCTTTTCCAGGCACACCTGGCTCTGTTTAAATCAGCATAACCTCCCCTTCTTGAGCTTAGAAGCAACATTGTATCAGTGTGATTTAATTTCTTTTTACAATGTAACTCTTTTATGTACAATGTCACATCTTATACTTCCACATAAGGCATAGAATCAAGATGCTTCTAGTTTGTCCTCACACCCCTGCACTCAAGGCAAGAGGTGTTTATCTAACCTGCTCTTAAATATCTTAATGATGGAGATTACACAACCTCCCTAGGCAATTAATTCCATTGCTTACCTGCTTTATTTTCTCGAGGCTATGTCTACTGGGGTTTGTGTCAGGCCCTAGCTGGGGCTGCAGCAGGGTCCCCTACTACTCCGGTGGCATTGTGGGGGTGTCCTTGGCTGTGTTGACAGTCTGTTAGCTGGGGATACTGTCCTCACCCCACCCCCACAGGCTGGTCAAGCTCCATGTAGAAGGGGCAGGTGGCCAACCCTGTCCCCGACATGCAGCATGCATCCTGTGCCCAGATGTATCCCTGGCGCAGTTCTTTCACTTTGGGCCGCACCTGCTCTGGGAGACGGGCGGGGTGCCCACGGTTGGCTAGGGCTGTGGTGTGGTGGGCGTACCCTGGGGGATTGTGCCTCTTCATTGAGGGGGTTCAGGAGTATGACCTTTTAGTGTGGATGCTCTGCGGGTCTTGTGAACAAAACCATCTAGTGTAGATGTGGCCTTCATGTTCAGTCGTGTTATTTTGAAATAAGATATTTCAAGATAGCTGTTTCAAAATATCTATGGTCTTATTGTTGCTACTTTTGAGAACATGATTACACATTATTGGCTTGATTTTCAAAGGGGCTGAGCACTGTCACCTCCTGTTAACTTTAGTGGGAGATGCATGTGCTCAATACTAGTTAAATAGTAGTTATGTTGTTGTTAATATTGAATAGTAGTGGTATTACTGTAATGGCTAGGAGCCCTACTCATGCATTATGAACCCCATTGTTCTAGGTGCTGCACTAACACAGATCAAAAAGCCAATATTCCAGTAAGTTGATAGTCTAAATTTGAGACAGCATATAGATATCAACAGATAAGAGAATTAAAGGAAAAAAATGTGGTGGTATTGGTCAGCCTGTTAAGCAGTGGTCATGACACAAGCAGTCTAAACATTGTAAAATTTTAATAGACATTATAGAAAAGAAAAGGTTTAAGGAGGGATGTGAAGGAGGATTGCAAGGTAGATTTGTAGTTGTTTATAGGGAGTTCCACTTAAGCATGGGGGCCATTAAGGAAGGAAATACAAAAGTGCTTGTTTGAAACTGAACAAGTGAATGAGGGAGGTGGTAGTTATGGACTGATTGAAAGTAAGACTCAACATCTCAATTGTCGGGTGAAGATATGCTGTGAAGGACTTTGAAAGTGAAAATAAGTAGTTTATGGTTAATGTGGCAGAGAAGTGAGAGCCAGTCTAGGGATGAAAAGAGCTGGGTGACATGGTTTAAACAGCAGATTATGAAAGTCATCTTTGCTGCAACATCTGACTGAACATGAGCAAGGCAAGAGTGCATTTGTCAAGGCAAGAGAGAAGGATGTTGCAATAACTGAGATGCAGGATGATGAGAGCAAGGATGAGAGTTTTATTTCTTTGGATGTATGGGAAAGCCTAATTGTAGAGGTTATGCATAAAGGATTTATGTGATTTAGTCATAGCCTAGATGTGAGGACCTAGGGATAGGTCCAAACTGAACATGATGTTCAGGTTACAGTATACACTTCCATAGTGTAGTCACATTGATTTATTTATGCCTTCCCAGATGATAATATCTGAATGTTTCCCAAATGTTTAAAAATAGGCATAACAATAATAATGTATCTCTTTTTCCTTACCAGCCTGTTGAAGAAATATGTGTATCAGCTTACATAAGCCTCAGTTTTAAGCAAGTGTTTCTATTTTCAGGAGAGCAGTGAAGTTCATGCTTGATTCCCACTGAAGTCAGTGAGACTTAAACATGTTTAAAATGAAACATGCTTAAGTGCCCTCCTGATTCAGGGCTGAAAAAGTAATTCAGTGTGTACTTTTTGTAGTACTTTAGTATGAAAGATTACTCTACTCTACTCTACTGTGTTTTAAAATTAAAGAATGATAGAAACATGAGTATCAAAAATATAATAATACCATACATTCAAGTTTGAAAAATGAAGTGGATTCCCTCATGAATAATCTATCTTCTTATAGGATGCCAGTGAGCAAAAGACAGAAATGGAAAAAATTAAACACAAGATAGCAGAAGAAGTTGTAAAAATTGAAGAAAGGAAAAGAAAAATTGATGATGAACTAAAAGAGGTTCAGGTGAGAAATAAGGAAAATGAATAGGTAAAGCTGATCTTATTTGACTATAATTCTGATCTGCAAGATTTGGAAAAAAAATCTTGAAGTTTCATATTTATTTTCTCTAATTGATTATGTCCAGAATTGTCAATCCTGATGCTCAGTTTTGGATATGGGAATCAAGCTGTTTTATTTCCTATTTCTATTACAATGAAGACTTTTCAAGCCAAATCAAGCCTTCTTTTGCTGCCCTCATGCAAACCTACTGCCTTAAGTAGGTTTGGATAAGTATAATTAACTGAAATTTTGTAAATAATTCTGTTAATGCGTGAGAATAATATTACTTACCAGTAGCTGTTTTTGGTCTCCAGTGCTAAAAGGGGTAAAAAGTAAGAAAGTTACTCTTCTTTGAGTACTGTTTTTCTGGGTACTCCACTGAAGGTGTGCTGGTGCCCTCTCTTCCTTTGAGTATAGATTTCTCATAGCAGCATCTTTTTGCCCACATATGCACATTAGTTGTTCTTGTTCCCTGTGCCATTGAGATATAGTACTCCATTGGCAAACTGTCCTCAGCTCGTTCTCAGCTATGCTGGCTTGAAACAGCTCTAGCAGTATTCTATTGGCCTCTTCTCTTACTAATCGTTAGTCGTTAGTGTTAGATCCTACCCATGAGCAGTTCAATGGCTGGCTGGCATGGACATGAAACCCTGTGAAGCTCATCTTTGGGTGCCAAATGGAAGGTTCTGGTGCCTCCTGAACTAGCTGGATGTCGGGGGAGCAGAATGTCCTTGTGCCCTCCACAATCTAGTTGAATGTAAAAGGGAGGACTTTCTCCAGAGGTGGGGGTCAGAGGGTGGCAGCCCTACAAACAACTGGGTACTTTGCCTTGGATGTAGTTTCACATGAAGAAAGAGCTTTTTGTGGCCCGCCACTTCCATGTAGTTGCACAAGAACAGCTTTAATTTGGTCAGTGGTGTGTAGATCTTCCTTAATACGGTTTGTTATGTGTTTTTAATAAAACGGAAGTATTCAACAGCAAAAATATCAAAAAGTGAGTTAATTGTTTTAATTTTAATAAACTTTACAACATTTTATATGACTACTTAATTAAAATTAAGAAAATGATTGGATTATAATTTAAAGTGTAATGTGAACATAAATCTTGCCATATGTAAACACCTGCTTACTTTAAGTTCTTAAAATTAAACTTTGAGAATTTAATACTTATTTAAAAGATAAGTTGGATGTAATGAAGAAAATAAAATGCTAAATGTGAAAGAAAAAGACACATTTTTTGTAATCTGAGAGGATATAAATGTTGTGTTGTCTCCTGTTTATAAAACTGCTTTTATTTATGTAGCCACTTGTTAATGAAGCTAAATTAGCAGTTGGAAATATAAAGCCAGAGTCTTTGTCAGAAATCCGGTCACTGCGAATGCCACCTGACATTATCAGAGATATACTAGAGGGTGTTTTACGACTGATGGGGATTTTTGATACATCATGGGTGAGCATGAAGAGGTGAGTTGATTTTATTTAAGACATTAGTTCAGTAATGTAGAATGTAAAACAGTTTCTTTTGTAGTCATGATAGGTTGGCAATAAATGTTTAATGACCTTGAAGACAAGGAATTTTATTCTTAACAATAAGCAGATATGGATTAAATTGCTAAATTTGATAAAATTGATAAATCATTGATAACAATTGTATCTTTCTGGCAGAATACTTTTACCATGACTCTAGTTTCAGAGACTTTTTAATATTTGTTCTCTTTCATGTGATTTTCCACCAATGTATTCCATTGATGGTGTGCATATGTTGCATACATCAGAGGTTAGATGGATGTGTGTTGCATATGCCAGAAGTACCCACGGGGTGTGCATGTGCTCTTCAGTTCTGTTGAGCTGAGTTGGGAATATGATTAGGAATATTGTTTTGGGTATCAGCTCACCAATCTGACTTGAGACTCTCTAAGTTTGCCTTACATCCCAAGCTACAGATATTAAAAGCTAAAATAGCTCCATGTCTGGAGGTAGGAATTGGGAACTTCAACAATCACATGTACACTGTGAGCAATACCAAAACAGAACAATTTTTATTGCAATTGGTATTAAAATCACACAAAATAAAATATTTAGGGCAAGGAACACATAAATGGATTCATTCCTTTTAGTTTGTAAGATAAGTGGAGCCTAAATACACAATAGCAAATGCCTAATATAACACCATACTCACACTCCCCCCTGAAGGCTTGAGGAATTTGAAGACCAGCCTCACTCTGCTGATGGTGAAAGTTGAGGAAGTAGTATAGCAGAGGAAACTGAAAAGATTTAAAGTGATACTAGTACCAGTGAACAGAAAAGATAAAGGAGAGACTGAGGAGGAAAGATCCACACTTTGAGGTGGAAAAGTCCCTTCTATTGCATTGAGGTTCTATCAGCCTTTTTGCATCACTTCAGCCAGGCCTCCCAAAACTAAAACCAGACTTTCACACTGTAAGATTTTGAGGTTATGCGCATTTGATTGGACGATTAAACTAAGACACCCTTTTGAATATGCAGGAGACTTCACTTCATGTCCTCGTGGACAAATTCCTCAAATGAGCATCCAGTGGTTAGAATGCCAAGAAGTACTGCGTGATGACCCCACCTCTACAGTAAAGCGGGATACCGAGTTGGACGGGGTCATTGTATTTTTGGCACCTTCAGCTATTACGCAAGTTAATGTTGCATTCCACCTTAGTACACTGACCCCTTTTCGGTTACACTAACCTAGTTAGAAGGGCTGGAAATTTCCACATACTTCTACTTACCTAAATATTTTTAAAAAAAGTGCTAATGCTGATTTTTTACAGACCAGTAACCCCTATAGGTCCTTGCATTAGGGTAGAATAGAATTAAAAAAAAGAAAAAAGTAAAAGATTTAGGACAATAGAGGGGCTTGAATATAGGCCTACAAGCTGTAAATCAAATACATATGCTCAGAGGCTACAGTTCTCATGTTCCACTTGGAGCCTGTAATGGTGAGGTGCAGGCAGGGCAATTCAGTTTCTCTCACTGTCTCATGTTTTAGAGAGGAAGTCTGATGCATCTGAGAGACCACCAAGCCCTTTTAACGGCTTTAACTAATAGTTTTTTTCAGTTAGTTCTAGAAGTGACTGCTCATGTCCATTACACATTAGGTGTATGTGCTCGCTACATGCACTGATGCCAAAGGTTTTCTTCAGCAGTATTTATAGGGGAGTGGCTCTGGTGCCCTCTGGACTGGCACCCTTATGATGTGGTATAAACTGTGCCACTTGCTCCCCACATCCTCAATATGGTGCTGCCTTATCTAGTGTTCATGTCATCCAGTTTCATGGCTTTTTTCTGTAATATAGTTGAGTTAATTTAATTTATTGGAGATACACATCTCCTAGGACTGGAAGGGAGCTTGGCAGGTCATCTTGTCCAGTCCTCTGCCCTCTTGGCAAGGTCCAAGTACCCTCCCTGACATCTATTTGCCCCAATCTCTAAATGGCCTCCTTAAGGATTGAGCTCACAACCCTGGGTTTAGCAGACCACTGCTGAAACCACTAAGCTATCCCTCCCCCCATTTTTTTAAACTAGTACCCCTCCCCTCCTCTAATAGGGAGTGTCTTTGTATCAGTATCTACCCAACTTGCATTTTATCAGTGTGCAATGGTATATATAGTAGAATAGAATGTAATGGAAGTACATGCTTCCTTGAGCTGGAAGGGACCTTGGGAGGTCATCTAGTCCAGTCCCCTGCCCTCTTGGAAGGGCCAGGCCCCATCCCTGACATCTATTTGCCCCCATACCTAAATGACCTCCTCAAGGATTGAGCTTACAGCCCTGGGTTTAGCAGGCCAGTGCTCAAACCACTGAGCTATCCCTCTCCCCCCACTGTTAGTAGAGTAACTGGATGGGACTTTGTCTAGGGACAGGGCATGCTCCAGTACCCAGGCTTTAAACCATAGTATTGCTGTAAATGCCTGATGATTATCACAGGAGCTGTTTGAAGTGTCTGGGTGAAGGACACATAAGTGACAAGTGTCGCATTTGGAAGCAAATTCTGGATAAAGGGGGAGATGGACATCCATTTCCAAGCACTTAATTAGAAGTCAGCATTAATTCCAGCATCGAAGCAGAGATCTGGCTTGTCCTCAGGCAGCATGGTGTTTACATGGCTGGACTTTTATGTTGGGTCTGGAAACTATTTCATATGCCTGGTATGGCTATTAGCCCCAAATATTGTGCTAGGGGTGCTATGTGAGGTATCAAATGAAAGCTGATGATGCCCTGTATCTATGTATGCTACTTGTGTGTCTGTATCATGCATGTATGTACAGTTATAGATTTTTAGCTCTGCAGCTGTGTGAGAAATGTTTCAGTGCTGAGTCACAATGGGAGGTGGGACTCCACCCCAGCCACGACAATAGACTGAGCAAAGGCCCAGACAACCAACACCCATTATGTGATGGTGGGGTTTTCCTACTGGGACTGCAACGAATGGAAACTCAGCACAGTGACCCACCTGGTCAGTTGGTAAGCCAAGACCTATGGAGAAGAATGGAATTTTCCCTCTGCATATGAAAAGCTGTAAGAGGGGCCCTGGCAGATGCTTTCTTTGTTCTTCAGTCCTCATGAGTTAAGCCTGTCTGGACTGGGGACCCATCCCTCAGAGGGATGATGTGGATTTAGCAGCATCCATCTTTGATCTTTTTTCTTTTGGTCTCCGCGGGTCCATGTGCCAGCATGTGGACCCCAGCGAGCTGGATCTGCAGTGCTTCAATGACTGAATCTATGTAACTTGAAATGAACTTTCAGAGATTCTCAAGAATCAGCAAATAACATCACTGGGCTGATTTAGTAGTTATGACTGATGCATGTAAAGTATTGCTTTAACAATTCTTCTCTCTAACCCTGTTCTTCCTTTTTTATTAATAAACCCTTATATATTAGAGCTAAGGATCTGGCTTTTGCATGGGTTTGGGTAAGATCCAAGTATATATTGTCCGGGGTCTGGAGCTGGGCTCTTTGGGGTCTGGAAAAATCTGTGTTGTGTTTTGTGAAACAGGCTTAAGAGCCTCTCACCATAAGTTGGGGGTTGTTTGGTCTGGGCTTGTATAGCAGCTGATAAGTCTGTGGCTTTGCTTGTATGGCTTCTGGCTGGCCAATGGGGCTGGCAGAGGTGCTGTGGTGTCTGGTTGGATTTGCCTTAGTAAGAAAGAAGTCCCATCCTGGGGCTTTAAGTGGCCTGGATTCTAAGCAAAGATGCCCTGGACTGATTTCTCTAGCTGTGCCCAGAAACCCTGTCCTATTACACGTGGCATCTAAGAAGCATAAGAAACTTTTGAGGGGAAGATCTCCTACCTCTCTTCAGGAAAAGAAAAGAGATGGAGGAGACCCAAGACCCCTGCTGAGAGTGGCTCAACTACTCCATCATGTAGCTTGTGCACTAGCTTAAGTTGAGTGGTCTAGTCCACCCCGAATCATGCTGGTTTCATCCTGAATCATGTGTGCTTCCACCTTAAGCATAGAAGTCCTGTGGAAGTCCTGTAGGCATCACAGGGGATCCTGTTGCTACCAGTTGCACCCACACCTGCTCTGACAGACTAAGGGAAAACCTTCCTTGGGACCCCTGCATAAATCCTCATCCCAGTGGCACTGTTTGCTGTCCCAGGGGTTGTTTCATCAGTGCTTACCCACACAGAGTCGTCATGCCTTACCAACAGAGAAGCAGGCCCCCAGGAACCCTCTCAGGTATCTGGATCTGGGGTGCTGGCAGCAGGATTCCAAGCACAGTTTGCCAGTGACCAGGCAGACCTGTGGAGATGTGTGCCCCATCAAGAATACTGGCATTGACCATTTGTCTCTCCCTTGTCTTGATGCCAATCACATAGTCGCTCTGGTGAAGCCATTCTTCGTTTGCTGTCCCATATTCCATGGTTGTTGAGATGATGTTCTCCACATCGGGGCACCCTCTAGCTCAGGAGTGATGTGGCTCTTTAAGCCTTTAAATGCAGCTTCTCCTTAGAGCTGCGCACTAAGAGTGGTAGCAGTGGATCTGGCATGGCAGTGGCAGTGGTTGTGGTGAGTCACCGGCATCAAGTCAGAGTCGGCGTGTGTGTGGAGTGGTTCTAGGGAGGACTGGTTCTAGGGAGGAGGAGAGCGTTGTGTTAGAGCAGAGACGCTTGGGGTGCCTGGCTCTGGGGGAGTGGAGGGGGATTGAGTTAGAACAGGGGAGCCTGGGGGAGCCTGGCTTTGGGTAAGAGGTGGGGTATTTTTATCCATTTAGATATAGATATAATATATAAAAATAAGCATATAATACGTGGTTCTTTGCACTCTGTCTGTGGCTCTTTATCCCTAACTGGTTGGCTACCCCTGCTCTAGCTGTCCAGTGCACTCCACTCCTGCTCTAGGTCCTGGTACTGATTGGGCAGCATGAGGTGTGCATCACTGGTTTTCCGTTGGTGGGCTGCTGAGTGCTGTTGGTCACTGATTTACCTTTCCAGGACTCATCCTGATCGGAACATTTGGTTTCATGGTGCAGTGGTCAGCATCACCCAGAGAGTGGCCTCTGCTCCTCCTGTTTCTGGTCACTGGCTAGTGCCTGATCATTGTCTGACTCCAGCATCTCACAACAGTTGCTGACAGTAGGCCATGCCCAAGCTCTGGCAACATTGTCTGCATTATTGGCACTACAGATGCCCTCGTGGCCCCAGAGCCAGTGTCCAGCAGCTCGGTACCCTGGGAGCACATGAGAGTTCACGCAACCTTTTCAGACCACCCGTTCGGTTGCAGGGGCTTCAGGTAGGCCATTGGCCTTGGTATTGCCATCTCTTCTCAAGGTAGAAGTCTTGGTGGAAGCCACCTCCCATTACCATGAGGACACTGGGCAACAAGCTACTGGACCACCAGGGTACCTGGGGACACCCACGATACCTGTTTCATACTTATCAGTCCAGACGAGACCATTTTGATGCCCCCTCATTCAGCTCCACAGGATGATGCCAAGGCTTATCAGCAATTGCTGAAGGTAATTGTGTCCAACCAGGAGCTTCAGGCTAAGGAATTGGAGGAGATATCAGACTCACTTTTCAATGTTGTGTGCTCGATGGGCCCACTAGGGTGGCATTGCTCCCAGATGAAGGGGTGTCAGAGATCAGAACCTTTCTGTGGCAGACCCCTTCCTTTTTGTCCCACTTCTCAAAAAAGGCTGAGCATAAATGCTTTGTACCAGCTAGAGGCCATGGGTATCCAGTGTGATGGCCCCTGTCTTCATACTTCATCGTCTGACCCACACGTTAACAGGAAGATTAAGCTCCATTGTCTCTTGCCAACAGGTCTTCATAGCCCTGAAATGTATTTAGTGGGAGTGACTCAAAGCAGTGAACTTGTAATTACAGGTACACAGTTCAATATTTCTACCTTGAGCTACAAAAATGATACGTGCATACAAAGGGATAATCATATTCAGTAGATTACAACCTTTTCAGTGATATCTCACATGAAGTCTCTCACATAAAGCATATTCCAGTTCTGTCATATTCATATTCATAAGTCCCATAAAGAATATGGGATGACCCATCACATCGTCTTGCCTTAGAACTCCCTAACTGAGTAGTCAACCAGCAGGAGGGGCAGGGCCAGTCTAGAGCTGCCCTCAAAAATACTCAGAGAGGCTAAATTTAATTGGGCAGAAAATTTATTCATCTTCTACTTTACAGCTCAGGGTGGCAGACCTCAAGTGGTCTCTGGACTGGGATCAGGTGAATGCCAGCCATTGGTGCAGGGGCTGCAGGCAGGGCCTGGTGTGGTGGATCATGTATGTGCATTCCGTGATGTGGGCCTGCAGGCGTAGGCACACGCTGGCCATTGTTGGGGAAGCACAGATACTTCTATGATGAGGTGTGTCAGAGCCTAAAACCTGTCCAATGTCGGAAAACCCTTACCTGTCACTAGTAGCATAAGTGGATGAAGCAAATTAAGCTGAGTAGGTTGTGTACCGTTCCTTTGGATATCAAAGGAGGGGAAATTGCCCTTGTGTAAAATAATTGAGATTTCTGTTAAGGCCTAATTTAAATGTGTCAAATGTGCAAATTAATTTTAATTCAGTTGTTTTCCTTGGTAATCTTGTGCTAAAAAGCCTTTTGTAGAAGAATGGCTACTTTTAAATACATTATTGAATGTCCAGGGAGATTAAAGTGTTCCCCTATAGATTTATGTATATTCCAATTCCTGATGTTACATATAATCATGATTACTCTGGAGTGGCCTTGCCAGCACTGGTGCAACATGTTCATGAGCAGGGTGGTGGGCCCTCCTTGGCCCCTTCCCAACTGTATCTGCTATGTCAGGTTCATAGTTTTCTCCTGCATCCAAACCTCGAGTCTCTTCTGTTCTCAACTTGAATGCTCTGTGGTTGAACGTGCCAGTGTCCGTCTTCCTGTCCTACTTGTCCCGGAAGGTTGCTTTCCTGGTGGCAGTGACATAGGTGAGACAGATCTCAGAGATGAAGGCTTTAACTGCCAACTTCCATAAACAGTGTTTTACAAGGACAAGGTCCAGCTGCAGCCCCACCTGGCCTTCATGCTAAAGATGGCATCTTTCTTCCATATGAACCAGGATAAATATCTCCTGGAGTCTGCACACCCTGGACATTGGGTGGGTTTTGGCTATTTTTTGGAGTGTTTCAAACCTTTCTGTAAATCATCCCACCTCTTCATTGTTACAGTGGGTAGCATGAAGGGCCTTCTGTTTCCTTCACAGATCAAAGGTCCACTGCTGCTGATTAGCAAAACCCATTTGATTAGGTCACAGCTGTCTTCAGCAGCTTTTCTAATGCACATTACTATCCAGAACAACTGCAGAGTTGTGATGTATGGCAAAGATGAGCCTGGAGCAGACTGGAATGGGGTTTGGGGCAGGGTTGGGGCAGAAACAGGAGACAACTGGAAATCTAGAGTCTGTTGCGTAGTGAGGCAGCAGCAAGGTTCCTGGCTGGGGAGTGCTGGTGCTGATTTGTGTCCCTGGTGAAAGTGGGACCTGGGCTTTTCTCAGGCAGAAGCTGCTGCCATATGTCTGAAGGCTGAGTCACTGTGGCTGTGTTGGAAGAGCAGCTAAGCATACAGGTCTGAGTTGGCTGTTGCTTTCTCTCAAAACAGTGAGCAACAACTCCCATGGGTAGATTACCTAGCAGAGTTTCCACTATGAGAAAAACCTCTCCTTGCTCTGAACTTTGAATGTTGCAGTTCCACAATGGTTCCTGCTTGAGCTCAGTCCCAAGTAGTTTCCAGCTGTGCAATAGTGAAGCATCCAGCACTGAAAACCAGAACCTGGGGAAGAGTAGGGCAATAATCCTGGCACCCCAGGTATCTCCATCAAGCCCAGTGTCTGTCTTTTGACAATGGCCAATGCCAGATGCTGCAGAGGCAAAGAACCGAACAGGTAATCATCAAGTGATCCTATTACTGTTGCCTGTTCCCAGATTCTAACTAACAGAAGCTAGGGACACTATTACTGTCCATCCTGGCTAACAGCCATTCATAGAAGTATCCTTCATAAATTTATCTTGTTATTTTTTTTAATCCTTTTATAGTCTTGGCCCTGACAGCACCTTCTGGTTAGGAGTTCTTGGTTTGCCTGTGTGCTGTGTGAAGAAATACCTCATTTTGTTTGTTTTAAGCCTACTCCCTATTAAATTCATTTAGTGACCCCCTAACTCCTGTGTTACGAGAGGGAATAAATAACTCTTCCTTTTTTACTTTCTCCACGCGAGTGCTACTTTTATTCTTCTCTAACCTTTTAGTGTCTCTTTTTCAAGTTGGAAAGACTCAGTCTTATTAATCTCTCCCTACATGAAATCTTTATGCTGATTCTTCCAGCTAGTAAGACTGTAGCCAGCCAGGTAGCCAACTACAGGCCCATTGTGTTCCTTGGGTTGCCCTCAGATTGGCTCTGGAGCAGGCAATGACCTTCAGTCATGCCATGTGATATGTGATGGAACACAAAGAGGAGAGGTAACTTATCAATGGTCTCAATCAGCTAGGGGGAGTTTTTGTATGGAGTAGGAATCAAATGACTCTTGACAAAATTTTGTTTGAAGTTATTGAATATACCCTAGTCAAGCAGTTTCTCCAAGTAGAGGTTTGGCATTGCAGAGTGCCAGTGGTGTAGGTAAAGACAAAGTGGAGTGGTGTGCTGGTTAGCAATTGTCAGAATTTTAGCAAAGCAGTGGTAGAGCAGCTCATTGTGTGGCAGAGTGGACAAATGACCCAGCTCTGCTTCTGGGTCATGGCATTTTCCAACCTGGAGGGGCATTGATTCTGACCTGGGCAACCTGTCGTAAATGCCTGAATTCCCTACAGTACAAGTGGGGCCCTTGAGCCTTGCACTGGCTCTTTTCATTGGCAGAGGCAAACTTGATTTATCTGTATTGGCTTGAGGTCTGGTAGATTTCCCAGAATCCTGTAAGATTGAAGGGTCCACTTATGTGCCCTTTCAGCAGAGCATGAGGACTGAAAAATGTATATGCTCTCTGTAGGTACTGCTGTCCAAAAAGACTGATCTCTGACACGCGAGGTGCATGTGCACCATGAGTGGAATATACCTATGGACAGCACATTTCAAACTCTAGTCACTATACATTGAGTAACTTTGTTTAATCAATGACTTGTTATTTAATTATTTAATGCTATTTGCAGTTTTCTTGCTAAAAGAGGAGTGAGAGAGGACATCGCAACCTTTGATGCCCGTAACATTCCAAAGGAAATACGAGAGAACGTGGAAGAACTTCTGTCTAAGAACAAGACATCTTTTGATTCAAAGGTAACTGTCTTACTGAATTACACTAAAAAAAAAAAAAGGATTAGCTCCTGTGGTCCACCAGGATTGCTGCACTCTGGACACAGTGCAAAGTGGACTTTAACTAATAGGAAGTATCCAGTGGAGAATTCTACCTCCATAGAGGAAGGCTATCAGTAGAAAGAGAGAGAAAATATGGCAGAGGATGTTCTACTGCCTTCTGCCTGAGCTATCTCACCATCCTTAGTGTAAGGGTGTTTGTTGGAACTGGGATAAAGATGAGATGAGGAAAAGTGAGGGAGTGGTAAATTAGAGGCTTCAGAGACATGTCAATAGCATAAATTAGGGCTGTAGCACAGTCAGACAACTTGAATCTGGGAACTAGAACCTGATCCATATGGCATCCTTACAAATTAACAAAAGAAATATCTCCAGATCTGAAAAAGTGGGTTTGCTCCACGAAAGCTCATCACCCAATAAATCATTTTGTTAGTCTTTAAAATGCTATGCTACGGCTGGTTTGTTTTGCTAGAATACAGACTAACACGGCTACCTCTCTGTTACTAAGGTCACTACTGAGTAACTACTGGGATTAATGGCCTTCAAAGCTTAATTTGAATAACTCAAGACAGCTGTAGTTATTCCAAAGAATTCTAAAACATTAGTTCCTTATTTTCCAAAAGAAGAGTATAATGCTGAGATCTTGCAAGTTGACTCGTGTTGTCAGAGTTGGCACTCTCACCATCCCCACTGACATCAGTGTCACTTCATGGCCTCTCGGGTCCACTGAGGTCTGTTCTCTCTGCAAAATTGGGGCCTAACATATAATCTCATCTCTTAATAATTTCTTACATTTCATTTTAAAAAAATCAGCTTAATAGCACAAAAAGGCTAATTGGTAGACCTTGGCATAGTATCCATGATTTGAGTCTACCTTGCAGTTTCTCTTGTGTTTGAAATTCAGTAAGAACCTTTTTTATAATTTGTATTGATTTGTCTTTTTAGAATGCTAAACGAGCTAGTACTGCAGCTGCTCCACTTGCAGCTTGGGTTAAGGCCAATGTCCAGTATTCCTATGTCTTGGAACGAATTCAGCCTTTGGAAAAAGAGCAGGCAGGACTGGAAGCGTGAGTAAAGATACATTTCACTTTACTGCAGTTCTGAATTCCAAAGATACCGAAAGTGTTATTAATTAAATATTTTTTTATAAATGATACCACAGAAGTGATAGTACATAACTTCACACAGCTTTACCCAAAACACAATACATGCCAGCAGTTAGAAATTAATATATACATTAATATATATTATATATATTATATATTATTATATATTAATATATATAAAAACAAATGGAAAGAAGGGAAAATAGGTTGTTTATACATAAGAAGTTAAGAAATGTGAAACTAAAGCAAAAAAAAAAGCATGAGGGAAAAATCTGTTGCTGAGAAGTTCAGGAAAATGAGGTGTTTTTAAAGTATATTAGGAACTAAATATTTTCTGTCCATGGTATAGGCCCATACCACAGACGGAGATGGTAGCTCAGTTAAAAGTGCTGAAGAAAAGGCAGACATTTAATAAATATTTCTGTTCAATACCTGGAGTAGTCAGGGTGACATATTTATAACACATTTGGATGACAAAATATTTCTCAGTCCATGGCTACATCTACACTAGCCCCAAACTTCGAAATGGCCATTCAAATGGCCATTTCGAAGTTTACTAATGAAGCGCTGAAATGCACATTCAGTGCTTCATTAGCATGCAGGCGGCTGCGGCGCTTCGAAATTGATGTGGCTCGCTGCCATGCGGCTCGTCCCAATGGGGCTCCTTTTCGAAAGGACCTCGCCTACTTTGAAGTCCCCTTATTCCCATGAGCAGATAGGAATAAGGGGACTTCGAAGTAGGCGGGGTCCTTTTGAAAAGAAGCCCCGTCGGGATGAGCTGCGCGGCGGCGAGGCACGTCAATTTTGAAGTGCCGCGGCTGCCCGCATGCTAATGAAGCGCTGAATATGCATGTCAGCGCTTTATTTGTAAACTTCGAAATGGCCATTTGCGTGGCCATTTCGAAGTTTGGGGCTAGTGTAGACACGGCCCATTGGAAACTAAGCATGCTGCTAAGCCTCATCCACTAGGAGAAATACTTAAATGAGTGAGCTTGGATAACTTGCAGCCAGGGGTCTTAGAAGAGTTCACTGAAGAGATATCTGGCCCTCTAATATTAATTATCAATAAATCTTGAGAAACTGGGAAAATTCGAGAAGACTGGAATAATGCCAATATTGTGTCATTATTCGGAAGAGAGCAGGCAGAGTGACCTGTGAAATTATATGCCATCTGGGCAAATAATAGAACAGCTAATATAGGATTCAGTTAATGAAGAAATAAAGAATGAGAATATAAATTATGTCACTTAACGTGTTTTTGTTTTGTTTTAGAAATAGAGCTTGTCTAATATACTTAGATGTTTGTAAGGCATTTGACTTAATGGCTGTGTCTACACTAGCCCAAAACTTCGAAATGGCCCTGCAAATAGCCATTTCGAAGTTTACTAATGAAGAGCTGAAATACATATTCAGCGCCTCATTAGCACGCGGGCAGCCATGGCACTTCGAAATTGACGCGGCTTCCCGCCGCGCGTCTTGTCCAGACGGGGCTCCTTTTTGAAAGGATCCCAGCTACTTCAAAGTCCCCTTATTCCTATGAGCAGATGGGAATAAGGGGACTTCGAAGTAGCCAGGGTCCTTTCGAAAAGGAGACCCGTCTGGACGAGCAGCGTGGCGGTGAGCCGTGTCAATTTCGAAGTGCCACGGCTGCCTGCATGCTAATGAGGCGCTGAATATGTATTTCAGTGCTTCATTAGTAAACTTCGAAATGGCCATTTGCATGGCCATTTCGAATTTTGGGCTAGTGTGGACACAGCCAATATTTTACAAAATTCTGATAAAAATTATACAATATTGGTAAAGCCTATGTTAAATGGATTAACAGCTAGATACCTGACCTTGCTCAAAAGTAATTTTTAATGGGAAATCATCATAGTATAGGAATGTTTATAAGGGATTCTGCAGAGACTGCACTGACATAAAACACCAAGGAAAATTCTGTATTCTCTTTCTCTTGATGTTTTCAAATCTTGATGTCTTCCTCTCTTAATGATGTGCTTTACCCATAACCAGGTTAGTGGGCTGCATGTAGGACTGGCTGACTGAAATTTAATGACCTCTATAGATGGAAAGCCAAGTTAGATAATCTCATGGTGTTTTCTGCCATTAAATTCTGTGACACTGAAATGATTCAAGTGTCTTATATTAGTGTGTAAGCATGATTGGAAATAGAAACATAAATCCAATATAACCTGTTAGGTGATCTCAGGGAAACTCCTGCTACATTATGAGAGGTACAGTTCCTTTCTCTACAGACAGCTGATTGGGAGAGATCTTAGGGTGGTTTTAGCACAACTGTGGCTACTGGGTATACATAGCTCTGGATCTTATCTTATCATCATAAATTGAGGGACCTATGATGATGATTTTCTGAAGTCACTAAAGTCAGTCCTGATTGGATTTTGGGAGAGAGCTGGCATGATCCCTGATCTTTGCAAAGAATGACAGTGACAAACTTTCAGTATGAGTGATTGATTTACATTTTCAAGTCTGTTTATTATAAAAACAGTGGCAGAAACATTTTTAAAAGTGGAAACTGAGACCATCTTTGACTTTAAGTTACAGAAATCAAGGAAGACCTTGTCTTTGGGGACTAATTGCTGTCTCATCTTGTCTTTGCTGTCCTGATTGCTGTCTCATCTATTACACTTTTTCTTTTTGGTTTGGTTTTGCTTTTTGGTTGCTATGAATGTGAATTTATATCAATAATAAAATAAAAAATTGTTTTTAGTAATCTAAAGAAAACTGAAGACAGAAAACGGAAACTAGAAGATCTACTTAATTCCGTTGGTCAAAAAGTGTCAGAACTAAAAGATAAGTACGTTGGTTTTACTTACATGTCTTTTGAATGGTTTTTATAATAATTTTGTTGATTGAATTTAATATTTTAATGGTACTTCAACAGAGAAGGCTTCACAGCAAAAGTACAGTTAGGCTGATTTGTCCATGTTCTTGTAACATCTAGAGATATCTTTCTGAGTCTTATAAAAGTTCTTATAGAAGCTGTTTATCATCTTTTTTTCTAAAAGAGGACAACTACTTAATCCATTTGGTTTTAATCCATTGCTCTATTTTTCTGTAACCCAGAAAATCACATTGTGCTGTGATTCTGCACAATGGCCTGCCATCTTCTCTCTGCAGTTCAAGGAGGTGGATTAACATTTGGAGCTGCGTAGTCTGGTCAAGCCCCCTCTGCATCTGATTGATGCCAGCTTTCTCTTTCTCTACAGCAGCAAACATCAATTTCCTTTGTGTCTGCCTTTACTTCTATTTTAATTTTCTGCTCAGTGTTTGGGTGGTGGGAAGTAAAGTTCTTCCTCATCAACATTCTTCCTCTTGGGTAACAATGTGGGGTTTATCCCTTTCCTTGTCTCTGTTGCAGCATATCCCTGATGACATTGCTGCACTTCGGAAGTATAGATGAGCAACTAGGAAACCCAAGGGTTAACTTCAAGTTATGTTCCACATTTGCCTTCAATAATAATACAGCGTCAAAGTTTGACTCAGACTCACAATTTATCAGACCACTCTGTTTTATTAGCAAAGCCGCTCTGCTAATACATTTAGAAGTGAGCCCCACTAGGTATGAACTTGTGCTGCTTTCAGCCTCACATATCACTATTAAGCGCTGCTCCCGGTTAAACCCTGCTACCCTCCTTCCTTTACCTAGTGCTGCTATCACTGTCCCGCGCCCCGACCTTTTAGATGTACCTCTCCCTAACTCTGACTTGATATTATTCACTGATGGGTCCTGTTATAGAAATGACCAAGGCCACCTTCTTGCAGGGTACGCTGTGGTCTCTCTCTATGAAACCATAGAAGCTGCGCCTTTACCCCATGTGACCTCTGCCCAGGTGGCTGAACTGATTGCCCTAACCCGTGCCTGCTTTCTAGCCAAGGGGCTCTTTGCCACTATTTTTACTGATTCTTGGTATGCCTTTGGGGTTGTGCATGACTTTGGCACCTTCTTACCTCTACTGATACCCCTATCAAGAATGGCCGCTACATTGCCGCCCTCCTGTATGCAGTTTTACTACCGTTTGCCTTGGCAATTGTTTAGTGTACTGGCCACTCAGCGGCAGACACCGAGGTGGCAAAAGGTAATGCACTTGCTGATGCTGCTGCAAAACATGCCGCCACTATAAAACCTTCACCAGAAGCATTTCTTGGTCCCCTCTCTGTCTCTGTAATGCCACCATCCCTGTCTCATCTCGCTCAGCTCCAGGATTCTGCCCCAGAAACAGAGAAAGACTCCTGGAGTGCTTTGGGTTGCTCTTTGCATTCTGATTCCCTTTGGCGATCGCCCACCGGTACCTTTGTAGCCCCCCCTCTCACTCGACCCGTCTCTAGCCGCCCTGCTACATGGTGTTTCGCATGTCGGCAAGGAGGGGATGGTCTCTGCTATGAGTAAGGCAGGGTGGTGGGCTCCCCATGTCAGCTCCTTTGCAACCCGCCACTGTGCCTTACTTCATTTTAACATGCTGCCTGTGGCAGGGAGAAGACCATCAACAAATGCATGTGCCAAGGTCCCCTGCCCATTTACATCGGGCTCTTGTATTCCTGAATGTTGTAGGAAAATATCAGTTAGCTGGGACCTATAGTCGCCTGGGCTTTCTCCTTGCCCTTGCTTACAGTAACGTATTGCTGTCCAGTTTGTTTTAGGAGACCACACTTTGGGAATGGCTTGATGCAGGCGCTTCCAAAGAGCCATACACCGGTCTCTGTACGCCGAATCTGGGCCAGTACTTTTTATGGTTGAGTGGCGTGCCTCAGCTGGCCAGTCTGCGGCAGCCAACCATTTTTCATAATAACTGGCAGGAGCTAACAATTTACACAGTTGGAGGAGATCTGTCTCAGAGGGTTCATAGGTTTCACAAATTAACAGAAACTCCTCAGCAAATTTGATAGAGTTTTCCTGTGGTTTGGGAAAACCTTTAACTATAGATAAAAGTTCCGTACGAGTCCAGGGCTTATAATCCCATATGGACTTACTTTCTCCCATCTTAAGGACTCGTAAGGGTGCCACAACAGTTTGATCAGAGTCTCTCATTAACCTCCCATCAGGTTCTCTTTTCCAAGAAGAGATGTCAAGAGAATCTTTGCAGTTTGCTTTGGATTTCTTCTTCATAATATTTTGCAGAGCTGCGAGGCCAATGAGGGTATCTTCTTTACTTTTATTATCTGTAGTCACTGAAGATTTTTCTTTTTCTGATTTCTTATTTGCGCAGGAGTATGGTGGGGGTTGGGTTTGATCCGGATCATTGCACAGAACTGGGCAAAGGGGAGCGCTCGGACTAGTGGTGGGAGAGACTGCATCCAATTGAACTTTTAGTTTTTTGCTAGAATTTTTAAGAGAGAGGTGAGTTTTGACTCAGTCCATCTACGATTTGCCTCTTCCCACCACTGCATGAAGCAGTCTACTTCTCCTCTCTCCAATTTGGTTTTTGGGAGGATGAGTTTGCTTTTTAAAGCGTCCACTCGATCCTTGTCCCAAGAACCTAACAGTGGCCACTGTAATTTGGGGTTCTCTAGAGCTAATTTGGACCATTTTTCAAGAAACCTACAAGAGTCCGGACCCCTCCTAAAATACATAAAATAAGCCGGAGTTCCCTTAGGGAACTGTTCTACCTTAGACTTCTGATTACCCATCCAGGAGGACTTCACACAGCACTCACACAAGAAGGAAATTCGGGCTCGGCAGAGCGGTACTCGGTGCAACACACAGAAAGGAGCCCACAGGCTACTGCCTCAACTGCCCTTGCTTTCACACCAGGGGTTATACCCAAGGCGTGGTGCGGCTGCAGCTGTGCAGATTCCACTTATTCAGACCGTGGGGACGGGGACCCCTTGGTCAGCCAGTCTCCGGACAGAGATGGCTCCCAGATTCACACACACACCACAGGGAAGACGGATAGACACAAAGACAAGACAGTCCTCAAACTGGTTAAAGCACAAAAATAATAATTACCTGAGACGTCTGATTCCAGAAGCTGGATCCAAAGACCCCTACCCGAACAGAGTGGGAACCAACAAGTTCAATGGCGTAGACTGCGATGCTGCTGTGTACCTTTCTGTCTTGTGGAGGATCGCTTGGACTAAGCGTCCAGGCGCCGGCTGCCACGATCGTCCTGCAAGGCAGTCAGGGATCACACAGCCTCAGCGAAGCCGCTTGCCATCTCGGTGGGACCTCCAAATTGTCAAAGTTTGACTCAGACTCACAATTTATCAGACCACTCTGTTTTATTAGCAAAGCCGCTCTGCTAATACATTTAGAAGTGAGCCCCCCGAGTGGGGCTTGTGTCTCTTAATTTATACAGTTTTTTGGAGAACAAGTTACAGAGAAGTTACAGACAAAAGAAGAAAAAGATTTTAGTCACCACCCTTCGAGATCCCTGAGACCAGTCAGGTATCTTCAATTACCTGCCACCCTTAACAATCTCCTTTAACAGCTTCCAGTTAACTTAACTAATTGCCCTTCACACCTTCCATTCTGATGCCTGCTTCTTAGACGTGCTGGCTCCATCTTAATTGCTTCTCCATTCAAAAGCTAACTGTCCCTATGTGTGCTCCCTCAGATACTTTGTAACATGTTTTGGCATGCCCTCTCATATACAATGTATCCAGCATGTCCCCTTATACAACGTTATACTTATACAATGTTATACTTCCACAACAGCTTGCAGGGTCCAGCCTGAGCCTGAATTTTGTAGCTCTGCAGCTTGAACCCAAATCAGTTGACATGGTCCAGTCACAGTTAATTACTGTGTGGACATCCTCTCTATAGCTATGTCTACAAATGCACAAAAATTCGAAAGAAGTGGCCCTTTTTCGAAAGAGCGGGAGGAAAGTCCGCATGTGTAAACCCGTCTTTCGAAAGAAAATCGAAAGAACGGGGCTTAGACTTTGAAATCCGAACCCCAATCCCGTATCAGGAAGATCGCTCCCTTTCGAATACTAAATTGAAAGAGTACACGTGTAGACGCTCCACAGTCCGCTCTTTCGAAATACAGGTCTACCATGGTGCCGGTCAGCTGGAGCGTGGGGCCGCTCTAGCTGGCAGCAGTGGGGCTCTATGGTCCCTGTGTTCAGCTGTCTTAAAGCTGCACGCACGCAGGAAACCTGTGGCAGGAAGCTGAGAGCATGCTGGAAGCAGCCTGTGCACGTGCTCCAGCACCAGCATGGCTAGCAGCCAGCTCCCCTGCGAGCCTCCCGGCCCCTCCTCCAAGCCCCCGCAGGGCTCCCAGGGGGAGAAAAAAAATGGCTCCCCTGCTGTACAGAGCGGGAGCTGAGGGAGCTCCTCGGCCTATGGAAGGATGAGGAGATCCTGCACCACATGGGGATCAAGTGGTGCAATGCCGCTGCCTTCAGCCACCTGGTTCTGATAAAAAGATTTGTTTTTAGTAGTTGTCACGTCCACCAGGCAAGCATTGGGCACAAATCACTCTATAGCCAGCCGTATCTGCATAGCTTTCACTATATGGTTCATCATGCCTGTTTGGTGAGAATGACTAAAGCTGGCAGCAGGGACTAAAGCTGTAAAACCTGGGCAAAAGAAAAACCACAAAGAAAAATATAAAGCACAAAGAAATGACTGTTCAGTCTTCATCATTTTCATTTAGTTCAGAGGAAAAGGAAGATGAGAGTAGATTAAATAATGGTAATAAACTGCACTATATAGTGTCTTGTGACTGAAGGCACCTGGCACTATATAGTGCAGTTTACCTGGGTGCAAATCACTATATAGCCAGTTGTGCCTGGATAGCTTTCACTATATAGTTCATCATGCTTGTGCTGAGAATCACTAAAGTTACCAAGAAAAAATATAAAATACAAAGAAAAGGGTCTTTTGTCTTGCTAGGGATTGTGCACTCATAAAAGGCTTTTAGATTTGATCATGATGTTTCTTCTGCAGTCTGTTGCCTTTTTGTCTGTGGGTGGTAAGCAGTGGTGACCCTCTGCTTTGCACCTGTTAAAATATCTAAATTTTCTGAAACTTCATCATGAAACTCATGCCCCGATCATTAATTTCTATTTTGGTGCAACCAGATCTACAATTCAGCTCATAAAGGAGAAGTGCCACCTCTTCATCATTCTTATTCTGCAGAGGCTTTTCCTCTAGCCACTTAAGCTATGTCTGTGCTAGATGGTTTTGTCGATAAAACCCGCAGAACATCCATGCTAAAAATGTATTCTGTTGACAGTAAATTGACAAAATGCGACACTTTTGTCAACAGCCTTCTGCCTTTCCCCCATGAAGCAGAACACTTCTTGACAGATTCTTTCAACAGAAATCAAGTGTGGATGCTCTGGGGGTCCTTCTGTCGACAGATAAGGCCTCCATGGTGCTGGGCAGCTTCCCCTGGGAGATGCTCAGTCCACAGCGATTACAGCTCTATGCTGCCTGCATCTTTCCAGTATTAAAGCTGCAGGGAGCCCTGGAAACCCTGTGGCAGGGAGCTGAGAGTGTGGCAGTAACAGAGGTGCAGGCTGCTGTTTAAACACCTTCACAGACACACCTTGCTAGAAAGCCAATCTTTGTCCCCCTCGGACCCTCAGGCCCTCAAGGGAGCATCCTGAGGGGATCCCAGGGTCCACCCTGGGGCACAAAGTGCTGGGCCCTGTCCTGGACCGAGCCCAAGCTGCAGGACCTCCTCAGCCTCTGGGCTGAAGAGCTACTCCTCTTAGACACCTCAGCCAAAAGGAGGAATTCCCCTGCCTACAGCCAGCTGGCCACCCCACCTGGATGATGGAGCAAGTCCGGGCAAAGGTCAAGAAGCTGAGGCAGGGGTACACCTGGGCTTGGGATGCTGCCAGGAGGTCGGGGCACAACCCACATCCTGCCCCTACTTCCATAAGCTGCACTGCTTCCTGAGGAGCAAGGACTCTTCCCCCACAACAGGCAGCATCCACACGGCCAAGGGACCCCCTCCCCACTGCCAGAGCCACAGGAGGAGCAGCAGCAGTCTGGGACCCAGCCAGAGCTGGACATGGGATCATAGGCAAGGGAGGGCACACTGGTGATTGCCCTGGACTCAGACCCCTCCAGCCAGGGCATGCCTGGCTGGGGGTCCCAGATGGGCTTGCCAGCCATGTGACCCTTTGTGATGAGGTTCCGGGGCCTATTCTGTCAATAAAGTGTCCAGGCGGTCTGGCCACTTTCTGTTGACAGAGCAGATTGACAGAGTGATCTGCTTTACTGTGTGGATGTGACCTGTGAACAGAAGTTTTGTCAGGAGACGTCGTTCTGATAAAGATTTCTGTTGACAAATTGCTGTGGTGTAGACATAGCTTTAGAGAAATACACAATTCACACATAGCCCTCTGGATTTTGGGGCAAAGAATGCAAATCTTGTTTCTACTTGGTGCCACACTTTATTTGGGGTGGAAGCACTGTGAAGTTCTGGAGTTGATATGCACATTTTTGTGGCCCCTTTCTGGAAGTGTTTGCAGGTGGTAACATTCTGTAACATCCTCATTCATATTTTGCTACCAGAATCCTGATTCTAATAGTTTCCAAAGGGTCTTATCAAGACTAATTTGCTCTCCCAGTGCCTTAATTTGTTTTGCAGTTCCTAACCATTCATGAGCATATTTCAGTAGTTCATATCTTTTTTTCCTTGTCCTTCATAACCTTTAAAGAATTACGTGCCAAGGGTCTCGTCAGTTTCATAATGCTGTGCCAGTAATGGAGCTCTCCATTCCTTATTTTGAAATGCCCAGCTTGTTGAATAAAAAATTTTCCCCCCAATATTCACGACTCTTTTGACACTCTCAGGGAACTCACTGCTTAACAAGTAACTTCTGATTTCTTTGTAGTTGGGTTCAACACCAACCTTCCCTGCTTTTTGATCTCACCATTGGATAGCCATTTTGGAAAGATCTTGACATTTTGGAAGGTGTGGGTCTTGTTTAAGAAGTTGAAGTAATGCGTTACAGTGATAATTTCAAATAAACAAATTTGGTTTTAAATTTAAGTTGTCAGCTGTTCAGAAATGTTTGCTCCTCTACTGTTCATGGTGGAATGCAAATTTCATACCTTCAACAGCTTTTACTATGCATCCAGTGCATACTCGATGCTTGACTTGATTTTTCAGGCAGTGCACACTGCATAGTGAAGGTCACCTTACTTCAGTCATTCTCACCCCGGCAAAAGTCACTAAATTTAATGTATTTTGCCTGGGTGAGGAGCACTGTTTAGTGCTTGCTACCATTTTAGTGCCTTCTGTCTCCTACAGCCATCCCTTTAGGCGGACAAGAGCTGAAATGTAGTTCTGTTCTTAAGAGATGTAAGAGTAGGGTTCCAATGTTTTGTGTAGAGATGTATAACTTCTGAGTGATGTGGATTGCAAGTCTGTGGGTGCTGCTTACCTGCTGTCACATACAGGAGTTGGAATGGAGCCAGTGCATCTGCTGCTGCCTGGATCGATCTACCATCAAACATTATGGAGTTTCCATTTTTAAAAAGAGCCTTTCAGTTTAATTTTTTTAAAAATTATACCAACTGGTTCTTGATGATATTTTAAAAGAGTGTGTGTGTGTGTGTGTGTGTGTGTGTGTGTGTTTTTACAGGTTCCAGAGCAGAACAACTGAAGCTGCTAAACTTGAATCCGAAGTAGTTAAAACACAAGAAACACTCAAAGCTGCAGAAGTACTGATTAATCAGCTTGATAGGGAACACAAGAGATGGAATACACAGGTTTGTTGCAGCAACTTTCATAAGTAGAAGTCACTGTATTAAAAAAAACTTGATTTAATTTAAATTCTCTTTTTAAAGGCCATTGTTTGATCATACACTGAATTTATGGAATGTAAATTATGGGACAGTTTACTGCAACTTCTAAATGTTTGTACTATTATATTTGAAAACTGTTGTCACCACTGAAATGTTTTATTTTAAAATTCTTCTGAAACTTTCTCTTTACCCATCATTTGAGTTTTCTTGGAAAATAAGGTCTGAATGTGAAAAAAATCAATTATTTAATTAATATGATAACATGTCATAATTTCTGTGGTGTAAAACTGTTTTGAGTCTCAGCAATTATGTCACTATTGTATGGCCAAGATTATCAAAGTGTCTAGCGAGTTCGGGTGCCCAATTTTGAGACGTCTTGAACAGGTTTGATTTTTCAGAACCTTCTCAAATTGAGTTTTTCTGTGTCTAATATTGGGAATTTAGAAATTAAGGCACCCCAAATTATGGATTACTTATAAAAATCTTGGCATATGTAATTTTTCACAGTTTGGTAGTTACTGGCATTGGGGGAAAAAAGAATTTCTTCTGACACCATCTCTCTAATCCTCATTAAGGATTTCTTTTCTCTAGAATTGTGAAGTTACAATTTGGCAATACCCCTCTGGGCAGTGTTTGTGCTCTCCACTGCTTTGTGCTACTTAGTTTACTGCAGTTCTTTGTTTTTATTAGTGAAAGTTGTTGTTGGAGTGGCAATATTTATTTTTCCATATTTTCTCTAATTTAGTGTAAATAGTAGCTGTTCATTAGTTTTTAGTCCTGTATAGTATATCCACAAATAGTGTAACAGGGTCAGGCCAGCAGACCCCAGGTGGACGGCAATCCAGAACCCAGCCTGGGTTAGGGGAAAGGCAGAGAGTTAATTAAGCTCCCAGGTGGAGGCAGCAGGGTGTGGTACAGACAATCAATTGGCAAGGACCAGCTCAGCTAACTGCTGAGAGGCATAAAAACAGCAGAGGCAAACAGAGCTGGGAGGGAGAAGAGAGAGAGGTGGTGGAGGAGTGTGAGAGACATTGTGAGAGAGATAAGAAATAACCAGAGCATGTCAGGAGGAGGAGAGTGCCTATAACAGAGCTGGGAAGGGAGGAGTGAAAAGATTTGGACTAACACTCTGACTGTGGTTTTGGAGTTAGTATTCCTTAGGAGTATTGCTTCTGGGTATCTGGTGGCATAATCAAGGACTACCAATATGTGCTGATGCCCCCCCATTGGACCTTACTAATGGGTCATCCAAGTCCATGGCAATGCGCTCAAAAGGTGTCTCAGTAATAGGTAGGGGTACCAGCAGGGCTCTTAGGTGCAGCTGGAGCTCATGGAGTCAACATTCAGGGCAGGAGGTGCAGTAATGCTGGGCCTCCATGTGTACACCTGGCCAATAGAACCTTCGTAGGACCTGGGCCAGGGTTTTGTCAACCTCCAGGCATCCCCCCAAATAGATGACTGTGGGCTAGGTCTAGAACTGCTCAACAGTATCTCTGGAGCACCAGCAGTTGCTCCACCACTGGCATCTGGTCCTGACTGGGAGCCACCTGCTATAACAGTTTCCCTTTAAGCACATAATACGGCCTAGTGTGCTTAGTCTTCACTTCTACTGGGACCCTATTGATCCCAATTCCTTCCTGGCATATATTGTGACACATGGGATCATTGGCCTTGTCCTACTCAAAGTTCTCAAACAAGGGTCCCATCTGTTCGAGTCCAGAGAGACATTCTCCTGCTTCTGACCTTGAAATCCCTGATGCGTTGGGCCTAGACTCAGGCTTGCCTTCCTCCTGGACTGTCCCCATTCTGGCTTGCTCAGCCCCATGTTTGATCATGGGTGGTACTTTCTGCACTGTCTAGCATCACGGGAACCCCACTGGAAATCTGGCCAGAGCTTACAAGTGTCAAATGGCCAGAAATGCTTGACTTTTCAACCATGATGTTCTTTTAATGTAACTTTTTGTGTAATACACCTGCTTCACTACCTACTTTTTTTCTTTTCTTTTCTTTTCTTTGTTTGTTTGTTTGTAGGTTTCAGAGATAATAGATGAACTAACTACCCTACCTAAAAGAGCTCAGCTGGCTGCTGCTTTTATAACTTATCTCTCTGCTGCTCCAGAGGATCAGCGAAAAATTAGTTTGGATGAATGGACAAAATCATCTGGTCTTGAAAGTACATATTTTATTTTCTAATTAATTTTCTTATTAATTCATAGTGCTTTGACATATTAATAACATTTTTTTTCACACTGGAAAAAATAATTTCAACTATACATACAAAATGATGAGCTCTCAATTAGCTTTTAGCACTCAAGGAAGACATCTTGGAATCAACATGGATAGTTCTCTGCAAACACCTGCTCAGATTGCAGTAGCGGTAAAATAAAGCTAACAGAACATCAGGAACCACTAGGAAAGGGCCCACATAATAAGACAGAAAATGTCATCATGCCACTATATAAATCCATGGTATGAGCATACCTTGAATAGTGTGAGCAGGTCTGGTATCCCCATTTTAAAAAAATGATATATTAGAATTGGAAAAGGAGTGAGAAGGGGGTGATTAGAGGTATGGAACAGGTTCCATATGAGGAGAGAGAGAAAAAAAAAAAGACAAGGCCTGATCATCCTAGAAAAGAGCAAACTAAGGGGAGGTATGCAAGAGGTCTTTAAAGTCATGAATGGTATGGAGAAAATGTATAGAAGTCATTATTTACTCCTTCACATAACACAAGAACTGATGGAATTAATATGCAGCATGTTTTTACAAATGGAAGTACTTCACAATACATAGTCAACATGTAGAATTGTTGCCATGGGATGCTGTGAAGGTCAAAAGTATAATTGGATTCAGAAAAGAGGTAAGTTAACGGAGAAAATATCCATCAATATCTATTGGCTGTGCTCTGAATGCAACTAAACTTGCAACTGCCAGAAGCTGAGACTGGACGATGGGATGGATCACTCAAAATTGCCTTATTTGGTTTATTCCTTCTGAAGCATCTGCCACTGTCAGAGACAGGATACTGGCCTAGATCTGTTGTTGTTCTGACCCTGTGTTTCTGTTCTGTTCTTCTGTATTGTAGCTACAGGAAGGCATAGTTTTGGTAACCACCAGTGATCTTAATTTACCGGATTGAAAAGTTGCAAATATTATTTTTTCTAAGTATATATCTTCCCATAACATAAATTTGAACATACTATCATGTGTTTTGATTATATATAGGCATACAGTCATGGCAGAGAACTCAACTGTGGAAAGTATAGATTTTCTTACCTGAAAATATGCCTATCCCCAAAACGAGGGATGATTTGATGACAATACTTTCTTTATCCTTAATGTATTAATAATACTCTCTTGTAACATCAGAGATATAGTAAATATCAGTAATTTAAAAATAAGTATAAAGGAAACATACGGAACTTTATTATATGCAGCAGAATCAGTTGTAACTGGGAACTTAAAACACAAATCAAATACAAAATCATCAGAGGTACGTGGTATATAATTAATACATCCATCTTTAATTTGCCAGAATTTGATATGAGGCGGTTTCTGTGCACAGAGAGTGAGCAGCTAATTTGGAAAAGTGAAGGTTTACCTTCAGATGACCTTTCAATAGAAAATGCTCTTGTGATCTTACAGGTAAATAGATGGTTTTTTTTTGTTTCTTATCTTGGAGACATTGTCTTTGTAACTGGTTGAAGCAGGGTACTCTTTTTCTGGTCACCCAATTCAGTCTTTATTACCTTGTTAGTATTGTTGAAGGTACAAACATTACTCAAATAAAATATTCATGCTACTTGTTTATGTATAAAATGAAAGGAACGATATTGTCCCATCATCTATGCATTTTTGTTTTTCACTTCTTTTATTTTTTTCTGAAAATCCAAAAGGAAAGGCCCTTTGTCTATCAAATTAGGATAAATATACAAATTATCTTTAGCATTATTACAGACTTTTGAGAATTATCCCATGCTGCAAGTCTGTATTTTTAATATCAGCTATTCAATTGCCAACGTATACAAAATGGCCTCATCTTGTGTACATTTTTATAGATTTATAAAGTCATACTTTTGAGGCCAGAAAGGACAATTAGGTTATCTATTCTTGTGACCTATATGACATAAGCCATAGAATTTCACCCATTTACTTGTGTATTTAGCTTCATAACTTAGGTTTTACTCATGTGTGTTCTTAAATGGTCCACCCTTGATTTGTGGTCTTCAAGACATCTAGAAAAGGAGCATTCTCTGCTTCTTTTGGTTAATTGCCCTAACTATTAAAATAACATTCTATACCTTGTTTCTAATTTGTGTTTGTCTTACTTTAACTTCCGGCCATTGGTTCTTGTTATGCCTTTTTTCGTTAAGTTAAAGATCCTTCTAGTTTATGTTATTTCCTCTGTGTAGCTATTTTTACACTTTAAACAGTGTTCTTCTTGTATTTACAGAACAAGCTCTTTAAGGCTGAGTCTAGATTGCTGACAGCTGTCAGCAAAAGATATGCAAGTTGCACACCGCATTTGCATATCTCTTGCCAACGGTTCTGTTAGGAGAGGCTTTCCTGACATTTGCTCGTTCATCCGTACAGGGTCAAACGTTGGGGAAAATCCCCTCTGCTAAAATATCCCTCCTTCCTTATGGAAAGAGGGAGATAGAGATGTTGACAGAATGCTCCCAACTTAACAAGAGACCTCCAGTCACCTGACAGAAGCCTGCAGTTTCAACATAGCCTATGTCTATAAATGTAGGGTTGCTTTTTGTTTGTTTGTTTTGGCCCAGAGATAGTTTTTGTCACTTTTCTCTGTACCTCTCCAATTTTTATACATATTTTTTAAAATGTAGAAAGTAGAACAGACCACAGTGTTTCAACAGAGGTAAAATCCACTTTCTTTGCTTAATCACTACTCCTTTCTGTATACATTCAAGAACCATATTAGTCATACTTGCCACAGCATCATATTGGGGGCTCATTTTGAATTGTGTCCGCTATGACTCCTGTTTTTTTTTTTGTTTTTTTAATATCAGAGTTGCTGCTTTTGCAATCACTGTTTTCTAGGATAGTCTCCCAGAAGTGGGTCTGTCCCACGAAAGCTCACCTAATAAATTATTTTGTTAAAGTGCTACTTGACTTTTTTGTTTTGATAGTACATAGACTAGCACAGCTTCCTCTCTGTTACTATTTACTAATTCGTATGTGTTGAGGTTATTGTAATGAATAGTTCCATCCCTTTTCATGTAACATGGATTTCTGCCTCAGAGCAGGAACAATCTTTATAATTGAAATTATAACTAACTGTTTTGTGGGATAGCTAAGGCTGGCAAATCTTCTTGCTACTTCACTATTCTATTGGGCACATGCACAAAGTCCACTATTAATCTGGTCCTTAGTTTTGACACTAAGATATAGGAGCCAAGTATCCTTTCCCTTTGCAAGGCAGAAATCCTGTCTCCCTTTTTTTCTTATTTATTTGTCTCCTTCAGTTTTCATATTTCCCACTCCTTCAAACTGCAAACTGGGATGTAGACAGCGTTATACTGCAGACTTGGTTTTGTACAAATACATTACCAGCAATATTTCGGTTGTTTCTGATTCTAAAACTGTCAAAGAAAGGAGGTTTGTTGAACAGGTTGAAATGAATCTGATCGTGACTTTTTGAAAACAAGAGACCAAACCTCTCAGTAGCCAGAAATACTCCTTCCACTTAGTACAATACTAATCTTTGGATGGTCCCTATTCTTAGGAAATGTTCAGCAATGAACGTGGTGAACACTTAAGTATAAGTGGTAGAGCAAGGGTTAATATCTCAGTGTTTGGAATACACTTATAAATCTTTTTTCAGTCTTTCAGCAGGACAGCTTTTGCCGTAATACAAATTCCAACTTATTAATGGCTAACACAGCTTGATACCATCCTTATACAGATAAGCTGTGTCTGCACTACAGAGTTCTGTTGACGGAACTCACTGTTGACAGATATTTCCCAGCAGAGCCTCTGCCCACAGAATACGTCCACACCTAATAGAGGCTCCCACATTGATGCCCTCTGTCATCAGAGAGTGGCCTGAGTGCCCAGCCCTCTTGACAGAACAGCCAAACAGAAGCTCTACAAACTGGGCAGCCAAGTGAACTGAAGCCCTCTCCATTGACAGAGGGCCTCCCCCTGGAGCATCTACCCTATTCTTTTGTTGACAGAGGCGCTATACCTCATATGATGAAGACATAACTCTGCTGGGAAAACTGCTGTATTCTGTCGACAGATTCTTGACAAAACACATTTATAGTGTGTACGCTCCTTAGTTTGGTCAACAGAAGGCATCTTCTCTCGACAGAACTCTGTAGTGTAGACCCAGCTATAACGTAGTATGGTTTTCCACTGCAGCACCAGCTATGAGTTAAATTAGTTTTTATAAAAAGGAAAGCATACTACATCATTAATATGAGAGTTATAATATGATTAGGTGCTAGTGATACTAATTATAATACAGAACAATATGCATAAGAGCATCTGCAGCATTGTGACACTGATGTGTCCTTGTGACGATAGGCAAACTATTGTCTTTACCTATATATTTGTCTGTAAAATGACCATAATAATATTCCTCTGTAATGTGCTTTCAGATGCACAGATGAAAAGGGCTATATTTTTGTGAGAGTGAGGAGAAAACTGTGGGGTGGGAGGAGAAGACATGCTTCTAACAAGGCACAAAGGGTGATATTAGTGGATGTAGATGACAGCATAATATAATGCAGAGAGAGATGATGCAGGTGTGTCCAACATCAGTGGACCCAACACCTGGGAATATAATCATATTATGAACTATTCCTCTTCTTTCTACCAGAATTAGTTGTAGTTCTGCTATTAGGCTGCTTCCTTTGAATAACCAGTTCAGTAATAACAACAGCTGTTGAAATTTTAAACTCTTCAGTGTTGTTTATTATTTATTTATTTATTTGGAAATGAAAAAAAGTGTTTGCTTTATATTTTATTCCTAAAATCAGATTGCACCATATAATAATATTTTTTTCCCCCAGAGTCCAGTTTGTCCCTTTTTGATAGATCCTTCCTCAAGGGCTACAGAATGGCTGAAGACACATTTGAAAGACTCTCGCCTGGAAGTTATTAACCAACAGGTGAAGTATTTACTCTGAATCATAGGTCTTCAGTTCTGGGTGAACTCTGCTGGCCCCAGGACCCCAAGGGGTGGGTTGAGGGGTCCTGTGATTGTATTAACGAAAATGTAGCCAGGTTCCTGGGATCATGTCATTTGACATAGTGATTGAGGAATAAATAACTAAACATTCTGTCTCACTCTTTCTAAAACTACTAGAAAACTTTTAATGTAATATAAATAAATTAACAGATTCAATTCACATTTTACAAACTTTAGAATTAAAAGTTTGCCTGTTTTTAGAAATGTGATACTATAACTCATTTTAAAAATGAAGTTATTAGTGTTTACAGTTGTAATAGATATGATAGATTGACTTGAGTAGCGGGAACATTGTATTATTTAAAATTAAAGGGCCAGATCCTTTACCCTTTCATACTTCCTTCATATTGCTTCCACAAATAATGCTTTCACAGCAGCAAGTTCTTATGATGAACATATCTCATAATCATCTTTTTTTTTTAAAATAACAAGGTATTTTGATACCACATCCAAAACTTTTTTTGATTAAGTAGTTTCAGATTTTAACTTGAATTAATCTCTCCTTTAATAGATTTTTTTCAAATTTCTGTGATATATCAGACAAAGCCAGGTTTGATAGCTTAGATGTAAGAAAGACTATTGGTTGTTACTGTTAAGAGGTAGTTACTGAAAGGACCTGTGGGTTTAGAATCAGACTTCTGGAGCTGCTACCATTGCCATGAGCCACATCTCTAATCATCATTTGTTCTACTGCTCATGACCTGTTGTGGGCATAAACCATAGATTGCCTCAAGGGTCTGACAGGCAGCAGCCATGTGCCTATTGATTGGCTCTTCACCCGAAACCCAATAGGCATTCAAGGACCTGTCTAGACAAATTTTGATCTGAAACTGACATGACTATTCCTGTTCTTTGCTCTTGGCTTGATTTGGACTTTGCCTCCTGAACTGAACCCTGAAATATGACTTTGGCACTTGGTATCCCTGACTATGAACTTTGCACTCTTTCCAGGCTCTGGTTTGAGTGAGCTCTGACCCTTGGTCCTGACTCTTCTTGCTAGGATCTTGACAACTGTTCCCTTCAGAGAGTTTACTTGAAAGCTGTTCTGTGTTGTTGGAGAAAAATAAGACCTTTCAATTTTGGGGAAAAATCTGTCTTAGTCTGTGCATGTCAGAAGGGCTCAGGGCCCTTGTCTCTACAATACGTCTGAAATAAAATTTGGAAAGATAGCATGTTGAACTCAAGTGACACTTTCATTATTCTTATTCTGAGGCCTGGTCTACATTAGCCAACAAAGTTGATCCCAAATACTCAATTTTAACTACATCATTAGTGTAGCTAGAATCAATGTGTCAGGATCGACTTTGTTCCCTACTGAAGATCAGGGCTCTTCAGGCTTGCGCCAATGTCCCTTACTCCACGCAATAGCATGGATTACCAGGGTCGACATCTGAGGCCAGAGAGATTGATTTTGCCCCATTTTCACAGACGTGGCAAAACCAAACTCTGGAGGATTGATCGCGGCATGTCAAATGCCAGGTGAGTATAGACATACCCTGAGATGTAAGCAGATGTTCTTCTTTGAGTGGTCCCCGTGTGTGCTCCACAGTAGGTGTCGGGCTCGCCCCGGCGCCGCAGCTTGGAAGATGTTCAGCAGTCTCCGTCAGGTCGCGCATGCGCCAATGCGTGTCGGCTCTTCGCGCTCTTACGGTCACATGCGCGATCCGGTCCCCGCCAGTTCCTTCTCAACCGCCAACGGCTGCAGACGGAATCCTCTCCGGCTCCAGTGCCTGAGACAGATAAGTCTTATTTTTTCTCGTGTTAATAGTTTTTAACAGTTCATAGTTAGCAGTCCTACAGTTATTATAGTTAGTTACTCTGTTAAAAGTTGGTAAAAGTTAAAGACTATCTTAAAACCGCAGCGGCCGCCTTCGGGCGGGCCCGCTGTTTTTGTTTGTCGGCCTTCAAAGGCCAACGGTTATTAACATCACCTAACATACTGTTAAGTGTGCTATTAGCACCTAAGGACTCAGAATTAAGTTTTAACAATGCCATCCCCCGGCTTTAAGAAGTGTGAATCTTGCCGGAGGCCATGCCTGTTTCGGATGGCCATAGCAGATGCATACGGTGCCTTGGGGAGACGCACGTTCCCCAGAAGTGCTCCCATTGTTCCAAGTTGACTAATAGAGCTACAAAAGATAGAGAAATGAGGCTGAAGATGCTGTTAGTTGACAAAGCACTTCAGCCTGCCTCATCGAAGGCAACGCATGCGGAGGGCTCTTCAGGACCGCACAAGAGGAAGGCAGCCTCTTTGACCTCCTCTGCACAGAAGAAAAGAAGAGCCTCGCCTACTCGATCCCTGCCCCTTACTGTTGGGAGCAGAATGAGTGTAACAAAGGGCCCGCGAAGAGCCTCACCTACTCGATCCCTGCCTCTTACTGTTGGGAGTGGGACGAGTGTAGCAAAGGGCCCGCACATGCTGGCTTCCTCCACTGGTAAAGCCGCAGCGCATGCAACCACTCAAAGCCCTGCAGTTACCGGGGAGACGGCACCAAGAGCCATGCGGGCACTAATCAGTTTGGCACCGGCTACTGCGGCACTGATCGAGACTTCCCCAGAGGCACCGAGGATGACGGCACCGGGATCCACGGCACCAAGGACGACAGCACCGGCACCGGCGACAACGGCACCGGGATCGACGGCACCGGCGACAACGGCACCGGGATCGACGGCACTGGCGACAACGGCACCGGGAGCAGTGGGAATCAGCATGACACCTGCTCCGGTACCAAGTTCACCAATAGGACCACCCGAGAGGGTAAAGGCTAAAATGAAGACCAGGCACCGCAGCCCCTCTCCTGAGGTAATTGCGCTGCCTCTGTCACCACGATCACCACCAGAGATTCGACGGGCAGCAACACCTTCAGCCTGCCACAGACGTCCTTCTCCTTTTCTTTGGAGCCCATCACAGGGATCTGCACGCTTTTCTCCAGCATCTAGCAGAGGTCCCTACGAGTCTTCTCACAGAGGCTCTCCTCGTACGTCGGTATCATCTCAGAGGTCTCGACATTCCAGGCACCACCCTTACATCCTTGGGTCATGGTCCAGGTCTCCATCGCCGGGTCCCTGTCCCTGTTGCTACGACCGCCATCATTATGCGGGGAGTCGTCATAGGAGGTCGACGTCTCACTATGGATCCCCGTCGACCACTCCTCAACACCACAGTGTTCTGCTTCCACCTGGGGGAACACCACGGGTTCCCCAATCAGAGGCTGAGTCTAAAGACATTGCACCCCACCTCGAAATTCCACAAAGGCAATCACATCAATACGGCCAGGATCCAGAGGAATTGGAGGAGAGAAACCATAGTGATGCCTCCTCATCCTCGCCAGACGAGGCCGTGGTCCCTGGAGACATTTCTCACCCAGATGACCTGAAACAGTTTCAGGAGCTGTTCAAACGGGTAGCTCAGTCCCAAGATATTCAAGTGGCAGAGGTGCAGGAGAAACACCACAGACTCCTTAAAAACCTCAGGCCTCCATCTTCTTCTAAAATTGCTATTCCTCTGGACGATGCAATCATGGAGGCAGCCACTAATATATGGCAGACCCCAGCATCCGCTCCTCCTACCAACAAAAGAGCGGACAAAAAGTACTTCGTCCCTGCGAAAGGTATGGAATTTCTATTTAGTCATCCACAGCCAAACTCGCTAGTGGTTGAATCGTCCCAACACAGGTCCAAATCGTCCCAGTACAAATCTGGGGGATTGGACAAGGACATAAAGAAGCTGGATCTTCTGGGTAGAAAAGCCTACTCCTCCTCTAGTCTGTTGCTCCACATGGCCAACTATGCCGCTCATTTGTCGAATCACAATTTCAACAATTATTCCAAGCTTACTGCCCTCATGGACTTCCTTCCAGGGGAAAAAAGGCCAATTCTTAAAGCAATTGTGCAAGAGGGCTACGCGGCTTCTTGAGCGGGCGTGCAGATTGCACTGGATGTGGCGGACACAGCGGCCCACGCCGTGGCCACTGCAGTGGTAATGTGGAGAGAGTCATGGCTTCACACATCCGGCATTCCAGAGGAGTTACAGGTCAAAATTGCAGACCTCCCCTTCGACAAAATAAAATTGTTTGCTGAATCATCCGACTCAGTCCTACACTCCAGCAAAGATTCCAGAGCGACACTTCAGACTTTGGGGATATATACCCCACCGCTCAGAAGGAAGAAATTTTATCCTCAGCAACGCCGTTATGGTTACCAACAGCAACGTATCCAATTTCAACGGGGGTATGATCAGGGACGTCATCAACAAACACATTATAAGGGCCCTAGGCGCCGGCCTCAGCAGGGCAGCGCCTCCGCAGGGCAAAGTGCAAGACAGCAAGTTTGATGGATATGTCGAGGGCCACGAAGCCAAGACCGTACCTCAGTGCCAATCTCAGTACATGTTCCATCACCGACTCAAGCCATTTTACCCACAATGGAAAAGCATCACGTCGGACAAGTGGGTATCGGAGATCGTAAACACGGGATACACGATCCCCTTCCAGTCTTTACCTCCACCAAATCCTTCCACCGCACCCATGCTCAGAGACCCCTCTCACCTACTGGAATTAAGGCGGGAGGTGGACCACCTCCTATTTATAGGGGCGGTGGAGAGAGTACCGGAACAGTTTCAAGGCAAAGGGTTCTACTCCAGGTATTTCCTGACGGAGCAGAAGACAGGAGGGTGGAGACCCATTTTGGATCTACACGCACTGAACCAGTACCTACGCAAACAGCGCTTCAAAATGACTACGATGGCTTCAATAATCACGGCACTTGACCATGGCGATTGGTTTGCAGCCCTCGACTTACAGGATGCGTATTTTCATATCGCAATTCATCCAGCCCACAGGTGTTTTCCTCCGGTTCCTTGTGGGTACGGATCATTTCCAGTACAGAGTCCTCCCATTCGGACTCTATTCAGCACCCAGAGTCTTCACCAAGACCTTAGCGGTGGTGTCAGCATACCTACACAGACAGGGAGTTTTCATTTTCCCGTACCTGGACGATTGCCTGCTAAAGGGAACTTCCCGGGAGGAGGTATTATGGATGATACACATCACCACAAACACATTTACCTCACTGGGCCTCATCATCAATTTCTCAAAATCAAAGACCGACCCCACGCAAAATATAGAGTTTATAGGGGCTCCGATAGACTCAGTCACCTCAACGGTGTATTTACCCGAGGCTCGTTTTCGAGCCATCGAATCTCTCGTACAACTACTAACGTACAGCCCCACTGTTCCAGTTCTCACATGCTTACAACTGTTGGGGCATATGGCAACCACCACGTTTGTGGTGCAAAATGCCAGGCTGCATATGCGAGGATTGCAGCATTGGTTGGCAACCGTATACAAACCCTCAATCCACACCGTCCGCAAGAGGGTGTCACTTACAACAGAGGCACGAAGCTCGCTAACATGGTGGGGAAACCCCAAGAATCTCCTAACAGGGGTGCCCTTCCGCCAACCGCAAATTACGGTGTTCATTACAACAGATGCCTCCCATATGGGATGGGGGGGCTCACATGGACAACAAAACCACTCAAGGATTATGGTCCCCTGCGGAGAAGACACTGCACATAAACATATTAGAGCTCAGGGCAGTGTTCAATGCGTGCAGGCATTTTCACAATTATCTGCGCAGAAAAATAGTCGGCGTGAATACCGACATCACCACCACCATGTTTTATATAAACCGACGGGGGAGCCAGGTCTCGTACGCTTTGCGCAGAGGTGGTCCGGCTCTGGAACTGGTGCATCGCCAACAATATAACCCTAAAAGCTTCATACCTACCGGGGGTCCACAACGTCAAGGCGGACCAACTCAGCAGACACTTTGCGCCCACTCACGAGTGGCAGATCCATCCAGACCTACTCCACCAAGTGTTCCGCAGATGGGGTTTTCCCCAAATCGACTTGTTCGCCACCCGAGAAAACAAGAAATGTCCCCAGTACTGCTCCAGAGCGGGCATGGGACATGGGTATTTGGGGGACGCCTTCATGATCCCATGGAAGGGCCCTCTACTTTATGTGTTCCCTCCCACGACACTTATACACAAGGTCTTGGAGAAGACCAGAAGGGAGAAAGCACGCATGATACTCATAGTCCCAACCTGGGACCGACAACAGTGGTTCCCGTTGCTCTTGCGCATGGCTCAACATCAGCCATTTCCCCTATCAACAGTACCGGACATTCTCTCTCAGGCTTGGGGGTCAATACTGCACCCGCACCCGAAGAGACTTCGGCTACAAGCATGGCTAATCCATGGCTAAGTGCCTCAGAGACTACATGCTCAGAGGGAGTACAACAAGTCCTTGAATATAGTCGGAGAACTTCCACCAGAAAGACTTATCAGCACAAATGGTCGCGTTTTTCTGAATGGTGTTCCTCCAGGCAACTAATACCCCAGGACGCCACCATACCTACGATTCTGGATTATTTGCTACAACTCAAACAAAATGGACTTTCGCTATCCTCTAGAAAGGTGCATCTGGCGACTATATCAGCGTTTCGGCATGAAGAGGATGGATCAACCACATTTGCCCATCCTGTGGTCTCGCGTTTCCTAAAGGGGTTGGTGAACCTGTACCCCCCTCGGAAACCAATACCGCCGTCATGGAGTTTAGACCTAGTTCTACATACCCTCTCGGGACCGCCCTTTGAACCATTGGCTACGGTCCCCCTCTGACTACTTACCATTAAAATGGCTTTCCTCCTGGCAATCACGTCAGCTCGCAGAGTGAGTGAGCTCGTGGCCATAACGTCCACACCACCCTGCACAATCTTCTCAAAAGAAGCTGTGGTCTTACGATTACACCCAGCCTTCGTTCCGAAGGTCTCTTCAGATTTTCATATCAACGAACCAGTAGTGCTGCCCTCGTTCTATCCTAAGCCTCACAACTCAAATGAAGAGGCACGGCTGCACTTACTTGATGTAAGAAGGGCACTGGCCTTCTACATCGATAGAACTAAACCTTTCCGGAAAACAGACAGACTCCTGGTGTCCATTGCATCCAGGTCAAAAGGAGAAGCGCTATCTTCGCAGAGGATTTCAAATCAGATTGTGTCTTGCATAAGACTGTGTTAAGAGAGTCGCAAGACTCCTCTGCCAATTCCGCCAAGAGCCCACTCTACGAGGGTGATGGCGGCATCAACGGCCTTCTTCAAAGGCATCGCACTGAGAGATATCTGCAGAGTGGCGACGTGGTCTTCCTATGACACCTTCGCCAAGCACTACGCCATGCACAGGATGCTTGATGAGGATACACGCCTGTCAACAGCAGTCCTTTCATGGGCAAGCTGCGCATAAATCGGGTACCCACCTCCTTTTTCGGGGGGGGGTGACTGCTGGGTAGTCACCTACTGTGGAGCACCCACGGGGACCACTCGAAGAAGAAAGAGAAGTTACTCACCTGTGTAGTAACGATGGTTCTTCGAGATGTGTCCCCATGGGTGCTCCACTACCCACCCATTCCTCCCCACTTCAGAGCTCTGTTTGTGTGTTTTCAGGGGCATCCGGAGCGGTTGATCAGGAACTGGCGGGGACCGGATTGCGCAAGTGACCGTAAGTGCGCGAAGAGCCGACGCACATCGGCGCATGCGCAACCCGACGGAGACTGCTGAACATTTTCTGAGCTGCGGCGCCGGGGCAAGCCCGACACCTACTGTGGAGCACCCACGGGGACACATGTCGAAGAACCATCGTTACTACACAGGTGAGTAACTTCTCTTTCATTTTGGGAGCGCAGTGCTTTATTCTCTTGCATAGGTCTTACCTCTGCTATTTAAGAGCGTCAATGTCCACTGGACTGCTATACTAAAGATGGACAGATCTTCACAAAGAAGAAAAGAAGACGATGCTATAGTTATTCCCAAATACACTGCTTCTGCAAATTGGCACAGCCTCCCCTCTCTTCTTTTCTGCTCTGTACTACTACTACTAATTTCTGATTGTGAGCTGGTGCGTTCATGCAACAGAATTGTTTTTGGCCAGGTGGAGCTTTGTGCCAGAGTTCACTCCCACTGGTGGGGCAGTCAATCAGTTCCTGTTGCCTGAGTGTTCCTGGGGTATATGGATTTTCCTCTTATTATGCTTGGTGTGTCAGCTTGTCCTAGTGCTTATAGAATCTGGGAACTCCTTCAGTATTTAAGTCACCTCAGTGTCCTTAGCCGTTGCCTGGGGGCAAGGTAGGGGGGCTGGGCTGTCCGCGGGGTCAAGAGTGGATGGGGCATGGTTAGAGCAGTCAGCCCTGATTCCGCCGCCATGCTCCTTCTGAGCTGCCCGCAGAGTGTCACACGCTCTGTGGTATTTCAAAGGGTAGAACACTAGGCCCCTTTCAAATGCCAGGCCCAGGGTCGTTTTCTCCCTTCCCACCACTCCGCCCACCCTAATCAGCAGGCCTGGGTGGTAAGGGAGGCCAGGCCTGTATACTCAACTGGGTTCCAAGTCAAGGCCCTTAAGCCTGTCTGGTTGCAGTACCTGCATTAATCCTTTGGTTGAAGGGACTGCATGGTGCTGGTAATAGAAGGGTACATGAAGACGTGTTTTGTGCTGTTGGTTGCAGATCACTTGATCTTGTATCTCTTGCATCTCAGTTTTATCACTTTAAATTCTCAGTGATTTACTTGACATGATTGCTATTCCTAGAGTGTGAATAGGGAGTAACACATATATTTAATGTACAACAGTTATGTGTAACTACAGTATATTTTTTGGTAAAAGAATCTTACAGTGTACATCTTTAAGGCAATACAGATGCAAATATTAAGGAACTAAATAAATCAATAGGTATTAACTTTTATTTACACAGGATGCTAACTTCATTACTGCTGTTGAGCTGGCAGTGAGATTTGGGAAAACACTTATCCTACAGGAGATGGATGGAGTTGAGCCAGTTCTTTATCCACTGTTAAGAAAAGATCTTATTGCTCAAGGTAAATGCCTGACCGTTTGAGAGAGAGCTGTATTATAGATCTATGAATAAAATCCATGTACCTAATACAGAATTTAATTTTTAACTTAACTACATTTAAGAAACATGATCATTAGTTAGGAATTTGCTTCTTTGTTTACCTTCAACTACCAATGTGATGCATGAACTGCATTAGAAAATATTTAAACCTATTTAAAGTTCTCTCAAAGTTTAAGTTGACGTCATTCTCCTTTCAAACACATGCTTTTGTTTGAGATTTTTGATCCTTAAAAAATCCTTACAGAGTCTACCTTAAGGGTGGAAAGCAGCTTTTTAGATGGTTAGTATTGCAGTTTCTATTTAATTTTATTAGAAAACTACAGAAAAAACAGATCAACATGAAAATTATTTAAGGATGGAGGGGTGGGGAAATAGTTACAGTGTACTTGTTCATATCTGGCATCCCCAGGCCTGCGGGGGGTTGCTGCATATTCAAATATTCTGGATGATAGAGAGATATACATAGCAATGCATAACTCTAAAGAAAAGCAAGATTAGCTATTAAGAAACAAACAAAAATGTATGCAGAGTATATATGGAGGTATACCTATTTTACAGAACTGGAAGGGGCCTTCAGACCTCATTGAGTCCACTCCTCTGCGCTCTTGGCAGGACCAAGCACCATCCCTGACAACTTTTTTTTTTTAAACATCTATTTGTCCAAGATCCCTAAGTATCCTCCTCGAGGATTGTGCTCACAACCCTGGGTTTAGTAAGCTAATGCTCAAACCACTGAGTTATCACTCCCCACAACAACTGTAGTATTGTACACAGTAAACTTTATACTGTATTTGCTGTATTTATTTGTCTTTACTGTCACTATACTCTACTTACGGAAAACGTAATTAAAATTTAGTTATGGTTAATATACAGGTTATTTGAGAGTTCCAGATGATAGACTGCTGTATGAAAGAATTTACTCTATTCATAGACAGGTAGTTGTGTCAGTGTATTGGCAATTATAGACCGATAAGTTTAACATCAGTACCAGGTAAATTAGTAGAAACACTAGTAAAGAGTAAAATTGCAAGGCACATAGAAGAGCACGAATTGTTGGGCAAAAGTCAGCATGGTTTCTGCAGAGGGAAGTCGTGTCTGTCTAATCTATTAGAATTCTTTGAAGGGGTTAATAAACATGCGGACAAGGGGCACCCAGTGGACATAATATACCTAGATTTCCAGAAAGCCTTTGACATGGTCCCACACCAAAGGCTTTTATGTAAATTAGGTGGTCATGGGATAGGAGGAAAGGTCCTTTCATGGATCGGGAATTGGTTAAAAGACAGAAAACAAAGGGTTGGAATAAATGGTAAATTTTCACAATGGAGGGGGGTAACTAGTGGTGTTCCCCAGGGCTCAGTCCTGGGACCGATCCTGTTCAACTTGTTCATCAATGATCTAGAAAATGAGGTAAGCAGTGAGGTGGCAAAGTTTGCAGATGACACCAAGTTGTTCAGGACAGTCAAAAGCAAAAGGGATTGTGAAGAACTACAAAAAGATCTCAGCAAACTGAGTGATTGGGCAGCAAAATGGCAAATGAAATTTAATGTGGGTAAGTGTAAGGTAATGCATGTTGGAAAAAATAACCCAAATTACACGTACTACATGATGGGGTCAAATTTAGCTACGACAGATCAGGAAAGGGATCTTGGAGTTATAGTGGATAGTTCTCTGAAGACATCCACGCAGTGTGCAGCAGCAGTTAGTAAGGCAAATAGGATGTTAGGAATTATTAAAAAAGGGATCGATAATAAGACAAAAGATATCATACTTCCCCTATATAAAACTATGGTACGCCCACATCTCGAGTACTGCGTGCAGATGTGGTCTCCTCACCTCAAAAAAGATATATTGGCATTAGAAAAGGTTCAGAAAAGGGCGACTAAGATGATTAGGGGCTTGGAAAGGGTCCCATATGGGGAGAGGCTAGAGAGACTGGGACTTTTCAGTTTGGAAAAAAGGCGATTGAGGGGCGATATGATAGAGGTATATAAAATCATGAATGGTGTGGAGAAAGTGAATATAGAAAAATTATTTACCTTTTCCCATAATACAAGAACTAGGGGACACCAAATGAAATTGATGGGTAGTAGGTTCAAAACTAATAAAAGGAAATTTTTCTTCACACAGCGCACAGTCAACCTGTGGAACTCCTTGCCCGAGGAGGCTGTGAAGGCCAGGACTCTATTAGGGTTTAAAAAAGAGCTTGATAAATTTATGCAGGTCAGGTCCATAAATGGCTATTAGCCAGGGATAAAGTATGGTGCCCTAGCCTTCATAACAAGGGCAGGAGATGGATGGCAGGAGATAAATCACTTGTCTTCTGTTCTCCTTCTCTGGGGCACCTGGCATTGGCCACCGTCGGCAGATGGGATGCTGGGCTTGATGGACCTTTGGTCTGACCCAGTATGGCCATTCTTATGTTCTTATGTTCTTATGTTCTTATTGTAACAAAACAAAACAGCAATCATGTAGCACATTAAAGACTAACAAAATGGCGTATTAGGTGATGAGCTTTCTGAAGAAGTGGGTCTTTCCCACGGAAGTTCATAACCAAATAAATCATTTTGGTAATCTTTAAAGTGCTACACGACGGCTGTTTTGTTCTGTTACTCTATTCACTGGCTGTGAGGTTCAGTGAGCTGATAGGATAAAAATCAATAAAAAATAAAAGCATTTCATAGTCTTTCATGGAAGGAAGTTCTTTGTTCTGAGTCATTTTCAAAGATTTACAACTTTTCTTGACTTGTTAATACAAAACTGTGATTTAACATATTGCAGTCACTTTTTACTTGTATAGATACTTTTTTTGCTTGGACATTGTTACAACACAAACCTGAAAGTTATGTTGGTTCCTGGTGAAAAATCTAAATTGGTACATGCAGTCTTTACCTGTCACAGCCTACTAGAACCAAATTCATTTTTAAAGATACGGTGACCCTTTGCTCAAAGCTCTGAAAATACAGAGGCACCTGAGTGTGCTGTCCCAGGAGTTTTCTGGAAAGGAATTATGACCCAGAAGGCATCTCTGTATTGCATTTCCTACCCTTCTTGTCTGTTACTTCCAGAAGGCAAACAATTGTGCAGTCATTTTACCAGATGTGTATTATAATATATGGAGACACACATCTCATAGAGCTGAAAGGGACCTTGGGAGATCATTGAGTCCAGTCCCCTGCCCTCTTGCCAGGACCAAGCACCATCCCTGACAGAGTGTTTTTTTTTTTTGTTTTTGTTTTTAAATCTATTTGCCCCAGATCCCTAAATGGCCTCCTCAAAGATAGAGCTCACAAACCTGGGTTTAGCAGACCAATGCTCAAACCACTGAACTATCTCCCCCTGCCCCCCCAAAAATAACCTGCACCAGACCCTTGGCCAGCCCACCTTCAGGGATTGAGCTCACAGTCCTGGGTTTACAAGGCCAATGCTCTAGCTTCTGAGCTATCCCTCCCCACTTCTAATACAGCCTGCCAGATCCGCAAATCTATGCATTTCAGGTCACAACCAAGCCCCACTCTGCCCTTTCCTTACTTTCCCACCCGCTTTCCAATGTTCCCCCGATGACACCTGGGTGAGTGGGGGGCCAGTGAACATAAACCAACAGAGGATTCCTCCACAGAAAAGGAATACTCAGTTGTGCAACTTGGCGTGATTTTAATTGCACTTTGCATTGCTGGAGCTGCTCGAAAATTTAAATTGGGCAGAGGTTCTGTTTGTTACTTTACCTCTAATGAAATTTTTGATCACTTATTCTTTTTATTTAATTTTTGTATTGGGATAATTAAAGCAGACTCTTTTAGGTGTTTTTAGCATCTGGTTCTGATGCACTTCCACAATGGTACCTTATTTTTATTTTCAACAATATAGGGGAAAGTTAAGCTACTATAAATATTTTAATTTATTTTTATGGTATGAGATAAGTTTGTTAGTTTTATAAAACTATTTCTTTTAAACTACATCTAAAATTTGGTTCTCAAGTTTTTTTTCACATGGTGAATATTTATTTTTAGACAGTTCTAGAAAATTTCCTAATCAAACATAGGATAACATATTTGTATTTTTAATAGGACCACGATATGCTGTACAAATAGGTGACAAAATCATTGACTATAATGAAGAATTCCGCCTATTTCTATCAACGCGAAACCCAAATCCCTTTATTCCACCTGATGCAGCTTCTATTGTTACTGAAGTTAACTTTACAACAACAAGAAGTGGTTTAAGAGGACAGGTAGGCATTTAATGTTCCTTGTAATAAAATAATAACAGTTCATAGACATCGGCTCCCATTCATCTCTGGTTACATCTTGATTTCTGACAACACAGACCTGGCAGAGGCCCTCATTGAGAAAATCTAGCCACAATCGCTGATCTTTTGTAAGGATTAGGGAGGTATAACACAACACAAAAATGTAAAGGATAAAATTATTATTAAAATAATTAAATTTAAATTTTTAGCCTTGTATTTTTATGTATTTTATAATCAAACCATAGACTGATAGTTTTAAGAGTTTTCCTCCATCTTAACACTTACCAAAATAAGTGCAAATTCTCCATTGACTTCAGCAGTGTCACATTAAACCTAAAATTATTAGTTTAACTTGTAAGAGCATTTGTGGTGCTTTTGAAACATTAGCAGAACTATTCTCCACACTTTTATCCTTGTCAAAGAGTATTGCTAGTGTCAAAATACCTTACTTGTAGTCAAGCAGAAGTTATGAAAGCTAGAGGATGAATGTGTTAGGTCTTCCACCTAATTGCTGGGAGCTGCTGAGAGTTCAGAGGAAAGCGGGACAAACAGAGGGAATTAGAAAGCAAAACTGCTAATCACTTGAAAACATACTCATTGGGAAGCTAGTTTATTCAGAATTAACCAACATAGAATGGAGTGAAAATTTGACATTGGAGAAGAAGGTAAAACACAAAACCTGCATCTACACTGGCTCTCTCCACCACCTTTTGGAAGGGGCATGGTAATGAATGGTTCAGAAGATGCAAATCATCATCAATAATCTTGGGCTCAGTGCCCATTGGTGTCGGATGCCTCTCTCACTATTTCCTTCCATCTTTCCCTGTCTGGTGCGGAGTGGCTTAGTTTCAGTGCAGATTAAAATATTTTATGCCTCATTTGCATATTCCAAGAGATCTCGCTTCCAGAAGATCCACTTCTAGAAGCAAAAGCTGCCTTGTAGAGCGGGGTCCTTCAGAAGGAAACTGTCCTTCTGAAGGAACCCACCCAGACCCCTTTTCTGCAAACATTTGTGTAAGAAGGGTCTCCAGGAAGGGGGATTTCCTTTGGAAGAACCCCCCATTCCCTTCCAAAGGAGACCTGTCTACACGGCAGCTTTTGCTTCCGGAAGGGGATCTTCTGGTAGTGAGATCTTGTGGGAATATGCAACTGAGGCGTGAGATATTTTAATCTGCATCTCATTTGCATCTTCCTCTCTGCTTGTTATCATACCCCTCCCAGAAGTTGGGGGAGGGATGTAGATGTGGCCAAAATGTCTAGCTTAACCAGACAAATAATTGATCTCTGCCTGCTAAATACAGGAAAGCAACTGAGCAGCATTAGAAGGTCGACTGGCTCCCTTAGGGGGAAGTGATAAAAGAAAATCATTGCTTTTTCTTGTCTCTGATTTTTGGTAGGAGGACTGCTTAGATTAACGTGAAGTTGCTCTAAGAAGCCAAATAAACAAAATTACCAGTAATTCTTATTGGATCTACTCTTTAGTTACATCTTCATTATGAGTTACATGCGTACTTCCCAGCTCATATAAACGTATTTGTAGTAGCTCTCATCTGAGCTAATATGGTAAAAAAAAAATAGTGGTCATATTACAATAGTACAGGGGTCTGCAACCAGATTAAAATATCTCATGCCTCAGTTGAATATTCCCACGAGATCTCACTTCCGGAAGGTCCCCTTCCAAAAGTAAAAGCTGGGATACTTTGGAAGAAAATGGGAGTCCTTCCGAAGAACATGCGGCTCTTTGATGACTTCTTCTTCTGAAGCTATAGTTACAAAGTAAAAAAAAAACCAAAAAAAAAAAAACCCACACAAAACAAAACAAAAAACAAAAAAACCACTCCTGATTATTTTTGATGAACATAGAACATCTAAAAAACTCAACAATGAACGACTCGTATCTAAGTATCAAATGATATGTAATCTCATAACATTGGATAATTGCCATTTTAATATGTGCAGTGCATCGTGGGATAAGATACTGTATCTGTGTTTTGATCATGTTGCTAATAAAGTCTTTATTTTGAAAAGAAAAAGGTAGCTTGTGGCATTCCTGCTGTGAAGGGCAACATGCATTTTAAGAAAGAAAGCTGAAATTAAATGTGAAGTAAAACTGGCATAATGAAAGTGGGTTCAGGAGTGAAAGTCAGGATGATAGTGGTACAAACGTATAAATGTAAAGTGTAAGGAAATAGAATATGTAAAAAGTTTGTCAAGGCCCTGCAGTAAATGTGTATCACATTACAAATCATTGTGCACTGTTCTTAAAACAGGAGTTACAAAAAGTATGGTTTGATGTTATTTATTAAGGACCGTCTTGTATTCATGTGCATTTCAGCTCTTGAATTATTGAGCCTCTACTGAATTTGAAAAAAAAGTCTCTCCTTGCTATGTTGGTTGCTGACCTCTGCAGTAGAACAAGATGCAGCAGCATTGATATGAACTTGCCTCCTCGCATATATGCTCATGCGGTGCTGGTGGGTTTGTCTTGTGGCTGACTAACCCATGCCACTGCTTCCTGTACTTAATATGTACACGGTTATCTTTAGCTCAGGCAGAGAGCTAGCATGAGTAAATTTATAAAGCCTGGGAACTAGGACCCTAGTTCGCAGTGTAGATGTAACTTTTGTAGCACATTTTGTCTATGTTCCCATGATATACTCCATTTATCATTGCTATAATTTACATACACAAGTACTGGATTTAGAATCTAGTGTTTAGAATGCTGGATACAGCACAATAATGAAGGTAGGGCAAGGCACAGCTCTGGTACATACATAACAAGAACTGGAAGGGACCTTGAGAGGTCATCAAGTCCAGTCCCCTGCCCTCACAGCCAGGCCAAGCACCATCCCTGAAAGATACATATTAATCTATGTACCCCAGACCCTGAAAATGGCCTTCTCTAGGACTGAGAGCACCACCCTGGGCTTACAAGGCCAATGCTCAAACCGCTGAGCTAAGTCACAGGGCGGTGCCTCATCTCTCACTGGATTGTCAGTGCTGCCCCCGCCCTGCCCCAGCCTGGGAACTAAGGGGTTAGTCCCCTTTCCCATACTGCAGGGCTCTACTCCTTGCTCTGGGAGGGGGCACATCTGGGGCTTCACTTCCCAGTCCCACACTGCTGCCACGTCCATGTGCATCCAGAGCCCCGGTTGAGTCACAGCTGCTTCCTGCAGGTGCGTGCGGACAGTGCAGGTAGTAGGAAGAGCCCTTCCCCAGTGCCTGGCTGTGCCTGGCCAGGGACTGGAGCCAATCCAGTTCCAACGCTGTAGCCTGCAGGTGAGGAGGGGAGAGCCCTGGGCAAAGGGCTGGGGCAGGCAGTGGTACCATCTGCTGCGGTGTGGGGCCGAAACATAGTAGGGGACTCAGAGAGCCAGAGGGTGGGGGGACAAGAGATATGGAAGGGAAAAGGAGGAGAGAATGGGGATGCAGGTGGTTAGGGGGGCATGGTGCTATGGCCTACTGGAGGGAGGCTGGTGTAGCATGGGGAGGAGAATTTTGGGGTTTGAGGGAACAAACTGAGTGGGGGACACAGAGGGAAGCAAAGAGTGTTTTGAGGGAGAGGCTGAGAGGCTGGAGGGAGAATATGGGAGCAGGCACAACCTGGCTGGGGAGTGGGGAGCCAGAGGGCAGGGGAAGGGATGGGTAGGGAGAGAAAGACACAACTACTCCCCAGCCCATGGGGTATGAGGGTAGTGGGTAGGGTTGTGGAAAGGAGCAGGAGGGGAACAGGGCTGCAGAAGGTAGGAGGGGGTCATGGAGCTGTGGGCTGCTGGAGGGAAGCTGGTGGAACTCTCAGGAGCCAGGGGCTGCATAAATAATAGTAATCACTGCAGACGTTTTTTAATTTGGAGGTGGGAAGTGCATAAATAATGTTTTGCACCATGTGCAAACTTACTTAGGTATGGCTCTGGCTGGGAGACGTACATGGCTGACATTGATGCATACATGTTACTGAGGTTGATATTCTTCTCTTTCTTGTTGAATATGTCACTTTCCTCTTAGCTTTTAGCTTTAACTATTCAGCATGAAAAACCAGATTTGGAAGAACAGAAGACAAAACTGTTGCAACAAGAAGAGGAGAAGAAGATACAGTTAGCTAAACTTGAGGACTCTCTTTTGGAGGTAAAATAAATATGTCCTACAGATTTCAGATTAATATAGTAGAACTAATACTGATACCTGCTTAAATCAAAGATGCCAGAATTGTTTATAACAATACAGAGCATAAGAATTTGTTTGGAGAGTTGAGGAAAGGGAAAAAAATGTGTAAATTATGGGTGCACTACCGTATTTCAAGAAATTTAAGATTTTCATTGTCATGTTAGGAATAAAATCAAATGTTCAGTTAGTGTTTGAATTGTGCTGCTGGATGCAGGAGAGGTTCATCTTTCTTGCCACCCCTTCTTACTTATGTGGGTAGAAAAAAGGAAAATGCTTTTTATAAAATATCCATCATCATCATCACCATCATCATCCATGGGCTCAGCGCCCATTGGTGTCTGATGACTCTCTCACTATTTCCTTCCATCTTTCCCTGTCCAGTGCAGAGTGGCTTAGTTTCTGTAGACTAGCTCCTCACCAATCAACTATATCACCTATCCATTCTCTGTGGGGTCTGCCTCTCCTATTCGAGCCATCCATTATGCCGAATACCAGGGTCTTGATTTTTCATTCATCATTCATTCTGCAAATATGCCCTAATAGTTGTAGCTTCCATTTTATAACCTTCTGCAGGAGGTTCTCTTTCGGCTGTATCTTTCTATATAATTCCTCATTGGTGACCTTCTGCATCCATCCTATTCTCAGAATCTTTCTGTAACAACTCCTTTCAAAAGCCAATATTCTTCTTTTTGAATCTTTCATTATCACCCATATCCCACATCTGTACAACATGCTGTAAAACACGTTTTACAAAATATGGATTGTACCACTTCCTTTCCCCTTATTTTGAGTGTAGACAAATTGCTATATTTTAGGTCAGGAGAGTCATAAAGGCTGTGTTCCCCACTGAATCAACGTATGTAAATTGAAACGATAGAAATCCCAAAAATCCAATAGGACATCCAGAGACTGAGATTTGTATTACTTCTGTGCCTTCTTGAAAATAAATACAAGAAATTTGTAAGATTTCAAGAAATTAAAATATTAAAATAAATTTGGAAAATGTGATTCTCACTTTTAAGACTGTCATTATCATAGAGATACTCATTTCCTCTCATTGTTTCTTCTTGCTCACATGGTCCTCCATGAGGCCTGAGCAGGGACAGCAGGAGCAGCACCAGCAGCCCAGGCCTGTGAGCATGATGGCGGGTGGGCAGACTTAGTGGCTTCTACCCCCTCATTCTGTGTGAGACAAGGGTCTGGAATACTTAGGCCCCTGGATTATTTTGAGTAATCCAAATGGCATATGAACCATGATTTCGTCACCAGCATCCAAGGGAGCATGACTCCTTACGTCACCCCAGGGAAGACGACCCTGTCAGAAAATTCCCCACTGCTTGTGGGGAGGTTTAGGAGATCCAAGGGCTATGGGAGTAAACCCAGACAGAAAATCTGGAGTGGAGACGCTAAGGCGGTTAGCAGGGAGGATTCGTCAAACCTGCTTTCTGGCATCTCCTTGCAGTCAGCTTAGTTCCAGGCATACTGACTTCTGTATTTCCTTTGGATTCAGCTGGGGCGACTGAGATGGGGACAGTGCTGCTTGGGCAACACACTTGCTCCAAACACTAGCCCAGGCAATTCAGCAGGTAAGAGGGTGCCAAATGGAGAGGACACTCCACTCTTGCTGATAGCATGGAAACAACATGGGAGGTAGCAGTTATGGGTTATAAGCCCTCCTCTCCTGCTGAAGAGGAGGACCACATGGGTCACTTTCATTAGTGGGAGGAGTCATTGCACTCCTCTGGTTAGCTACCACCTGCCTGAAGCCAGGCAGCCCCCTGGTCAATAAGGTGCTGACCCTCTACATCTGCCTTTGTCATTAGGTGCATGATGGTAGACCAGAAATCGAAAAGTAACTGTAAATGACATACATGCCAAAAAATGAAATAATAAATCAACTTGCCTCTGGCTCAGTACCTGGAATGTGCAGACCATATGTCTGGGGCTTGAATCTGCCCACGAAAACATGACTCTATACACAAAATATTGGTCATAGATCAACAGCTACACAAACAGAACATGTATATTGCTGCTGTCCAGGAAATCAGGCTGGCAGATGCTCAGTCAGTGAAATAAACCAACTACACTTTGTCCTGGAAGGGCTTGAGTTCAGAGAAATACCGCCCCTATGGAGTTGGGCTTGCTGTTCAAAACAATCTGCTGAAATCTATCAATGCGCTCACAGCTGAATCGGAACATGTTATATCCCTGAAGCTCTGCGCCAAATCAGGATAGGTCAATATCATCAGTTCTTATGCACCCACGTTAGCAATGTGCGCCAACGACAAGAACCACTTTTATTATAATCTTCAGAAAGTTATCAACTCCTTTCCAACTGGTGAACAGCTATACATTCTTGGTGACTTCAATGCAAGAGTAGAATGTAACCATCAGTCCTGGCCTGTCTGCCTTGGTCATCACGGTATTGAGATCATGGATGAAAATGGTGAAAGACTTCTTGAATTCAGTTCTCAGAATCAGCTCTCCATCATAAATACCTTCTTTAACTTGAAATAGTGTCACGAGGTTTCATGGTGCCACCCCAGATCCAGTCACTGGCATCAACTTGACCTTGTACTGGTATACAGGAAACATTTCAATGCCATCAAAATCACACTTCTATATCACAGCACAGAATGTGACACTGATCATCACTCCTTGATTGTCAGCAGAGTGAAAATCGTCCCAAAGAAACTCAGTATGACAAAGGAATGCAGTAAGCCAAAGATCAATACCCTCTATACCTGGGATGTGCTGAAATGCTCTGTCTTTGCAGATGATCTCATTCACAAAAATGGAGCACAAACCTGACCAACAAGTCATTGATGAAACATGGTCCATTCTGAGAGATGCAGTATACAAATGTGCCAAATCTGCCTTTGGAACATGTAAATTCTCTAACAAAGACTGGATTGATGAAAATGCCAACATTCTTAGGCCTCTTCTTGAAAAACATAAGGCACATCTGAATAATACAAAAAACCCATCTCAAAGCACAAGAGATCAACTTTGACATGTAAGACCTGTTCTTCAAAGAGAATCCAGGTGGTGTAAGAACAAGTATTGGGCCGATCTACGTTCTGATATTCAAAAGGCATCTGATTGGATGACCTGAAAATCATGTATGATGGACTGAAGAAAGCCATGGGACCAACATTACCAAAGTCGCCCCACTGAAGCATTTAAATGGACAGGTTATCACAGACAAAAAGCTGCAGATGTCCAGATGGGTGGAACACTGCTCAAGTCTTTATTCCCACAAGCGTACAATACAACCTGAACTTGACAACCTCATTCCAACTGTTCCAGAAATGTCTGAGCTAGATGCAGAGCCTTTGGAGGAGGAACGTTCTCAAGGTCTTGATGCTCTCTCCAGTGGAAAAGCACCAGGAAACAACAGAATTCCAGCTGAAGTCCTGAAGGCAAACAAGGCTGTGCTCCTCCCCTTCCTCTAATATTTACTCCTAAAATGTTGGAGAGCAGGAGATATCCCACATGATGTGAAGGATGCAAACATAGTCACTCTCTATAAAAACAAAGGCAACAAGGGTGACTGCAACAACTACAGAGGCATCTCGTTACTGAGCATCACAGGCAAAGCATTTGCCCGTGTCATTCTCAGACTCCTGCAAAATCTCACAGATTGAGTCTATCCAGAAACATAATGTGGCTTGAGGGCTGGCAGATCAACAATGGACATGATTTTCTCACTTCAACAACTACAGGAAAAATGTAGAGGACAAGGAAAGCCGTTATTCACAGCATTTGTGGACTTAACAAAGGTGTTTGACACAGTTAGTAGATCAGGACTATACACTGTGTTAGCTACGATTGGCTTCCCACCAACCCCACTCAAATTTATAACAGCCTTTCATGAAAACATGAAAGCAATAGTGCAATATGATGGATCTACAATGAACAGAGGAGTCAAACAAGGGTGTGTTCTTGCCCCCATAGTCTTCAGCATATTCTTCTCAGTTCTACTAAATTGCACATTCAAAACTCCAACAGTAATGTATTTCTCTGTACAAGTTTAGATGACTCTCTACAACCTGGCAAGATTCAAGGCCAAAACTAAGGTCAAGAAAGTCTTCATTAGGGAACTCCTCTTTGCAGATGATGCAGCTCTCATTGTTCATAATGAAGACACGCTAAAGTCACTGATGGATTTTCTATCCAGAGCCTGCAAGCTGTATTCCCTTGACATAAGCATAAAGAAAACTGTTGTATTCGCTCAAGGTATATCTCAGCGACCCAATGTCATTCTGGATAACATCCCATTAGTTGTGGTTCAACAATTCTGTTACCTTGGATTTACTGTCACTGCAAACATATCTATGGACAAAGAACTGAACATCAGAATTGGGAAAGCAGCTACAATTTTTGGCAGACTTACAAAATCATGGAACAATCCTAAAGGTGACAGTGAAAACAAAGATACTAATCTACCAGGCATGTGTATTGAGTATTCTGCTATATGGTTCTGAGGCATGGACCACCTACTCAAACCAGGAGAAAAAGTTGAACAGGTTCTATCTTCACTGCCTCTGCAGAATTACGACTATCAACTGGCAACATAGAGTTTCAAATGAAGTTGTCCTCTCAAGATTTGGCATACCCAGCTTCATAGTGATCCTCAACAGCAGAAGACTAGATGACTTGGTCATGTGAGAAGAATGTGTGATGAACATGTTCCCAAAGAAATCCTCTTTGGTGAACTGTCATGTGGGTTGAGAACAAGGTGAAGACCAAAGCTAAGATTCAAGGATACATGCAAAAACGTCATGAAAAAATTCAACATTGACCCAAAATCCTGGGAATTTACATCATCAGATCAAAATACCTGGCGATGATTGCTATGACAGGGCACATTATCTTTCGATAGTATATGTGCAAGCCGCACAAAAGAACGTTGTCTTAGAAGGAAAAACTCTCAGACTCAAGAATTTGGAAATAGACTGACATGCGGTTATTGCAATCAACAGTACAAATCCAATATTGGATGGAAAAGCCACAAGAGAAGCTGCAGACTCAAACACTGACCATAGATCCTCTCCGTCACTGCTACCCACCATCTCTTGAGATGAAAGGGGCCATACGTATACTCATTGCCTCTGAACCATATTTCGCTTTTCAGATTTATGTTCCTTTTATTTTGAAGTTGATTTTCTAATATTTTGTTGAACATTTCTTATGAAAAAGAACACAGTCTGAATCCAATACTCCACCTATGGGTGTGCCCCACTGCCTTGTGGGTTATCCTGGGAAGGAGCAAGGCTAAGGGAATAAACCCTGACAGAAAATCCGGAGGGGAGTCCGAAGGCGATTCTGTGCCAACTTCTGGCATTGACCCAGCAACTCCTGCAGCTGAGCTGGTACCAGACGTAGAGGTTATCCTCTCTTTAGACTATATCAGAAAGCCGAGAGGGGGACACTGGCATCTGGGCAGCCCAGGGTCCCAAAAAAAAAATTGCCCATGCTTGCACCTGGAGAGGTACTCCAGCATCGCTTAACAGCATTGAACCGACACGGGAGGTAACAGATACCGGTTATAAGCTCTTGCTTGATTGGCATAGAGAACGAGCGCCAGGCATTGCCTTCGATGGTGGGAGAGATCATCGTATCTCACTGGACAGTCACCACCTGTCTCAAGCTGGGCAGCCCCCAGCCAGTAGGGTACTGTCCCACCACAGTTCACCTGCCTCACTGGGTGCATGAGGCGTAAGGTTCCCAAACCTGACATGTGACTGAAATTTGAGCGCCAGGCAAACCAGTAAGAAAATCAACAAGAAAAGAAAACCATCAAAGTTTTAAGCTTGCTTGCTGGAATGTGCGGCCTATGCTGACCGGTTTGACTGAAGATCTTCAGGACATCAGCGACACCCGAAAGACCACTGTCATCAATGAGGAACTGAAGAGGCTCCAAGTTGACATTGCTGCTCTGCCAGAGACGCGACTCGCAGATTCGGGATCTCTAAAGGAAAAGGACTACACCTTTTTCTGGCAGGGTAAAGCCCAAGAAGAACCCAGGGAGCGTGGTGTTGGGTTTGCCATCAGAAACACCCTTCTGCAAATGGTATAGTTAGTCATAGGTGATCAGAAAGACTTCTTCAGGTCATACTTCAAACTTGCGCCAGTCCTGTCCACCTGATCAGTGCTTATGCTCCAATCCTGTACGCCACACCAGAAGTAAAATACAAGTTCTATGACATGGTTAGTGCTGCCATAGCGCAAATACCTGCTCACGAACAACTGTACATTTTGGGTGACTTCAATGCAAGAGTTGGAGCCGATTGTGACTCGTGGCCTTCCTGCTTAGGCCACTTTGGTGTGGGAAAAATTAATGAAAATGGACAGTGTCTTCTCAAACTTTGCACATACCACAATCTGTGCATCACAAACACATTTTTCCAAACCAAGCCACAGCACAGAGTGTCATGGAGACACCCACGCTCAAAACACTGGCATCAACTAGACATGGTCATCACTAGACGTGATAACCTCAAATACATCATTTTGAAACTCAGCTATCATAGTGCCGACTACGATACAGATCACTTGCTAGTTTGCTCCAAACTCAAGGTGAGACACAAGAGGCTGTACCACTCTAAACCAACTGGAAGGCCCCGCATTGATGCCAGAAAGACAGCAAACTCAGAGAGTGCCGAAAAGTTCGGAGAGACCCTCGAGGAGAATCTGCGCAGCAGCCCTGGGGGTGCCGGTGTGACATCCAGATGGCAGCATCTGAGGGATACAATTTACAACACGGCCTTGTCGGTGTTTGGAAGAAGAGCTAGAAACACAAGTGACTGGTTCAAAGCTAACTCCGATGAGATGATTCCAGCTATTGAAAAGAAGCACGCTGCACTCCCGGAGTACAAACGCTCACTGAGCCAGAGCACCCTGCAAGCACTCAGAGCAGCCAGAAAAGCAGTACAGCAGACAGCCAGGCACTGTGCCAACAACTACTGGCTTGAGCTATGCAGCAGTATCCAGACCAGTGTTGACTCTGGTAATCTCAGGGGAATGTACGAGGGCATCAAGAAGGCATTAGGACCCACCCAGAACAAGATGGCACCTCTGAAATCCAAATGTGGTGAAGTCATCACTGACAAAGCCAAACAGATGGAGCACTGGGTCGAGCACTGCTCCGAGCTGTACTAACGTGAGAACATTGTGGTTGATACAGCCCTCAATGCCGTCAAGCTTATACCAGTACTGGACGAACTGGATCAGGAACCAATTGTGGACGAACTGAAGAAAGCCATCGACAGCATTGCAGTAGGAAAGGCCCCAGGCCAGGATGGTATACCACCAGAGGTAATCAAGTGTGCCACGGACACCCTCCTGGAACCCCTACATGAGCTACTGTGCCTGTGCTGGAGAGAGGGAGAGGTTCCACAGGATATGTGTGAAGCTAACATTATAACCTTGTATAAGAACAAAGGAGACAGAAGCGACTGCAACAATTACCATGGAATCTCCCTCCTAAGCATCACTGATAAGTAAACTGTTCACTCGCGTCATCCTCGGCAGACTACAGAAGATTGCTGAGAGGGTGTATCCTGAATCACAGTGCAGATTCCACGCAGAGAGATCTACCATTGACATGGTCTTCTCTCTGAGGCAGCTGCAGGAGAAATGCAGGGAGCAGAGGAAGCCACTCTATATTGCCTTCATCGACCTGACCAAGGCGTTCGACTTGGTCAGCTGGGATGGACTGTTCAAACTGCTCCACAAGATAGGCTGTCCATCACGGTTACTCAAGATGATCCAGTCTTTCCACGAAGACATGAGAGGAACCATCCAATATGACGGCACATTATCGGATGTTTTCAGCATCAGGAGCGGCATCAAACAAGGATGCGTCCTTGCTCCGACATTGTTCGGGATCTTCTTCGGGCTCCTCCTGAAGCACGCCTTTGGATCTTCAACAGAGTGCATCTTTTTGCACACAAGATCTGATGAGAAACTGTTTAATCTTGCAAGGCTGAAAGATAAGTCTAAGGTGCGGGAAGTCCTCATCAGAGAGATGCTGTTTGCAGATGACGCTGCTGTAGTGTAACACACAGAAGACCAGCTTCAGAAACTGCTGGATCAGTTCTCCAAAGCATGCAAGGACTTTGGGCTTTCCATCAGCCTAAAGAAGACAAACATACTTGGTCAGGACGTTGCTGAACCTCCATCAATCAGCATGCACAACTATACGTTAGAGGTTGTCCACGAGTTCATTTACCTCGGATCCACCATCACTGACACCCTGTCATTGGAGCCTGAGCTAAATAGGAGGATCGGAAAAGCAGCCACAACTCTGTCCAGACTCAGCAAGAGAGTGTGGAATAACACCAAGTTGTACACCCACACCAAATGCAAGTCTACAGAGCCTGCATCCTCAGCACCCTCCTTTATGGCAGCGAGTCTTGGACCGTGTACGCCTGCCAGGAAAAGAGGCTGAACGTTTTCCACTTGCGCTGCCTCAGGCGCATCCTTGGAATATCATGGAAGTACAGAGTGTCCAACACTGCCGTCCTTTATCAAGCTGGAATCCCAACCATGCACACCCTTCTCAGGCAGCGGCGGCTCCGCTGGCTTGGCCCCGTCCACAGGATGAATGATGGAAGGATCCCAAAAGACATCCTGTATGGCGAGCTAGCCTCTGGCAAAAGACCTCCCGGATGCCCCCAATTGCGTTGCAAGGGGGACCTCAGGGAGGTAGACATTGAGCCGGACAGCTGGGAGAAGCTGGCAGACGATCACAGCAGATGGAGGCAGGAACTACGCAGGGGCTTTCAGAAGGATGAGATGAGGATCAGACAGCTACAGAAGAGAAGCGAGCCCACAGGAAGGACCTGCCAGACACCCATTACACATGAAACAGATGCAGCAAGGACTGTCACTCTCATGTGGGCCTTCACAGTCACAGTTGCCGCTGCAAATGATGATCCCAAATGGAACTTTTAAGGGTGCAATCCAGTCTGCGTAGACTGAAGGATGCCTACTACTACTCGTACTACAACTACTACCACCTATGTGTGTCCATGTGGACCATAGTCTTTGGTGTGTGACCTGCCATCTCATTGTCATGATCCATACAGAGCACAGGTTCTGATGTCTGACATGCTCTCCAGTGCCATTCTCTATATAAACCGCAGACTGGTGTGTAAGATCATTCTGGTGAGTGCTAATGCTGACCCTGAACTCTGGTATATGACCCCCTGTCCTGGTATGGGCACCCATGTAGACCATGGGGTATGGTGTGCAATGTGTCATCCTGCTGAAAGCGTTTACTGAGACCCTTGGCTCTGATGTGTGATATTCCATTCTGGTGCCAGAAAGCCTTTGACAAGGACTCTTAGCAAAGCCTCTTAAGCAACCAAATAGTCACAGAAAAGGATGGAAGGTCCTGTCATTGATAGGTAGTTAAAAGATAGAGAAAATAGAGTAAGAATAGTCAGTTTTCAGTTTTCGTAGTCAGTTAAAGAGTAGGGACCCACAAGAATTTGCACTTCGACCTGTGAGATTCAACCAATTCTTAAATGCTTTGGAAGTGAGTGTGTGGGAGCAGTGGGGGAAGCAAACATTGAGTTAGCAAAATTTGTGGTCAGTAATTACTCGACAGTTAAGTAAAGCTGACAGCAAGGACTTAAAAAAGGATTTTGCTAAACTGGGTGACCTGGATGACAAAATTGTATATGTAATTCAGAGTAGATAATTACAGAGAAATACTTGGTATAAAATATAGTCACAAGTATATACAGTAAAATTCCTTTAATACGGCTCATCTGGGACTGGACAGGTGCCGGATTACCAATTTTTCCGGACTATTGAATATCACCATAACCTCCACGCCCTAGTTCAAACCCCTCCCCATCACGCCTCACCACCCCCATGCCCACCGGTAGCTCACCACTCCTGCACGTCCCCAGCTTCTTTTCTACCCTGCAGTCCTGCAGCTTCTTCACCACCCCGGGGCTTCTCAGCTTGACCGCTCCATGCTTCTCAGCGTCTTCACCATCCCTGCACACCTCCAGCTTCACCTCCGCCTCACACCGTGGCTGAACTCCACACCCCTGCACCCCTAACCCATCCCAGGCTTAACTCCCCTAGCCCCCCTCGCACGGCCTCAACCCACTACCCAAGCCTCCCAGTTTATGCACATTTCAAGGTATGCGTATCTTGGAGATGCCAGACCATCAGGATTTCCAGACCATCAGAGGCCGGATTAAAGGAATTTTACTGTACAGGAAATGAGTCTGAGGGCACATCTATACTTGTGGTCAGGGTCAATCTTCCTGAGTTCGATTTTGTTGGGGTTGGCAGTTGGCCCCTGTACTCCTCGCTGTTGCGAGGCACATGTGAGATCAACAGGAGAAATGCTTCCATCAACCTTCCTTAGTGAGGACAATCGGGCAAGTTGATTTCTGATATGTCTATTCTAGCTACACAATGGCCATAGCTAGAATTTTATATCTGAAATCAACTTTCAGATCTAGTGTAGACCTGGTCTAAATTTTCTGTTACCACTCAAGGAAGAAGTTGGGATCATCCTGAAAATAAGTTATCAGACTGCAGCGGCAGTCTTTTTAGATCATTTATGTATTTTATTTTTCTTGCTGCACCAAAAGAACATTTCAGTTTTTAGATCGATGATGTTATCTGTAGTATGCTTTTTATCCATTCCAAGACCAACAAACATGTTACAGGAACCTGCCAAAGTAAAAATAATTTCTCTGTCAAAGTAAATTCTGATATTGGTATCAGCATGATAATCCATTCATTCAGAGTTTTCTCAAGTGTAAACTTATGAGTCAATTTATAACTCAAAAATTAATTTTTTTTCAGACTCTTGCAACATCACAAGGCAACCTACTTGAAAATAAGGATCTGATTGAATCTTTGAATCAGACCAAAGCAAGTAGTGCACTTATCCAAGAATCACTTTCTGAGTCTCACAGACTTCAGGTTTCTCTTGATCAGGTAATGGCTTTTCTTAAAATGTTTCTTATTATATTTTTTTTCAGTGTGAGGAATAACATTACTGCTCCTATGTAATCCTGTTGATGTTCCTGAAGCAATCCTGCAATATATAGGGATTATCTTCTCCATATGTCATTTTCTGCTTTAGTTGGTCAGTTAAGAACTTAAGAACACAAGAATGGCCATACTGGGTCAGACTAAAGGTCCATCTAGCCTGGTATCCTGTCTTTTGACAGTGACCAATTCAGGTGCCTGAGCGGGAGTGAACCACACAGGTAATAATCTCTCTCCTGCCATCCATCTCCAGCTTCTGACAAACAGAGGCTAGGGAAACCATTCCTTACCCATCCTGGCTAATAGCCGTTATCTAACCTGCATGAATTTATCTAGCTCTTTTTTAAATCTCATTATAGTCCTAGCCTTCACAGCCTCCTCTGGCAAGAAGTTCCACATTTTGGCTAAGCACCGTGTGAAGAAGAATTTCTTTTTATTTGTTTTAAACATTATGCCTATTAGTTTTGTTTGTCCTCTAGTTCAATAATTTTTCCTTGCTCGCTTTCTCCACACCACTTGTGATTTTATATACTTCTATCATATCCCCCCCTTAGTCTCCTCTTTTCTAAGATGAAAAGTCATAGTCTCTTTAATCTCTTTTCATAAGGGGTCCATTCTAAATGCCTAATAATTTTAGTTGCCTTTTTCTGAACCTTTTCTAATGCGAATATATCTTTTTTTGAGATGAGGTGACCACATCTGTATGCAGTATTCAAGATGTGGGTGTACCATGGTTTTATACAAAGGCAATGAGAGATTCTCCATCTTATTCTCTATCCCATTTTTAATAATTCTCAACATCCTGTTTGCTTTTTTGACTGCCACTGCACATTGCATGGATGTTTTCAGAGAACTATCCCAGATGACTCCAAGATCTTTTTCTTGATTCATTACAGCTAAATTAGCCCACATCAAATTGTATGTGTAGTTGGGGTTATTTTTTCCAATGTGCATTACTTTACGTTTATCCACAATAAATTGCTGTTTTATTAAAACTTGCTATTTTGGACCATATCAGAGGCTCAAATGAGAGCAGTTACAGTGTCTGATGTTTTAAGAGGAGCATGAACAAGTCAGAGTTGAAATCTTGGCTCCATTGATGTCAATGGAACCTTTGCCATTGATTTAAACACAGCAAAGATTTCATGCATGCATTTACAAATTTATGTTCAGTGCTGTGCTTATTTCTTTCTTTGGAGTATGGGATATTTTGAGATATAAAATCACAGAGTGCATTTTTTGTTACACTTCCTGTTTTATGCTTCTTGAATGAATACAGAACTGAATCATTTTAAAATAAAATAAAAAAATTATAAAAAGAAAAGAATGGAAAAGTAATTTGAACTAACATGTTGTATGCCAAATTTCAAGCTGGAACTAATGTATAGGCTTGGACTATATGTCCTAAAACTGCTGGTTTATAATAAAAATACTATAAATGAAAACATTAGGGCTTATAACAGGCGTACAAATATAATTCTAGAAAAACAAATGAGTATATTTAAGTCATATTTGCATGTGGATTAATTTTAGTACAGTAGAGTTTAAAATATTTTTGAAATAAACCTTTCTTTGATTTTAATATAATTTATCATGGTATATTTTGAAGTTGTAGAATGCATCTTGAGTAGTTTCTTGTTGGCTTGAACAAGTGTTCATTCAGTGACCCTTAGATGGCAGTAGAGTACTAACCCTGAGTATTATTTGCTGTTTTATCCACAGGAGAGGGATGCTTATCTCCCTTTAGCTGAGAGTGCCAGCAAGATGTACTTTGTTATATCTGACTTGTCCAAAATTAATAACATGTACCGTTTTAGTTTGGCTGCTTTCCTACGACTTTTCCAAAGGGCGCTACAAAGCAAGCAGGTATGTTCTGTTCTCTTGCTGCCGTGAATGCAGGAAAGGGATCAATATACTTGTGGTTTTTAAAAATTCATTATTTTAAAGAATAGCATAATATGTAGTTAGTTATTTTATAAGCTTATAGGTGTTGGTACAGATCCTTTTTTCCCTGTCTCTATCACCTAATTATATCAATGACATATATATAGAGAGGTAATTTATAACCACTTTCCCCTCACCCCTTTTAGTGATCATTTTTCATTATTTTGCCCAGGAGTGCAGGCCACCCCAGAACCCAGAATCCAAGAGGTGCCTTTCCTTCCATGAAGTGACAGGCATTCCCTGTGCCTTTGCTGTTTGGGTGAAATTCATATCTCCCAAGTCTGTACTTGCTTCAGGGGTCAATCCCAGAAAAACAGGGAGATCAAATTCAAACTCTTAATGACATAGAAAGCTCTATAACCAGCTTCAGGGGGTCAGTCCCAGAAAAACAGGGAGATCAAATTCAAACTCTTAATGATACAGAAAGCTCTATAACCAGCTTCAGATGCAGCAATGAAGGACCCCCTAGTATTGCTAGTGTTCTATCCTCATCAAAATCTCAGTCATTAGAGACTGCAAGAGAGATAGGGTACTGCTGAGGCACTGAATACATCTTTGGACCAAAGTCCTTATCATATAGGTAGGCTTGATATCTGCTTTTAAGCAGTGGGAGATAAGGAGTAAATCTCTAAGAAAAGCTCAGTCACTGATTCACAAGAACCTTCCAAGATCTGAGGTTCCCAGGGGACTCCAAGTCATGGTGGTACTGCAAAGGCAAAGCGGAGCTAGTTCTCTAAAGCAGACTTGGTACTGACTTTCGTTACCCATACCAAAGTGGCACAGGCACTGTTTAAGAGTTCTAACTACTACTACGACTACTTAACCCTTGTAGTCCGAGTGGCGGTCATCCCCTCCCAGTGTGATGGTGTTCTTGTTGGACAGGTTGATCCTCGGTGTCTTGGTCTTTCCCTTGTGAATGCTCAATCCAGTCATTGCAGCAGTTTTGTCTAGTGTTATGACCTTTTCTTCCATGCTTTCATGTCAGTGGGAAAAGAGGGTGACACACAGACAGATGCCTCTACCTATGCCATTTGTCCCCCTTTTTAATTGCCTTGTTGGGATCTATGGGCGGTCTTTGATAAGTGGTTTCCAATGAGATCGTCACATCACAGGGAAAAGAGAAAGGCCTGTTCTCCTCAAGCTCTTCTATCGCAATTTATGCCGGAGGAGATCTTTAAGAAGCAAGAATCAAGCTTGAATAAGGAGGTCACACTTATGACTAATATTGCCTTTTGATTGCCTGATGAAGCTGTGATGTCTCAACTACCTTCTATAATGGATAACTTCAGACGGTTTTAGGACCTGATTAAGCAAATTGCTGACATAAATTGCTTAGAGGAGGTTCCAAGAGTCCTATAATAAACTCCTAGATATTTAACACACTTTGACATGTATGAGAATTGCCCTCCAATCAGTCCCCTGATGGAGCCTACCAAGAAAATTTGTCACACCCCAGCCTACCTGCCTGAGGGCAGATGAAAAGTATTATGTCCCTGAGTTTGTTTGGAGTTTGTACTTTCTCACCCAGCTCCAGATTCCTTAGTACTAGAGGCTATTAACGAACAAGGCAGACAACACGATTCTAAGCCATCCCTACACTATGGGGATGCTGATAGATTGCATTCACTACTGAGTGAGCAAGGATAAAACTTAGGAGTGGGCCAATGCGGAGAAACTTGTGTTATTACTTTCTGTGATATACTTGGGCTGTGGTTTAGAAAAACAGTCTCCTGGGTTGTCAGTTCAGTCTGTTTTCCTTGGTAAAGTATCTGAGGGCGTGTTTACACATCTGGGAAGATCGACCGAGTCAGCGTTGATCTTCCAGTGCTCAAATTTCATGTTTCTGGTAAACATACACAAAATCGATCTGTCTGGGGTTGGCATCCGAACCCTGTACTGCTTGCTATTGCTAGGTGTAACCATGGTTGATGGGAGAAATGCTCTCCTTGCCTTTTCTTAGTGAGGAGAGGTAAATCAGTTTTTGATCCATTGACTCCTCTATACAATTGCCGTAGCTAGAATTGCATATCTGAAATCAACTTTCATGTCTAGTGTAGACCTGCACTGAGTTGAGCAACAGAAAGTGTCATAGTTGATGTCAAATGGTTGCACATTTGGATCCCCTGGAATTTTTCACAGATGTGTAGACTATCCAGCATATTTTTCATAACTAAGGCCAGAATGTTTATTTCTGAGTACTAAAATTTAGAACTTAAAATCTATGTTTTGGGACATAGATCCCATCATTGGTGTCTGCAGGTGAACACAGTAAGAAATCTGAGTGCCCAGCAACTTGAAAATGAGGTTAGTTATTTAGGTGTCTGGTTTTAAATACGTGGGCTGGATCCTCAGCTCTAATTGCCCATTGTGCACTCTATGTATTTTCACAAATTTACCTAAATACATGTTTATGTCTACTTGAATTACATTTCAGGATTCAGGAAATACTGAAGAAAGAATTAAATTACTTATCAGTGCACTAAAACATATGGTGTATGAATATGTGTGCCGTTGCCTGTTTAAGGTAAGATATATTTTCTTTGGGTTTCTCTGTATTAAAATGTGAAAGTATATTTTCACAGCAATCATAAATTGGCCTGCTTCACATATTCAGTATTTTGTATCACTTATGATATACCACAGCCTGCAGCAGGCTACAGTACCCTCATCCTATTGGGGAATCGAGGATGTGGGCAGGCGTAAGTCTGCTCATAGCTACAAGTTCCCTCTTGAAAAGAGGGGGATCCACTAAAAAGATGATCCTCAAATAAATTTGGGGAACACCTAAAAAGAAAACAGGGATGGGTGTGGAGGTCATAGGGCTAAAATGAGGGAGCCAGAAGGTGATACCGAGCAGGGAGCCCCGGACAGCGCCCACTGCTCCCCAGAGGTGTTCAGGGAGCCGGCAGATGCTGCGCAGAGAAACTCTGCCCGGATTTGTGAACAGATTGTGGAACGAAAGTAGGTTCCACAGTCTCAGTCCCTGCCTTCAGCCAGCCTCCTCTCTCTTGTCTTGTAAATGGCCACCTTGGCCATGGCCAGGAGGAGTCTGATGAGGAGGTGTCTCAACTTTGTGGGGCCACAGATAGGGTGTGGGGAAAAGTGCAGCCAGAACCTCAAGAGGAAGCTCTGGAGGGGCCAGAAGAGGGGCTCTAACCTGGTGCACTCTAGATAGATGTGTGCCAGGGTCTCCCTCGTGCCACAAAAGGAGCAAGTGTCAGAGATGGGGTGAACCACACCAAGTACATGGCCATGCTCACTGCCCTGTGAAGAATCCTCTAGCTGATGTCCCCAGTGGGCCATGGGACTAGGGTGGAATATAAGCTGACCCACTGGGGCTCCTCACCCCCAGCCAGTGGCAATAGGTCCTGCCACTTGGTGTCCAGGCAGGACACAAGGGTGGGGAAGTGGATCGTGTGGAGTACGAGCACGTACAAGTGACATGTTGGCATGGTTCGAAAGAGGACCAGCTGCAAAGCATGCAGCCAGCTCGGGTGATGAAACGGGGGAGGTTGGGAAGGCATAGGGGGCTGAGGGTCTGTAGAGAGATTTTGAGAGCCGGGGTGAGAGGGGGGTGGGGTGCACCCTTTTGCAGGACGTGGCTGAGGTAGACCCAAGCAGCAGGCGTTAAAGCGGTCCTTACCTACTGGAGCACATGCTAGAGAGTGTGGAGGGTGCAGAACCCCATGCACTGGGCGAGCGCCGGGGCCTCCACCCAGTCCCGGGTCATAGTCTAGGAGGTCTCAGATTCTGGTAATTCTTCCCAGGACCAACCTCCAGCACATGGCGGGGGACTCAACCACCTGCACATAAAGATGAAGGTTGTGTAGCAGGGACTCCATGAGGAGATCTTCCCCCACGGTGGCCACCAAGGCCCTGGTCACTGCAAGCAGCCACTGGGTCTGAAGGAAGTCCTAATAGAAGACTGGTAGTTCTGAGAGGTCTTGCAGATGACCTTTCAAAGGAAGGTAAAGGAGCTGCCGGTCATATCAGAGTCCTTGGAAACAGTGGAGGAAAGCGTGCACCAATGTGCTCCACTCTGGACTATCTGCACTGTTAAGAAGTCCCTGCAGGGTTTGGAGGTGGAAGACATGAACCTGCATGCGCAAGTATGTCAGGCCCTGCCCTCCCTTCTCCAGGGGAAGATGAAGAACCCCTACAGAGACCCAGTGCAGTCCTGGCTCAAAGAACTCAAGAATCAGCTTCTGGAGGTGGGTCAGGAACTCCGGGGATGGGACCAGGGTGTTGAGATGGTGCCAGAGCATGGACAGGACCAGCTGGTTGAGCACCAGTGCCCTTCCTCACAGTGAGAGGCACTGGAGTAGCCCCGTACACCTCCGCAACTGCTCAGCCCTGCCCTCTAACCCTGTCAGTTTTCCAGCGGGGAGGGATGCGTGGCAGAAAGAAAGACGCCAAGATAGAGCAGCAGACCCATGCTCCATCGGATGGCCTGAAGCACTGGTGAGAGGTGGCTCACCTGTCACCCAGCTCCGATCACCAGGCCAGAGCTATTGATCCAGTTGACCTGGGCAGAGTAGGCTGCCAAGTAGATGGCTTGGCAGGCCTCCACCCGTGCCAGGTTGCCTGGGTCCTGGACCATGAAGAGAACATCATCCGCATACACTGACAGGACCAGCCACATCTTGGGCTTGCGGAGCATCAACCCTGTCAACCTTCTGTGAAGGAGACAGAGGAAGGGCTCAATGGCCAGAGTATGCAGCTGGCCTGAAAGTGGGCAGCCCTGATGCCCTCCTTGCCCAAAGCTGACCAGTGCGTTAGGGTCCAGTTGTACTTGACAAACCACTCTGAAGCAGCATACAGCACCAAGAGAAAACCCGCAAACTGGGGCCTCAAGCCAAACAATTCCCAGGCTTGCAGAATGCCCAGGAGGTATCTGTGGTCCACCCTGTCGAACACCTTCTCCTGATCCAAAGACAAGAGGGTGAACAAAAGACAAACTCTTCACCCTAGCTCTAAGAGATCCCAGACCAAATAAAGGTTGTTGAAGATGGTGTGGCCTGGGATGGTGTACGTCTGGTCTGGGTGGATCACGTCCACCAGCACGGACCTCAAGAGAAGGGAGATGGCTTTGCCAACGATCTTGTAGTCTGTGCTGAGGAGTGAGATGGGACGCCAGTTCCTGGGATTGCGGGGGTCCCCCTTCTTAGGCAGCAAGGCGAGCACAGCCCGCCTGCACGGCAAAGGGAGGACTCCACTTAGTAAGGATTCGCCCCAGACGCTGACAAGGTCTGGGCCGAGGACGTCCCAAAACGTGGTAAAACTCCATGGTCAGCCCATCCATGTTTCAGGATTTATTGGTGGGCATGACTTGGAGGGCTTCCGAGAACTCGGCCAGAGTAAGAGGTAGTTCCAGCTGGTCCCGGTCACCTGTGCTGACTGTTGGGAGTTGGTCCCAGAGCACTCTGCAGAAAAGAGAGAAAAGTGGAGAGAAAAGAGAGGCATAGAAGGTGCAAGCTCTCTTGTACATCTCCACTGGATCCGTGTGAGGGGTACCATCATGCTCAAGCAGGTAAAGGATGTGTTTCATGGCCCCCTCTTTTTCTCCAGGGCTTAGAAGAAGCGGGAGCCACGATCCATCTCCCAAAGGAGCTGGATGTGTGATCTCACAAAGGCGCCCCAGGCTTGAACTACATCAAGGGCCTAAAGCTCCTCCTGCTTCTGCTAGTACGTGCTACAGAGGGATGGATCCCCAGTGTTGGTGGCCAGATGCCTCTCCAGCTCCAAGGCCTCCCATTCCAGCTTCCCTATTACCACATCCCACTGCCAGCTGGCCCCTGGGTATAGTCACAGCAGAAGAGCCACTGGTTCACCTTTTTGTATCTCACCACTGCCATGCTGAGGGAAAGGCATGCCGTTACCCCTGCCAGGCCACCCAGAACTCCCAAAAGGATGTCACGAAACCCACATCCTCCAGCAGGCTGTTGTTGAAGTGCCAGTAGGCCGGCTCTGGCTTCCCCGAGGAGAAGGAAACCTTCACAGCCACCAGGTGGTGGTCTGAGAACAGGGCCAGTTGCACGATTCAACTGGGTGCGGTACAACTGGGAGTGCAGTGTCCATTGACCCACCACTTGGACAAAATTGAAGCTCGTGTCTAGTCTGGGTAGTGGCTGTGCCAGACGTCCACCAGGGAGTGACAGTCTATCAGCTCCCGGAGGACACCTGTGGTGGTCTGGTACTGCTCAGTCTCTGTACAGGCCCATTCCTCGAGGGTGCAGTTGAAATCCCTGCCCAGGACCAGCCATTTGTGAGGATCAACTGTGTCGAGGAAGGCCAATGTCTGCTGAAAGAAATGAACCCACTCCAGGCTAGAGCATATATGTTGAGTAAGTGGAATGGGAGCCCCTTCACCTAGACCTGGAGGTACAGCAGATGTCCCAGCACAACCTCAACACTCCCCAGCACCTTGGGTTGCAGGCTCAGGTATAACAAGATCACCACCCTGCCTTGATGGTCCATGAGGTGGCTGAAGTGGCCTCTGTCTCTCCACTCAACCTGCCAGCTAGCTTTGGCAGCTAGAGCAGCATGGGTCTCTTGCAGGAAGGTGACTGAGTACCCCGCCTCCTGGAGTAAGGAGAGCACCTGGCATTGGCAGAGACCCATCCTGCAGCCCCTGGTGTTTAAGGTGTCAAGGATGAACAGCGGCATTGTCAGGCCTGGGGAGGATCCTTCTCGGAGGGAGCACCAGCAGTCCCCATAGGGCCTCGTAGCAGTCAGTGACTAACCCCGAACTTAAGCAGGGCATCATGGAAGCCAGAGGCCCACTGATGGGCTGTAGCATCCTTCCTCCCGGTCCCTTTATCCTCTTTCAAAACAGCCCTCGTGGTCTCGAGGATGAGGTGATAATCTTCCCAATGCTGAAGGACAAGAGTCACCTTGTTTTTGGATCCTTGAACGTCATCCAAGAGGCTGCGCATCTTGGCCTTCAGCGCCTTGGGCATTGGGGTTTCACAGCCCTGAACATCCTCAGGCCAGACCCCTCTGTGGGCCCTATCACCCACAAGGGTGGGTGGGCGGAGGTCAAGTCCCCACCGTGGGACAAGGCAAAGTGGTGGAGGGAGAACAGCCCCAGACATACTGGGAGAGGGTGAAGCAAAGTACACCTCCTGGGTATCTACAGCCCTGGAGGTATTCATGATGGGGTAAGGAGAGGGGAGGAAAGTAGGGACAGTAGGGATTGGAGCAGGAGCAGCGTGGGGATAGGGATGGAGAGGGGATCAGGAGAGAGAAAGGGCTTCGGGGAGGAGAAGGTGGAACAGGAGGAGGAGGAGCAGGGGGGTAAAAGGAGTCAAGGTTAGGAGTGGGCATTGGCTATGGAGAGGAGTGGGAATGGGGCAAAGAACAGGGACAGGAGAGGGTTCGAGAATCTGGACAGTAAGCGTACTGGGAAAGGATACCCCCTCCTCACAGGCCAGGGAGGTGGTAGGGCTGGGGGCTGGGAGGTGATTGTCCCTGCCGTTGGGCTCTGGTGCTGCAGGGGGTGTAGCACCAGAGGCCTTGGTGCTGGGGGTTTCCAGGATCAGTGGGAGCTCTGGCGCACCAGAGTCACCCAGGGGCTCGATAGCCATGGCTGGAATGTTACTCCCAGCAGGGCAGGCAGCCACACCCTGGGATGACTCGTTGATGGGGTGAGGGCACTGAAGGGTTCGGAGGAGGGTGGAGAAAATAGGGAAAGAAGACGTAGCTGGGCACATGGATCATGCTTGCAGTCCTCGAGGAACAGGGAGTCCACAACTGGGGCAGCCAGGGTCAGCCCAGGGCCTCGACCTCCTGGGAAAGGAAGGCAAGTCTGGTGCCTACCTCTTCGGGGCTCCCCTCAGTGGTGGCTGGAGCAGCAGCCGCCTCTGAAGGTGGCCTGGGCTCAGATGGCTCTTTCATTGTGGCCTCGCTGGGCCGAGATTCCGAGGTGGAGGGGATGGCGTCCTCGGCAACTGCCACGGCATCCTTGGCCACCGCCGGGTGTTGACCAATAGCCAGGGGCCCAGCAGTGGGTGAGGGCTGCTATTTCCCCTGGGAGCCTTGTGTGGCACATCCTGCCCATCTTCAGATGGGGCGGAGTGCCGATTGTGCACCCCACTACCTCTGCGTCCCCCATACGAGTTCCCAGCCCTCTGCTGAGGCAGGCTGGGTGACAGAGGAGGGGCCAGGGGATGAGGGCAGCATGGAGAGGGAAAAGGAGAAGGAGGAACCCGCCCCCCAGGGTGGGGCCTGTCTGAGTCCCATCACGGGCACCGCCACTCTCTCCTCCACAGGCCAGGTTGTAGTGCCCTCTGGGGTATCAGCACCTGTGCATCTGTTCCAGTCCAGCATGGGGGCATCCTCTGATGCCCGAGCAGTGGTGGTATCCCCCGGGGGGAGGAGGAGGTGCAGTCCCAGGGTCTGTAGTGATAGGGCCACCAGTAGTGACATGGCCAGTGTCCTCACAGGTGTTGGGGGTCCCAGGCTCCTCTCCAGGCTGGGCCAGGGGGCAGTCCTTTGGGACGTGCCCCGTCTCCTGGCAAATGAGGCACTGGGCCTGCCCATCGTATAGTAGGCCTGGTACTGAGCCCCTTGATGGGGCACCAGAAGAGTCCCCTTTGGGCTAACCCCACTGTGTGCCGCTGGCTGCAGTTGGACGTGTGCCTGCTGGCAGAAGGAGAAGATGTGGCAGAGGGTGGAGTCCTTGCAGCCCAGAGGGAGGGGACTCCAGACTGACAGAGGCCTCCCTAGGGTAGTTAGGAAAGGCAGAAGGGCAACATTGGGGAGGAAGGGAGAGATGGAGGAAAACATCACCCATATGCCCAGTTCCTCTAGGGGCTTGAGGGACATGTGGATCCCCCCTACCACCAGGCCCCTCTCCAACGCCTCTGGGCGGCGGCATCCGACACCAGGAAGAACGCTGTCTCCCCGAACATTCTGGAGACCACCACCAGGGCCGCAGACCCCACCACTTGTGCCATCGTCCACACATAGCTCTCTATGTGGAGTGAGGCCAACACCAGGACATATCACACTCCATGCCTCCTGGTGAGGGTGGGGAAGGGGCCGCAGCTGCTGGGGATGGTATTCCCAGAGGTGGACAGAGTGTGGTGTGAGGCATCAGCTGCCTCGGTGTACAACCTGGGGTCCCAAGGATCAATGGAAGGAACAGGGGAATGGGAAGCAGGGGGAACTGCAGCTGAAGTAGCTGCAGCAGGGTTGGTAGCCTTTGCCATGGGGGATTTTACCTTCCAGGCAGGACTCTTGCCCTTTTTGGTCCCCTGGCCCTTCCTGTCCAGATGTGACAGGGGCCTCGGGGCTGGTGCCAATGCTCCTGGCTACCATGGGGGCAGACAACCCAGCGGCTTTAGGGGAACCCACTACAGCGATGGTGGAAGGGAGAACAGGTGAAGAAGGGCAGGCAGGGGTGTCGCAAGACAGCCCCCTAAAAGGGGCGGTAGCCATTGGGAGGGGAAGACAGGAGCAAGTAATGGCGTATGAGGGTAGTTAACAAAGGGAAAAGGGAAAAGGGAGGGGTGGGGGGTGAGGAGAGGAGAGGGGAAAAACAGGAAAGGAATAAAGGCTACCCCTCCCCCCCACACCAGGCTGTGGGCCTGGCCAGGTGGAGGTGGGGGTGGGAACGGAGACTGGAGGAAAGGAGGGGAGAAACACAAGAAAAGGCCACAACCCCCAGCAGAGGATGGTATGACCGGCTCCTGCTACTTCACTGGGGGGATATGGGGAACTAAAGCAGCATGTGGGGAAGTGAAGTGGTGAGGGAAGTGATTAAGGAAGGGGGCTTCAGGTGCTGAGCAAAACAAACAAGAGGGGTGGGAGCGGGGACTTGGGCACATGGGAAGGGGAAGAAGCAAAAGGAGGGGTAGGCAGCAAGGGCTGATCTACAATAAGGAGAGGGGAGGGGGCTGCAAGGGTCTGGTGTGCCCACGGGCACTGGAGGAGCCAGCCTGCAGCAGCTTCTGCAGAGTCTGATAGAGCAGGGGGTGGGGGAGGGGCAAGTGGTGGGCCGAGGTGAAAAGGCCCCAGCAGCGGCTGGAGGTGGGGGAGCATCAATGGAGATGGTGTCAGGGGTTGGGGAGGGGGTGGACCCCACCCCAATTACATAGGCACGCTCTGGGAGCCTGGCGGAAAGGGGTCCACCCAAACTCACCCCACCCATGAACACACCACTTTACAGCAGGCTGTGGAGGGAAGCCCAGCCACCACCCTAAAGCAGCCCTCTACCTCCTCTGCAGTAATGGAAGCAGCAGCTGTGAAGGTGGAAGTCCAGGCCCACAAGAACGGTGAAGGGGCCGGCAAACCCCCAAGAAGATGGAGAAGGCAGGGAGTCTGCCATCTCCCCTGCCCAAGGGCAGGTCAGCACAAGTTCCCCCACCACCCTCATAGCAGCTCCAAGAGCTAGCTGGAGAAATGGGAGGTCAGGGGCAGGGAAGCAGCCTGCAAAGGAGCAGGAAAGAGGCAGGGAACTGGCCTAGTGGGGAACCAGCAACTGTTCCCCACAACAGCAACCCATCACACAGGCTACAGTAGCTGCATGGAGGTTAAATATGGGGGCAGTTGGGTCTGTGCATTTGTTTTTCCTAGAGACTGAGGCTTATCAAGGATCAGCCAGCAGCAGCAGGCTAAACCAGCATCTGCTGGCCAATTCAGCACCGGTGGCCAATTAAAGCCTGAAGAACCCTTTAAAAGTGTTTCCCTCGGGTGAGCAGCAGGGAGGTGGTAGGGAATGGATGAGGAAGATGCAGCGAGTGATCCCAGGAAGAGAGGGAGCTACAACAACCTGAGGAAGGTACCAGGGAAGCAGTTGCTGAATCAGGGGGCACCAAGGAAGAAAGCCCCTCTAGCTACAGCTGCATAGCGTCCCTGTGCTGGAACCAAGTATGTGTGGGAGTGGTCTCTGCTCCCCCTAGACCACCCCAGGGCAGTCCTAGGGGGTAGGAGGAGACTGGGCACACCTAAGGGGTCTCCTCCACTAATGACTGACATGGATTGTGCCAATGATGAGAATGGCTCAATGATGTCTTAACTCTGGTCTCTGTGAGAACAGAAGGCAGAGCAGGGACACAGTGATCCTCTGAGGCAGCACCTGAACTGCCATGAAGGGCAGGGCCCAAGGAGGACAAGCTTGGGGCCTTGTCACATGCTGTACACTCTAGTACTAAATTCTGGCTATGTCCATGTAGTGGATACGTTAGCTTTTGTGAGTTGGCTTTGTCTCATGTAATTGTTCTTCAGCAGGGTAACACACCATAACAGAGCAGCTTTGAGGCTCTTTTAGGAGAACAAATGAGCTTTCCATACAGCAATCTACTATGTTTACAGTCAGTCTTTTAACCCTATGCAGAGGTGTTAAGGCTGATCACCAGTCTGGTATACTTAGAGTGCAGAAGCTCAGGTCCTGCAAGAAATTTAAAGTACCCTGTCACTAAAGGCTTCTGCTTTAAAAAAAAATCAAACAAACCCCAAAGCCTCTTCAAGGTCACAGACAGTGACACAAGCCCTGAGGTAAGTCGGGAAGGAGAAATGGAAACGTGGACAGTTGACTGAGGAGTATAAATATTTGGATGGAGAATGCTGAGCAGTAATCAGGAAAGTGAAAGCACAATTGGAACTACAGCTGGCAAGGGATGTGAAGGGTAACGAAGGGTTTCTACACTCATGTTGACAATAAGAGGGTTATCAGGGAAGGCCATTACTGGACAAAAGAGGTAACTTGGGCTACGTCTACACGTGCACGCTACATCGAAATAGGCTATTTCGATGAATAACGTCTACACGTCCTCCAGGGCTGGCAATGTCGACGTTCAACATCCACGTTGCGCAGCACCACATCGAAATAAGCGCTGCGAGGGAACGTCTACACGCCACAGTAGCACACATTGAAATAAGGGTGCCAGGCACAGCTGCAGACAGGGTCACAGGGCGGACTCAACAGCAAGCCGCTCCCTTAAAGGGCCCCTCCCAGACACACTTGCACTAAACAACACAAGATCCACAGAGCCGACAACTGGTTGCAGACCCTGTGCATGCAGCATGGATCCCCAGCTGCAGCAGCAGCAGCCAGAAGCCCTGGGCTAAGGGCTGCTGCACACCGTGACCATAGAGCCCCGCAGGGGCTGAAGAGAGAGAGTCTCTCAACCCCTCAGCTGATGGCCGCCATGGAGGACCCCGCAATTTCGATGTTGCGGGACGCGGATCGTCTACACGTGCCCTACTTCGACATTGAACGTCGAAGTAGGGCGCTATTCCGATCCCCTCATGGGGTTAGCGGCTTCGATGTCTCGCCGCTTAACGTCGATGTTAACATCGAAATAGCGCCCAACACGTGTAGCCGTGACGGGCGCTATTTTGAAGTTAGTGCCGCTACTTCGAAGCAGTGTGCACGTGTAGACATGGCTTTAGTGACAGATAGTGTAGAAAAAGCTGAAGTCCTCAATGGTTTTTTTGCCTCAGTCTTCACGGACAAGGACAGCTCCTACACTACGGTGCTCGAAAATGCAGTATGGGAAGGTGGAGGGCAGCCATTGGTGGGAAAGGAACAACTTAAGAGCTACTTAGAAAAACCAGGTGTATGCAAATCCATGGGTCTGGATTTAATGCACTCATGGGTACTGAGGGAATTGGCAGATGTCATTGCTGAGCTTTTGGCCGTTATCTTTGAAGACTCTTGGAGATTGGGAGAGATTCTGCATGATTGGAAAAAGGCAAATGTAGTGCCCATCTTTAAAAAAATAAAGGAGGACAATCCAGGGAACTCTACACTGGTCAGCCTTGCCTCAATCCCTGGGAAAATAATGGAGGGGATCCTCAAAGAATCCATTTTGGAGTGCTTGGAAAAGGGAAATTGGTTGAGTAGTCAACATGGATTCACCAAGGGCAAGTCATGCCTGACCAACCTGATTAACTTCTATGATGAGGTAACAGGTTCTGTGGACATGGAAAAGTCAATAGATGTGATACATCTTGTCTTCAGTAAAGCTGTTGATACAGTTGCCCACAACATTCTTGCCCATAAGTTGAGGAAGTATGGATTGGATCCTTGGACTATAAGATGGATAGAAAGCTGGCTTGACTGTCAGGCCCAGCGGGTAGTGGTCAATAGCTCAATATCTGGATGGCGGTCAGTTTCAAGCGGAGTGCTGCAAGGCTCTGTTCTGGGGCCGGTGTTGTTCACCATCTTCATTAATGACCTGGATGGGGGATTGGATTGCACCCTCAGCAAGTTTGTGGATGACACTAAGCTAGGGGGAGAGGCAGATATGTTGGAGGGTAGAGAGAGGATTCAGAGTGACCTGGATAAATTGGAGGATCAGTCCAAAAGAAATCTGATGTGGTTCAACAAGGACAAATGTAGAATCCTGCACTTGGGGTAGAATGATCTCAAGCATCATTATAGGCTGGGGACTTGTGGGCTAAGTAATAGTACAGCAGAAAGGGACCTAGGGGTTATGGTGGATGTAAGGCTAGATATAAGTAAATAGTGTGTCCTTGTAACCAAGAAAGCTAATGGCATATTAGGGTACATTAGGAGGAGCACTGCAAGCAGATCTAGAGAAGTGGTTGTTCCCCTCTATTCAACACTGTTGAGGTCACATCTAGAATATTGTGTCCAGTTTTGGGCCCCCCAGTATAAAAAGGATGTGGATGTGCTGTAGCAAGTTCAGCGGAGGGCAACAAAAGCAATTGAGGGGCTGGACCACATGACCTATGAGGCGAGGCTGAGGGATTTGGGCTGATTTAGTTTACAGAAGAGAAAACTTAGAGGTGATTTAATAGCAGCCTTCAACTTCCCGAAGGGGTGCTCTAATGAGGATGGAGAGAAATTGTTCTCAGTGGTGACAGATGGCAGAACAAGGAGCAATGGTCTAAAGTTACAGAAGGAGAGGAGTAGGTTGGCTATTAGGAAAACCTACTTCACCAGGAGGGTGGTGAAGCACTGGAACGCGTTGCCTGTAGAGGTGGTGGATTCTCCATCCCTCAAGGTTTTTGAGTCCTGGCTTGACAAGGTCCTGGCTGGAATGACTTAGTTAGGGTTGATCTTGCTTGAAGCAGGGCGCTGGCCTAGATGACCTCCTAAGGTCACTTCCAGCTATATGATTCTATGACCTTGGGTAATATACTGCCACCACACAAGTGGACCCAGGACACACACTTGGAATGTTTTGCTGTGGGGTAACCTCAAGCTCTGAACTGTTCCTTGGGAAAGGGCTTAAAACAACTGCAGTTTTTACTTGCTGACCTTTCAGTTATGGACACGTACACAGAATATTCTGCCTGCTAAGGCACAGGAATCAGATCTTATAAAGGTGATTTTAGTAACAAAATAAAGGGGACGTATTTAGCAAGTATACCTAACTGCTAAGTGTTACAGAGCAACTGGAAAACAAAATTAAATTTTATAGCATAGAGAATTTCTTCCCTGACAATTTTTGTGGTCTAGGTAAGTCTCTCCTCCAGTTTCAAGACATATTTAGCTTCCAGTTTCTGACAACAATAGGAATTGCTGGATGTTCAGTCTTCGCTTAGCATGCTGCCTATTCAGGAGCCTTAATATGGCCATAACAACCTTTTAACATCTAATTCTTTGAAAATCTTGGCTGAGATGTCTGCTCTGTTTTGCCTACATATTTTTTAAACCCTTTATTCATTGTTAACAGCTTTTTGTGCAGAGATTGTTGGAAGTTCAACTGTTTTATCAGGCATCTAGGACTAAGTCATACTGACTCAGCTACTGAAAATTCTTCCTCCATCATCAGTATAGCACATTCTTTGAAATGTTTCAAATTTTAAAAGTAATCTGTGGGTCTTGGTTAAAATTCCATCCCTCCCTGCAATATTTGGGTATATTGAGATCTGGAGTCTGTCTCTAGTTAACTGTCCTGGGACGATATATACCGTATTGGAATGATATTCTATGGCATTAGTAACTTGAAAATAAAAATTTTGCTACTGTACTGATCAGGATAGGTGCTTAGCTGGCTGAGGTTCTGCTAGGTAGCTTTACTCAGAGGGCAAAATAAGAAAAGCGGTGAGGTGGTGTTTGTCAAATGTATTTATCCATTGATCTTGGTCTTATTTCAGGCTGATCGACTAATGTTTGCTCTGCACTTTGTAAGAGGAATGCACCCTGAACTTTTCCAAGATAATGTAAGTAATAAGAAGAAACCCTGGGTGTTCTGATTGGTCTTAATAGAGCCAAATACATTTAAATTGGGATTCATACATTTCCATGGTGGCCTGGTGCAGAACATATAGTGGATATTTTTGCATTTACTTACTTGTATTTCTGTATGATAATTTTAATTGGTTCTGATTTGGGGTGTTAAATTTAAATTGCATTAGACTGGAATTATAGGTGTATCCCCCTTTCTTTCCTTCCTGGGTTGCATGGGAGCAGGCAGCACTCAGCCTTTCTGCCTGAAGGTTTAATGTTAAGAGACCCTGAGTGTTCCAGTTGTGATATTGGGTAGTTGGGAATCTTCTTTACACCCCTGGTTTCTAAAGGTCTGTAAAGTAGTGGTGCCTCCAACTAGCTGGTCCCCTATATGTACTTTACTGGCATGCCTGGGAGACCTCCAGGAAATGTATTCCAGTTATAATCTGGGTGTAACTCCCAAACAGTGATTTATAAATAGTATCTACTTAATAGGCCAAATGAGAATTAACACACACCTGTACATAACAACTTAATGAAATGGGTGCAGACCAACATGAATAAAATCAATAAACAATATACTTAGTAAAAAATGAAACATAACTAGCATGGACATAGCCATCAGTTATGTCCCCCCAGAGTATATGATCTGTAGTGTTCAAAGTTCCAGTTACTTTTTGTATTGGCATGTGCCTGTTGTTTCACTAAGTCTTATTCAGCTTGGTGAGGATTCTGTGTGATAGTCCAGGCAAAGCAACAAGGTGACCAGCCCCTCTGACCTGAAGCTGGCCTATGCAGAACTTTGACAGAGATAAATTTCCTTCCCTGCAGGGTCTTTCATTAACAAGCTGTAGCTCCCCAAAGAAGTTTCTGGCTGGGGGAAAACGTCACACCTGCCCTGAAGTGGTCTGTTCAGTCAGCGTTAACTCTCCAACAACAAAAGACCACCATTTTCTTTTTCCAGCCTAGCCAAAGCCCTCTTTCCTTCCCAAAGCCTCATGGGAGTTGTAGTCTCTAGAGTCAGATTGCCACACACAGGTCCTTCCCAGTAACAGTCAGAGGCTCTTTTATACAAAGGGGCCTGCATAGGTCATCACTGGACAGAGCATTCTGAAAAGAAGGGAGCTGTGTAGCTTTCAGGATCAGGATGTAGAAGCAGGAGTGTAAAGAGAATGGAAGAAAGTGCAGTATGCTTGTTAGAGAAAACTGTGTCAAGAAGGTGATCAGAGTTAGCATGCAGAGCCTAATGAAGACAGTGGTACAAGACGGTAATGATGCGGTGAAAAGTAGGTTGCATCCACACTGTAGCATGTAGCTAGTTACATGGGATAGGAAAAGGCTTTGGCAATAGAGCAGTAGTTCACCCTCAATCTGGAAGGGCATATTGAGTGCGATCCCACAGGGCTTCAGTCCCAAGTTTGGTGCTGCTTAATATTTTCATCAATGGTTTAGATAATGGCATAGAGAATACACTTTCAAATTTTGCAGATGACAGCAAACTGAAATTGATTGCAAGTACTTTGTAGGATTAAAATTCATTATGGTGTAGACCAACCGGAGAAATGGTCTGAAATAAATTAGTGAAACTCATTAAGTACAAATACAAAGTGCTACACTTAGAAGTTGCACACATACAAGACACAAAGTGACTGCCTATGAAGGAGTACTGTGAAAAGGGATCGGGGGTTATAGTGGATCACAAGCTAAATGTGAGTCAGCAGTGTAATACTGTTGTAAAAAACGTGATCATCATTCAGGATTACATTAGCGGGAGTGTTTTAAGTTGCAAGAAGTAGTTCTTCCAAGCTTCAATGGAATACTGTGTCCAGTTCTGAGTGATACATTTCAGGAAGGATGTAGACAAATTGGAGAAAGTCCAGAGGATAGCAGCAAAAATGATTAAAGGTCTAGAAAATCTGGCCTGTGAGGGAAGATTGAAAAAATGTGTTTTGTTTAGTGTGGAGATGAGAAAATATAATTACAGTGTTTAAGTGTATAAAAAGGTTGTTTATTACAAGGAGGGGAGGAAAATGTTGAGAACCACTGGTCTAGAGAATACATAGTCCTGCCCTGAGTTCAGATGGACTAGAAGATCTCTCAGGGTCCCTTCCCCTATACTTCTGTGATTTTAAGCTTTAGGAGTCTGTCATGTCTGTTATCTGCTCGCCTAACCAGCGCTTCACTGTCTACTCTGCTCTTTGTAGCCAGTCTTGTAAAACAAGTAACTATCCCTTTCCACCTCCACATGAAAGATTGTGCCCATCTCTCTCTCCCTCTATTTTTAAATTATCTGGTCTACCTTACAGTGATCCAAAGTACTCATCTTTGAAGACTATACTGCAGTCTAATATACGGATGGGAAACTTCCAGCATACAGACTGGATGTGGTTTGTTAGGGTTAGCCAGTGGCAGGCTACCAGATGCTTTGTTTACATAAGCATCTGGTTTGCTATTCAGTGCCAATGGCAACTGTGAGCAGCCATGCCTGCAGATGCTCAGATAAACAGTCTGGTGGCCTGCCAGTTACTAACCCTGACGATCTGTGTGTGGTCAGCATGCCAGAAGTTCCCTACCCCTGGTCTAATAGATCTCATCTTCAAGGAGTTTTATCGACTTTTTTCCTTTCTTACTTTAGTCAGAATATCAGTTCTGCCATGGTATATGACAGTCAATAATCTCCTCTTCTTGTAATTACCTTTCAAATACTGTAAAATGGTAATAGGAAGCAGATCAGATAAGCATCTATCTAATCTGGTACAAGCTGCTTCACAGGAAAATGCAACAACCCCAGAAGTAGGCAATTGCGGCAATATTTTCAAAGGTAATTAGATGCCTAAAAGTGTAGATAGGTTCTTAGTGGAATTTACAGAATTCTCCCAACCTCTTCGGTGTGTAACTCCCATTGCTTTAAGTGCCTAAATACCCTTGAAAATTGATTCCTTATTGAAGAAACTACTCACAGGAGAGCTTTCAGATGGTTAATGTGCTGTAGCATGATGGTTTATATTTCTTTGATAACTCTTAGAAGGCTTTTTTGTTGTAGATGTTTTTGGTTTTTACTTTATGCTGTTGTAACTCCTGATGATCATATTATTCCTAGAAATCACTAGTGCCTGTTTGAATCCTTCTACATTTATACTTTGCTTAGTCTACTTTCTCATAAATCCTTCTTTTCAGGCCCTCAATGGGGACTTTTGAAGAGAATTAAGAACACATCTCAGAAGATACTGAGTGATTCGTTAGGCCCCTTTAAAATCCATTCATAAATGTTATTCCTGTTGTCCGATCTCCCTTTACTTTATCTGTAACCCTTAAGTTGTGTGCTTGAAGAAATCTCTGTGCCTTGCCTAAGATGATTTTTTCCCCCCTCCATAGGAATGGGATATGTTTACAGGTGTGATCGTTGGAGACATGCTAAGAAAATCAGTAAGCTGAATTTATTTATTCTGGAATAAGGAATGTATTTGTAGCATCCTGGAATATTATGCTCAGATTTTTGTTATTTATTCTACATATATGTGTAGTATGAACAGCAATGAAAATGTTGAAAATTATGTAAACACAGTATTTGTTTTTTACTTGTGATAAAGTTGTATCTTTGTGTGACCGCAATAATCACCCCAAATGTAAATTTAACTAGATTTTGATTGCAGTAAATCCATCTTCTTTAAAATAGGGATTTCTACATTCTGACCTCTCCCCAGCTCAGGTGTGTGGTTTTTTTGTTTGTTTGTTTGTTTTTTAGCAGCACTTCTCTTAAAAGCACCTGATACAATCTTATATGTCCACATTGTTCTGAGACTTTGGTTAGGTCTACACTAGCTGTGGAAACTCAAACCCGTTTAATTTCGAACCTGGAACGCCTTGCAAGCTGCAAGGATTAAGGAATGTTGGTGGGAGGAGCGCTTCCCTCAACATTCTGCAGTGAGGACAGAGACCAATGTCGATGGCTGCAAAATCAATTTTAGTTACACAATTGGCATACCTAAAATTGCGTAACAGCCATTGACATTCCCAGTAAGTGTAGATGTATCTTTAGACAACCTTTCTGCCAACCATAGATTTTCTGTCTCACTGTGCAAACAGAAGGGAAACGGAACACTTCCAACATTGATGCCCTAGGTTTGGAAGCCACATTTTAGGGCAGAATGTGCAATAGGTAAAGACATTTGTTTCTTTTACTAGAAGTGAATTTATTTGTTTCTTTTCAGTAGAAATGCTTGGGTCTGTAAGCGTCTAAATTCACAACAGCCAGGTGCTCCATGTTATGAAGTAGTGAATGTTACATGCTTGCACAGAAAGTAGTCCATAAAGGGAGCAAAGTCCATTCAGTGCACTCTGTGGCGCTAAGCTGTGCAGAAGAGTGTGGATCACCACAAAGGAAATATGTTTAAGGGAGCATTCTGTATGTGAGGATCTTTTAGAGGTCTGGTGAATCATCTCTTTTCCTTTTGTCACTTTGTAGCAACAGCCATCTACTGTGAGGCACAGCAGCTTTCTTCCTGGTTGCCATGCCTTCCTGTGACAAGCATCTCCTTTTAAAGCTTGTTTCCTTCAGCTAGAGCAGGCATTGCAGGTGTGCCTGTCTGGTAACACTTGGGCACAGAGCCTTAAGCTCTGATTAAGGGCCTCACTATAGCATTTGGGAGCAGGCAGATACCAGACACAGTGTTGGTATATAATATTCTCAGTACTTTTATTGATATAATATAAACCCCATTCACATCCCTTTCATACCACAGCAAAATCTGAAGATGAGAACAAGGTCTCAAAGGCCAGGCAAAATTCAGCCTGATCACAAGCTGTGGGAGTCCTCACCTCTTCTTTATTAGGGCTCTGGATCAATGTCTGACTCCAAATTGCTGATGTATCAGACAACCATTTTTAATCAGCCTGATTAGATCATTAATCTTTGTCTCTGTTGTCTGTGCCTTTTACCCAGAACTCCTAGAAAAAGTCCTAGGCAGGCCACCAAAACCCAAGTTGTTCCTTTTCTTCCAGTTCTTGTCCACAGCTGTAACAGATACATTGTCATGGAAGTAACACACCAACTCACCCTGCCCATTTTTATGCCCTTATCTACTGTTTCTTCATCCTCCTTATGGACATAATAAAATTGTGTGGCATAAACAATCCTTGACCACGTCTAACTTTAGATTTCTCTTCATTTGCGAACATGTAACTCACATACTCAGGTCACGCACACCTCACTCACACTAGGTCTCAATGGCCTGTAACATATTGCAATATGTGCTGATTGGTATGTATCCCAACAAAAGGAACTTGTTAGCCTTTTCCTGATATATATGGGGATGTGTCCAATTACATGGTCAAATTATACGGCATTTTAGAGAAGAGCAAAATCTTGTTCTTGCTCTTATGTATATATTTCCTTTTATATATTACTTGCTTTCCCTTCAATATTGTATTTGTTCTCACTACCTTTTATACATCAGGGTTACGTCTACGCTGTCCCTCCCTTTCAGAAGGAGCATGTCAATACAGCGAATTGAAACTGCTAATCAGGTGCTGATCTGAATATTCATTGCCTCATTTGCACGACAGCCACTTGCCACATTGAAGGTGCTGCTTTTGAAATGCAAAACAGCCATTTAGATGGGGTTCTTTTGAAAGGAAGCCAGGCTTTCAAAAGCACCCTTCTTCCTATTTTTTTTCAGGAAGAAGGGTGCTTTCGAAAGCAAGGCTGCCTTTCAAAGGAACCCTGACTACAGAGCTATTTTGCATTTCAAAAGCAGCACTTTTGATGCAATGACTGGTCGCCATTATGCAAATGAGGCACTGAATATTTGTATCAGTGCCTCATTAACATTTTCAATCTGCTGCATTTACATGCCCCTTCCGAAAGGGAGGGGGAGCGTAGACATACCCAGCAGATGAATTAGAGAAAGTTCAGGATCCAGACTGAAACATTTGTAACCAGATCATTTGTTGTGTTTACTTTCTTAGTATGACATTCTTGGAATCTGCCCTAAAGTCAGATAAATTCTGTGGTTCTCCCACAGTGGCTTCCTCTGTGTTCATGTATATCACTGATGTGTTTCAGTGAGTCAATAAAAGAGGTATAAGCAACCAGATGGGGCGAAGAACCGCATAGAGAGTGCAAAGAGCCACATGGTATAGCTAGATAGAGAAAAATAAATGTATAATACGTGGCTTAATGCCCTCCCACTCTACCTAGCTATCCTGAGCTAGGCACCCCCCACCCTCCCCCACACTAACTTGATGCTGCAATGTGCTTCTCCCACTAAGCAGTGAGCACTGAGTGCAGAGTGGCAGACAACACTCCCAGCATGCAGCTCTGAGGAGGCGCTGCATTTAATGGCTCAAAGAGCCTCATGCAGCTCTAGAGCCGCAGTTTGGCCACCCCTGCAATAAAGCTTGATTGTAATGTGTATTTAATTTATTAATAATCTATGTAGATTGCAGTATTTTAGAAGTACTCCTTTGCAATGAAGATGGAAGGGGAGTCAAGTCTGAGAAGCCTGTCATATGAGCAGAATGTAATAACTTTATAAAATATCAATAACAATAAACCAACATGATTCATAAATTCATCTAATGGGACACCATACAAAGATTTCTATAGAGCATGTCGTTGGTGTTTTCATATCTGTTTTCATTTTGAAACTTCAGTTATTAAACAACCTGTAGGTGTGAATTTTACAAACGTATAGCTTACTTTGTTTTATAAGGATTCACAAAGAAGTATCCGGGACCAAATTCCATCATGGATAGAACAGGAGCGAACCTGGGCAGTAGCATCTCTGAAGGTATTGTCTGTATCATGATTCAAATTGAATTTGAAGTGTTCTTGATTTATTTGGAACTCGTGATATGGACTTGAACATAAACTAAATATATTCCAACATGGCTGCAGTTTTAATTATTTAAACTGTATTCAAAATTAGTTAAGATCTATTTATTACCTGTTCTATACCTGTTCCAAACACACAGTATAATATGTGTTCATTTCAAAGTTATTATTTATGGTTATAAGAAATAACTACTATGAGAGAGAGAAATTATTTGCTTTTTTGACATAAAATTTCTAGGATGCATTTTCATAAATAGCCTAAAAACTACTACCTGCAATTTTACATGCATAAATTGAATATCTAGATTAAGTTTTCATGCACACATTTAAAGGTCTTTTTGAGGTCCCTAGTGGTCAGATAGCTCCATATGAATTTTAAATTCCAATATTTTCTTGGTCTTATTCCTGTTATGACAGTCTATGTTCCACTGCTAAAAGGAACAAAATAAAGAGAACAATCTCTGAAGTACTGCTTTAGAGCTACTCTCCTAGGGTGTAAAGCTCACCAGAGAAGAGAAGGGCTGGGAGTTCATGAAGGAGAGAAATTAAATAGCTTCAAATTCCTATAACTGTAATATTTCATTGTTGGTTATTTTTCAGTTCGTCCCTTCTGTAGGGACCAAAAGCAGTGGTGGAGAGTGGGATATGGGAGCAGTTAGGACAGAGAAGAGTTGATGCACTGGGCAAAACAAATTAGCCATATGTGATGGAAAGGAGTCAGGATGAAGGAACGGAAAGGAACCAAAAAGATTTAAAAAAAAAATAATAATACAGAAACTGTAAGGCTGGCTATAAGTTGTATCTATTTTTTATTGTTAAATGTGCACTGTTTGCTTTGTAGATTGCTCTCCCAGCTCTATATCAGACACTCCGTTTTGAAGATTCAGATCTATGGCGTACTTTCTCTCAGAGCTCTACATGTGAACAAGATTTTCCATCCATTATTGCAAAAAATATCACTCTATTCCAACAGGTAACATTTTAATATTGAATTATTTTAAAAATAATTCTACCTCTGTTCTGAAACTCAGTTCTACTTCATAAGAGATTGAGGTCTAATCCTAATTTAATAATAATTATTGATTAAAATTTTAGACCTTAGATGTCTGAACAGATATTTACAGAAACAAAACTTCAGGCTGGTCACTCTGTCTACATATTCTGGCACTGATGCAGGGAAAGTGATTTTCAGTTTTTAATTTCAAGACGCAAATTTTCATGTTACTATCCACTTGGCACACAGGTACTTCCTCACTTTTACTCTTGAAAATAACCAAATACAATATACTGTCCCTCCCTTTGGTCTCTCCACAGTTCCATGAGTATTTTCAAAACTCCTGGTGGTGGCTTTCCTGGAGAATTTAGGTTGTGGGTAGTGCATCTGTAACTGTCCGATGGATGAATTGCATCCCAAAGGAATAGTTATGTTAGCTGTTTATCTTTTAATTCAAATAGTGCTTCTAGGTGATTTAGAATTATATACCAAAAGTCAATAAACTTGTTCTGGAAAAAAACATATAAAATTCAGTTATTTGAAGAAGTCTCTATCCTCTTCTCCTGAAGGATTTTATTTTTCTTTATTATTATAACCCTGCTATTGAGGTTTAAAAATGTTACTATGTACTGCTCTTCTAATGTACTTGACTCTTACTGGGTATACTTTATCTAAAGGTCCTTGTGGTCCAGGCTGTCAGACCGGACAGACTTCAGAGTTCAATGGCCCTTTTTGCTTGTAAAGCCCTGGGTAAGTGTGATGTTCGTCTTGAATCTTGGAAAGTAAGAGTTCAATAGGATATAGACTCATAGAACTCTAGAACTGGAAGGGACTAGAACTTCAGAAGTCATCGAGTCCAGTCCCCTGCTCCCATGGCAGGACCAAGCACCATCTGGACCATGTCCAATTGATGTCTATCTAACCTGCTCTTACATACCTCAATTGACAGAGATTCCACAACCTCCCTAGGCAATTTATTCCAGTGTTTAACTACCTTGACAGTTAGGAAGTTTTTCCTAATGTCCAATCTAAAACTTCCTTGCTGCAGTTTAAGCCCCTTGCTCCTCATCCTATCCTCAGAGGCCAAGCAGAACAATTTTTCGTCTTCCTCATTGTAACCCTCTCTAAGGTACTTGAAAACTGCTGTCATGTCCCCTCTAAGTCTTCTCTTTTCTAGAGTAAACAAGCCCAGTTCTTTCAGCCTTCCCTCATAGCTCATGTTCTCTAGACCTTTAATCATTCCTGTTTGCTCTTCTCTGGACTGTCTCCATTTTCACTACCTCTTTCTTGAAATGTGGGGCCCAGAATTGGACGCAATACTCCATATGAGGTCTAATCAGTGCAGAACAGAACAGAAGAATGACTTCCTGTGTCTTGCTCTCAACACTCCTGTTTAATGCATCGCAGAATGATGTTGGATTTTTTCTGCAACAGCATCACGCTGCTGACTCATATTTAGTTTGTGGTCCACTATGACCCCTAAATCACTTTCCACAGTACTCCTTCCTAGACAGGTGCTTCACATTTTATAAATATAAAGCTGATTATTCCTTCCTAAGTGGAGTACTTTACATTTGTTCTTATAAAACTTCATTCTGTTTACTTCAGACCATTTCTCCAGTTTGTCCAGATCATTTTGAATTCTCACCCTATCTTCCAAAGCAGTTGCAACCTCTCCCAGCTTGGTATCCTCTGCAAACTTAACAAGCATACTCTCTACGCCAGTATCTAAATTTTTGATGTTGATGTTGAATAGAACCGGTCCCAAAATAGATCACTGTGGAAACTGATTTGTTATGTCCTTCCAACATAAGGGAATGGCAACAGAGTGGGGGTTAGCTGACAGAGGCACACCCACACGGCCTCTGTACTGCTGGCACCCACCCTGCCAACAATGGAATCTTGCTCAGCTATGCTAATTGGTCGTGCGAGTTTGCAAATGGTCCTCCATTTGCAATTTCTGGAACTGTAATTAGCACAGAGCTGAGAGCAGCAGAGCTGTGCTAAACGGCCATATAGACATGGCCTATATGTTTACAGTGTACAATACTATTGTTGTTGGTAAATAGAGTACTCTGCATACATTTTTGTTTGTTTCTTAATACCTAATCTTGTTTTTCTGTGGTGTTATGCATTGCTAGGTATAGCTGTCTCTTATCCAGAATATTTGAATAGCTGTCAACCTTCTGGTCCCCGGGCTGCCAGATATGAAATAGTTGACTGTACTGTACTTCTGCAGTAATGGAGAGGTAGCTGTGTTAGTCTGTACTCCAACAAAACAAAGCATCAGAAATATAGCACTTTAAAGACTAACAAAATGATTTATTCGGTGATGAGCTTTCATGGGACAAACCCACTTCTTCAGATCCTTCTGCAGTTTCTTTGGAGGGGGAAGCAGGCTGATTTTGTGTTGGTTTTATTGTTTCATGTTTTCTTATAACTTTAATTTTCCAAAATTGAGTGATCTTAGGTCAACCTAAGGTTTAGGTTTAGACTAGGCCTCAGACGTGTGAATATGATATATGTTGTAGTCCAGGGGGTGAGCAACCAAAGTAGCAAGAGGAGCCATTTTTTTACATATTTTTACATAGGCAGTTACAAAAAAAAACCCAAGCATTCCTTAGGATCTTAAAGACTAACACATTTATTTATTAGGTAATGAGGCTCCATAGGCCTCCTCTGCCTTCCCCCATCACCTCATGCCTACCATTGTCAAGGGAGCACATCTCATCACTTCTGGATCTGTGGGGCCTGGCTAATTGCAGGGACAAAAAGTGGGGCTATCAGATTAAGAGCAGTTGTTCTTCTACGAGTGTCCCCGTGGGTGCTCCACGTTAGGTGTCGGGCTCGCCCCGGCGCCGCAGGTCGGATCTTTCCAGCAGTTTCTGCCAGACCGTGCATGCGCCAGCGCGCGCCGCTCCCTTGCACGCTCCCGGCCACGTGTGCGATCCGGTCCCCGCCAGTTCCTCTTTAACTGCCATCGGCTGCAGACGGAATCCGCTCAGGCTACGGCCAGAGTCAGCATATTTAACGTTCTTAAAGTGTTTGAGTTTCTTTTTCAGTCTTTTAGATTGTTAGCTTGTTATTGTTTTCCAAACAGGAAAAAAAAAAAAAAAAAAGGGAAGGAGTAAAGCTTCCAGTCTTAGTAACAAGTGGAGCACCGGAGGCCCAGGGACGTAGGGCCATTAGGCCTCCTGCCGTGGCAGGCTGAGTCAGAGAGGGGAACAGGCACAGAGAAGGTGCTAAGTACCCTATTAACATCTCAAAGACTCACCATAATGTCCTCTTCAGGATTCAAAAAGTGTGAGTCATGTCGCGAAGCGATGCCGGCCTCCGACGGGCACAATCAGTTTATAAGGTGCCTTGGGGAATCTCATGTCACCCAGAAATGTTCCTTCTGCGCTAAGCTCACAGCCAGAGCAAGGAAGGACAGGGAGATGTGGCTCAAAATGCTGCTCTTCGACAAGGCCCTCCAGCCAGACGTGCCGGAGTGGCCGCAGCAGGAGGGACCCGCAGGGGCCCATAAAAGGAAAGCTGCCTCCCTCACCCCGTCAGCGCAAAAACGGAGGAAGCTCTCACCAACCCGATCCCTGCCGGCAGCCACAGCGAGCGGGATGGGTGGAGCGCATAGCCTCCAGCTGCAGTTACAGCTCAGCGGCGGCGGTGCGGAGACGCACGTGGCAGAGGCTGAGCCTCCGATAATCAAACAGCCGCCCCACACCACAGGCAGGGCGGCGGCCAGGCAAGCACCGGAACCGGCGGCGCCGCAGGCAGCGGCACCGATGACCAGTTAACCGGTGGTGCAGAGCACGCAGGCACGCGGCCTTCAGGCACCAGGGGAGACCACCTGCACGGCACCGCAGCGGAGCATGCCAAGCGCGGCGCAGACAACGGGGCCGGATCCCCGACGCGAAAGGGGGCGGAGCCAGCCCCGCAGGGGAGGGGAAGGGCAGCACAGAAAACCCGGCACCGCAGCCGTTCTCCAGACAGGGCTGCAGGGCTGCTTGCTCTGAGCCCTCCGCTCATGCTGCAGACCCCAACAAGAAGGCAGGGGTCACCCCCAGCCTATCCTGAGCCCCCATCCCCGTTCCTATAGCCAGCCTCCCCATGGCTCAGACCACCTTCACCCTTTTTGGGCTTTGAACCTTTGGAGTACTACCAAAAGTCAGTCTCTCCAGTATCTCAATTATCCAGACAATCTCGCTCTCCCGGGCGCAGGGGGTATGCGCCTCGAGAGTGGTCCAGGTCCCCATCTCAGGAGCAGTGCCCGTGTTGCCATGGTCGCCCCTGTCACGCTGGGCATAGACACCATAGGCATACTCCCAGGGAGAGATCCCCCCAGACGGTTCAATATCCCCGAGGGCAATCGCGGACGGGGACGGAAATGCAGATATCTCAGGGGAAGTTGATTCTGGAACCCCGAGATTTTCCCTCGCAAGTATCTAGCGAGAGGATGTATCACCGTCAACAGGACCCAGAGGGGTCCAGAGAGGCTTACCCTAGCGGTTCCTCGCTATCTTCCCCTGACGAGGCCACGGCCCCAGGGGACGTCCATCCTCTGGACGATCTCAAACAGTTCCAAGAGCTGTTTAAAAGGGTGGCCTTCACGCAAGGCATCCAAACAGCAGAGGTGCGGGAGAAACACCATAAGCTCCTTAAAAACCTGAGACCTCCGTCCTCTTCCAAAATAGCTATTCCGCTTGATGAAGCAATCATGGAGTCCGCCACCACAATATGGCAGACCCCTGCGTCCACTCCGCCTGTAAACAAGCGAGCGGATAAGAAGTACTTCGTCCTGGCGAAGGGCATGGAGTTCCTGTTCAGCCACCCGCAACCAAATTCTCTGGTGGTGGAATCGTCTCAACAGAGGTCGAAAACTTCTCAGTACAAGACAGGGGGAACGGACAAAGTTGCCAAGAAACTAGAGTTGTTCGGCAGAAAGGTCTACTCCTCCTCTACCCTACTGTTGAGAATGGCGAATTACGCAGCACATCTAGCGAACCATAATTTTGACAACTACTCCAGGCTGACTTCCCTCATGGACTCGCTTCCAGAGGACGAGAAACCGGTGCTCAAGGCCATCGTGCAGGAAGGCTACGCAGCCTCGAGGATGGGAGTTCAGATCGCCCTAGACGTAGCGGACACAGCAGCATGCTCAACAGCTACGGCAGTAGTCATGCGCAGGGAGTCCTGGCTCCAAACATCGGGTATCCCGAGGGACTTGCAGGCGAAGATCGTCGATCTCCCCTTTGACACGCAGAAGCTGTTTGCTGAATCAACCGACTCGGTCCTTCATTCCAGTAAAGATTCAAGAGCTACTCTTAGGACCTTGGGGATTTACACCCCTCCATACAGGAAGAAAAAGTATTACCCTCAGCAAAGACGTTACCAGTATCAACCACAGCGTCCCCAGTACCACAGGGGTTACAAGCAAGGGCAACATCAACAGCACCAGCAATACAGAACTCCCAGGCGACGTTCCCAACAGAGCCGTGCGTCCTCGGGGCAGGGCCAAAGGCCACAAGTTTGACACACAGATCCAGGGCTGCACCATCACTACCATCGCGCAATGTCATCCGAAGCTATTATTCCACCATCGCCTCCGACCATTCTACGACCAGTGGCAAAGGATCACCACAGACAAATGGGTACTGGAGATCATAGCCACGGGGTACGTGATCCCCTTCCAGTCGCTCCCACCGCCACGACCTCCACCCAGGCCCCACCTAAAGGATGCCTCCCACGAAGCAAGACTCAAGCAGGAGGTAGACCATCTCATACTCATAGGAGCAGTGGAAAGAGTGCCGGAGCAACTTCAAGGGAAAGGGTTCTACTCCAGATATTTCCTCACGGAAAAAAAGACAGGAGGCTGGAGGCCCATCCTAGATCTTTGGGGCCTCAACCGGTACCTGCGCAAGCAACGCTTTCGGATGATTACAGTCGCCTCTATACTTACGGCACTGGACGATGGAGATTGGTTCGCAGCCCTCGACTTACAGGACGCGTATTTCCACATAACTATCCACCCAGCTCACAGACACTTTCTCCGGTTTATGGTAGGCAAAGAACATTTTCAATATAAGGTTCTGCCGTTTGGCCTCTCCTCGGCGCCCAGAGTCTTCACCAAGACCTTGGCAGTGGTGTCAGCCTACCTGCACAGACATGGGGTGTTTATATTCCCATATCTGGACGACTGCCTACTGAAAAGGGCCTCGAAGGAGGAGGTACTTCGCATGATACGCGTCACAGCAGGCACGTTGTCTTCGCTGGGCCTGGTCATCAATCTGGCAAAAGCAAAGATAGACCCCACACAGGACATAGAGTTCATAGGGGCACGCATAAATTCTATCACAGCAAGGGTTTATCTACCAAAGACACGCTTTCGAGCCATCGGTTCCCTCGTGCAGGTCATCACCTTCAGCCCTACGGTGCCTGTTCTGACGTGCTTACAGTTGCTGGGCCACATGGCCGCAGCGACGTTTGTAGTACAAAACGCCAGGTTACACGTGCGCAGCATGCAGCACTGGCTGGTGAGCGTCTACAAACCGGCAGCACATACCGTTCACAGGGTGGTGTCGCCCACAACAGAGGCGCGCAGATCCCTGCAATGGTGGGTGAACCCCAAGAACATGCTAACAGGGGTGCCCTTTCACCAACCACAGATATCGGTTTTCCTCACTACAGACGCCTCCCACATAGGGTGGGGAGCACACATGGGCGAAGAGGTGACGCAAGGACTGTGGTCCTCCACGGAACAGTCACTGCACATAAATATACTGGAGCACAGAGCAGTGTTCAACGCCTGCAGACATTTTCGAGACCATATACAAGGCAAAGTCGTCGGGATCAGTACAGACAATACCTCCACCATGTTTTATATAAATCGGCAAGGAGGAGCTCGGTCCCGTGCCTTATTTGCAGAAGCAGTCCGATTGTGGAACTGGTGCATCACCAACAATATAACCTTAAAAGCCTCGTACTTACCAGGTGCTCACAATGTGAAGGCAGACCAGCTCAGCAGGCGCTTCGTACTCACGCACGAGTGGCAGATCCGTTCTGATCTGCTACGACCGATCTTTCACGCATGGGGTTTTCTCCAGATAGACCTGTTTGCCACTCAACACAACAAGAAGTGCCCACGATACTGCTCCAGGGCAGGACTGGGACGGGGGTCCCTGGGGGACACATTCGTGATCTCGTGGAGGGGCCCCCTGCTTTACGCATTTCCTCCCACAGTGCTTATCCACAAAGTCTTGCAGAAAGCCAGGAGAGAGGGAGCCCGAATGATCCTAGTAGTCCCAACGTGGGATCGACAGCAATGGTTCCCCTTACTCCTGCGCAGGTCGGACCGTCCACGGATGCCCCTCCCGGTGGCGCCAGATCTGCTCACGCAAGCTCAGGGGTCCATAGTGCATCCACACCCCCGAGGCCTACGACTACAGGCATGGTTAATCCATGGCTCAGCTCCCTAGAGAGCACATGTACGGAGGAAGTGCAACAATCCTAGAAAGTAGCAGGAGGACTTCCACCAGGAAGACCTACAAGCAGAAATGGACTCGCTTCACTGCATGGTGTTCTACCAAACAGTTAGCCCACCTTGCTGTGCCTATACCTGTAATATTAGAGTATTTACTGGACCTCAAGAGAGGAGGACTCTCCCTATCCTCGTTAAAGGTCCACCTTGCCGCTATTTTGGCTTTCAGACATGAAGAGGAAGGGCACACGGTGTTTGCCCATCCCATGGGTACCAGGTTCCCGAAGGGGCTGGTAAACCTGTACCCCCCTCGGAAACCGCTTCCACCTTTGTGGAGCTTGGACCTGGTGCTTAGTACGCTAACGGGACCACCATCATCTTCGGCATCTAAATTTGGTACATAAGCACTGATAGCTGCCTGTTGATTTTTGGAAAGCTTCAAGTGGACAGTCATGAGACTCTCATTTATGTTGACAGGGACTTCAGGTAGTATCTTTGTCAGTTCATTTTTGATGGCAAATCCTACTCCATGAATTCATTTTTCTTCTTTTAGGTTCCTTTCCAGAAAAAGGTGTACCCTCCGCCGCCTTCTGTTTGCTGTCCTTCTGGTCTATGCGTTCCTGCCAGGGCAGGTGTATCAGTGTCAAATTGTCACAGCTCACAGGCTATAATTGCCATGTGTCTTTTGGGTCACCAACAGTCTGGGTTGTCCATTAGAGTTCAAATATTCCACGTTCCAAAGTTTACCTTTTGATTTTGACTGGATAGAGGTGAACCCCCTGGACACGGTTATCTTCTCAAGGGATTGAGGTGGACTATGTTTAGGGCATCTTTTCTAGCCCCTCTCTTTGTGTGGATTGAGCAGAATGGATCCTAAATCAGTCTGGTCAGTTGTGGATGCAACAGCCAGGCTATTCTACCACTTCAGTTCTTGAAATGGAACAACTGATGTGTACATCCACCATCTACATACTGTTCCATTCCTGAAAGCTTCCAGATGTCATAATCATGCTCCCTTCACCATTCACTGGTCTCCATAGGGTATTAGTTTAGGAGAGTGGTACTCAGAGGAAGACAACTGTTTGTGGATTCTTTGAACATGGAGGGACTATTGCACTGGAGCCACCACATGATGCCTGATGGATAGACAGCTCAGTTCCAATGGAATGGGATCCATGATGACTGGGAGTCTCTCATACACCACAGCCTTCATCGCCTTCACAGCCATTGTAGTGGTATTCTTTCTGTCCTCCACCTCTTGCGTCATTGACGACTTTTAGGATCATTCTTTGTCTGAACCCTCCTCCTTGACCTTTCCTCCATGGGTGACCCTGCCGGGAGTATGAGAGTCCCGATGGTATTGTTCTGGTTCAATGGAACACACAAGCCCACTCACCACAACAAAATGATGATCTGGAGAGTCTGAAGCCAACAGAACAGCTCCAGAACTTTGAAATGTGGAAGTCGCCTTCCTGGAGCTCTGTGCCTGGCTTACCTCCCTCCTCCACAGACAGATGGGGATCTCTCAGTACCTCCATCTCACAATTCAAGTTATCTATTGAAAACACTGTCCTGGACTCCGCATCTACACAACCTCAACCATGTCTTTTACTTGCTGACAGGGTCACGGAGAAACCTGTGTGGGTATTGTTTTCTGAGCATAGTTGTGTCGTGGATGTAAAATATCCTTCTCACCTGGTGAATGAGTGATCAGTCCTAGCAAAATTCCCTTGGAATTTCCTCCAAGCTCTGAAAATAATTGGGCTAATAGTCTTTGCCTTGCTCATTGACCATACACTGCAGTTCTGAGGAACCCTAGAATCTAACCCTAAATCCCATTGATGCCAATCTCCAGGGAGCTGGCAATACATCTAGAGTAAGAATTCATGCTGTGACATTTGGTGTTAACAAACAGGAAAAATATGTATTCAACCATTTGGACCTATCAGGTGGACTTTTGCATGACTGATAAATCAAAAAGCGGTGGTGTATGTTGTTGGAAAGCAAGGAATGAAAAACAGTTGACCTTTTTGAAAAGCAACCCTCTGTGTTCCTGCAGAGAAATTCACTAATTTTCTCTAAGTTGTTGGCCTATGAAGCTATAGCTGCACTGCAGCGGGTTTTTCAAAGGGTAAACTTTAGGAAGATACCATCCAAAAGATTGCCTTTCAAAAGTGTGTCAGATCAAGCCTGCAATCTGCTCTTTCGAATGACCTTTCCACCCTTTTGAAAGAGAACGTCCACACACCCACAGGCACTCTTTCTAAAGAGCAGTGCAAGAGATGCCACGGACAGGGTCACATGGCTGACAAGCCCTTCCCAGGCCCACAGTCAGCCACTGCCTTAAAGGGCCCCTCACAAACACCCCCCACCCTAAACACCATGAGGCCTGAAGAGCTGCCATGAGCATCACAGAGCCTGTTCAGTGATCCAATGACCATCACACAGGCGGGTGGATCCCAATCAGCAGCTTCTTGTGCTGAAGCTGGCATTCCTGCGTGCCATGGTAAGCCATCTGGCCAATGTGGTCACAGCTGCCCTCCTCCTCCTCCTCCTGAGGGCAAACCCCTTGCTGCGTCCTCGAGCCCTCCCCTTCCCCACTTGGCATCCAGCATCCTGAGTGCTCCAGCACATCTGGAGCTATCCCAGCAGCACAGACTAGTAGGAATGCCTGGTGATGCAGGGCTGGGATGATGCCAGTTTGGTCCAGAACTTTAGAATGACTAGGTGGACCTTCCAGGAGCTCTGCCACTGGCTCGCCTCTGCCCTGAGACACCAGGACACCTGCATGTGGCTCCACCCTCCCCCTCAAAAGAAGGTTGAAATTGCCATATGGAAGCTGGCCACCCTGGACAGCCACTGGTTGATGGGGCACCAATTTGGGGTGGGCAAGGTCATTCACCCACCACAAGGAGAGGGAGGGGTCCCTAGGGCAAGGGGGACCTTTGGCAGCTGGAGGCATGGGAGAAGGGGACTGGGATGGGGACATGGTGGAAGGGGACCGGGCACACTCTCCCGAGAATGCACACCCTCCTTCCCAAGCATGTCATCCATGCCATCAATGGATGCTCCACAGGGTTGTCTATGTGGGGGATGTGGATGTGGCCGTCACAGGGTTCACCATGTTCAGCTTCCTGCATTGTTTCAGTGCCCTGGACAGGACGCACAGCACCAACAGCTACATCTGCCAAAAGGGATACCAGTTGGTAGTGCTCCAGGCACTGGTGGACAGCAAGAGTTGGTTCATGGATGTCTATGTGGGTTGGGTGGGCTGGACACATGGCACCCATGTGTTCCGGAACTCCAGGCTCTGTCGCCACATGGAGGCAGGGACATACATCCCCAGTGGGAGCTCCAGGCTGGGGGCATCACCGTGACCTTGTGCATAGTGGTGGATGCCACCTACCTCCTGCAACCCTGGCTGATGAGGTCCTATATAGATCACCCCAACCCTACCCAGGAGGCATTTAACACCCGCCTCAACCAGGTGAACAACAGGTTGGAGCAGGCCTTTTGGCCCTGAAGAGCCAGTGGTGGTGCTTCCTCACACAGCTGGAGGTTAGCCTGCAGAATGTCCCTGAGGTGGTGGGCACTTGCTTCATCCTCCACAATATGGTGGAGGGCAAGGGCAAGGCATTCATGCAGGGGTGGGTGGCCAAGTCCAGCCCCAGTTATGAGCAGCTGGCCACTGCCTCACATTGCCAGGCACACTGGGATGGAGTCCCCATCAGGGAGGCACTCCAGGAGTTCTTTTCCAATGGGCTCTAGTGACACCCACCTATAGCCACCCCGTGCAGGCCCCCACACACATACACCCCTCACCATTCCCCCCAACACCTCACACACAAACATACATCCCTCCCTGTCCCCCCACAATGAGCATGGTACAGAGGGATGGTGCAAAAATAAACTTCAACAAAAACTCTTGACTGTGCTTTTTACCAATGGTGAACGCAACTATTTACAGTGGGCAGCCGGAGCAAACTATGTACATGGGGGGCTTGGGAAGAGGGACATGAGTCTAGGATATGGGGTGAATGGCCACGAGCCCTGTAGGTATCAGCTTAGGGGTTCCCAGTGGGCAGGGGATGAGGTGAGAAGCACAGGGAGTTAAGGCCATGGAAGGGCTTTGGTGGAGTCAGGCTTGGCAGGGGAGGCAGCAGGGGAGATATTGGGGCATAGGTACCAGGCGGGCCAGGTAGAATAGGTGCTCCCTTTGGACAACCATCATGTCTCTCAGATTGCCCATGAGCTCCACCCAAGTCATCTGCTGTCAAGACATGTCTGCCTCCTCCAGGTGGAAGCGCTGCCCTGCAACCCGGGCCTGGCAGTGGCTGGCAACACCATCCCCCAACTGCTTCCATGCCTTCTGTCTTTGGGCTTCTCTGGTGCTGGTGGCTGGGGTGCCTGGGCTCTTTCTACCACCTCCGGTGGGTTGTCCAGGATGATGGAGGAAATGGGACTCTCCCAGCCCTCTGACAGTGCAGCTGTACAGATAGAAAGGAAGAGATGAGTAGGATGTCACTCCCACACTACTGCCCGGGGTACAGTCTGGCCCTGTCCACCTCTCCCTGCATATGTGGCTTGTGGTGCTGTCTATGGGTCCAGATACTGAGTGTCATGGGTAGCTGTCACGGCATGCCATGTGCTGCAGCTGCTTGGGGTGTGTCCTGCTCGGGTTCAGCGGAAGTGCAGGTGGCCCGCTGGCAGCTGTGGTGCCCCCACCCCACAAGCCAGAGTGTGTATCCCACTGGGTACTTACCAAAGGGTCCCTTGCTGAAGTCCAGCGGTGCCCAGCTGGCTGTGGTGCAGCTGGATGACCTGGAGGGCCGGTCAGTCACAAGGTCCTGCTCCTCCCTTGATCACACAGTGGGTGGTTCCAGCTCCAGTTGGTGGGGGGTGACCCTCATGTTCTGACTTCTCTTTGGCCTCTGGGTGCAGCTTGTCTACCACTATGTCGAGGACAGTGGGTGACAATGAGCTGTCCTGAGGCCCCAGGAGGCTCTGGAGCTCCCTACAGTAGGGGCAGATTGTAGGTGAGATCCAGTGGCTGGCTTGAGCTCTTTACCTTGCTCCTCATGTGGTCGGGGTATGGGCATTGTGTAGGGAGCTCTTTCTTGGGGGTGGCTGTCTGGGTTCCTGCGAGCCCTGTGAGAGCTCGGGGGTGGGACTGCAGCGGCTGGCTGCTGGCCATTGCTTGAGGTCAATGTTTTGGAGGTGGCCGTGTGGGAATGCTGAATGCAGCTCATGGCTTTGCTGCTAGACTCTCTCATTTTCCTGCCATATGGTTTCTGGGTCTATGCAGCTTTAAGGGTGACCATACCCAGAGATCGTGGAACCCTGCTGCTGCCGGCCGATGCTATGGAGGACTCCTCTTTTGAAAGAGTGGTCCATGGACCGTCTACAAACATTCTCTTTCAAAAGACTCTTTTGAAAGGGGGCACTCTTCCTAATATGGGGGCAGAAGAATGCTTTCAAAAGCAGCACTGTGCTCTTTTGATTTCTTTTCGAAAGAGTGCATTTTGTATTTGTGCACTCTGCATGTTCTTTTGAAAGAGGGCCAGATTTTCAAAATGTACTTGCTAGTGTAGATGCAGCTTGAACAAAGGGAACTGTATCAATATACTGTCTTAGCAATCAGTCACTGGCCCCAAGAGAACAGCATTTGAAGTTGTTCATTGACTGTATATCTGAATGGTATACAGTAAATATATATTTATATATATATATAGAAATAGTTCAGTGTTTCCCTTCATTCCCTCCCTGCCCTCCCCCCTGCCAAAAAGAATTAAAAAAAACCAAACAGTTTTGACCTTTTAGTGCTGTGTTGGGGTACCTTCTTCTGGAATTAGGAACAGAATAGCTATTCCCACTTTTTCCCATTATCTCAAGGATTTTGAAGGAAAGCCATGGATATGTTTAAAAATTGTCCCAATTTTTAAAACGTATGTACATTTTAAAAATGGTTTGATGTTTGATATGGAGCATAGATAACAGTTTCTCCTCATCATTTCTTTAGCACGTAACACATAGTTTCTTAGGCCCAATTCATCTTTTCCTGTTACAAGCAGAACTTGCAAAGCCAATTTGCAGCAGATTCATTAGTGAAGTGGAGCCCTCAGTCTGCTATCAAATCTGGTCAGAGGACAGTCATCAATGGTGTGTGACATTGTCAATGAGTGGGTAGTTTGAGCATTTGCTCCCTAAGAAGTACTGCTCAGTTTGTTTAAAAAGCTGGTACATGTCTTTATCTTATATGCGGTTTTCCTCAGTAAAGCAGTGCCACAGCTTTGTCCATCTTTTGGTCCTCTTGTTGGATCAAAATGTGCAGGTTGACTACACATTCAAAATCAGTTAAGAAGGGTTTGATGAGTGCCATAGCAAATCAGAGCTGGAAACACATGTGTCCAGGACAATTTTAAGAGATTAGTTTCTGACATCAGTAATAGTCTATTCTTCACACTACAGAGGCTTCTCAGAGAAATCAGGCAGGACAAATGGGCCCACAATAGTGCCTTGATGAGAAATCTACTCCTGGGTATTTGAAGAGGATTTTGTTTAGTAGTAGGCTTAAAATTAATGTGATCTTGTCACCCATTCTGACTGTAGTGCTCTCACAACAGATGTGTGGAGGAATGATGTTACTTAATGTGGGGGATCATGACATTGGTGTTGGTCTAATAATTTCAGTTGTAATTCACATAATTAAACATAGCTTTGTGTCAGCGAACTCGATGTGAGTTGAATGGAGTTGCATTGGTGTATAGTATCAGAGTAAAAGATTTAAGGGTGACGGTCCTGAAACAAAAAAATTTTAAAAATCAAATGGAAAGAGACATCTCTGAGCTGCAATTTATTTGCAAATTTGACTCCATTGACCATGGATTAAAGAGACTGAGAGTGGCTCGCAGTTTACAAAGGCAGTTTCTCTGCTCTGGGTGCTAATATCTCCCCATCAGACAAAGGCTCACATCCCCCTATCTGATCTGACTTGTTTTGTCCTCTTTTGATAAGTACTGTTGATAGTGGGCCATTTCCACCTTGCTGAATAGACATTGTCAGCTCTGGCCCTCCCTCTTACTGGGACCCCACCCTTTAAATACCCCTCTGAAACCATGCACCCCACTCATGCATCTGAAGAAGTGGGTCTTTGCCCAGGAAAGCTTATGCTCCAAAATATCTGTTAGTCTATAAGGTGCCACAAGACTTCTTGTTGTTCTGTTGGTGTATAGTACACTGATGATTGGGTAGTTTGAGTGTTTGCTCCCTCAGAAGTACTGCCTAGTTTGCTTAGAAGTTATGTCACCTTTGCTGCAGTTTTCTTCATATGGTTAAGTGTATGAGAGAAATGCGGTGTTGCCATGCACAGAACTATCACTGAACCATGTGGTAAAATCTTTTTTTTTTTTACATTGAGTCTTCAGTTAAACATAACTTTAAGCATGTATCTAAATGCTTTAATGAATTGAATCAAAGTGCTCAACAATGAAGTGACACGTTGCAAGAGATTATGAATGAAATTCATCCTAGTTCAGAGGGCGTATGCAAAGTCATCCTAATCACAGAGGCCCTCAATTATAAGAAGGACAGGCCAATAAGGTTTGTATGTTGCTACTACCACACTGGAGTTAATCTGTTCCTATGTCAAAACTTGCTGTATTCTTTTAATCCAGTTCCTGTCTTTCTTTATATTACCTGGAATATATGCAGACACAACACTTATATTTCTCATTGTTTCAATTTAGAAGAATCAGTTTTGTGCTTGGAGCATATAGATGAATCACTAGAGCATGGGTGTTTCTGCTTGTACCCCCAGATGTTCTTTCTCATTGAACAACCAAATATTTTTTACAGAAGTAACTGAAGAGTCCCTGTGCTAGGTGGCATAGATCATACCTTATTAAATCTGATGTTGAATACTCAAGGAAGTGCAGTGTCTAATAGTTCAACAAGGAAGTGCTATTCCCTGAAATCAAAGCAATTTCAGTTTGGTCTTGACTAAAGAGTTGTTGCTTGTCATCAGCTTCTGAGATTCTGAACTTTGAAAGGTCTTTTTTGAATATTAGGTGCCAGTTGACAGCTGTTTCTGCTTATCAGCTGTGTTTCATATCTCTTTAGTCCTCCTATTGTTACCATAGTGGTTTTGTGCTTGTTTTTTTTTTTTTTTAAGTTCTGAAGGTTCTGGATTTGACCCCCTCACTCTACCCCAACATATGTGATGTCTGTGTATAAATGTGTAAACAATTGATTGCAATTGAACTAGCATAGCCTTAAATACTTTGGTTCTAGCATAGGCGCATTTTTAGGATCACTAAATTCCACCACAGCAACTAAGGCAGTTCTATGTACATATTAGCAATTACAGTTTTAGAAAGTGATGAGTTTTTTTCAGCTGTATATGTAGCTGCTTTATCTTTGCATGGAAGGAATCTGTTTCTATGGACCATTCTATTCTTCATTGTTGCTTTATTTTCTTAATATATATCCAATTGCAGGAATGAAAGAGTTGTCTCCACCACCTCTGAATCTAAAACGCCTATATAATGAGACACTGGAAATTGAGCCTATCTTGATAATTATTTCTCCTGGTGCTGATCCTTCTCAAGAACTACAAGAACTTGCTAGTGTGGAAAGACATGGAGAGTCTTATCACCAGGTTGGTCTCAGATAATGATACAATATAATGCTTGTGTTTAAAAGATTACAATGGCCATAGAATGTTACAGTGTTTTCTTTTTCATTTTTTTAACTGATAAAGTGATTTCAGAAGTTTAAGTAATGCTCAGGACTACTAAGTATTGTTTTCTTTAGGCAACTCTGTAAATTAGTTTGAGAATCTTAAAAACTAAATGTTAGGAAATGGATGTTTTTGTGATAACATGAAGTCTTTCACTGACCAGCACAACAGTTTTTCCTCCCTAGGTGAAAACCTATCTTGTCATCGCATGTTGTTTTGCTCTGTGCTTCATTTCATCACAAAAGGTCAATTGATGTGACAAAGGACTCTGAAGATCATTTTTCAAGAGCTTTCCTCATCATCTCATTCATCAGCACAATGTATCCTGACACTGCATTGCATCTAAAAATTCAGCCATGAATAAAGAGATGACTCCAACCTTCTCTAAGCCTCTCGGTTTCAACCCCAGATAGTATTTGGTACTATTTAATGTAGCTCTTAAAAAGATGCACAGTAAGAATGAGAAGGACATATCTTCAAAACTCAGCTGCTTGGAGCTTACCAATACTAGCTACGTTTGGTTCTATGATATGTGTATAGCCTGACAGCAGTTAACCCTATTAAGGTCTTCCCCCATGGGTATTTGGATCGGAATTACTTCACTTACGATCTGAAGGAATCCTCCTCAACTCCTCTGATACAACAATAGGATAGGGGCAGGTTAATCTTGCCTCTCAGCAGTCTTTATATTTGTACTTTTTTCCCCCCTCAACTGAACACTAGTGAAATCTATCCCTCCTCTCATACTCTAAAGATTAATTTCTCTATGGAATCCCATCTAGTTATTAATAATTTGCCATTCTTAATATTTATGAGAGCCTCTTTCTCACTCTTTACCTTCTGACACATATGGCATTAGCTCTGTGTGATTAGATCCAAGTATGTCCCCTCCTTTGAGGCTAGCTTGTATAATGTAATAGAGTTCTGGAGTGATATCTGGACAAAGTGTGACATTTTTATGGTAAATCTTCTGGAAGTGATTCTACAAAGGAAGATTAGAAGAGGAGGATTATGTCTCCAAAATCATCTTCCCCAAACATTCCACACAGAAGACAGAATCTCTGATTGTCTTTGTTTTTTCCATAAATCATTCCTGTAAGCTCACAGAATAATTCTGGGGAAAAAAAGGTGAAGATTTAGCATATACTTCCACCTCACCTGATAATTAGATCACCTTTTCTGTATATGTTACAGATTATTCAAAGCATTCAAAAATAAGTTATATGTTTGGCTTACATACAAGACATCTCTGTGTTGCTAGTTCAAAAGAAAGTACACAAATTCTTTGATTTATTGGAACTCAGGGATAAAAAGCATGACAACTCTTCCATCAAAAGTGGATGTCATTAGAGGGATTGCTTTTGTGATTACCTATTCTGTTTATCCCCTCTGGAGCATCAGGAATTGGCCTCTGTCGGACGATAGGACACTGGGCTAGATGGACTGTGGTCTGACCAAGTATGGCCATTGTTATGTTCTATTGGAATTAAATACGGAGTCATTGTTCCCCCTACTATTGACCTCTGTACATTTGGAAAACTTACCATTTATTCCTACCCTTTGTTTTCTGTCTTTTAACCAGTTATCAATCCATAAGAGGACCTTCCCTCTTATCCCAGACAACTTACTTAAGAACCTTTGGTGAGGGACTTCTTCAAGTGCTTTCTGGAAATCTAAGTACACAATATTCACTGGATCCCCTTTGTCCACATGTTTATTTACCCTGCAAAGAATTCTACTAGATCTGTAAGGCATGATACGCCTTTACAGAAACCATATTGACTTTTCCCCAACCAATTATGGTCATCTGTGTGTCTGACAATTTTATTGTTTACTGTAGTTGCAACTAATTTGCCCATTACTGCCATTAGACTAACCATCTGTAATTGTCAGGGTCACCTCTAGAGCCCTTTTAAAATACTGGCCTCACATTAGCTATCTTCTAGGCATTAGGTACAAAAGATGATTTAAAGAATAAGTTACAAAATACAGTTAATAGTTCTGCAATTTCACATGTGAGTTCTTTCAGAATAGTTTCCTTTTGCAAATCTTAAAAAAATGAAGACGACAAAGCCCTCTTCTTCTTCTTCGAGTGTCCCCGTGGGTGCTCCACAATAGGTGACGGGCTTGCCCGGCGCCGCAGATCGGATCTTCCAAGCAGTTTCTGCCGGACCGCGCATGCGCCGGTGCGCGCCACTCCCTTGCGCGCTCCTGGCCATGTGCGCGATCCGGTCCCCGCCAGTTCCTCTTAACCGCCGTCGGCTGCAGACGGAATCCGACTAGGCTAAGGCCAAATAGCGTATTCAACGACTTTATCTGTTTTTCTTTGAAGTTTTTTCAGGTACTTAGGCTACTACAAGTTAGCCGGTTGTTATTTTGCAAAAAAAAAAAAAAAAACAACAAACTACGAGCGGGACAGCTTCAGTCCAGTCCCAGTAACAAGCGCCGGAGGCCAGGAGCTAGGGCCATCAGCCCTCCTGCTGAGGCAGGCCATCGGACGGGGAAAACGGCACAAAGAAGGTGCTAAGTACCCGCTTAAAAACTCAAAGACTCACCAACAATGTCCTCTTCAGGCTTTAAAAAATGTGAGTCCTGCCGAGAGGCGATGCCAGCGTCCGATGGGCACAGTCTATGCATAAGGTGCCTGGGGGAGTCCCATGTGGCACAGAAATGCGCCTTCTGTGCTAAATTAACGACCAGAGCACGGAGAGACAGGGAGATGCGGATTAAAATGCTGCTTCTTGATAAGGCCCTCCAGCCACACGTGCCGGAGCGGCCGCAGCAGGAGGGACCCTCCGGGGCCCTTAAAAGAAAAGCTGCCTCCCTCACTCCATCAGCGCAAAAACGGAGGAAAGTCTCTCCAGCCCGATCCCTGCCGGCAGCAACAGTGAGCGGGACGGGAGGAGCAAGCAGCCCCCAGCCGCAGCAACAGCTGATCGGCGGCGGCACGGAGAGCCACGTGGAAGCGGCTCAGCCTCCGATAATCAGCCAGCCGCCCTGCACCGCAGGCAGGGCGGCGGCTAAACAAGCGCCGGTACCGGCGGCACCGCAGGCAGCGGCACCGACCCCCAGGGAACCGGCGGTGCAGAGCGCGCAGGCACGTAGCCTGCAGGCGCAGAAGGACACCGCACGTGCGGCATCGCCTTCGAGCGTGCCTAGCACGGTGCTGACGGGGCCGGGATCCCCCGCGCGTCAGGGGGCGGAGTTACCTCCTCCAGGGAGGGGGAAGGCTGCACACAAGAGGAGGCATTGCAGCCCCTCTCCGGACAGGGCTGTGGAGCTGCTTTCTCACAGCCCTTCCCTCATGTTGCAGACTCCAACCAGAAGGCAGGGGTCCCCCCTAGCCTACCCAGAGCCCCCTTCTCCATTTTTACAACCAGCCTCACCATGGCTGGCACCACCTTCACCCTTCCTGGGGTTTGAACCGCTGGACTATTATGCGAAATCGCTCTCTCCAGTGTCTCGACGATCTCCCTCCCCCAGACGCAGAGGGTACGCACCAAGGGAGTGGTCTAGGTCACCTTCCCAAGAACAGTGCCTATACTGCCATGGTCGCCCCTACCACGCGGGGCATAGACACCATCGGCAATCTACTAGGGAAAGATCCCCACAGACTATCTCGTACCCCTGAGGGCAATTGCGACCAGGGACAGAGACTCAAGCATCTCAGGGGGGACTGGTCATGGAACCCCGAGATTTTCCCTCGCAAATCTCCAGCGAGAGGGTGTACCATCACCAGCAGGAACCGGAAGGGTCCAGAGAGACGTACCCCAGCGGTTCCTCGCTCTCCTCCCCGGACGAGGCTACGGCCCTGGGGGACGTCCATCCTACGGACGATCTCAAACAGTTTCAGGAGCTGTTTAAGAGGGTGGCCTTCACGCAAGGCATCCAGACAGCAGAGGTGCAAGAGAAACACCATAAGCTCCTCAAAAATTTGAGACCTCCGGCCTCCTCCAGAGTAGCAATACCACTTGATGAAGCGATCGTAGAGTCCGCCACTACGATATGGCAGACCCCTGCAACTATTCCGCCTGTCCAAAAGAGAGCGGATAAGAAATACTTCGTGCCGGCGAAGGGCATGGAGTTCCTGTTTAGCCACCCACAGCCAAACTCCTTGGTGGTGGAGTCCTCGCAACAAAGATCAAAAACTTCTCAATTTAAAACAGGGGGAACAGACAAAGATGCCAAGAAGCTAGAGCTGTTCGGCAGAAAGGTCTACTCCTCCTCCACTTTAACGTTGCGAATGGCAAATTACACAGCGCACTTAGCGAACCATAATTTTGACAACTATTCCAGGTTAACCTCCCTCATGGACTCGCTTCCAGAGGACAAAAAGCCGGTCCTCAAGGCCATAGTGCACGAAGGCTACGCGGCTGCGAGGACGGGAGTTCAGATTGCTTTGGACGTTGCGGACACAGCAGCACGTTCCACAGCAACTGCAGTGGTGATGCGAAGGGAGTCCTGGCTCCAGACCTCGGGTATACCGAGGAATCTGCAGGCGAAGATAGTTGACCTTCCCTTCGACTCGCAGAGGCTGTTTGCTGAATCAACTGACTCGGTCCTTCATTCCAGTAAAGATTCAAGAGCCACACTCAGGACCCTGGGGATTACACCCCTCCATACACAAAGAAAAGGTACTATCCTCAGCAAAGGCGGTACCAGTACCAGCAACAGCGCCCCCAGTATCACAGGGGTTACGAGCAAGGGCGACATCAACAGCACCAGCAGTACAGACCTCCCAGGCGACGCTCACAACAGAGCCGTGCGTCCTCGGGGCGGGGCCAAAGGCCACAAGTTTGACATACAGATCCAGGGCTGCGCCATCACTACCATCACACAAGGTCATCCGAAGCGGCTATTCCACCATCGCCTCCGACCATTCTACGACCAGTGGCAAAGGATCACCACAGACAAATGGGTGCTGGAGATCATAGCCACGGGGTACGCCATCCCCTTCCAGTCGCTCCCACCGTCGTGACCTCCACCCAAGCCCCACCTCCAGGAGGCCTCCCATGTAGCCAGGCTCAGGCAGGAGGTGGCCCATCTCGTGCTCATAGGGGCGGTGGAAAGGGTGCCGGAGCAACTGCAAGGAAAAGGGTTCTACTCCCGGTATTTCCTCACGGAGAAAAAGACAGGAGGCTGGAGGCCCATCTTAGACCTTCGCGGCCTCAACAGGTACCTGCGCAAGCAGCGTTTTCGGATGACCACGATCGCCTCCATCCTTACAGCACTGGACGATGGAGACTGATTCGCAGCCCTCGATTTACAAGACGCGTACTTCCACATAACCATCCATCCGGCTCACCGGCGATTCCTCCGGTTCATGGTAGGCAACGAACACTTCCAATACAAGGTCCTACCGTTTGGCCTCTCCTCGGCCCCCAGAGTCTTCACCAAGACCTTGGCAGTGGTGTCAGCCTACCTGCACAGACAGGGGGTATTTATTTTCCCGTATCTGGACGACTGCCTGCTCAAAGGGGCCTCGAAAGGGGAGGTTCTGCGCATGATACGCGTCACAGCAAACATGTTCTCCTCACTTGGCTTGGTTATCAATCTGGCAAAATCAAAAATAGACCCCACACAGGACATAGAGTTCATAGGGGCTCGCATAAACTCGGTTACAGCGAGAGTATACCTACCAGAGGCTCGCTTTCGGGCCATTGGTTCCCTCGTGCAAGTCATCACCTTCAGCCCTACGGTGCCGGTCTTGACGTGCTTGCAGCTGCTGGGCCACATGGCAGCGGCGACGTTTGTAGTGCAGAACACCAGGTTACACATGCGCAGCATGCAGCACTGGCTGGCGAGTGTATACAAACCGGCAGTACACACCGTTCACAGGGTGGTGTCGCCCACAGCCGGGGTGCGCAAATCTCTGCAATGGTGGGTAAGCCCCAGGAACTTGCTAACAGGGGTACCCTTCCACCAGCCGCAAATATCGGTTTTTCTCACTACAGATGCCTCCCTCATAGGGTGGGGAGCGCACATGGGCGAAGAGGTGACTCAAGGACTGTGGTCACCCACGGAACAGTCACTACACATCAATGTACTGGAGCTCAGAGCAGTGTTCAACGCCTGCAAACACTTTCGAGACCACATACAAGGCAAAGTCGTCGGGATCAGTACAGACAATACCTCCACCATGTTTTATATAAACAGGCAAGGAGGAGCTCGATCCCGTGCCTTATGCGCGGAAGCAATCCGCTTATGGAACTGGTGCATCACCCACGATATAATCTTGAAAGCCTCATACTTGCCGGGTGCGCACAACGTGAAGGCAGACCAGCTGAGCAGGCGTTTTGCGCTCACACACGAGTGGCAGATCCGTCCCGATCTGCTACGGCCGATTTTCCACGCATGGGGTTTTCCCCAAATAGATCTGTTTGCCACTCAGCACAACAAGCAGTGCCCACGATTCTGCTCCAGGGCAGGACTGGGATGGGGGTCCCTGGGGGACGCGTTCGCGATCCCGTGGGGGGGCCCCCTGCTTTATGCGTTTCCTCCCACAGTGCTGATCCACAAAGTTTTGCAAAAAGCCAGGAGGGAAAGGGCCCAGATAATCCTGATAGTCCCAACATGGGATCGCCAACAATGGTTCCCCCTACTCCTGCGCATGTCGGACCGTCCACCGATGCCTCTTCCGGTGGCTCCGGATCTGCTCACACGAGCCCAGGGGTCCATAGTGCATCCGCACCCCCAAAGCCTGCGACTGCAAGCGTGGTTAATCCATGGCTCAGCTCCCTAGAGAGCACATGCACAGTGGGAGTACAGCAAGTCCTAGAAAGTAGCAGGAGGACTTCCACTAGGAAGACCTACAAACAAAAATGGACTCGCTTCACGGCTTGGTGTTCTACCAAACAGCTGGCCCCCCTTTCGGTGCCTATACCTACAATTCTAGAGTATTTACTGGACCTCAAGAGAGGAGGACTCTCGCTATCCTCCTTAAAGGTCCACCTTGCCACCATCTCGGCGTTCAGACATGAGGAGGAAGGGCACACGGTGTTCGCCCACCCTATGGTTACCAGGTTCCTCAAAGGGTTGGTAAACCTCTACCCCCCTCGGAAACCGATTCCACCTTCGTGGAACTTGGACCTGGTGCTTACCACACTGATGGGACCACCGTTCGAGCCCTTGGCCACGGTTCCCCTCCGCCTCCTTACAATAAAGACGACCTTTCTTCTTGCAATTACGTCAGCTCGTAGGGTGAGCGAGCTCGTGGCAGTCATGGCAACGCCACCCTGCACTGTTTTTTCCAAGGAGGCGGTAACCATACGGCTGCATCCAGCCTTTGTTCCCAAAGTTTCTTCCAAGTTTCACATCAACGAACCTATTGTTCTACCCTCGTTTTATCCAAAGCCTCATAACTCCAACGAAGAGGCGCGCCTACACCTCCTGGACGTGAGGAGGGCGCTAGCCTTCTACGTAGACAGGACCAAGTCCTTCCGGAAAACAGATAGACTCCTAGTCTCCCTCGCTCCCAAATCGAAAGGAGAGGGTCTCTCCTCGCAGAGAATCTCGAAGCACATTGTATCCTGCATAAAAATGTGCTACGGGCTCAAAAAGACTCCTTTATTGGCCACTCCTAGGGCTCATTCCACCAGGGCGGTGGCGGCATCAACAGCCTTTTTCAAGGGCGTTGCGTTAAAATACATTTGCAGAGCGGCGACCTGGTCGTCCTACAACACCTTCGCCAAACATTACGCCCTTCACAGGGTATTCCAAGAGGATACCCGTCTCTCTGCAGCGGTCCTCTCGGGGACAAGCTGCACATAATCCGATTACCCACCTCCTATCTTGGGTTACTGCTGGGTAGTCACCTATTGTGGAGCACCCACGGAGACACTCGAAGAAGAAAGAGAAGTTACTCACCGTAGTAACGGTGGTTCTTCGAGATGTGTCCCCGTGGATGCTCCACTACCCGCCCATCCTCCCCGCTTCGGATCTCTGTTAGTGTTTTTCAGGGGCACCCGAGGCGGTTGGTCGAGGAACTGGCAGGGACCGGATCGCGCACATGGCCAGGAGCACGCAAGGGAGCGGCGCGCGCCGGCGCATGCGCGGTCCGGCAGAAACTGCTTGGAAGATCCGATCTGCGGCGCCGGGCAAGCCCGTCACCTATTGTGGAGCACCCACGGGGACACATCTCGAAGAACCACCGTTACTACGGTGAGTAACTTCTCTTTCTTGGTCATTTGTATCTCTCCACTTCTCTCATAGGAAAACAACTGGCTTGTTTTTCCTAATCAATATTACAGTGACGTAGCTCCAGCTTCACTACAGTTATTCCTAAGGTATATCGATATGACTTGAAGAGAATTGGGTCCATCTTTTTTGCCACCAAAGAGGGTATCAGCACTCTTGCTATCAGCAGTGTCATGCTATCGGAGGTCGGTGTCTAACAGAACTCTTTGTCTGTTAGCCAGAAATGGAAATAATACTGCAATCACCAGAAATATCAGCTCTTTCAGTGCCAAGCACCAATTTTTGTATTTTGGCAAATTGGCACCTATCCATTTTTATCTTTAGGTGGCAACAGACTTCTTTTAATTCCCCCATAATTATATTAGACCAATAGTTCGTATAGATGAGAGAGGATATGCTGTCTAGAACAAAGCCTTTTTTCGCCTTGTCTAGAAAGCTCAGTTCTGTGTATTGCTGAATGTGTGCTCCCTATCACTCAGATATTTGCAATGATTGGGAGATCTTCAAAAACAAAACATTCAGAGCATCCGAGTTAATGAATAACTTCTGTACTTTATATTTATAATTTTAAGCAGATGGTTTTGTTTTTACTGTTGAACAAAATATCAAGGCATAATGCATTCCTGATACAAATGTCTTTCATTTTATAGGTTGCCATGGGCCAAGGCCAAGCTGACTTAGCCATTCAAACACTAAAAGAATGTGCACGCAATGGAGAATGGTTGTGTTTGAAGAACTTGCATCTTGTTGTATCTTGGCTTCCTGTTTTGGAAAAGGTGATGATAACTGAAGCAGAATCATCTGCATCCTTTCAGAAGCCTCAGGCAACTTACATATGCTAAGTGTGCTAAATTGACAACTGAAAAATGAGGATCTGAAACAGAAATTTGCACATTTCCTTATGACCAGTGTGATTGTATGTTTGAAATCAAAGAGAGATATTTTCTTTAATGTGCTTTTTTTGTTTAATTTACTTTGTGTTATGGAAAAGGAACTATTTCATTAGAATCCTATTCTGCTACTTTTATGATAAATTACTACTTAATTATTTGAGTAGTGCCATTGTGGCTCATACGTGTTTCAGAACATGTGTTGCTTATAGCAGCATTGTCAGTTCAGAATCCATTTTTAATTATTTTTAAATATTATACCTGCCTCTGAATCTTCCTGTTCATTTTTGTTGTTTTGCAATCATATTTTCCCATATTTACACCAAGATACTCTTCTGTGTTGTGTGAAAGACTCACACAGAGGGGAAAACTGACTATAAAGTTGTAACAGTCACAGAGGGCTAGCCGAGTTAGTCTGTATCGTCACAAAACAAAAAAGTAGTCCTGTTGCATTTTAAAGACTAACAGAATAATTTATTAGGTGTTGAGCTTTCGTGGAAGCTCATCATCTCATAAAATATTTTGTTAGTCTTGTAAGTGCTACAGGACTTTTTTGTTTTATAATAGTGAAATACCTGTATACTAACTATTGTGAAATCTACAGTGCAAACTAACTTTAAAAATATTTTCTCTGGGGTATCTGTCAGTTATTGTAATTCCAGATGTTGCTTGTGACTACAGTAGGTATTTTCAGACAGGCGTATGATTTAGGTTGATGGTATCCCTTTAAGCTTTGACTGTTCTGCAAAATCAAATATTGCTAAATCATAATTTTTAATACAGTGCATCTCCTTCTTAAAATAGGAATTGAATACTCTTCAACCCCAACCTAATTTTCGTCTGTGGCTTACTGCTGAAGTTCATCCAAAATTTACTCCAATTTTACTTCAGTCAAGTCTGAAAATAACATATGAGGTGAGATTTCTTAGGAAAGGGGTGTGTGTGTTTTTTTATTGAATACCTACTTAGTAGTAGTAGGCATCCTTCAGTCTGCATAGACTATGGATCGCGCCCTGTATAGTTTCAATTGAGGACTTCATTTACAGCATCTACTGTGACTATGAAGACCCACACGAGAGTGACAGTCCTTGCTGCATCTCTTGCACATGTAGTGGGTGTCTGGCAAGTCCTTAGTGTGCTTTCTGCGCGCTCGCTTCTCCTCTGCTAGCTGTCTGATCCTCATCTCGCCCTTCTGAAGGCCCTTGTGTAACCCCTGCCGCCATCTGCTGCTGTCGGCTGCTAGTTCTTCCCAGTTGTCCAGCTCGATGTCTACCTCTCTGAGGTCTCTCTTGCAGACATATTTGTAGTGCAACTGGGGCCGTCCAGGAGGTCTTTTACCAGAGGCTAGCTCACCATACAGGATGTCTTTTGGAATCTTCCATCATTCATCCTGTGGACGTGGCCAAGCCAGTGGAGCCGACGCTGCCTGAGGAGGGTGTGCATGGCTGGGATTCCGGCTTGCTCGAGGACAGCGGTGTTGGTCACTCTGTCCTTCCACGATATTCCAAGGATGCGCCTGAGGCAGCGCAAGTGGAAGACGTTCAGCCTCTTTTCCTGGTGGGCATACAGGGTCCAAGTCTCGCTGCCATAAAGGAGGGTGCTGAGGATGCAGGCTCTGTAGACTTGCATTTTGGTGTGAGTGTACAGCTTGTTGTTGTTCCACACTCTCTTGCTGAGTCTGGACAGAGTTGTGGCCGCTTTTCCGATCCTCCTATTTAGCTCAGTGTCCAATGACAGGGTGTCAGTGATGGTGGACCCGAGGTAAAAGAACTCATGGATGACCTCTAACGTATAGTTGTCACTACAGACAACATATATTAATGCACTCATGAGAGATGAAATAACAGCCATGTCTTGTAGAAGAAAATCTAGCAAATTGTAACTATTGTGAAATGGGGGGGTCTGCATTAGCATTTGTCATTTTTTTAATGAATGAAATATAAATTGCTATTCATTTACTTTAGGATATTTTCAGTGATTATTTTTATGGTCCTGTATGAAAACCTGCTGATCTACAAAATAAAGTAGTTGTTTGTAAGGCTTCCATATTTTTTCCAAATTGATATTAAATATTAAAATAGTAAAAGATAGCATAGTGAATAAGTGTTTACAATACTAAATATATGTTTTAAAACTTACTTCAATTGAACAAGCAAAAATTTGGGAATTTCAGACTTGCGGCTTTTACATAATCCTTACTGCACCCTATTATTCTTGAGTAATGTGTTTGCTTCAGAACAGTTCAAAGTCATAGGCCAGGGCTACAATAGCACCCCCCCTTTTGAAAGAGGGATGCTAATAAGCCACTTTGGCAGATGCTAATGAGGCGCTGCCATGCATATGGAGTGCCTCATTAGCATAATGGTGGCCACGCGCATTTCGAAAGTGCCGCCTTCAAAACTCATGCCGCCGGTGTAGACAGGGGCCTTTTGAAAGGACCCCCCCCTGGATTTCGAAAGCCCTTTCTTCCCAAAACCAAATGGTGAGAGTTACTCTGATTGCCCTCTTTTGACCAAAACAAGACTGACTCTTACCTAACATAGATGGCAGTATGTCCTCCTCAGCTGATTCCTCACCTCATCTCTTACAACAATGGGCTGCTCTTTTACCCCAAGTTGTGAGTCCTAAGCCTGCTGGTGTGGCTTCTTTTTATTTCAAGACCTAGAGGCAGAAAGCTCTGAGGAGCTGAAAGATGTGTCACTACACAGTCAAAGTGACTATGTGACATACCTACAAAATGGAAACTATTCCAAGTCATAACTATTTTACTCACATGGACCTAACCTCATCTTTCCTACCTCTGCTTTTACATATCGTTTTAGATCTGAAAGGGTCAAAACTTTCACTTGCAGTGAAAATGTCTTTCCACCGCCAGGTAGACAAATACCCAGTGTTCGCTCACCTGCAAGATGCATAGATTCCCTAAGTGCACTGAGAATCTCTTCTCACCTGTGACACCATCCTCTTCAGCCTCAGATGTTAACCTACTTTTCAGGGCTTTTACTAGACCTCCCTTTGAGTCCATGGCAACTTGTTCTTTCAGATGTGTCTGTGAAGATGCACACATGAGAGATAATCAGTTTATAACTGCCTTCTCAATGAGGCATGTAAAAGCAGTAGCAGCCCTGATGGCATGCGTGCTGTTCATGGCCCTTTTAATTTTAAAAAAAAAAAAAAAAAAAAGAGTCCATGGCCATGTCTACACTAGCCAAACACTTTGAAATGGCCATGCAAATGGCCATTTCAAAGTTTACTAATGAAGCGCTGAAATACATATTCAGCACTTCATTAGCATGCGGGCGGCCACGGCACTTCGAAATTGACGCGGCTCACCACCATGCGGCTCGTCCAGACGGGGCTCCTTTTCGAAAGGACCCCGCCTACTTCAAAGTCCTATTATTCCTGTGAGCAGATGGGAATAAGGGGACCTCGACGTAGGTGGGGTCCTTTCGAAAAGGAGTCCCGTCTGGATGAGCTGCGTGGCGGTGAGCTGTGTCAATTTCGAAGTGCCGCGGCCGCCCGCATGCTAATGAAGCACTGAATATGTATTTCAGCGCTTCATTAGTAAACTTCGAAATGGCCATGCAAATGGCCATTTCGAAGTTTTTGGCTAGTGTAGACATAGCCCATATCTCAACTTTTTCCCACCACTATCTGTATTTGCAGGTAAATCAACAAATCCATCTCCCAGTTTTTTGTTCTCCCAAAAGCACTTTGTGACAACAGGGAAATGATTCTGCATATACTATGCATTAGAAAAACACTAGCATTTTACTTGCACTGGACTGAGGATGGTAGGAAATCCCTAAACTCTTATTTGATCCACAGAATGATTTCTAAGATGTGATACTGGCTCAAAGGCTTTCCAAATGGGTCTCTGATTGTATTAGTCATGGTTAGCAAGAGCACAGTGTGTTCCCAACCTGGCTCCATACGCACTCTATGAGGTCAGTTTCTACCTTGTTGCATTCCTTATAGATATGCCTATCTCAGCAATCTGTAGGGTAGTACTTAGACCTCCGCCCACACACTCACAGAACATTATAGCTGTGTCTCCATTACATTCCTCTTTCGAAAGAGGAATGCAAGTGAGGGAAATTGAAAATGCAAATGAACCACTGATTTACAAATCTCGCACTTCATTTGCATAATCTCATGTGATCACTTTCTTGGAAGAGATTTTTTTTTTCAAAAGCAGTGTAGATGGGGTTCTTGCAAAAATTTTTTTTTCTTTTTGAAAAAACCCTTAATCCTGAAAAGAATGAGGTTTACAGGGTTCTTGCTATAAAGGGTGTTTTTTTTAAAGAACCCAGTCTACACTGCTTTTTAAAAAAATCTCTTCTGAAAAAGCAATTGTATAAGATTATGCAAATAAAGTTCAAGGGTTGTAAATCAGTGCTTCATTTGCATTTTTGATTTCCCTCATTTTCATTCCTGTTTTGAAAGAGGAATGTAGTATAGATGTAGCCTGTGTGATCAATGAAGATTTGGCTCCTAATACCATCTTTCACTCCATAGTACATTATGTAGTATGGCAGGGCCAGGGTGGAGGGCCCCCTCACAGGGAGCCCAAACGAAGAGAAGGGCCTGTAGGACAATCACAGGCAGCTGGGCAGGAGATGGCTCAGCCTAATTGAGGCCAGCTGACTCCATGACTGGGCTAATAAGAGGTCTTTAAAAACCCTTCACAGTGGGAAGGGCAGGGGAGAGTGTGAGAAGTGAGTGCAGAGAGGTGAGGAGACCAGAGTTGTGAGAAAAAGCAGGTTGGAGAGGAGCAGAAGAAAGGAATAGGGACACCAGAAACCGCAAAGGGAGAGTGAGGAGCTGCAGCAGATTGAGAGGGGGACTCATTACAGCAGCAGCTTGGAGAAGGTACCAGGGGGCATTGTCTGGGGAAGTGGCCCAGGAAGAAGAGTGGCTGCACCAAGAGCTAAGGGAATCAGCCCTTCCCACTAGCAGTCACATAGGGTCCATGAGCCAGAACCCGGCATGAGTGGGCAGGGGCCACATTCTCCCCAGACCACCCCCCACCTCAGCAAGGGCAAGTGGGCCCTTAAGTGGGTCCAGTGGACTGAATAGAGGCCAGAGGCCCAGGAGTAAGATGGACTATGTCACAGTAGTAACAGACTACACTCTGATGTCCCAACCTCTAGTGCTGAGTGCTGCTTAGGAGTCACCTGCAGTGGAGCACCCATGGGGCACTACTCGAAGAAGAAGAGGAAGTTACTTACCTTGTGCAGTAACTATGGTTCTTTGAGATGTGTGTCCTTATGGGTGCTCCACAAATCACCCTCCTCTCCTCTACTTCGGAGGTACTATAGTGCTCTGCCATAGAGAAGGAAGTGAGGAGCTTTGGCCCATGCAGTGCCAGATAGCCTTGGGGCAGACCACATAGGAAGGAGCGCATACGTATGGGCTCAATGGACACTGTTACCAAAAATCTCTGATTAGAGGCACAGGGACTCTCATACACCTGCAGTGGAGTACCCATAGGGGGACACATCCCAAAGAACCATTGTTATTGACCAAGGTGAGTAACTTCTTCCTGTCGACTTCAGTGAGGTTTGTAGATGGTTAGTATTTTAGGTGGTGGGAAGCTGAGTCAGGGCAAAAAAGAGAAGGGTCATCTAGATTAGCCCTTGAAAAGTAATTTGAAGAGCAGTCTCCAGTGGGGTGGCATCAATTCCAAAGAACTTAATGGCTTAATAACTTAAGCAAATGGTTCACAGCATGAATCACTCATGGTCTCTGATTAAAATCAACATGTGACAAGTTTGAGCAGGATTCACAAAATTACCTACGGGCTGTACATGAAAGGCATCACACAGTTGCATCATTGAACGTCATAGGTACAAACTTACCACGCCCTCAGGGCAGCCTAATCTATACCACAGGCTTTAGTCTGCAAAGTCATAGGCATAGTTATATTTGAGATTTGTGACAATATCGTCATCATTGCCAGCAATGGGCTACCAATAAATATCAGTGATCTTTCAGATAATCTTTCTGTGAATCAGTCTGTGACAATACAGACACTGGTTTCTTCTGAACTGGTTTCATTGTGCAGGATGTTCTCTCTCTCTCTCTTTCTCTCTGTCTCTCTCTGTAGGTTCCTGTCCCTCTTAAAATATGTAAAATTATGCCACAGCTTCCTATTAATACTTTTTCAGTTAATTCTTTTCTAATCTCAGTCAGTCAACATAGGAGCCACAGGAGCCACATGCCAGACCTTTTGCATTGCTGCTTGAGCTCATTTTAAGACGTGGTTTGACTTTGGATAGTTTCACAATATCATTTATTGCTCTCTAGCTTTCAGTCATGCCAAGTAATCAGTTTTCAGATGGTGTTGAACTTTTATCTCAGGTTTACAGGTAGCTTCTTTCAAAGCCTTCGTTGTTTTCTCTGAGTTGGAATAAATCTGCAGTTCAATGCAGCTTCCTCCTGCTCTTTTCTACCAGCTGAAACACAGAGCAATTATTTCATTTTAGAAGTTTTTCTGCCTATGACGACTTAGGGCATTTGCTTGTCCTTGTCACATCTGTCTGTCTCTCCAGTCTAAGAGCACTTGCTTTGTCAGACTGATAGATTAAGTTTTTGAATCCTTGGGGTTTTTGTGCTGCTACTTCTTGTTTTTCAAAAAATTATTTCAAATGAAAATTCCTTCCACCAATACTTCATAACACAGCATTTAAATTGTTTCCCCATGATGCTTTCTGGAAGACAGTCTCTTAGGTCTTTAAAACTAATAAAAGGAAGTTTTTCTTCACACAATATATGGTAGGCCTGGGAAACTTCTTGACAGAGGATGTTGTGAAGACCAGGACTTTAACAGTGTTCAAAAAAGAGCTAGATCAGTTCATGCAGGAGGTGAGCTCCATCAGTGGCTATTAGCAAGGATGAGTAGGCATGGTCTCCCTACCCTCTTTTAGAGGCTGGAAATGGATGACAGGAGAAGGATCAATCAATGACTATCTGTTCCCTTCACTCCCTCTCGAGCACCTGGCATTGGCCACTGTTGGAAGACAGGATACTGGGATAGATTGACCTTTGGTCTGGCTTAATATGGCCTTTCTTATGTTCTTAGGTCCCAACCACAAGACTGAGGCTTGGTCTATATGAGGAGACAAAAGTGTTTTTAGGCACACAAATCTATCTACAAGGATCGCATAGCTAGAGTTGACTTATCTAAAAGCGATTTTTGCCACCTTCCAACCAGCAGGACGTCAATGGGAGAAACTCTTTCATCAACTTCCCTTACTCCTCATGACTTCCAGGGGTATTGGGCTCTACTGTGGCACCATGAAAGTTTAATTTAGTGCCTTCCCACTAGGCATGCTAAATTGAATGCCAGAAGATCAACCACCAATGCGTTGATCTTCCCGTAAGCGTAGGCGTGTCCTAGCTAAGTCTCCAATACTAATCGTGGTTGTAACTGTTAAGGTACATTGTCTTACTTAAAGCTTTGGGAGGGATCTAAAGACTTTAGATGGTTTATCCTTCTGTAATGAAGTGACAATTTGCAGGAAAGTTAAAATCCTGATGGCTGAGAGCTTGTGTGCAGTGGGGGCAGTACTGACAGACCAACAAGGGGAGCAGCCCAGCTATATGTTCTGCATCTTTGCCTCACTATAGGCTTTGTACACCCACCCCCATCATTGGCCACTGCCCCCCCACGCACCCACCCATACACAACCCTCACCACTGGTGGGAGGGCAGCTGGCAAACAGGGATCTGGCCAGTAGCAGGACCCAATAAAACTGGTGGGAGAGGGGAGAGGAGAGCGGAATTTGCCAATTTTTAAGAAACATTTAGTATACCTGCAGGAGGGCTTAAATATAGGATTTTCTGTTTTAAAATGGGACATCAGATCACTTTAAAGTGAGGTTCATTGCATGTTGATGAGGTGCCTCCTCATGCCAGTGTTTTAAAACTGTTGTTAGGATAAAAAGAAGGTGAGGTGTCACTTCACACTGGTATCATTTCCAGAAAGTATGGTAGTTAATCACACAATCTTCAGAAGTAAGGTCTCAACTATCAGACCTGTAGATAAGGCCCACCAGAACTTTGCCTTATTCAAAAACATCCACCAGAAAATATTTTGCCACTCTTACTTGTAACCTCAAGGTTGCTGCAAGTAGGAAAGATCAGCCAACATTAACTTTTTCAAAGGAAAGAAAAATCTTTAAGAAAATGTAATTTAAATCCCACTCCACTTTGATACCACCTCTCCACTTGATAATTTCCCTGTTCTCTTTGCTCTGTCTGAAGCGTCTGACACTGACCATTATATAAAGATAGAATACAAAGTTAGATGGACCATTGGTCTGACCAATTATGGCCATTCTTATGTTCTTCTAATTAAAAATACTTGATAACAGCTGGGCAAATGGTATTTAGTATTACCTTCTTATTACAATAATTGTAATTTTCTCACTGTTACCTTGTGCTCCCCACAACTATTTGTTGTGTCTTGTCTTGTCTTGTCCTTATGAGCAAAAACTGTCTTTTTTTATTACTTGCATATACTATGCCTGCATGCTTGTCACAGGAGGATCTGATCCTTGATTAAGACCACTAGGCTAAATTGAAACATAAATAATAAGTAGTAATAGTTATTATAAAACAAGAAAACCAGTTAGCATTTGAACAAATTTGTATTCAGTCTACACTATTGCCAGCATAAAATGATTCTGTTTTTAGACCACCTTCTATAATTCTTTATTGGTATTTTCTCTTGTTTTCTAGCTTTGAGTTAATTTTGAAGATTTAAGTATGAATTAGTGTTACACATTTATATGAACTTTAGATATATAAAAGTTATTGTTGTTTAGTGATATCAATATGTACATAAATGACTATGTTTTTTGTCAACCCAGGCCCCTCCAGGCCTAAAAAAGAATTTGATGAGAACTTATGAATCTTGGACTCCAGAGCAGATTAGTAAAAAGGGCAATTTGTCTCGTGCCCATGCAGTCTTTTGTTTGGCATGGTTTCATGCTGCATGCCAAGAAAGAAGAAATTACATCCCTCAGGTAAGTATTCTAACTTCCTACCAGAATTTTGTTTATTTACTATTTTTTTCTTTCATTTTATAGCCTGTTTACTAGTTTCTAAATTTTCTAATTAAAATAAAACATGCATTTTTTAATTTTTGGTCATGCAGAAGTGAGAAGAGTAGCTACGGGTGTGAAACTTTGGTGGCTACTAACTTGGAGATATTAGTTATTGGATATGGCCTCATTGCAAAACTGGGGCCTGATAGCACAGACCCCAGCTGCTTTAGAGTTCCATTGGTTCCAGTGTCACTCTTCATGGGATTAGAACTTTGTATTAGCTGATCTTGATACAGGTTTGGGGCCATGTGACACAGTATGTGCTTCGTCCTTGCTTGATTCGGGAAAGCATTAAAAGACTCTTTGCTGAATGGAAAGGCAGAAACTAGCTGTTAAAGATCAGCAAGTTGCCATGCCTGGAGGGAGGAATCAGAACTTATGGAATGGACAGCTGTCCCTCTTGAGTGGTAGAAGCTATAGAAAGGAATAGATACTTCCAAGGGAAGGGAAGTGATATCTGCTCTCCTCCTGAACATAGATCTGGTTGTGAAAGACATACTGTTCCTGACATTAAGAATAGTAACAGAGAGAAAGCCATGCTAGTCTATGTACTATCAAAACAAAAAAGCAGTCAAGTAGCACTTTACTAACAACATAATTTATTAGGTGAGCTTTCGTGGGACAGACCCACTTCCTCAGACCATAGCCATACCAGAGCAGACTCAATATTTAAGGCACAGAGAACCAAAAACAGTAATCAAGGTGGACAAATCAGAAAAAAAATTATCAAGATGAGCAAATCAGAGAGTAGAGGGACAGAAGCAGGAGGGGGGAGGAAGCCAAGAATTAGATTAAGCCAAGTATGCAAACAAGCCCCTATAGTGACCCAGAAAATTCCAATCTCCATTCAAACCACGTGTTAATGTGTCGAATTCGAATATAAAAGACAGTTCAGCAGCCTCTCTTTGAGAAGTGTTGTGAAAATTCCTCATCACTAACACGCAAACTCTTAAGTCATTAAAAGAATGGCACACTCCATTAAAATGCTGGCTAACAGGTTTGTGAATCAGCAGTGTTTTTATGTCTCTTTTCTGCCCATTAACTGTTTGTCTGAGAGAGTTTGAAGTCTGTCCAATATACAAAGCATCTGGGCATTGTTGGCACATGATGGCATATATGATGTTAGTTGAGGAACATGAGAAAGTGCCCGTGATTCTGTGAATAACCTGGTTAGGTCCAGTGATGGTATCTCCAGAAAAGATATGCATACAAAGCTGGCAGCAGACTTTGTTGCAAGGAAAAGTCCCAGGACTGGTGTTCCTGTGGTATAGACTGTGGCTGTTGGTGAGAATCCTCATAAGGTTGGGAGGTTGTTTGTAGGAGAGAACAGGCCTGTCACCTAGGGCCTTCAGGAGTGTGGCATCCTGATTAAGGATAGGTTGTAGGTCTTTAATAATTCGTTGCAGTGATTTTAGTTGAGGGCTGTTGGTGATGAACAGTGGTGTTCTGTTCTTGGCTTTTCTGGGCCTATCTTGGAGTAGCTGGTCTCTGGGTATTCGTCTGGCCCTGTCGATTTGTTTTTTTTTTATTTCTCCTCAGGGGTAATTCAGGTGTATGAATATTTGGTAAAGATCTTGTAGTTTTTGGTCTCTGTCAGTTGGATCAGAGCAAATGCGATTGTACCTAAAGGCTTGACTGTAAACAATGGATCTAGTTATGTGTGCAAGATGGAAGCTAGAAGGTTGAAGGTAAGTATAGTGATCAGTGGGTTTCCGGTACAGTGTGGTCCCAATCAGGCCATCCTTGATTGGTATTGTAGTGTCCAGGAAATTTATCTCTCGCATGGAGTAATCAAGACATAAACTGATTGTGGGGTGCAGATTATTAAAGTCTCTGTGGAATTCTTCTGGAGTCTCTATACCATGGGTCCAAATCACAAAGATGTCATCAATGTATCTTAAGTGGAAGAGAGGTAATAGGGGACGAGAGCCAAGGAATCGTTACAGAGCCTCTACATCCATTGTGGTAAGGATGACTTTGTCAGGAACTTTTCCAATGTTTTGTAATTTCCTCAGGAAGTCAGTGGCATCTCGGAGATAGCTGGGAGTGTTGGTGGCATAGGGTTGGAGGAGGGAGTCCACGTAACTGGATAGTCCAGTGGTAAGGGTGCCAATACCTGAAATGACAGGGCATCTGCGGTTTCCAGTTTTGTGGATTTTGGGAAGTAAATAGAATAATCCAGGCTGCGGCTCAGATGGTGTGTCTGAGTGAATGAGGTCCTGGGTAGCAGCAGGGTGTTCCTTAAGTAGTAGTTGTAATTTCCTCTGGAATTCCAAAGTGGGATCAGAGGAGAGTGGTCTGTAAAATGTGGTGTTGGGGAGTTGTCTGGCTGCTTCCTGTTCATAGTCTGATTTATTCATGATGACAATAGCACCCCCTTTGTCAGCTGGTTTGATCATAATGTCTGGGTTGTTTTTGAGACTCTAGACAGCATAGGGTGCTACTTGACTGCTTTTTTGTTTTGATATTAAGAATGTACATGTTTCAGGCATCATGCAAGCCTGCAGTTATATTGGTTGCTTGCAGCATTGAGTTCCCCTGACCCCCAAATATAAAGGTAAAATAAGATGAGGAGTAAAATGGTTGACATGTGATATAGGCAGTGATTAAAAGAAACAGACATACTTACCAAAGTCTGAAAGGAAACTGAATTCAAAAAAGCCAGTTCGAGTAAGGAAGTGAGTTGCCTAATCATAATTATTAATGAGTCATAGTTGCAACAAGAAGTGTTTGGGAAGAGAGAGTGTTGCATGCTCATGAGCATCATTTTCAAGAAGCCTTGCTGATTAATCTGGTATTTTCAAAATATATTCATTTTATATAAAAACTGTTAGTTGCTACACCTGTAGGCATACTCCCGACATTTGCCTGTTTGCCTAGGTAATGTAATATACACTGATAATCTGTCATATTGTCTCTGTGCTGTCTGTATCTGGGCAGCAGCCGAGAAAAAAATGGCTTCAAACCAGTGTTGTAGATTTTTTTCCCCCAAGATGTTACGTATTACATATGTTCTGCAAGCACTTAATTTCTTTACTTTTTCATGTTCATTTACTACCCATTCATTAATAACTCATACCAACTTTTGTTTGTTTTAATGATAGGGTTGGACCAAGTTTTATGAATTTTCTTTATCTGATCTCCGTGCTGGATATGATGTTATTGATGGACTCTTTGATGGTAAGTTATTCCTAAGGGATTGCTTATTCCTTTCTTTGCGTTGTTAAGTCTTTCTGAGTGTCCTCCCTTCAAACCTTTATAAAATTAGCAATCCATAGAATATTTTTAAAATAATTTCAACTATTTTAGTTAGGGCTGACTGGGGAATAACAGTTCCATTTAATGGCAACTTTTAAGATTATTAATTTTGGTTTTGTTCTACACTGGATCAAAACCAAAATCTTTTGAGCATTATCTTGGAAGTTGGTGAGTGTGTGTGCACGGAGCTTGGTAGTGTCAGTCATTGGCCTGGGGTGTGGGAGACGCAGAATCAGGCAAAGCAGGAACTTGAATCTGGGTCTCTCGCATTCCAGGCTCTAGTACGTACATGTCTCTTTTTACTCCTCTGTCCTGTTAAAATTATGCAGATCCACAAACTACCATATTTCAGTGAAATTTCATTTTTTTTAATGTTTCATCCAGCTCTAATTTTGATCCTGTGTTTATCTCACTTAAATGAAAATCATTTTGGTAAGGCCTTCAAGTTTCAAAACCCAATAAAGCTAGTGAGTCAGTATTCAAAAGGGTTCAATATCTTTAGTTCCTGTTGACTTAAGAGAGGCTTGTAGGCAGCTAGTACTTTTGCAGTTCAGGTCATGTACGTGCAGACTTTACAGTTGGAGTATATTACTAGAAGACTTTAAGCCCTGGATATTGACTATTGTGGTGAGGGCAATTCTTCTTTCAGTAATTGGAATGTGAGAGCGAACCACTGTTAACTGAAATGTAATACTAGACCTTTCCATGTGAAGAATCTCAAAGTTTTTTTCCCCCATAATGACATCACCCTTTCTGAAAAATAATGTATTGGGTGCAATGCTACATTGATTTAATGCTCCCCTCTAGTTTGGGACAAGAAGTGAAGGGGAAATACATTTTAGTTGAAAATGTAGAGTATAAATAGGTAGGTGAAGTGTAATCATTTGAATATAATTTGGTCAGAACACCAGTGTTAACTTTCTTAATTTTAAACACATTGTTATGTGATCTTTAATGATCACACCTAACCATGACCTCTTTTTACATCACACCACAAAGCCAGCACCTCAGTTACAATGTCTTCCTTTGGCATGGCAGGGTACTATTCAATCACCCTGCTTACTTTGTGAGGCCTGGAGGGATCTCCACCCAAAGTGATATGGCTGTAACACATTTAAAAATCTGTTGGAACATAGGAGAGTTGAGCAGGCTGATGACAGGGAGTTAGAATGTAGGAGGCCACAATTAAATATGGAATGGCCAGTAGTGTGAAGGTACTTTTGTTCTCCAACTATACAGGGTTGATTGATATGTATGAGGTTTACAATCAAAATATTCCCAAGACAGCTACAATATTTGTTGTTCAGTGGGATTTAAAACACATTAATTACACTCTTATCACTGGCAAAAACATGAAACATTTACCGTGTAGCTGTTGGAACATTTAATAGTTTACATTTTATTATTTTTTTTATTTTGGGGCACTACTCTTATTACACAAAAATATTTTGAAACATTTACAGTACAGCTGATAGAAGATTTAATATTTTACATTTTATTATTGTCTTATTTTACTTTTTGGTTACACTGAAGAAATAAATTGCTTTGTAATAAGAGAGTTGCTTTGTAGGGTTTCTTTGCATTTCCTTATTTCACTGAAAATAAACCATAATAAAAGGAAATGTTCCTCATGAAATGCAGAAAAAGGTGAATGTGACACTAATATTTTGTTACTTACAGGTTCCAAAGATTTTCAATGGGAATTTGTGCATGGCTTGTTTGAAAATGCTATTTATGGGGGCCGCATAGATAATTACTTTGATATGCGAGTCCTTCGGACCTACCTGGAACAGCTGTTTAATTCCAGAGTCATTGGAGGTTTAAATCTTCGTGGCAAGAAGATGACCAACTTCCCATATTCCATCTCTCTACCCAATTCCTGCAATATTTTGGTAAGCATACTTGTCCTGTTTTCAGACGTGGAAACCAAACCTTGCTCTTTTTCTTACAGTACTAAACTAGCAAATGACCATGTCTATTAAAGGCAGGTTCCTGCAAGGTACTGTGCACATTTAAATTCCACTGAAATTAATGGGCGGTGAAAGTGTTCGTTCTCTGTAGGACTATGCCACGTAACACTAATAATGCTAATTCTTTGTAGGAAAAATCACTAAATATGTATTCCTTGCACACTTAATTTTTTGCAGATTTTGAGATTTGATATTGATGAAAATTTATGGTCAAGGCTCAAAGGTTAGAAAATATGAGATGCAAAAACAATAGAATGATAAAAATAATAGAGAAGCTTGGAAAAAAAGCTTTATGATGTTTTCTTAATTAAAATTTCTGTATGTGCTGTACACTAACAGTGTGGAAGAAACAGCTGCGTGAGAAGTATATATGGCTAACAAATTATCTTTCATAATGGCTACGGCTACACTAGCCAAAAACTTCGAAATGGCCATACAAATGGCCATTTTGAAGTTTACTAATGAAGCACTGAAATACATATTCAGCACCTCATTAGCATGCGGGCGGCCACGGCACGTCTGCTCATAGGAATAAGGGGACTTCAAAGTAGCCAGCATCCTTTCAGAAAGGAGCCCTGTTTGGACGAGCCGTGCGGCAGCGTGCCACGTCAATTTCGAAGTGCTGCAGCTGCTGGCATGCTAATGAGGCGCTGAATATGTATTTCAGCGCTTCATTAGTAAATTTGGAAATGGACATTTACATGGCCATTTCGAAGTTTTCGGCTTGTGTAGACATGGCCAATGGGACCTGTGAGATGTTTAACTACATTTTTTCTTTTTTCAGTGACTTAAGGAACACGTTTTACATCAATTTGTATTATTATATTTGGTATTACATTTCTGTCTTCTTGATTTTACCACTTGGCCCTTACATTAACTTAAGAAAAAATAAATTTCATCTTTAAATTCCAGCTCTGTGTATGGTAGAGTAGCAGGTTGTAATTGAGTGGAGTGAGATCAGCAGTGTGTAGGGGAGAAAGACCAGGCAAAGTCAGTGGTCTAGTGTATGGAAACTGAAAGATGGTACTGAGAGAGCAGGTGGAGAGGCAAGGTGGGCTATAAAACAGACAGGCTGTGAAGCAGTATGTTATTTTCAAGGATTCCACTTCTCTGTGATAGAGACAAGTCATGATTCTCAACCATACAGAATGATATGCTGGCATCAGAGGGTTAAAACTGACTCTGAGAAAACTCTGTGAACTATCTTGTATGCCAAAGACCCTTTATGATTCAATATTATTAAATGGCTTATTCACAGCAGTAAAGTTAAGCATATGTGAAAGTGTTTGCCGACTCATAGCCCAACCCAAGTGCACATCGTCTGCTGGATAATAGGATAAAGTCAGGCCTCCAGCCACCTGGTTTGCATGCTTTTGAAGAGGTGGTAAGAACATTCTGCTTCATGTTTCTTCCACCCTCACCCATAGTGGTCCCTTATGCCTTGCACCAGAATAGTAGCTTGAGAGGCTTTTAGACACAGAACTAATTCTACCTTGTCCCTCATATCACCATGCAGCCATATCTTTTAATGCCACACATTTCAGACCAAAACAATGAGAAGTCCTGTGACACAGTATAGACTAACAGATTTTTTTAGAGCATAAGCTTTTGTGGGCAAAGACCCACTTCAATAAGTGCATGTGAAGTAGGTCTTTACCTACCAAAGCTTACGCTCCAAAAGATCTGTTGGTCTATAGGGTGCCACAGGACTTCTCATTGTTTTTGTGGGTACAGACTAACATGGCTACACTTCTGATACATTTCATACTATGTATAATAAATGGTAGCTTATCAAAGATTTAAATGTAAGCAGTAGCATCTTGCATGGGACTACAACATAAAGAAGGAAGTGACTAATAATTCCAAATTCAAATTCCAAATAGTAAAAACCTTTAAATGTGGTGTTAATAATAATCTATATATATAAATAAAATTATTCTTCTCAGTTGTTATAATTGTATTGCAAAGAGCCTTTGTATATTGAAATCATGACACTGTTGTTAGAGTTGTTTGTCAGTTATGAATTGAAGCAGTTTTGGATTTCTGTTCTACTTCACTACGGCTGTGTCTACACTAGCTCCCAACTTTGAAGGGAGCATGTTAAGTAGGGTGTTGGGAAATTATTAATGAAGTGCTGCAGTGAATATGCAGCACTTCATTAAGCTTGTCCTCCCCCCACAGCAACTTCGAAGTGTTAAATTTCAAAGTGCCAGCTTGCATGTAGCTGAGAAGTAAAGGGACTTCGACATAGTCCGGGCATTTCAAAGTACTGGCAGGTTAGCCATGGCTACAAGCAAGCCGGCACTTCAAATTTTAACACTTCAAAGTTGCTGCAGGGGAGAATTAGCTTAACAAAGTGCTGCATATGCACCGCAGCACTTCATTAATAATCTCCCAACACCATGCTCCCTGCAAAGTTAGGAGCTAGTGTAGACATAGCCTACAGTATTTAATTATTAGTAGGTTCTTTGGTATATCACATCATGGCTACGTCTACATGTGAAGCCTACATCGAAGTAGCCTATTTCGATGTGGCGACTAACGTCTACACGTCCTCCAGGGCTGGCAACGTTGACGTTCAACATCGACGTTGCGCAGCACCACATCGAAATAGGTGCTGCGAGGGAACGTCTACACGCCAAAGTAGCACACATCGAAATAAGGGTGCCAGGCACAGCTGCAGACAGGGTCACAGGGCGGACTCAACAGCAAGCCGCTCCCTTAAAGGTCCCCTCCCAGACACAGTTGCACTAAACAACACAAGATCCACAGAGCCGACAACTGGTTGCAGACCCTGTGCATGCAGCATGGATCCCCAGCTGCAGCAGCAGCAGCCAGAAGCCCTAGGCTAAGGGCTGCTGCACACGGGGACCGTAGAGCCCCGCAGGGGCTGGAGAGAGAGTGTCTCTCAACCCCTCAGCTGATGGCCGCCATGGCGGACCCCGCTATTTCGAAGTTGCGGGACGCGCAATGACTACACGGTCCCTACTTCGACGTTGAACGTCGAAGTAGGGCGCTATTCCCATCCCCTCATGGGGTTAGCGGCTTCGACGTCTCGCCGCCTAACGTCGATGTTAACATCGAAATAGTGCCCAACACGTGTAGCCATGACAGGTGCTATTTCGAAGTTAGTGCCACTACTTCGAAGTAGCGTGCACGTGTAGACACGGCTCATATGTTCACATACTTGAGTCATTTCTCTATTTAGTTTTGATACTATTTAGTAATGTCTACAAAATGCTGTTATTCTTAATTATAAATCCTGTGAAATGACAGTTTGTTTTGAACATATACTGCTGGACTTTTTTCAACACATTCTGTTGACTTAATGAACTGTGATTGCAGAGAAAACTTCTACAGTTATCTATACTCTTTGACTTTTTTTGGTAGGATTACCGTGATATTATTGAGAGCCTTCCAGAAAATGATAAACCTGATTTCTTTGGCCTGCCTGCCAATATTGCACGCTCTTCTCAACGCATGATCAGTTCCCTGGTAAGTTTTAAATTTTGCACCACTTGTTACTGTAATCTGAAATATTTCCAGACTGGGAGACCAGACATCTGTTCATAAATACGCATTTCCCTAAGAAAATCAGAATGCATTGAGACATTTTTAGTTTGTTGACTGTTACATGTTGAAAACTTTTGTGTAGCGTTGATTATAAATGCAGAATGTAGACAGTATTTAAAAATAACCTCACTTATTTCCATCTACATTGGTAATGTCAGTAAAATATTTATTTGAGTCCCGTCTCATGTTTTGAGATCTATTCTGCAGTGGGAGTTAATTGTGACACGTTAGTTAATATTTTAAATAGTGTAAACATTTTAAACACCACTTGTTTAGAACGTGTAACTTGCTTTTGATGGCCAAGCATCTCCTAAAATTCTGGAAAGGAGGGTCTTTCCCCTCTCTGCAGCTTTGGGAGCAGTTTAGCAATACAGCATAGCCCCAACTGACTATCCCCCACTTCTAACTTGCCACCAGAACTTTTGCCTCCTTTGTAGTAGTTGAGCAGGAGCAAAATAAACAGCCACTGTTTCTTTTCCCAACTTTACTTTTAATTTGTTCTTCAGACAGTAGTGAGCAATGAAGCTAGTTTCCATCTCCTGCTCTATCAGATGGGTAATTAATACCCAGCCTCCCAGATCGACCACAACAATGTCACCCTTCTGTTTATCCTCTCTTGCCTGTTCCCAGTCTGTGGCAGGCCTGTCCCACAAACAGTGGCTAAATGAGAGAAGTGCACTATGTGCAGCCATATTTACAGGCTCTTCAGAGGGTGAACAATGTTCTAGCTGTCTCAGAAAGCTGAACTTTATATTACCAGGGCATGTCTGCTCAGAGACAGACTGGCATGTCAGGTCCATGCCCCCACCCTGAAGACCTGAGCTAGAAGAAAACATTTCATGTGGTCCAACTTAAGCTCCCTGGGGAAGAAAGCAGAGAGCTTTATACAGCTTCGCTAACATCCACTGTGAATTAGGGAGTTTCTAACAAGACCCCATTTCTAAAGCAGAGCCACAGGGACTCAGTGTGAGAACACCTGTAGAAGGATATCTAGAGGACGCCAGACATTTTTCATAAAAAGGGATACAACAGATCCCACCATAGCTACACTCATACAGCGATTCCTCTGAAACAGATCTACCCCTCCAAAAAAACCAAAACAAAAAAACACACCACAAGAAGCAGAAAAGGGAAAGAAAACAGAGAGAATGTCTAAGAGATAATCCTCTTCAGACAATGCTTTCCTTTCCTAACAAAGAAATCATACTGATTTAGGTTTTGACATTCTGGCAGTCAAACAGTTTGGCAGCTTTCAATTCTTGCTAATGACAAAGTAGGCAGGGAAGCATATCCCACCCAGTTCACTAGGAAAGAATGCTCTTGTATGCAGACGGCCAAAGGGCTTGCATTATACATCGTACCGTATCCACTTCTAAAAAAGCTATGCAGTCCAGTTGGGTGCGTGGCTCCTCTCACAAGACCTTGGGGAGAGGTTCCTCCCCATCCACCTCACTACAAACCTGGGTGGTTGGCCCATTACAAAAACAGTTTCTCCACTCTTGATGTTCATGCCTGCACATTAGCTCCTGATAATGGACCACATCCCCCCTGACTGAACTGACTTCATTTCTCCTCTCTTGATGTTCACAACTCCACATTAACTGCCGATAATGGGCCACATCTACCCTGACTGAGTAGACCTTGTCAGCTCTGGCCCTCCCTTTGACTGAGACTCCCTGTTTAAAACCTCCTCTGAAAATACCAGCACTCATGCATCTGACGAAGTGGGTCTTCATCCACAAAAGCTTATGCTCCAGAATATCTGTTAGTCTATAATGTGCCACAGGGCTATCTTTTCAAAGATATAGACTAACTTGGTTACCTCTCTGATACTACAAACCTTGTTTAGTCACACATGGGTGTTATCTGCACAAATTACTTTATCTCTTCCACACTTCAGGGACACCTACACCTTTACCCAATCCGTAGGGCTCAAGACGTGATTCTGTTAAAATAAACTCCAATTCTTACCCAATTCCTAGGGCTCAGGGTGTAATTCCCTGCGGGTATGCAGGATCTGGGCCACTGAAAAAGCCTTACCCAGTAATATTCTTATTCTCTATTTATTTACAATTACCAAGAAAGCAGAATACATGCTAAGCTACAGTATCATGCTCACCAGTCCTGATAAGGCAGGCAGACTTCCCCTGTTGGGACAGACAAAGTCACTCTCTGGATTGCTGGTTGCTGTGCCTCAGGGTCTTTGGGGGTGGGGTGGTCCTCCTTAAGGTGTTCCTTCTTTCTTCCTTTCATGCTTTCTGTTTCTTTCCTTCCTGGGCACCAGTTTAAGGAGTGAAACTTGAGTCCTGCTTAGCTACACCTTGACCAATTATTTTAGTATAATTTTACTAACCAGTCATAACATACTGTAACAGAACTACCTACCCAGTCATAACCCACCACCTTAACTGATTTACACCTAGCAAAATTAATTATACAGCAGACAGGAGCAATTACAAACTGAACAGATATTATACAGAAAACAGTAGGAAAGTGAAGACAATCATAGAATGGTGATTCCACAACATCAGCTATTGATAAGTCATTGTTTACCAAACAACACACTATTAACTAAGTTTTCTTTACCCATCTTGAGATATGTTTCTTTATCTGGTAACACTGGGCGGCATTAGGATGTGGTCATCTTCTTAACATCTTGATGTAACAGTATTGTACTGGCATGTGAGTATCTGACCTTTAGCTTCACTGTTAGTGGTTGCTGTTCTTTATGCTGGTTGCAAATGAGCTCTGGGCCTCTCAGTATGGCTACAGAGAAACCATGTTGGTTATATGGTTACATGGGAAGTCACCAGAGTAATTAGTGTCACAAGTGTGGCCCTGTGGCCAGGACCCACTCCAGCATTGCTGTCACTGTATCCTGGCCCTGAGTGAGGGCAGGGCAGCAACCAATTCAAGGGTCTCAGGATTATGCTGAGATTGAGCAGTCAGTCAGTTACCAGGCCCTTGCTCAGGTCAGCAATAGTTCAGGGGCTCGGTCCTATGTTCGGATTGAGCAAATAGCCAGTAAGCCCGGTCCTCACTCAGGCAGCAATAGTTCAGGGGCTTGGGCCTAGCTTCAGGCCGAACAAAGTCCGTAGGCCAGATGCTAACTCAGAGCAAACAGCAACAATTCAGAGGCTCATCTTAAATTAAGGCTGAGCCTTTAAACAAAGAGCCAAGGAGCCCAGGCCCTAGATCACAGCGGGGCAACAAATAGTCAGATCTTCATTCTCTGGAAGAGAACTGACAAGCACAGGTATTTTGCATAGAGAGACTCATGGGTAGACTGTCATCCATGATTTGGTGTGATGGGGGATGCAGGCTAACCTGCTCCACTGCATCCCAGCCTAAGGCACTAACAACAACTGCCACTGGGTCAGTGAGGATCCTGACTGGAACACACTGACTGTGTCAGGTGCACTGTCTCAGCCAGACCAGGGTGGGCTACCACTGAGCTACTTCCAAACTACTTATCTGGGCATACTGCAGCCAGGAGCAGATTGTCTGGGTTGTTGGGGAATGGAACCTACATCAGAGTTGGCAACTCAGCTGGCTCGGGGTCCTTCTGTAATCTTGTTGGCCCTGCCTAGTCTTGGTCTTCTTTAATGTCTGTTGCAAGCTCCCAGTTCGTGGTCTTGGGAAAGGTAGCTGCTCCTTCTGGCAGGTAGTGTCCAACAGAGCTCCTGGGCCTTCCTTTTATGCTTCCCGTCCTGCCTCCTGTCTTCTGGCAGGCGGGTGAGATGTGGCAGAGAGGAGGCTCAGGGAGGAGTTGCTCTCCTTCCTGATCTGTGGGCAGCTGTCCCACCTCATTACAAGGTGATTCAGAAGACAAGGGGAGGAGAGGCAAAGCTGACAGTTCTAGCTTCATGCGAGCAGAGGACACCCTGGTTATTTAAACTAATAGACATGGCATTGTTCATCTTTCAGTGGACATCCTTCACCATGACCCCATTTTCCATCCAGACCCAGGCTCTCTCCAACTCACAGGCAGTGTTTCCTCAAACTTTCTCCAACCATGGGAGATATAAATTTTGTGTGTACCAAAGCATGTGCAGATATGCACCACCAGAAGAAATTCATGATGCCCATTGTGGGTGGCTGTGGGCACTCTATGAATCAGCTGGGCAGTAACTTAATCTCTCCTGAACGACCACCAAAGCACTCAACTTACAGGGAACACAGCTCACAGGTTGGCTATTGGGAATGAAGCATCAGTTACACTCTGAGTATCCACCAAAGTCATTGGGACTTCACTGACCTTTATATAGACTTCCACAGTAAAAGCCTTCCCCACCTGGTCATGGTTCAGCTCCTGGTACCAAGGAAATAAACCCTAAGAACTCTGGAATTTCAGCTGTTCTGGATTTTCTTCAGGATGATTTGATTAAAGATCTTTAGACTAGCACAGTAATGTTAGGCAGCCATAAGCAATGACATACAAATAGGATTCTGAGGGTCTTAAGGCAAACATCCTCAAGTCTCAAGATTTCTATGAGCTGTCAGACCGGCTAGACCTGACATCAGACGAGTCTTCCCATTGGTACTAAAAGCCCTAACAACCTATTCGGTTGCAAGTATTATATCAGTCTGTCTATCAAAATTTACTTAGTGATCACTATCTTGCTAGCTGTATCTATGCAAGAACCACTTCATGTGTTCCATGATAACACAGAGATTCTAAGAACTCCCACAGTCTGTCTTAACAAAGGTGAATTCCTTTCTCCATTTCCTGCAAAGCATGATTCTTCTATCATTCTGTCCAAACCCATAGTACAGTAATGTGGGTGTATGTCCAACACTGAAGGTTTACCTCGAGCAGACTGAATTGATGAGAGGATCAGGCTCTTTATATATGCCCTTTCTCCAAAAGTGCCAAGGTCTTTTGGATCTAAATTGTCTCAGGCCAGATTAATTAAATTGTGGCGTTATTTAGGCTATCAGACTAGCTTATTCCAAAGGGAATCAAGACACACACTACAAGATCTCTGGTGAGATAATGAGCAGAGTAAACCTGTGCTTATGCTGAAGAAATCTATAAGGAAGCGACATGGTCAACCTTTTATTAAACAGTACAAAATGGATTTTCTGTCCTCTGAAGATGTTTCCTTCTGAAAGAAGATGCTTTGTGAACTATTGCAGAAGTAATTTAGGCATTTACTATCAAAAGGAGTGTTTCTGAATCCCTCCCCGTTTAATGTCCATCATTCATCATTTCCCATGCATCACAGACCTGTGGGAGATTGTAGTGTGGAAAATTTCCTTTCTTCTCTTGTAATTCTGCCCAACCTGGAATGGCTTCATTAGCCAAGAGACAGCATTATTTGTATATGTCTTCAGCGTGTTTACTGGATAGTTTACCATACATAATTTGCTTGTTGACTTTAACATTACTGGTATTATCATAGTCTTAGAGTTTTTGCATGTTATATTTATCATTCTTCTGATGACAAGTTGGAGAAAGGAATGTGACCAGAATGAGCTGTACTGAAGTGCAGAAAGGAGAGGAACAGTCTAGGTATCACAGAATTGCATGAGATATAGCTAGCAGAAAGGAAATTATTGGGTAAGAAATTTTCCATTTTATCATCACTGTAATAGGACAAGATGATACCTACATTAGCATTCTATGTCTGTGCAGCATTGTGTTATCTTGAATTGTTTAATCTTGCAGCTTCCACAAGTTGTAAAATTGCACAATTCTACTGTATGTCCTGTGAAAGATGTAGTATTTGGAGATATATACAAGCTGTAAGTCATTCACTTTTCTGTTACTTAATGAAAATCAGTGCAAAATTTATCTTTAAAAAAGCAAACACCTATTCATTCCAAGCAGCTCACTGGTTATTACCTTGTCTTTCATTTATTGAGAATTCATTTTGGGAATAAGGGAATTTCAAAGTCGGGGGTTTATTTCAAAGGACCCACATCTACACTGCCAGTTTGTGTTTTGAAAGCAGCACTTTCAAAGCACAACTGGCTGCCATTCCGCTAATGAGGTAGCGGATATTCATATCAGCACCTCATTAACCAGTTCCAATCCGTGTCATTTAAATACCCCTTCCAAAAGGGAGGGGTTATGTAGACACAGCCATACTGAGTCTAGATGTTACTTAATTACTTCTGGGGGAATTATCTCAACCATGTTTAATGTTTCTTTGTAATTCAGTGAGGTCAAGAAGAACCTGGGTAAGAACATTTTGAGGCTGTATTTTGCCCACCAACCCACCCAATGACTTTTATTTGACTGCATGTTGCAGGGCTTTATGTACACAAAATGCACAGTTTAACAACCTGATTCCCTTTTTCACAATTCCTCCCATGTGTTATGGTCAGACTTTTTTATGTCTCTTATTTCATCAATGTACCACAATCTAAATTAGAAAGCATTTCACTTAGTCTTCCACAGCTGTGAGGTACACAAATTCCAATTAACAATCCTGACAAATCATATGAAGAAGATCAAAGACTCAACCATCTTCATGTATTGCCAAACCACCCTTGCCAAATCAGCCTCCCCAAATTACTTGATCTGATCTGTTATATTGCAACTCTCTATTATTACAACCTGGCGCACAGGGTGTTGGTACCTGGCAGGATGCTCCTTCTTTCCCCTAACCAAGAATTGGGCAATAAGCACGTGTCTGGGTTGACTATTCCTTAATCTGATTCTGAGTGTGGGGTGCCCATATCCATTATCTCTGAAGGCATGGATCAGATTTATTTTATCTCATAAGTAGAATCAATTTGGTGGTTTCGACCTAATCATTAGAAGTAGGTTGGGTCTCTAATTTGCATTTTCATTGTTTTAGCATTCAGAAGCAGATCTGTGTGAGAAATCAGACATGGGAGTGCATTACATAGTTCTGGGATTAACTACATCTTTGTCACATGCACACACACGTACCCACTTGTGGGCACCCAGTTCAGGTCTCAGACCTGAAACCTTCCTCTCTCTGTGGGTAGTGTCTCATGTCCCCTCTTTAGGCTGCAGTTTGCAGTGTGTATCCCAAGTGGATGTGACAGCCACTGTCAGAATAAATTCATTGAGTGCAGAAGCACCTAGACACAATAAAAATAATAAATTTATGTGCACACTAAATTTGACAGAAGTTGCTCAACTTCCACCTTCAGTTGTGTGCTAGGTTCTGTTCTTCCCAACTCTTCAAACAGGATTGTGTCCCCTTTCTGTCACCAGAGGGCAGTGCAGCCTGGCAGTTGTCTGTGGACAGAACAAAATTAACCTATCAGTTTGGTGAATCAAAAGGAAGATCCTGAGTCTCTTTGAATTCATTTTACATATCCCAACAACTTTTTTGTCTCTCCCTATTTTCCTGATAGTTAGGCTTCAAAGGCTAGGCACCAGTGCATCCAGCTTTGGGATTTTACATTAATCACCTCTTCATGGTCCTATTTATCTGCAGGAAACCCCAGTGTGTGAGGAACATTCAAACAAGTATCGCTGCATTAGTATAGGGAGCTATGAATATTTCCATGTTTTGTACTGTTTGGCCTATTTCAGTATATTATAAATGTATCTTAAAGTTTTATAACCCCAGAGATACTGTGTGTGGTTACAACATTTGCCACAACTTCAATTTGTTTTAAACAATCAGGCTGGCTCTACACTAGTTTTGTCGACAGAAGTGGCCTTCTGTCAACATAACTCAGGGATCATCTACACACTTAAAGCATTCTGTCGACAAAGTCTTTGACAGAACTCTGTATTTTACTCAACAGTATTATCCCTCAAAAATTTGAGGCATAACGATCTCTGTACAGAGAGTATGGTCGACAAAAGTGCAGTGTAGACACTTCTGTCGACAGAGGGCTTCTGGTCGTCAGGCCTCCATGTTTGCTTAGCTGCCATTCCACTTTCTGTCACCAGAGGGCAGTGTAGCCTGGCAGTTCTCTGTGGACAGAGCAAGTTGTGTCAAGCAGCAATCTGCCAACAGAGGTTCTGTCAAGATTTCTCTGGAGACAGTAACTAGTGTTGACAGATGCTTCTAGTGTAGATGTAGTCCATGTCTACAGGAGCACATTTTTAACCACAAGCCACTTCTACTTAAATAGAACTAGAGCTACTGGTACTCAGTGAATAAATTTGTGGATTAACTTCCAGAAGATATGAAGGATGAATTTAAAGACTTTGGTGTCTGAACATTAAAAGGTGACTTGTTCATGGTCTATATGATATTTGATACTGGAGGGCATAATAAGATCCAGTGCTTGGTAAATGAAGCCAGAAAAATTTAGATTATAAGGCACATTTTTAGCAGTTGTGGTACCCAACTGTTAGAACAATTTTCCTGAGCCTGTTGTGGATTCTGTTCATATGAAGCCTTTAAATCAGGATTGCATGTCTTTCTGAAGATGGTCAGTAGCTCAGCTAGAAGTTATAGTCTTGATGCAGAAATCATTTGGTGCTTTATGGCCTATGTTCTGCAGGAAATCAGATTAAATTACTGTAATTTACCCTTCTGGCTTTAAAACCTGATTTTTGTTTAATCCCCTTTGTGATCACATCTAAGCATACATTTATTTAAAAGCATTTTATTTTTTTTTGTAAGAGTGTTACACACAATATAACAGAAAAAGAGTGCTTTAATGGATATATGAAAAGTATATGATCACATGGATTTTGCTGAGGAACTCCAAAATTCTAACAGAGATTGAACCTCCCTCATCCAGCGCTTTTGGGACTTGATTTGTGCTGAATGAGAGAATTTGCTGGACCACAGGAGGTCAGTATTGTGAAGCACCATTACCAAATTTCCCTGCTTACTGTGTTCTTAAGAGACATTTAGGGGTAAATTACAGCTAAATAACAGCACAGAACACTAAAAGCCAGGACTGGTGGCTGTATACAAACTTTATAGGACCACCGTAAAGTGGCCACACCCACAAGTGGTCATGCAGTTAACTAAAATCATGCCGGTTTATAGATATTGCCAGATGAGAGAGTGCTAAATTAGAGAGGTTCAAACCTGTATCTGCCAAATTGTTGCAGCCAAATTCGGTATCAGTGTTAATTTACATCTGATCTGAATTGGCTCTTAGTGTCTTTTCCTTAACTATAAGTGGAAATAATTATATTTTTGAATTTAGAAAACATATTTTGTAAAATACCTATGTTTGAAATATTCTTTCAATGTTGAAATGTTCTTGCAAACTGTCATTTAATACTCACAGCGTGATTGAACCTTTGCTAGAAACCTGTTCCCATGCTACAGGAAGCAGAATATGGTATTCTTATTTTTAGCACACAGAAGGAAAACTGTGCAAACATAATCCTTCACCTCAATCACTGCATTCTAATTATAATATTCATTCTGAACTGTGTGTTCAATGTGACTTTAGGACGACAGAACCTTTTGAATATCCTGTGTTGGCAATTTTTACAACCTGAGTTTTTAACTACGTCTACTGGGATGCTACATCCAAATAGCTTATTTCAACATAGCAAAATCGAAATAAGCTATTTCAGCACATAGCGTCCATGCATCCTCCAGGGCTGGTGCCTAAGAAAGCGCTATATTGAAATGAGCCCCTCAGAGGAACATCTACACACAAAAGCAGCCCCGATCGGAATAAGGGGGCTAGGAAAGCCTGCAGACAGGGTCACAGTGTGGATTAGCCCTTCCGGGACAACAGCAAGCCACTCCCTTAAAGGGACCCTCCCAGACTCACTTGGCCTGCACAGCACGAGGCCCGCAGAGCCATCAACAGGTTGCAGACCCCGTGCATGCAGCATGGACCCCCAGCTCCAGCAGCAGCAGCCAGAAGCCCTCAGGGCCGTCTCCGAGGCAGGGGCCGCCCTGCTTGGCGCCGTGCAGGAGGCCACCCAGAACCTCCTGGAAGATGAGCTCTCCTCTTTGGGGGGGTGAAGGAGCCGCCCCAAACCGTCATGGGGCCCTTCCAGCACCACGCCCCCCCCGCCGGCCAGGTGTGCCGCTGGCTATGGAGGTACCCCACCAGCACAGAGTGGTGGAAGTGCCTGGTCCTCGAGGAGTGGAACGACGACCACTGGCTCCGGAATTTCCAGATGAGCGGGCAGCCATTCCTCGAGCTCTGCCAGTGGCTCACCTCTGCCCTGCAGCACCAGGACACCACTATGCGGCGTGCCCTCACCATCAAGAAACGGGTCCACATGGCTGTCTGGAAGCTGGCCACTCCAGACAGCTGCTGATCCATAGAACAGCAGTTCGGTGTGGGCAAGGCCACCTTTGGGGCTGTCATCATGGAGGTAAGGAGGCCCGGGAAGGGACCCCAGGGGGTTGGGGGCTGGGGGGGGGAGCCTGGGAGGGGGCTAGGGGTGGGGGGTGCCCAGGGAAGGGGGAATCCAGGGGGAGGGGAGACTCTGGGGGGAGTCCAGGGGGCAGGGGGGAGCCCAGGAGGAGCTTGGGGGGGCACGCCTCTCATGGGTGCTCATGTCCTCCCCCCACAGGTGGTCTGCGCGCTGAACACTCTGCTGCTCCACAGGCTCGTGCGGCTCGGGGACCTGAATGAGGCCATCACGGGGCTTGCCAGCCTGGGATTCCCCAACTGCTTCAGGGCACTGAATGAGACCCACATCCCCATCCGCGCCCTGGAGCACAGCGGAGGACGTTTCCTGAACAGGAAGGGCTACCACTTGGTGGTCCTCCAGGCTGTGGTGGACAGTCAGGGCCGCTTCCAGGACATATATGTCAGCTGGTCTGGCCGCACCCACGACACCCACGTTTTTATGAATTCGGGCCTGTGCCACCACCATGCCCCTCTGCCTCATGGCAGATGCGGCCTACCCCCTCCCACCCTGGCTTATGTGCCCCTACATGGGCTGGCTCAGCGCCAGCCAGGAAGGGTTCAACACCCGCCTGAACCATTCACGCCAGGTGGTTGAGCGGACTTTCAGCCACCTCAAAGGCCAGTAGAGGTGCCTCCTCACCTACCTGGACATGGGGCACCCCAACATCCCCCAGGTTGTGGGCGCATGCTGTGCACTCCACAACCTGGTGGAGAGCAAGGGGGAGGCCTTCATGCAGGGCTGGGCTGTGGAGGCTGGCACGGCTTACCCCCAGCCACCCACTGCCCTGAGTCGCTAAGTCTCCCACGAGGGGATCCGGGTCCAGGAGGCCCTGCGGGCCCATTTCAACCAGGCTGTGGGGTGGGCACCGGTAGGACCATCCCGGTGGGCTGCTCACTGCCCCCACAACTCACTACTGCCCCCACGCCCACACTCGTGCGCCCTGAGAGCACACGACACATGATTTTGTTTTAAATGAACCTGCACATTATTGAAACCAACAACGATGAATATTTTTAAACAGGAATGGGGGAACTATGTACATTGGGGGGGACAGCTACTAAAGGCGGGGTGGGACACGACAACTATTTACAACAGGAGGGAACTATGTACAAAGGAGAGGCGTCTGGGTGGCCCAGTTCTCAGCCCCCTTCACCCTACTGTCCAGCGCCCGGCTTGCAGGGGCGCGACCCACACCTGGGCCAGAGGCCCCCTCGAGGCTGGGTGGGGGCTGGGAGGATCAGCAGGTATGGCTGGGCCAGCTCCTGAGCCCCATGGTCCTCCTCCTTGGCAGGTTGCAGGGCAGATGGAGGGTGGCTGGGAGGGACAGCAGCTGGAGCAGCGGGAAGTGGCATCCGCTCAGCGATCCACTCCAGGGTTCCAGCGATCTGTTCGAAGGTCCTCATGAAGAACCCCCAGGCCTCCTGGCACCAGGCCAGCGCTTGCTCCTGCAAGTGGAGCCAGTGCTCCTCCAGTTGCAGGTGGTGCTCTGACACCTCCATCTAGCACAAGAGGATGGCCAGGAGCTGGGGGTCAGCGGCCGCCTGCGGCTGGCTCCGGCGGTGACAGGCTCGTCTCAGGGCTGGTCCCTGCTCCATTGCCTGGCTGCCATGGTGCGACATCCTGGGCAGGCTATCTGGCATGACGAATGCGGTGCCCATGCTGTTGTGGCCCTCAGATGGTGCGGCTGCGGAAAAGAATGGGGAAGAGTGAAGATAGCCATTAGTCTGGTCCCTGTCCAGTCTCCCAGGATGATGGGTGTGGTGTTCCTGTGAGTGACCCCCTTCAGGGGTTCTGCTCCCCCCTACCCCCAGGGATGGGTCATGGCACTGTCCTGGGGGGCAGGTGCTGACAGGCTCTGGGGGCCATGCCGCTCCTGTCCTGGGGCCGTGGTCTAGCTGGGCCATGGTGGGCCAGGGTCAGCTGGATGTATGGGGGGCCCTGGTCGTGTCTGTTGCCCCCACCCCTTAACCCAGGGGTGTGCACCTGGGGTACATAACTGATGGTTTGCTCCCACGGTCGGGAGACACTTGTCGGGCAGACGCCCTGCTGGAGCTGCAGGAGGGGAGGTCAATCAGGAGCCCCCCATCGCTGGAGCCCTCCTCCTCCACTGTTCCAGGGGTGGGCTCCTTTGGGGGTCCTGGGGTGCAGGGCTGGCCTCCTTGCCGGATTCCAGCTCCTGGGCCTGCTGGGTCTCCTCAGCCAAGGTGTCAAGGGTGACCACGGGGTAGGAGGCATACCAGGGGCCCAGGATCTCCCTGAGCTCCCTGTAAAAGGGGCAAGCGGTGGGGGCATCCCCAGACCAGCTGGCCATGTCCTGGGCCCGGGTTTAACCCTGCTGCAGCTCCTTGACTTTACTCCTGACATGGTCAAGAGTGCAGACAGGGTGACCCCAGGTGGCCAGGCCCTTGGTCAGCCAGGCAAACTCATCTGCATTCCACCGCTTGCTCCCCATTACCTGGAGCACCTCCTCCTCGCCCCAAAGCCCCAGCAGGTCCCAGATCTCAGCGTCCGACCAGGAGGGGCCTTGCTGCCTCTTCCCCCCCAGCTGGATGGCTGGGAGTCCTGGGGGGTGTGCCCTGGGAACGCTCAGGGGGCTGGTTGGCTGCCATGGGTTCTGGGTGGGGGATCGGGGTGTCTGGAGGGCATGCAGGTTATGCACGTGTCTGTGCTGCTGCCTGCACGCTCTCAGCTTCCTGCCACAGGAAATCCAGGGGTATGGAGCTTTAAGGACTGCTGCACACGGCAACCATAGAGCGCCGTAGGGGCTGGACAGAGCGTCTCAACCCCTCAGTTGATGGCTGCCAGGGAGGACCCTGCTATTTCGACGTAGTGGGATGCGGATCGTCTACACATACCCTACTTCGAAGTTGGATGTCGAAGTAGGGCGCTATTCCCATTTTCTGATGGGGATAGTGATTTCGACATCTCACCGCCTTATGTCAATTTCAACTTCAAAATAGCCGACTAGTGTAGATGTGGCTTTTCAGAATAATTGTAGTATCTTTGGTTCATCTAGTCTTGGAAGTGCAAGTAGTCCAACTAGGAGTTTTTACTAAAAAGGGTTGTTATCACACGAATCTAAATTATATGCTGTTTCTGTTACTAGGAGCTTTCCAGTTAGATATTGGCTCTGTGGCTCCCAAAATGAAAGTGATCTCTAGTACAGCCTCTCTCCTGTACTCACTAGCCATGTCTACACGTGCCGGCTACTTCGAAGTAGCCGCGCCAACTTTGAAATAGTGCCCGCCACGGCTACACGTGGCGGGCACTATTTCGAAGTTGACATCGACGTAAGGCGGCGAGACGTCGAAGTCGCTATCCCCATCAGGGGATGGGAATAACACCCTACTTCGACGTTCAACGTCGAAGTAGGGCACATGTAGCCGATGCGTGTTCCACGACATCGAAATAGCGGGGTCTGCTATGGCAGCCATCAGCTGAGGGGTTGAGAGATGCTCTCTCCAGCCCCTGAGCTCAATGGTCGCCGCGTGCAGCAGCCCCTTAAAGGTCCCCGCCCCCTGCCTTCCTGTGCAGGAAGCTGAGAGCGCGTGCAGGCGGCAGCACAGCCACACAGCCAGCCTGCACGTCTCACAGCAGCCGCAGTCCACCACGCCCCCCGCAGTGATGGCAGCCAGCCAGCCCCCCAAGAGCCCCCAGGGCACCCCCCCCCAAGGGGAGCCAGGGCTCCCAGGCTGGCAGCCAGCTGGGGAAAAGGCAGTGGGGCCCCTCCTGGACGGAGGCCGAGCTCCGGGACCTGCTGGGGCTCTGGAGCGAGGAGGAGGTGCTCCAGGTAATGGGGAGCAAGAGGCGGAACACGGATGCGTTCGCTCGGCTGGCTGAGGGCCTGGCTGCCGGGGTCACCCTGCCCGCACTCCTGACCACATCAGGAGTAAGGTTAAGGAGCTGCGGCAGGGTTATGCCTGGGTCCGGGATGCAGCCAGCCGATCTGAGGCCGCCCCTGTCACTTGCCCCTTTTACAGGGAGCTCAGGGCCATCCTGGGCCCCCGGCACACCTCCTCCCCTCCAGCCACTCTTGACACCTCGGCCGACGAGCCGCAGCAGGCCCCGGAGGCGGAGTCCGCCCCGCAGGCAAGCCCCGCACCCCAGGGCCCCCCCCAGGAGCCCACCCCTGGGACACCGGAGGAGGGGGGATCGTCCTCCAGCGATGGGGGGCTACGGATCGCCATCCCATCCCGGAGCTCCAGCAGGGCATCTGCCCACTGGGTGTCCCCCAACCGTGGGAGCGGACCGTCAGGTATGTACCCCCCGGTGCACACCCCCAGGGTTGAGGGGTGGGGGCAACAGACATGACCAGGGCCCCCCACATGCCCAGATGACCATGGCCCCAAGGACAGCAGTGGCATGTCCCTCAGAAGAGTGCATCAGCCCCTGCCACCCCAGCATGACAGTGCCATGCCCCATCCCTGGGGATGGGGAGAGTGGAACCTAGGGTCCCCCAGGGGGGAGGGGGTGGGACACCCATCAGCAGCAGCAGAGCATCTCCCGGGGACGGGGATGGGGAACCAGCAGCAGAGGGGTGAGGGGACAAGGGCCACGGCTCGGGGCCCACACTAACGGCTGTCTCCACTCTTCTTTCCCCCCTGTGTTCCCCCCCAGCTGCACCATCGGAGGGACCGGAGAGCGCCGGCGAGGTGTCAGTGGTCCTGGAGAGCCCACCGGGGCCATCACTCCAGGCCAGCCCTTCGGTGGAGCACCGACCAGCCCCAGGGTGGGGACGGACCCCCAGCTGCTGGCGATCCTCCGGCAGCAGCTGGAGGTCTCAGAGCAGTGCCTGCGGGTGGAGGAGCGGCGGCTCCATCTGCAGGAGCAGGCGCTGGCCTGGCACCAGGAGGCATGGGGGGTCTTTATGCACACATTTGAGCACATCGCGGACTACCTGGCCCCCCATGCCGTGCCGGCCGCCGCTCTGCCCACCCTGCCTGCTCCACCTGCTGCTCCACCCCCCATCCCACTGCCGGCCGCCGCCGAGGGGGACCTGGGGCCTGCTGACACCTGCCGGCCATATCTGCCGGTCCGCCCAGCCCCCAGCCAGCCCCAGCCAGGGCTGAGGCCAAGGCGCGGGTCGCGGCCGCCCACCCCCAGCACTGGACATTAGGGGGTGCGGGGCCCAGGACGTGGTCCCCCCCTCCCCCTTTGTACATATCCCCTTTTACTTGTGTTTTGTATATAGTTTGTATGTTACGTTATGATACCTGCCCCCTCATGTAAATAGTTCTCCCCTTCCTTGTCTTCCCCTTTTTTTTTGCTTATCATCGTTATAATATATATAATATTTATGTTTGTTGTAAATAATAATAATAAGAATTCAACGTTTGGTGGTTTCACGAACAACAGGCCTATTTTTATTTGCAAAAAATGGTGGGGGGGGTGTGCTCTTGGGTGCTCTGTGGTGTGGGCGTAGGGGCAGGGAGTGTTGTGGAGGATGGGGGGGTTGCAGTGGGGGGCCTGCCAGCGTTCACCCCGTGGCCTCGTTGAAATGGGCCCGCAGGGCCTCCCGGACCCAGATCCCCTCGGGGTCCACCTGGCGACTGGGGGCAGCGGGTGGCTGCACATCGGCCCTGCCAGCCTCCACAGCCCAGCCCTGAAAGAATGCCTCCCCCTTGCTCTCCACCAGGTTGTGGAGGGCGCTGCACGCGCCCACAATCTGGGGGATGTTGGTGGGGCCCACATCAAGGCGGGTGAGGAGACACCTCCAGCGCCCTTTGAGGCGGCCAAACGTGCGCTCAACCACCTGGCGCGCATGGTTCAGGCACATGTTGAAGTGCTCCTGGCTGGCTGACAGATGGCCCGTGTACGGGTGCATGAGCCAGGGCCGGAAGGGGTACGCTGCGTCTGTGACAGCGCAGAGGGGCATGGTGGTGTCCCCCACAGGGATCTCCCTCTGGGGGATGTAGGTCCCCGCCTCCAGCCGGCGGCACAGGCCCGAGTTCCGGAATACCTGGGCGTCGTGGGTGCTGCCAGGCCAGCCAACATATATGTCCAGGAAGCGGCCGCGGCTGTCCACCAAGGCCTGGAGGACCACTGAGTGGTATCCCTTCCTGTTCAAGAATTGTCCTCCACTGTGCTCTGGGGCACGGATGGGGATGTGAGTCCCATCCAGAGCCCCGAAGCAATTTGGAAACCCCAGGGTGGCAAACCCTGCGATGGCGGCATCCAGGTCCCCAAGCCTCACGAGCCTGTGGAGGAGCAGGGTGTTGATGGTGCAGACAACCTGCAGGGAAAGGACATGGGAGAGCAGCAATGAGGAGGGGTGTGCAGGGTGTGTCTGGCCCTCCCCTGCCAGGGCTCCCCTCCACCCCCAGGGCTCCCCTGCCCTCCCTTGCCAGGGCTACCTCCCCCTCCCCATGTGTCCTCTTACCTCCATGAGGACAGCCCCGACGGTGGCCTTGCCAACGCCCAACTGCTGTCCCACGGATCAGTAGCTGTCTGGAGTGGCCAGCTTCCAGACAGTGATGCCAACCCGTTTCTCCACGCTGAGGGCACGCCGCATGGCGGTGTCCTGGTGCCTGAGTGCGGGGGTGAGCCACTGGCAGAGATCCAGAAATGTCTGCCGGCTCATACGAAAGTTCTGGAGCCAGCGGTCATCGTCCCACTCGCCGAGCACCAGCTGCTCCCACCAGTCGGTGCTTGTGGGGTAGCTCCACAGCCAGCGGCGTGGGTGGCGGGGGGCTGCAGGGTCTGGGGTTGCTTCCTCCTCCCCTTGGGGCAGCTCCTCTTCTGTGGCTAGAACGTGATCAGCTGCCTTCTGCATGGCATTGAGCAGGGCGAGCACTGCTACTGCAGGGTCGGCTGGGTGGACCTCTGGCGGCGGCTGCTGCTGCTGCTGGGGATCCATAACTGCGTCGCCAAGGTGTGCGCGCCTATGGCTCTGCAGACCCCATGCTGTACAGGCTGAGTGTGTCTGGGAGGGGCCCTTTAAGGGAGCGGCTAGCTGTTGCCCCGGAAGTGCTAGTCCGCCCTGTGACCCTGTCTGCAGCTGTTCCTGGCACCCTTATTTCGATGTGTGATACTTTGGCATGTAGACGCTCCCCTGCAGTGCCTACTTCAAAGTGGTGCTGCCCAACGTCGACGTTCAACGTCGACGGCACCAGCCTTGTAGGACGTGTAGACGTTATTCATCGAAATAGCTTATTTCGATGTTGCTACATCGAAATAAGCTATTTCGATGTAGCATACTCGTGTAGACGTAGCCACTCTGAGTTAACAGGAGGAAGAGAGGCATAAGTGAGGAAGTAGGAAAGATGCTTGCACTATCTGGATTTCCATTACACAACTGCATGCAGCTGAGAGTCCCTTAACTTTATCTTCACTGCGGAAGTGAGCTGCAGTTTCATATATATATTTTCCGCTCTGTTGAGTAGGGGTTTCTAACATTCCTACTCTGCCTCTTAGTTTTTTTGTTTTTCTTCACCATAATCGCCAGCCCTGCTGTGAAGAGAGCTGCAGAAGAGCAACGTGAGTCTACTTTAGGTGGGGGGCAGGATTTTTCTTAAATGAAATAGTCTGTAATCACTGACATTTAATAGAAGAGAAATGTCAAAATTATTTGCCAGTTGATTTATGTAGTGGACTTTTCTAAAGTCTTCACTCTAAGCTGGTTTTTGAATCAGAAGTAATTATATTGAATGATTCATCATTTCAGAGCAGTTTTAAACAAGTGTTTAAGACAGTAGAGCATTGTGATTTATTAAATAAACAATAAATATTGAAGTGAGTCTGTGAGATGATTGGTACCTAAGTTTATTGTATAAAATTCTTATTCTAACGAGCTAGGACACAGGACATTACTAAAAGTGTTGGTTTTTTATGGCCATCTGGTCAGTATCACTCAGTCACTTTTGAAATGTTTATGCTTCGTTATACAGTAAACTCTTTTTCAACCAGTATTTAATCAACTGGTACTCTCAAATATCTGACACTGCCACCAGGTGCTATCCCAGTGCCTGGGCAGGGGGCTGCTGAGCACCAGTGGGGAGTGTGGCAGGAAGGGTGGCCAGACCTTGGGAAGCCAGCCACACCCTCCGCCTCCACCCCAGCATGGCAGCATGGCCAAGGCCTGAGCTGATAGGAGCTGCTGAGCTGTGGCAGGACCTGGCCCCTTCCCCAACACGGCAGTGTGGCTGGGTCCTGAGCCACAGGGGGCTGCTGAGCTGCAGCAGGGCCCTCCTTTTCCGCCTCACCCCCCCCCCCGCCCACATGGCAGCACAGCTGGGTCCTGAGCTTCTGGGAGCACCGGCAGGGAGTGCAGCAGGATGGGTGACCAGAGCCAGCGGCACACATACATTCGCACGCGCAGCAGCACGATCAGGGTCTGACCTGCTAAGCCCCAGTGGGGAGTGGGGAGCATGCTACATGGGTGCTCTGGGGACTGGGGTGCCAAGGACTTCAGGATGGGGGTAATGCTGTAGTGCATCCTCACTGTCAGAACTGTTGGCAAGGGATCCCTCTCTATTAACTGTGATATTTTCATATGCGGCAGCCTCTCAGTTCCAGGGCTGCTGGATATGAAAGAGTTTACTGCACTTATAGTGTTTTGGGCAGACTATTAGAAAGTTCTTACTGCTGCAGCATGACTTTGTGATGCAGAAGATAGAAATTTGCTGCAGCTCAATGCAGCATACTGCAGAGTCAAGGGAACTTCACTGTAAATGCCCTGCTGTATCACTAAAGCTTATATAAGAAAGTGATTTATAGGGCATTAAGCAGCTTTATTTTAAAACCAAAGGCTGTGTTTTCACATAACCTTTACACTTTTCTTTTGTGATTTATGTGAGTAGTTTTGATCATATTCAATATTGCAAATCAATTTGAGCATTTAATGGGTTATGTAACCTCTGTCTCATTACCTCTATTGGCAAAGATCGGTAGTGTTGCATAGGGAAGGTTCTTAGCTCCTGAGATGAGAAAATATTCTTACTAATTTAAGGAATGTCATTGAGGGGCTCACATAAAGTCAGGTGTAGTTTGGAGAATGTGTAACATCCTCCAAGGGCAAGAAGTGTAACATCTGTGTATTTTTGTGGATGGGAAGCTAAAGAGAGTTGTTTGGACATCCAGCAAGGTTCCAGAGTTAAATTGAACAACATACCAGATTTTTTATAATAAATAATGACAAAGACATTGCAAATCTTCATTGTCAAAGTATTGGAGTTTTACTACAAACAAACTTCTCTTCTACTTCACACTGGCCACTTCATAAAATTACTCATAAAAGAGGTTTAGATTTACTGACACAGACATTAAGGTTATACAGTTATACAATTAAAGACACAAGCATTTTATACAATGCTACAGTGTACAATCCAGAAATAGTTATTGTCAAGCTTTTTATACTTAAAGTAGGTAGGTACCAAGGTATTTAGACATAATTTTTAGCCTTGGGTAAGCATGCAAGTATTGTTTATACAGTATGGTACAGGCCATGCCCTGTTGTTCTGCATCTACGTAAGTGGTGGGAGGTTGTAAATAGCTACTCCCACCCTTTGGCTCCTTTTTACACCACTCTGTCATGGTTGTAGTCTCAGAGTTCTTCCTTGTACCAACTGAGACATCGCCGTTGTATGCAAGACACTCCAAAGTAGGCAGGGAGGAAGCATGGAGCAGACCTAATCAGGGACACAGGTGTGACTATGCTATAAATGGATACTCTCACCTTGTATACCACCAAGCTCATTAGGTAATTCTTAAGATACACTGGATTGGTGTGTCTTCACACTGTCCCCTGTTCATGGGAGATTATTTCAAAGCATAATTTATCCTATGTAAGAGAATGAAATTTTTCTGGTTAGCACACAGTGAAGAGTGTTTAGTCCATAATCAGTACTAAGCAAGGTGGGAAGTCATGGACACAGACACCTCTATTGGATATGGCAACAGTATCTTACGCCCTCCCAAGGTCTACCCTGTACAGGTCTCCTGCACCTCTTCAGGTTTATGAAAACTAGACCACCTATTTGTACCTCTGCAGCATCTCTAATACTTCCACATATTTTGGAGCATGATGTGTTTAAGAAAATAATGGCCCATGTCCCCTGCTTTTTTCTGTCTTGACTGTGGATTCCTTAAATACTGAAAGGAGGTACGGGACAGTTGGGGCTACATACTTGTATATCCACAGGTTTCCATGTATGATACAAGGGAGGGTGCATAGACAACCCTAGTGAATATGTGGGGCTAAAAGATTACAAGTTTGCAGGTCATGAGAACACATCTCCCAAAAGTGAGTTTCATCAAAGTGAGTTATCAAGAAGACCTGCTGATGCTATGATGATTACTCACTTTCTCAGTAGTGTGGTGGTTCTTGCTGTTGATATACTAAATAAATATTTCTGCACGTTGGGGGCATGGATCGTCTCCTTAGATAATACGACAAAAAGACATTAACAGCAGATTACAAAGGAAAATGTGTGAACTGCAGTTTATGCTCAAATTTGACACAGTGAGGCTTGAGCAATTACCTCACACATTACAAAGACAGGTTTCTGCTCTTTGATATTCGTGGTGATCTCAGGCAGAACACAGTATTTCGCTCTCCTCCTCCTCACCCTTTGCTGTGCCCCCCGACCCCGCCCTTCAGCCCAACATCTGATTTATCTTTTTTTTTTTTTTGATCTCTGTGTTATAAAATCATCAGTGTTGTACTAGAAATGACATATCTCCAAATCTGAAGTGTTTCTGTCCCACTGAAGCTGATCACCTAATAAACTATTTTGTTAGTCTTTAAGGTGTTACATGACTGCTTGTTTGTTTCTTTAGATAAGACAGAGATTTAGTCAGTGTTTCATATGTCAAATATTTGCTATAACTTTTTTTAAAGAATAGTAATAAAGAGGAAGCCATGCTAGTCTATACACTATCAAAACAAAAAGCAGTCGAGTAGCACTTTAAAGACTAGCAAAATGGTTTATTAGGTGAGCTGTCGTGGGACAGACCCACTTCTTCAGACCATAGCCAGACCAGAACAGACTCAATATTTAAGGCACAGAGAACCAAAAACAGTAAGCAAGAAGGACAAATCAGAAAAAGATAATCAAGGTGAGCAAATCAGAGAGTGGAGGGGTGTGGGGGAAGGTCAAGAACTAGATTGAGCCAAGTGTGCAGACAAGCTCCTATAGTGACTCAGAAAGTTCCCATCATGATTTAAACCATGTGTTAATGTGCCAAATTTGAATATAAAAGCCAGTTCAGGTGTTTCTCTTTCCAAAACAGAGCGATAATTCCTTTTCTGTAACACACATACCTTTAGGTCATTGACAGAATGCCCCATCCCATTAAAATGTTGACTAACTGCTTTGTGGACCTGGAGTGTTTTGATGTCTGTTTTGTGCCCATTGACCCTTTGTCTAAGGGAGTTAGAAGTCTGTCCAATATACAAAGCACCTGGGCATTGTTGGCACATGATGGCATATATGATGTTAGTAGAGGAGCATGAGAAAGTGCCCGTGATTCTGTGAGTAACCTGGTTAGGTCCAGTGATGGTCAGACTATGAACAGGAGGCAGCCAGACAACTCTCCAACACCGCATTTTACAGACCTCTCTCCGCTGATCCCACTTTGGAATTCCAAAGGAAATTACAACAACTACTGAAGGAACTCCCTGCTGCTACTCGGGACCTCATTAACTCAGATACACCATCTGAGCCACAGCCTGGATTATTCTATTTACTTCCCAAAATCCAGAAACCTGGAAACCCTGGACGCCCTGTCATTTCAGGTATTGGCACCCTTACCACCGGACTATCCAGTTACGTGGACTCCCTGCTCAAACCCTATGCCATCAACGCTCCCAGCTATATCCGAGATACCACTGACTTCCTGACGAAATTACAAAACATCAGAAAAGTTCCTGATAACGCCATCCTTGCCACAATGGATGTAGAGGCTCTGTATACTAATATTCTACATAAAGACAGATTACAAGCAATCAGGAATACCATCCCTGATGCCACCACAGCCAATCTGGTGTCTGACCTCTGTAACTTTGTTCTCACACACAATTATTTCCGTTTTGGGGACAATTTATACCTCCAGATTAGTGGAACTGCTATGGGCACCCGCATGGCCCCACAATATGCTAATATATTTATGGCTGACCTGGAACAACGATTCCTCAGCTCTCGTTCCCTATTACCACTCCTCTACTTAAGATACACTGATGACATCTTTATGATTTGGACCCATGGTACAGAGGCTCTAGAGGAATTCCACAGAGACTTTAACAATCTACACCCCACCATCAACTCATGCCTCGATTACAACGTGCAAGAGATACATTTCCTGGACATTACAGTACTAATCAAGGATGGCCTGATCAGTACCACACTGTACCGAAAACCTACTGATCGCTATACTTATCTACACCCTTCTAGTTTCCATCCTGCAGATGTGACTAGATCCATTGTTTACAGTCAAGCTCTTAGGTACAATCGCATTTGCTCTGATCCAACTGACAGAGACCAAAAACTACTAGAACTTTACCAAATATTCATAAACCTGAATTACCCACCAGGAGAAGTAAAAAAACAAATCGACAGGGCCAGACGAATACCCAGAAACCAGCTACTCCAAGATCGGCCCAAAAAAGCCAAGAACAGAACACCCCTGGTCATCACCTACAGCCCCCAACTCAGAACACTGCAACAAATTATTAAAAACCTACAACCTATCCTTAATCAGGATGCTACACTCCAGAAGGCCCTGGGTGACATGCCTGTTCTCTCCTACAGACAACCTCCCAACCTCATGAGGATCCTCACTAACAGCCACAGTCTATACCCCAGGAATACCACTCCTGGAACCTTTCCCTGCAACAAAGCCCGCTGCCAGCTTTGTCCACATACCTTCTCTGGAAATACCATCACTGGACCTAACCAGGTTACTCACAGAATCATGGGCACTTTCTCATGCTCCTCTACTAACATCATATATGCCATCATGTGCCAACAATGCCCAGATGCTTTGTATATTGGACAGACTTCTTACTCCCTAGCTACGTCTACACGTGAACCGTACATCAAAGTAGCTTATTTCGATGTAGTGACATCGAAATAGACTATTTCGATGGATAACGTCTACACGTCCTCCAGGGCTGGCAACGTCGACATTGCGCAGCACCACATCGAAATAGGCGCTGCGAGGGAACATCTACACACCAAAGTAGCACACATCGAAATAAGGGTGCCAGGCACAGCTGCAGACAGGGTCACAGGGCGGACTAGCACTTCCGGGGCAACAGCTAGCCGCTCCCTTAAAGGGCCCCTCCCAGACACACTCAGCCTGCACAGCACACGGTCTGCAGAGCCATAGGCACGCACACCTCAAGCGACGCAGTCATGATGGACCCCCAGCAGCAGCAGCAGCCAGAGGTCCACCCAGCCGCCCCTGCAGTAGCAGTGCTCGCCCTGCTCCATGCCATGCAGGAGGCAGCTGACCACCTCCTTGCCACAGAGGAGGAGCTGCCCGCAGGGGAGGATGACGCAACCCCCAACCCTGCAGCACCCCGACCCCCCCCCCTCCTCATACGCCGCTGGCTGTGGAGCTACCCCACCAGCACCGACTGGTGGGAGAGGCTGGTGCTCGGAGAGTGGGACGACGACCACTGGCTCAGGAACTTTTGCATGAGCCGGCAGACATTTCTGGAGCTATGCCAGTGGCTCACACCTGCACTCAGGCACCAGGACACCGCCATGCGGTGTGCCCTCACTGTGGAGAAACGGGTCGGCATGGCTGTCTGGACGCTGGCCACTCCAGACATCTACCGATCCGTGGGCCAGGAGTTTGGCGTTGGCAAGGCCACCATCGGGGCTGTCCTCATGGAGGTAAGAGGACCCACGGGGGGAGGGAGGGGAAGCAGCCCTGGCAGGGGATGGGAGCAGGGGAGGGGAGGGCCACACACACCCTACTCATCCCTCATTGGTGCTCTCCCATGTGCTTCCGCTGCAGGTCGTCCGCACCATCAACGCTATGCTCCTCCACAGGCTCGTGAGGCTTGGGGACCCAGATGCTGCCGTCGTGGGGTTTGCCACCCTGGGGTTCCCCAATTGCTTCGGGGCTCTGGATGGGACTCACATCCCCATCCGTGCCCCGGAGCACAGTGGAGGACGCTTCTTGAACAGGAAGGGCTACCATTCAGTGGTCCTCCAGGCCTTGGTGGACAGCCGGGGCCGTTTCCAGGACATTTATGTGGGCTGGCTTGGCAGCACCCATGACACCCGGGTATTCCGGAACTCGGGCCTGTGCTGCTGGCTGGAGATCCCTGTGGGGGACACCACCATGCCCCTCTGCGTCATCGCAGATGCGGCATACCCCCTCCGGCCCTGGCTCATGCACCCGTACACAGGCCATCTGTCTGCCAGCCAGGAGCGCTTCAACCAGCGCCTGAACCACACGCGCCAGGTGGTGGAGCACTCATTTGGTTGCCTCAAAGGGCGCTGGAGGTGTCTCCTCACCCGCCTTGATGCAGGCCCCACCAACATCTCCCAGATTGTGGGTGCGTGCAGCGCCCTACACAATCTGGTGGAGAGCAAGGGGGAGGCCTTCTTTCAGGGCTGGGCTGTGGAGGCCGGCAGGGCCGATGTGCAGCCACCCGCTGCCCCCAGTCGCCAGGTGGACCCCGAAGGGACCCGGGCCCGGGAGGCCCTGTGGGCCCATTTCAACAAGGCCGTGGGGTGAACGCTGGCAGGCCCCCCACTGCTCCCCCACATCCTCCACAACACTCCCTGCCCCTATGCCCACACCACAGAGCACCCAACAGCACACCCCCCCGACTTTTCTTGTACAAATAAAAGCAGACACTTGTTTGTCAAGTCAAACATGTTTACTGGAACTCTTCTTATTAACTATAGAAATTCTAACATATATATGTATGTATATTATTATAAAAACAGGGATAACAAGGAGGGAGAGAACTATTTACATGGGGGGGAAGGATCAGACATTGAAAACGGGGGTCACAAATAAATACAAACTATGTACAGCCCAAAAAAACCATAAAAGTGGGGGGAATATATACAGAGGGGGGCCACGTCCTGGGACCCACGCCCCTACAGTCCAGCACTGGGGGTGGGCGGCCGGGATCCCCGCCTTGGCCGCAGCCCTGGCCGGGGCTAGCTGGAGGCCGGGCGGACCGGAAGATACGGCCGGCGAGTGTTAGCTGGCCCCAGGTCCCCCTCGGCGGAATGGCCCTCGGTGGCGGGTGGCGGTGCGACGGCGGACGGCACGGCGGCTGGCGCAGCGGGTGGAACACGCAGGGTGGGCACAGCGGCGCCTGGCGCGGCATGGGGGGGCCAGGTAGTCCGCTATGCGGTTGAATGTCTGCATGTAGGCCCCCCATGCCTCCTGGCGCCAGGCCAGCGCCCGCTCCTGCAGGTGGAGGCGGCGTTGCTCCACCCGCAGACGCTGCTCAGCGACCTCCACCTGCTGGCGGTGGAGGGCCAGCAGCTGGGGGTGTGTCACCGGCGGCTGCTGCTGCTGGGTCTGCCGTCTTGCCCGCCGTGGGGCCGGTCGGTCCTCCGTCGAGGGGCTGGCCTGTAGTGATGGCCCCGGAGGGCTTTCCGGGACCACTGAAGCCTTGCCGGCGCTCTCTGGTCCTTCCGATGGTGCAGCTGCGGAACACAGGAGTGGGGGAAGAAGAGTGGAGACAGCCGTTAGTGTGGGCCCCGAGCTGTGGCCCTTGTCCCCCCACCCCTGTGCTGCAGGTTCCCCGTCCCCGTCCCCGTCCCCAGGAGATGCTGCTGTGATGGAGTTCAGAGGTCCCCCTGCATTGCACCCCGTCTGCTGGCAGGAGTGACTCTCACTCACTCAGCAGGTATGACAGGAGAGGTTTCTTAGGCAACAGATGCCCAGTTTCTCCCAGAAGCGACAGTATAGCAGTCAGAGACAGTCCTTCCAACCCGTCCTGTGGAGAAGACCCCGAGGGGTGCCCCTCTGGTGTGTAGCTTTTCCCCTCCTCAGGCAGGCAGCCTTCTAGCTCTCCCTTCCCTTAGCCTCTAACTGCGGCCCCCGATTCAAAGCCAGCTCGGCTCCTCCCTCCTCTTTGTTCAGGGCAGAGGTGTAACCTACCAGTTGTAGCCCCAGGATCATCCTTAGCCACTGGGAGCTATTCAGCTTGTTGCTCATATCTAACCTGAGTCTCACATTTGCACTCCCCCCACTCCATCACATGCTGCTGCTGCTGCTGCTGGGTGTCCCACCCCCTCCCTCCGGGGGACCCTAGAGTTTCCGCTCCCCCCTGCCCCGAGGATGGGGCATGGCACTGTCGTGCTTGGGGGGGCAGGGGCTGATGCACTCCTGTGAGGGACATGCCACTGCTGTCCTTGGGGCCATGGTCATCTGGGCATGTGGAGGGCCCTGGCCATATCTATTACCCCTGCCCCTCAACCCCGGGGGTGTGCACCGGGGGGGGTACATACGTGATGGTCCACTCCCACGGTCGGGGGACACCCGGGGGGCGGACGCCTGGCTGCTGTTCTGGGATGGGAGGAGGATCTGGAGGCCAGTGTCGGTGGAGGAGTAGTCCCCCTCCTCCTTCTCCTTCTTCTCCTGCTCTGGTGCCCCGGGGGTGGGCTCCTGGGGGGGCCCCCAGGGTGCGGGGCTTGCCTCTGGGGCGGACTCCGCCTCCGGGGCCTTCTGGGGCTCCTCAGACGAGGTGTCAAGCGTGGCCAGAGGGGAGGAGGTGTGCCGGGCACCCAGGATGTCCCTGAGCTCCCTGTAAAAGGGGCAAGTGACGGGGGTGGCCCCAGATCGGCAGGCCGCATCCCGGGCCCGGGCGTAACCCTGCCGCAGCTCCTTCACTTTACTCCGGACCATGTCCGGAGTGCGGGCAGGGTGACCCCGGGCGGCCAGGCCCTCGGCCAGCCGAGCGAACACATCGACGTTCCGTCTCTTGCTCCCCATTAGCTAGAGCACCTCCTCCTTGCTCCAGAGCCCCAGCAGGTCACGAAGCTCAGCCTCCGTCCAGGAGGGGCCCCGCTGCCACTTCCCGGCCTGGCTCCTGCCCTGGGAACCCTGGCTCCCCTTCAGGGGGGTTCCCTGAGGGCGCTGGGGGGGCTGCCGGGCGGCCATCAGGTCGGTTGGGGGTGTGGGTGGCTGCAGAACAGCATGCAGGCTAGCCGCATGTTACTGCTGCTGCCTGCACGCTCTCTCAGCTTCCTGCACAGGAAGGGAGGGGTTGGGGACCTTTAAAGGGCCGCTCCACGTGGCCACCGTTGAGCTCAGTGGCTGGAGAGAGCATCTCTCAACCCCTCAGCTGACTGCCACCATGGGGTACCCCGCAATTTCGAAGTTGCAGGACGCGCAACGACTACATGTTCCCTACTTCGACGTTGAACTTTGAAGTCGGGCGCTATTCCCATCCCCTCATGGGGTAGCGGCTTCGACGTCTCGCCGCCTAACGTTGATGTTAGCATCGAAATAGCGCCCAACACGTGTAGCCGTGACGGGCGCTATTTCGAAGTTAGTGCCGCTACTTCGAAGTAGCGTGCACGTGTGGACGTGGCTTCTTAGACAAAGGGTCAATGGGCACAAAACAGACATCAAAACACTGCAGATCCACAAACCAGTTAGTCAACATTTTAATGGAATGGGGCATTCTGTCAATGACCTAAAGGTATGTGTGTTACTGAAGAAGAATTATCGCACCGTTCTGGAAAGGGGAGCAGCCGAGCTGGCTTTTACATTCAAATTCGGCACATTAACACATGGTTTAAATCGTGGTGGGAACTTTCTGAGTCACTATAGGGGCTTGTCTGCATACTTGGCTCAATCTAATTCTTGACCTTCCCCCCCACCCCTCCACTCTCTGATTTGCTCACCTTGATTATCTTTTCCTGATTTGTCTTCCTTGCTTACTGTTTTTGGTTCTCTGTGCCTTAAATATTGAGTCTGTTCTGGTCTGGCTATGGTCTGAAGAAGTGGGTCTGTCCCACGACAGCTCACCTAATAAACCATTTTGCTAGTCTTTAAAGTGCTACTTGACTTTTTTTTTTTTTAAAGAAGTATGACAAAAATGTATGTTCCATCCGAAAAAATATGATGTGGGCTAGTTGCCTAAATGCTATACAGGAGAGTTGGCAAGCGATGATTTTATTTTATTGGTGATTTCTGGGGCACTGGAAGTTTTGTTTCCATTGGATGTATCTCCTGGATAGAGACGTCATGCTTTGTAAATGTTAATTCTTTCTGGCCTGAAAGTATTTATTACACTTAGAAATTCTGTTTCCTTTTTTCACATTTTGTTATTTCTCTAGCATCACTATTCTGAGATATATAGAGGTTGTCTATGTTGTATATGCCTTTTTTTCTGAATTTATGCAATTCATTTTTAAACTTTAACATCAGTTCTTATATTTGTCTCTCCAGTCCACTCTGGTTTGGAGGTAGTGTCTTGTTTGGAAGTACTTTCAAAATTTAATTTTATTTCTGAGAGATGTATTTTTGAGGTGAGTTATTTTAATAATTTCAAGTCTGATATCCTTATTAATCACAGTCAATTAATCCTATTTTAAACTAATTTTAATCTCACAGAAGAAACCAAGACCAAGGAATATGATGTTAGAAATTACCAGTAAAATAACTCTTCCAGAGCAAAGTTTCCTTTTTTTGCTGCAGTGTCACACTGTTGGCTCATATTTAGCTTGTGCTCCACTAAGACTGGTAGATTCCTGTCTGCAGTATTCCTTAGTCCTTTTCCATTTTGTATGTGTGGAACTGATTATTTCTTCCTAGGTGTCATACCTTGCGTTTGTCCATATTGAATTTCTTCCTGTTTACCTCAGACCGTTTCTCCATTTTGTCCAGATTATTTTATCTTATCATCCTGTCCTCCAAACTTCTTGCAACCTCTCCCAGTTTGGTATCATCCACAAACTAAACAAGTGTATCTCTGTGCCATTATCTAAATTGTTAATGAAGATATTGAATAGAACTGGTCCCAAACTGATCCCTCTGGAATCCCACTTGTTATGCCCTTCCAACATGATTGTGAACCATTGAAAACTACTCTCCCCACAACCAGTTATGCACTAACCTTCTGCTAGCCTTGTCTAGGTTGTATTTTCTTAGTTTATAAGAAAGTCATGCAAGATTGTACCAAATGCTGCAGTAAGGTCTAGGTATACCACACCTACCACTTGTCCTATTCACAAGGCTTCTTGTCCTATCAGAGAAAGATATCAGGTTCATTTCACATAATTTGTTCTTTATAAATCCACGCTGACTGCTACTTACCACCTTATTATCTTCCAGAAGCTGGCAGATGGATTCCTTTATTATTTGCTTCATTACCTTTTCTGGCACAAAAGTTAAGCTGATTGGTCTGTAGTTTCCTGGATTGTCCTTATTTTCCTTTTTTATAAATAGGCACTGTGTGTGTGCCCTTTTCCAGTCTTCTGGAATCTCTTCCATCTTCCATGACTTTTCAAAGATGATTGCCAACAACTCAGATATCTCCTCGATCAGCTCTTTCAGTATTCTAGGATGCATTTCAACAGGCACTAGTCACTCAAGGACACCTAATTTTTAACTTGTTCCTTTCCTACTTTAACTTCTGAATTTACCTCAATTTCTCCAGCATTCACTATGCTAGGCATCCAATTATAACCAGTGTTGGTGAAGAGAGAAACAAAGAAGTCATTAAGCACCTTTGCCTTTTCCATATTTTCTGTTAGTTTTTTCCTCTTCATTGAGGAGTGGGCATTCTCTATTCTTGGTCTTTCTCTTACTTCTAAGATATTTCTAGAATGTTTTGTTGTTATCCTCTATGCCTCCAGCTAGTTTGGGCTCATTTTGTGCTGCAGCTTTTCTAATTTTGTCCCTACATACTTGTGTATATGGCAAGTCCCCATTTGTAAAGTTGACAAACCTGGGTCATCATCAAGTGAGATTGAACATGAGGCCTTAGGGTATAAAGCCATGAGCCTCTACTGCTTGAGTTAAACACCAACTGCCTCTTCCTGGATCTCTGAGCCTCTGGATTACACACAGATTATTACCTAAACCCCATTTCAGTGCAGGAGAGTCACTGGTGTAAAAAAAATATATCACACCATATATCATTGCATATCTCATGTCATATATCATATCATTTTTGCTTAGTTCAAGGACTTTCTTTTAGTAATATGTCCTTTGAAAAAAGTATTATAGTATCAGTTCTCACAAGCAGTGAAATACATCAGGCAGAAAGATATGTCATTGCTTTATTTAACAATAAATAAAAAAAGTGTTTTGAAATATGCTTTGGGTGGTAAACCCAGAATTCGCATTTTATAATAAATTGCAACTGGACTTCAATCAAGAAAACAGTAGCAAAGTTTTTCCACCATCTTTTAATATTTGACCACACAAGGACCCACCTTCAGGACATTATTTCTTTGTCAAATGACTGTGTACGTGCATTCTACTTCTGCACTAGCATTAGAGGTTTTTTGAGTGATGCAATCAGGGCGACACGTACTCTGCTGCCAAGTGATGTTTATAAGGGGCAGAGCTGTCCCAGTCTGCCCTCAGTTCCTTTTTACCATATGTGGGAGTAGGGTACTTCACCGCTGCAAGTGTTTCCCTCTTAATTTCTCTTTTTCTGTTGTATATATTTGTTCATAGTCTTGGTGTAGTTTTTTACTAATAGCATATACCTCTGTTCCCATGAGTTCTGGGTACCAGTGCTTGGTACCAGAGAATGTCTTGGTGTCCAGGCTTCAAACTTTGTGATAGATGCAGAAAGCTGACACTGGTCAGTGATCCACACTTGAGGTGCCCGAAGTACTTTGGAGAAACTAACATTGGGGGGAAAAGTGCCAAATCTGCAGAGACTTTAAGTCCAGAACTTAAAAGGACAGGGAAGTCAGACTAAACCATCTTATGGAGGCAGACCTGCACAACGCTCGCTACCTTTCCACTTGGGGCAGACACTGAGTGCCTCTACTTTGTTTAGAAGTGCTCGCTGATATGGCAGATATCAGCACCAGTCTTCTTCTCCATTGACTTACTTGACTTGACTTAAGCCCTATGTTCAAGGCATATGCAGAACATACTTTTTAATACCAGAAAACCTTCTGCTCGGTGAGGGCTGGGAAATAATTTTCTCAGAGCAGCCACTCCATGAATTTTGATTCTGGTCATAGGTTGGCTCTGGGCCCCTTGGACAGAAGGGGTGGAGTGGGGGGCTACAGAGTGGAACAAAGAGAGTGTGTGAGCGTGAAAGAGAAACGGTGTGAGAGACAGACTTCGTGACAAGACTGAGTGTGTGCTGCAGTGTGTATGTGACAGCGACTGTGTGTGCTGCACAGACGGGGTATGTGTGACAATGGCACAGTGTGTGTGTGCTGGCTGCTGCTTTTTAAGTTCCTGAGAGAAGCCACCCTCTGTCTCTTTAAGGGAAATCTGCCCGGCTCTGTTGTCTCCCCCATTCACTGCTGTGCACTGCTGGGTGAGTCATGTATCATCCATGTTTCAGACTGGAGCCGCTCCACCTTGTTTCTCCCTCTCCTCCCGCAGAGATGGGGTACATGGCAGGGGAACACCCTGACTTCAGCACTATCCTCTCCCCCTACCCCCTATCCCCCACACAGCCAGCAGGAGAACTTTAGGAGCAGCTTGTCTGCAGAGGAAAGTAGCTGAACATAGGCTGCTGGCTGTAAGTATGCTGAATCAGATGGAGTGGGGAGGCCAAAGATAAATTCTTGATGGGCCGGATCTGGCTGCTGGTCATGATTTTGCCCACCCTGTGCTAGGCACACTTTCTGTTGAAGAGGAAAATATTCTTGTGGTCTGAGGAAAATGGTGTTTTTCTGGTCCAAATTCTAATACAACATGTGCTGGACTATTTGTTATACCCAAAGCAGCAAGAACTTGCCATTCGTTCCTTTGGGGTGCACCTGAGCATTATTTCTGCTTTCAAACCTCCAGTTGATAATCCAATCCCACATCACTGAGGTTTTTGGGGGCTCTGGACTGGTTATGTGCTCAAGCAGAGGATCCTGCTCTCCTGTGGGACTTAAATCTGGTATTAGGAAAGCTTATATTCTTGTTTCATCTTTCAGTTAAGATATCCTTTTTCATGACAATTACCTTTGCAAGAGGAGTAGAATAAAGAGTTCTGGTATTTGACCTGCTGTAAACTGTTATAAGGACAATTCACTTACACCCTCATTCAAAATTTCTGACCAAAGTGCTTTCTAAGTTCCTTATCAATCAGGCAATGTGGCTATTAACTTTCTTTGTCAAATCTCTTGCTCATAAGGATGAGGAGTGATTCCACACCTAGGTTGTGAAAAGAACCTGAGCAGTTTATTTGGACAGGATTAAACTATTTAGGTCCTCCTCAGAACAGTTTGTAGGAGTTGAAGCCAGCTTGAAGGATCTTCCAGTCTCATCTCAAAGATTTTAAACCTGGCGAACCTTTTTAGATTTTAAATACCAAAGAATCTCATCATGGATTTTCTCATGTATATATTAGTACACTGACTTAATCAAACTTTGCTGAACAGAGTGCTAGCATATTTAGCAAGCTCAAACACAGCCCCTACAGCCTTTATAGGTCCAGTTCTTATGCTCAGTATTTTAGAGCTGTAATTTTGTTTTCAATACACACTTTTGCATCCCAGTGTGCCATTTCTCAGCTGTCCAAAATTAATAGTAGATTTGGACATGTAGCCCTTCTGACGTTTTTTAGATAAATTCCAGTCTCACCTCCAAATTTAATTATTGTTGAGTCACATCAAATAGAATGTACATGTGTAATCACTGGAAGAAAAAATAAAAGCTACTAACTATTCCATAACAGTTGTTCTTCGCGATGTATCACACATGTCCACTCCATGTCCCAGTTCCTTTTTTATGTATTGCAGTCTGTCCAGTAAGAAGTAATCAGAGGGGGGCGGGGAGGAACTAAGGTGGCTCTGCTTTTTTGTATTATTGCACCAGTAAACAGCCTATATGCCGCCTCCCCCATTGGTTACCACCGTGGTACCTTAATGGTCAGTTTAAAATTGAACCTGACAAAAATCTTTTTTTAGTTCATTGCAAATGGTCTGAGACAGACATACAAAAAATATGGAAACTAGAATTTTATCTAGAGCAAATTATATCTGGAAGTCACAGAATTATGTTTATGAACTTTATTCACTATTAGAATATTTGTATGGATTTGCTATGGAAATGAGTATCGCACACAGCAAACACTATATAATCAAAAGATTATAGATAGAAAAATGACAATGAAGAAATTTTACATTTATAATAAAATTAACTAGAATTTCCAAAGCATCAAATAGTGCTGGTGTTAGAAGAACTGTGAATGGCTTAAATGGAAGTCTTTGTTATAGAATCAATGTTAAGGAAGGAAATTGCCAAAAATGGTGAATTCCTGTGATATTGGAAGTGCTGAAATGTAGAAAAATAATATTTTCAAGAATCTTTAAAGAAATAAGACTTTTTTTTTTTTTTGGTTAGATACATACATTGAATTTGAAAACATAATTTGTGAATAAAGGCAGTAAGATCAAACTGGTCATTTTCACTTTTGTACTTTTTCATATAATTATAATCAAGCCATTTACCCTAAATATTAAATGTGGGCAAACAAGTAGATGTCAGCCCTGCAGAATGCATCTCACAGGCAGATCACTGTGCCTTAGTAGAAGTCTCCTTTCCACTGCAAGATGCAGGATAAGGACCAATATATTTTATAGTAACAAATTCTGACTCTTGTCAATTAACAGTGACAGAATTAGGACTAGAGGGGCCTCAAAGGGGCTGAAGAGGTCATCAGGTCTAGTTTCCTGCACTCATAACAGCACCAAGCACTTGACCATCCCTGAGAAGTGTTTAATCTGCTCTTAAAAATCTCCAGTGATGGAGATTCCACAGCCTGCATAGGCAGTTTATTCCAGTGGCAAGCCATCCCTAAAAGTTGGAAAGTCCAGTGTTCCTGAGGACTTAGAATTTGTGTGATTACAAATCCTTGTCAATGTGATAATGAAAGAAATACATTTTCCATCACTTATGCTCTCTACTGTACAGTCCAAAAAAACACATTGTTTTGAATTACCATATGGAATATAAAAGTGAACTTTTCTTCAAATTTTTTGAGCAAATAAAATGTTAACTTTTAACATTTTTAATCATTTTAAAAAATAATAAAAATGTAATTTGAACACTTTGCTACTTTTTATGTGTTCTCTGAAATTTTACTCATTTTCTTTTATGTTAGGGAAATTTTTAAAAAGTCAGTATTTTAAAAGTTATAATAACACTTCCATGCTCTAATAATCAGCATGGCTGATAAATTAGATGCTGTTGTTTGCTTCAGACAAAGCAAATGAAAATAATTTATCAGGGAAACAAATGAAATTGAAACACTGCATCATTACACATTTTTCAAGATTAGAAAATCAATCAAAAATGCAGAAACAACTTGGCTTCAAGTGCATTATTCTGAAAGTTACAATTAAATAGTCCAGCCCTTTCAAAAGATTAATGTACTTTTTATTGCAAACTTTAGTCTTTGAAGTCAAGTAAAACAAGACTTGTGACTTGGAAACAATAAAGGAATTAACTTTCTAAATTAACTTAACAGAAATTCACTTGGCATGAGATATTCAGCAAAACTGTTGCCTTATGTATAGCATTAGAGGTATACTGCTTTGCCATCAAAGTTTAATTACAAAAACATATTTAAAAGGAATTCAACAGCTGTACTGTAGAAGTGAAGAATTCTGCACCTTTGAGGTGAAGTATTGACTCTGTTGACTTAGGCAGAGTCAAGAGTTTGCCCTGAATATTTTAAATCACAGAATAGCCAAAGTTGAATTTCCCAGAGCCCCATTACATTATTCCTGTGCTAAATTATAGCTGCAGTTCATCATCCATATTATCATGAACATTTTATTTGTTTTTCTCTTGAAAAGAAATGGAAAATACTTTGATCAGGCATAAGTAGATAAGTAAATAGCAGAGTTCCACTGAGAAATAAGAATAAATGAGTTTGTTGACTTTGTGGTCTTTCAGAGATGTACATATCTGAAAGTGACCAAATTCTGCCTTCATTTGCACAAACAGAGCTGTTAAGGCCAGAATTTTGAACCTTGTTGTATATTCTAGGAAAATTAATGTAATTAATTCCAAACTTCGTTAGTGTATAAGTTATAATTGAACCCAGGAATGTGACAGAGGTAAGGAAACTGCCAAGAATTTTTTAAATGAATGAGGTCAATTAGCAGAACAGAGTCTAGGAATGAGTTTTGGCTGCACCTGGTGGGTACAGCAAGTCCTGGCTAAGTGGGGCAAGACAAAGACTTTTCGTGAAGAATGTATAAGAGAGGTAGCCGTGTTAGTTTGTATCTTCAAGAACAACAAGAAGTCCTGTGGCATCTTATAGACTAACAGATATTTTGGAGCATAAGCTTTCGTGGGTAAAGACATACTTCATCAGATGCATGAGTGGGGTAGGGGGGTTTTAAGAGGAGTATTTAAAGAGGTGGGTCCCAGTGAAAGGGAGGGCCATAGCTGACAAGGTCTATTCAGTCAAGGTGGAAATGGCCCATTATCAGTAGTATACATCAAGAGAGGAGAAAACAAGTCAGATCATTCAGGGGGCATGTGGCCCATTATCAGATTGTAATGTGGGGGTGTGAACATCCAGAGCAGAAAAATTGCTTTTGTAAAAGGCCAGCTACTCCCAGTATCTGTTTAATCCTTTGTTGATTGAGTCAAATTTGCAAATGAATTGCAGCTCAGACATTTCTCTCTCCATTTTATTTTTGAATTTTTGTTGTTATTGTTGTAGGACTGCTACTTTTAAATCTGTTACTGAGTGTCCAGGGAGATTGAAGTGTTCTCCTACATGTTTTTGTATATTACCATTTCTGATGTCTGATTTATGTCCATTTATTCTTGTACATAGAGACTGTCCAGTTTGGCCAATGTTAATTTCAGTGGGGCATGCCTGGTACATGATGGCATATATTATATTAGTAGATGTGCAGGTAAAGGAGCCCCGATGGTATGGTTGATGTTAGGTCCTGTGGTGATATCGCAGGTGTAGATAACGTGAACAGGGTTGGCAGCGAGGTTTGTTGCAGGGATTGTTTCCAGGTTTAGCGTTACTGTGTTGTGGTCTATAGTTGCTGGTGAGAATTTGTTTAAAGTTGGCAGGCTGTATGTAGGCAAGGACAGGCCTGCCTCCCAGAGTCTGTGAGAGTGAAGGATCATTGTCCAGGATGGGTTGTAGATCACTGATGATGCGTTGGAGAGGCTTTAGCTGGGGGCTGTAAGTGATGGCCAGTGATATTCTCTTGTTTTCTTGGTGGGGCCTGTCTTGTAGCAGATGGCTTCTGTGTACCCATCTGGCTCTGTCAATGTGTTTATTCACTTCCGCACAAGAGATCTACGTCCTGGACGCAACTGTGCAGATAAACAGTGGTCACATAAATACCACCCTAAACTGGAAACCCATGGACTGCTATGCTTATCTACACGCCTCCAGCTTCCATCCAGGGCACACTTCATGATCCATTGTGTACAGCCAGGCACTAAGGTACAACCATATTTGCTCCAGTCCGTCAGACAGAGACAAACATCTACAAGACCTTTACCAAGCTTTCCTCAGACTACAAAACTCACCTAAGGAAGTGAAGAAACAACCAAGCGCCACATTCTTTTCATTTATTTTTGAAATAATGTGTTTTGTCTATAGACACTCCACAGGATCTTTCAAAAGAGCCTTGGCTTTTGAGAGAACCTTCAAAAGAACTTGCTAGTGTAGACATAGCCTCTGTGCATAGCTTAGATCACAATATTAAAAATTAATTTGATACAAAATTGTAGTTCAGGCACATCAGTTCATTAGCTTCTGTGTTGTATTTTTATAAAGAGCAAGTTTTTGTTTGTTTATCTTATTTTTAATTCCGTTCAAGATTTGCATGTTCATTTTTTTAGGTCATTTCACAGCTTCGAATCCTGAGTAGGTCAGTAACTGCTGGCTGCAAATTTGACCGAGAAATCTGGTCTAATGAGCTTTCTCCTGTCCTCAACCTATGGAAGAAACTTAATCAGGTAAGAAAACAGCTTGTGAGAGAGACTGCTCTTTCTCTTCAGAAGTTCATATTAATTTTAAGGTATTTTTAATAATAAGATGCAACAACAATAACATAAATGTATGTACTTGAAATCAGAAGTATCGTAAATAATGTATACAGTTGGATTATGTGTAAAATCTGCATCCAGAAGAATAATCATTTTCACTGTCATTCTTTTCTTCATACAGTGCAAAAGTGTGTGAATAAAATCTCTTGTATGGCTTTGAATCTACAGTAAGATGTTTAAGTCTCAAGCTCCATCTGCTCATATTGGCTACATCTACACTAGCCAAAAACTTCGAAATGACCATGAAAATGGCTGTTTCAAAGTTTACTAATGAAGCGCTGAAATACATATTCAGTACCTCACTAGAATGCGGGCAGCTGCAGCACTTCAAAATTGACGTGGCTCGCCGCCGCGCAGCTCATCCAGACAGGGCTCCTTTTCGAAAGGACCCCAGCTACTTCGAAGTCCCCTTATTCCTATGAGCAGATAGGAATAAGGGGATTTTGAAGTTGCCGGGGTCCTTTTGAAAAGGAGCCCCATCTGGACGAGCCGCGTCAATTTCTAAGTGCTGCAGCCACCCGCATTCTAATGAGGCACTGAATATGTATTTCAACGCTTCATTAGTACACTTCAAAATGGCCATTTGCATGGCCATTTCAAAGTTTTTGGCTAGTATAAACAGCCATTCTGTATAGTAGAGATTACTATAGATTTTAAAATACTGCAACTGCAAATCATGTACTTTACCATTGTTATAATTAAGAAGCCACTGACTGTTTATACAACTCTTCTCAAGTTCTTTGAGATATAATTATTAAAATGTATTTGAAATGTAAGAAAATCTTGTAGAGCGCTGGCACTGATTTTTCTGTGTAACATTACCAAATTAAAGAATGTTAGTTCTTGTGAGAAATTAATAATTTATTTTAAAATAATAATAATAATTGCAGGTGTAAATAACGCTATCTTTTGTATTTGTCTTGACTGGATTTATTTCAAGAATTTGGGGAAGGATTAAGGTCCAGATTCACCAGTATGCCCTGACAAAGAATCATAGTTTTGGAAGAAACCTCAGGAAGTCAACAAGTCCAACCCTCTGCTCAAAGCAGGATCAGTCCCAACTAAATCATGCCATCTATGTAATAATTGAACATTTTTCTTCATAAAATTGTCACTGAACCAACAAAATGCAATGAAACTTTAGATACGGGTTTAGTAAATAGTGAGGACATCATAGAGGAGCTAGTCATAGGAAATAATCTTGCATCAAGAGATCATGAGATGATTCAGTTTAATCTGAAGGGATAGTCAGGACTAAGTTGCCAGCTGTGGTTTATTATTATTATTATTATTTCAAAAGGACAAATTTGGTAAATTAGGGAATTAGTTAAAGACCTCATATGGGCCAAGAAAGTTAAGGAGTTTAATATGGAAGGAAACATGTCTTGTAATGTCTTTATATAAAGTGTACAAAAACTATCCACAAGAACTTGTAGGGAAAGCCTTCAGACCTGACTGGATGAATAATAACCTCTGAAAGATTATCAGGAGTAATCAAGGAGCCTATATGAAATTTAGAAAGGGTTTGATCACCAAAGGAAGCTTCATTGTGGTGATTAGAACATCTGATATAAATTGAGAATTGCTAAATGTCTAGAAGAATTAATTCTTGTTAAGGCAATTAAAACAAAGAATGGGGGTGGGTGACAGGCTGGGTCACAGAGATGCCCTTGATCCTGTCACCTGAAGGGCTGATCATTCCACAGAGCCCACCTAGCTGTCCTTTGTGGCACCCACAGTAGAGCAACCTACGCTCTGAGAGCAGCTCAGTTCTGGGAAGGCTCTGTCACTGGCACTTGACACAGCACCCATGTGTGCAGACTCAAAGGGACCAGAACCCCAGATAAAGTTTTATATAGAGCAACCTCATAAGTTTTTGGCTCCTTTTATTAATGAGAGAGATGCACAGCTTTTGTCACCCCCTCTCCCCCAGTAACAAGTATTTATACTTGATTTAATAAGACACAAAAGTGATTTTATTAAATATAAAAAGTAGGATTTAAGTGGTTGCAAGTGGTAACAGACAGATGAAGTAAGCTACAAAGCTAAATGAACAAAAATATGCCAGATGAGCTTAATACTCTAAGAAACTTGTTACATGCAATTTCTTCCACTAAGAGGGGTTCTAACAGTTATTTCTCACAAAGTATGCATCATCCTAGCTTGGGCGTGAGCCTTCCCCTCCTGTTCGGTCTTAGATGTTTCCATCAGTTATCTGAGTGGTAAGCAGGAGGTGTCTTGGTGTCTGGCAGCTACCCCCTATGACAGGACAGTGTTTCTGGGCACAGCTAGAGAAATCAATGTAGGGTACCTTTGCATAAAATCTGGGCTACTTACAGCCCCAGGCAGGAATATTCTTCTCACGAAAGCAAATCCAACTAGCCACAACAGCACTTCTGCCAGCCCTCTGGTCAGCCAGAAACCACACAAGCAAACTCACAGACTTCTCAGCTGCTGTACCAGCCCTGACCAACAACCTCCAGCTTAACGTGAGAGGCTCTTTTAAGACTGTTTCACCCAACACCGCACAGATTCTTCCAGACCCCAGTCAATGTATATTTGGATCTTACCCAAAGCTTAGCACTCAGACATTTTCTAACACAGCAACGTAGCTAAAATCTGTAACTTTACCTAAATACATGCACACAAGTAGCATACATAGATTCAGGGCATCATTAGCTTTCCTTAGACGCCTCAGACAATCCCCTTAGCACAATATTTGGGGCCAGTAGCTACACTGGGCATTAAAATGGCTTCCAGGCCCAATATAAATATCCAGTCATGTGACACCCCAATGCTTGGTTTTCTGCCTATAAATAGATTTGCTCAAGGCAGGAATCCTCTGTGTTCAGTTCACCTACATGGGGAATATTGTGGGCATAGATAGAGGAATAGATAAGGATATCAGTGCCATGATAGGGAAAGCAACAGCTGCATTCAAGACTCTCCATCCCCTATGGAGTTCACAAATAATATCAGCGAAGATGAAAATGTGGATCTTCAACGCAAACGTGAAGAATGTGCTTTTTTATGGATGCGAGACCTGGTGTCTAAAAAGTCTTCTAATCACAAGCTACAGACATTCATAAACAGATGCCTGAGGTACATCCCTCCCATCAAATGGCAAGACTTCATCACAAATGAGAAGCTTTAGAATGGAGCAAGACAAGAACTTGGAGATGGCTAGGCCAAGCTCTCAGAAAACCATCATAGTCCGTCAAGTTCTCACATGGAACCCACAAAGAGGAAGACCTTGGACAACGTGGAGAAGGTCTATTGAGACTGAAGAACAACAACTGGGGTACTTCTGGAGTCAGCAACGGTTTTCTCCCAAGCAAGAGTGAAGTGGAGGAGAGTTGTAGCTGACCTATGCTCCACATGGAGTACAAGGGATAAGTACATACCAGAAGGATGCAGCTTGGAAAAAGTGATTCTAGGGCATGTCAACCAAGACATGTTCATTACTAATAAGGAAGTATTAGTATCATAGTGACCTGCAGTGGCAAGGCCTCATCTGAGCTACGAGGTACAGTTCTGGTCACCCATGTTGAAGAACGATGAATTCAGACGAGAACCAATACAGCGAAAAACTGCCTAGGATCAGTGGGGAATGGAGGGCCTATATTATGAGAGGAGATTGGAAGAGGTTGTTTTATATAACCTAAGAAAAAGAAGGCTGAGAGGAGTTATGGCTTCTCTCTAAAAATATATTTGAGTGATGAAAAACAGGAGAATAATCGACTGTAGCATAATCTTTACATACGAAACGTGGGCTTAACCTGACTCTGAACAAATTCTGTCTGGGAACTAGAAGACAGATTCTAACCATTAGAGGAATGAGGCCTTGGAACAGATTCCTAATACTACTGTATTGTGATGTGTAGTGAGCCACTGTGGCCTCCCGCTGACTCAGAGGCAGAGGAGGCTGCGCAGAAGCCCTGGTGGGCGGGCCCAGAGCCACAACAGCACTAGCCTGCCCCTCAGAGGGCGGGGCCTAGAGCCAGAAGGGCCAGGGGCGGGGCTCGGGACCCATGAAAGCCTGGGCCTCCAGGAAGGGAGGAAGCGCCTGCGTGAGCTCCCCGGCACCAGGGGCAGAGGTCCCGCTGCCTCCTGGCTGGTCCGGAGGAGCAAGCCCCCAGCGGCCCCGAGCAACCACGGATCCAGATGCCCCAGGGGGACTACCCGGACTTCCCAGACCTGCCAGGACCCTTGCACCAGTGGAGACTCCCCGCCTTGGAGGAAACCCTGGGCCCTGCCAGTCCGATGAGGGCTAGCAACCACAAGGCCCCAGGAGCGTCCCGCCCCAGAGCTCCGGCGGGCCCCTGCAGCCCCCAGGCCCAGGATCGCCTCGGGCCCACCGTGCTACTGCCGCCGGACTACCCCAATGATGTGGACATGACCGACTGGCCAGAGACCCCCTCCTTCACAGGGTAAGCCCTTGCTGGGCTTGTACTCCAAACCCTTGTGCTGCTGCCCCACCCCAAACTGAGGGCTGGGCCGGGCTTGTACTATAAACTGTGAACTGCTGCCCGCCCTGAAGGGAGGGCTGGGCCTGTCTTGTAACCCTTTTGTTACTGTGCCGCCCTGAAGGAAGGGCTGGGCCTGTCTTGTAACCCTTTTTGTTGCGGTGCCGCCCTGAGCCAAGGGCTGGGCCTCCCAGGACCACCGGTGTGGCTGCGGTCACCTCCGGAGCTACGGGCACTGCCCTAGCTCCAGACTCCTACATGGTGACATAAAACTTAATTGCCGTTTCTACACCAGCGACTTTCTTCGAAAGTGGCGTGGTAATACATGGCCTGAAATATGCTTATGAGGTGCAGATGCAAATTCCCTGTGCCTCATTAGCATATGGTCATGTGAATGGGAGTCCAGAAGACCATTCTTCTGGACTCCAAAATGCCGTTCAGAAGCATGGCCCCTAGGGGGTCTTCCAGAAGGAAGTCCTTCTTCCGGAAGCCCCTTCTTCCCAAAAATTTTCAGGAAGAAGGGGCCTCCGGAAGGACTTCCTTCCAGAAGCTCCCCCGGGGCCGTGCTTCTACACGGCATTTTGGAGTCCGCAGGAACGGTCTTCCAGACTCCAAATCACATGACCGTATGCTAATGAGGCATGGGGAATTTGCATCTGTGGCTCATTAGCATATTTCGGGCCGTGTATTACCATGCGACTTTCAAAGAAAGTGGCCTGTGTAGAAACGGCCAATTGCTCTTGACCAGGAGCTGAGCAAATTTATGACTGTGATTGTATGAGAGGCTTCTTTGTGATTGTGAGAGGCAGAGCTCAGAAGCCCTAGATATCCATTGCAGTTTATGTATTATGTTCTTAGAGTTCATGTTTCTGGTTTCAGCGCTCATCTATGGGTGGGTTCAGGAAGGGATTTTTCCTGTTCTGTATTACCTGTGGTTTTTGGTCCCCTTACTCTGAAGCATCAGATAAGAGATGGCTGGAGATTGAACATTGGGTGGAAAGGGCCAGGGTTCTGAACTGGCATTGAGCTTTTCGGCTCTCAGATGCTTGGCTGGCCAGTTCTTGCTCCCATGCAATAGAGCTAACTGATGGCCATATATGGAATCAGGAAGGAATTTTCCCCAGATCAGACAGACAGTAACTTTAGGGTTTCTTATCTTCATCTGTAGTGTGAGGGTCACTTTCTGAAATTATCTGGACAGGAGCTCACTTAATCATTTCTATGTTATTGCAGAGTCCTCAGACACTAGTGCGTCACAGTCGCTCTTGTTCTCTGCTGTGGTACATAATAGTCTATTTTATGTAGGATGTAATGTTTTTATCTAACTTTGCTGAGTTAATTATGTAGATACTGGATGGCAATAGCAACTTGTAATGTACAGGCGGTCAAACTGAATGATCTAGTGGTCCATTCTGGCTGTAAATCATATGACTAAGATTGCATTAAAGACTATTTGCAAGAGAAAATACACCTATCATTAAGTAAAATGTCAGACAAAAATACTTTGTTTGTGCAATACTCAAAATGCTTTAGAGATTCTAAGAGTAAATAATACAATTTCAGGGTTAAGAAAAGGTGGGTAATTGCAGAGGTAGAGTGAAATATTATTATTATTATTATAATAAAAGGGGCAAATAATATGTTTTCGGCTAAAATTTGAAGTTATCTGAAAAGTCAGTAAAACAGAGTCGCAGGACAACTAAAAAGCTCTCTTCCCAACAATGAGAAAATTTTGTGGGACAGACATAATTTCTAAATGAAGAGAGAAGGAACAGCAAGTGAAAATCTTAGCAAAAAGATTCATAAGATAAAATTACCTGAAATTCACAAAGGAATCATACCAAGCATTGGAAATATGGACAAACTGATAAAGAGGCCTACCAATAAATAACACAAGTATTCAGGAACAAAATAAAAAAAGGCTTAGGCACCAAGTGAGTTACATCTAGCAAGGAACATAAAAGTTTTGGTGAAAAAAGCCCTGGAGGAAGCAGTAGAGCCAGAATAGTAGCAGAGATGTAGATGTGTCAGTCTGTATCCTAACAAAAGTAAAAAGTAGTTATGTAGCACTTTAAAGACTAACAAAACAATTTATTAGGTGTTGAGTTAGCATCGGGCGGACCTACTTCTTCAGATTAGGAGATGGTGCTGTACTGTGCCTCACGAAAGCTGATCACCTAATAATTATTATATTATAAATTATAAATTATTTTTTAGTCTTTAAAGTCCTATATGACTGCTTTTTTGTTTTGTTAGAGCCAGAATGTTGCACTTCATTGGCTGTGTCTCTTCTTGTGCTGAATATTGAACAAAGGCAAAGAACTATGCTAAGCCAGAGCATCCAGAACTGTTTCTTTCTCATACACAATCTTGTATTGTGAAAATTTGCAGAAGACTCGATTTATGGATTCAATAAGCAGGGACACAAAATAAGTTAAATTTAAAAAGCAAACTACAATATAATTGTTCCATAATCTATACTATTATAATAGGAGAGGCATCCATCCATCTCTCTATCCATCCTTCCCACACTGGCCAAGTCTCCAGGGTTGGAGCTGCCTCCCAGCCCTGGGGCTGCCAGTGTTCCCCCCGAGTCCCTGGGGCTGGAGCTGCAAGGTCCCGACCTTGGGGCTGAAGGTGGAGCTTTGGACCCCTGCTGACTCCCAGCCCCAGAACTGCTGGGTTTCTGCCTGTGGCTGGGCTGCCAGCGGTGCTCTGTGTTCTGGCTGACTCACAGTCCGGGGGCTGTCAGGATTCCTCTGGCCAGGTCCCCAAGGCTGCAGCGGCTGGCAGAGATCCTCTCCCCACCCAGCTTCCAGCCCCGCAGCTGCCTGGGTTTCCCTGGCCCCGGCTGGGTCCCCAGCACTGGGGCTGCTGGGCTTCCCCTGGCCGGATCCTCTGGGCTGGAGCTGCTAGTGAGCTGTCAGCTTGGTAACCACCACAAAGTGATGGGCTCTGCTGGTATTTTATAAGATTTAGTTATCCCATGTTTAAGAGACAGTGTATATATTGCTTATGTGAATAGAGTTGGTTATCTCAGAATGCTTCCTTCAGAAAAATGCAGTCAGTAATCTGCGTGTACAGTAATATTTACAAGACGTTCACACCATGCAAGCTAATAAATGATGACTAAATTTGAATTTTGAATATCTCTAAAATAAACTGAAAATAAAAGTGTGAAATAGAAATGACAGTGGGTATTTGAAAACATGATTATCTTTAAGAGTCTTCATTTTGCATTTAAATTGAGAAAAGCTAATACTAGAATATTATCTCTCCTGGGTTTCATAGGGAAGGTCAGTGTGAAATAAAATCTAGTTTACATTTTTCTTTATCTTCTAGCAGAGAGATAAATACTTGGAAGTGTAACTTAGTTTGTGCCATGTTCCATGAAAACACAGCATGACAAATATTTCAGCATAACGTAGTGGGCAGATATTATGCATCATAGCACAGTATAAACATTAAAATGGAAACAGTTTCAGAAAAAATGCATTATTTTTCGTTGGAGTTGTAATTACAACAAGATTAGTATATCTTCTGAAATCGTGCATTAAATATACTGGAAATGCAAGCCACTTTTTCATTTGGTATACAAATAAACTTGAAAACAGCTAAAAAAAAACCCACTAATTTTCTTTCCTTATTTTAGTGTTCAAGTGCAGTGAAAATCAAAATATATCCTCTACAGCTATCAAACACTGTACTGGCTAGTTAAATACCTGATCTTATTCCATGCCTCCATATTGAATGATCATTTCTGATGGATAAAAAGTAATGATTTAAGTAGGGTCTTTTATTCTTGTTAATTCTGTTTTCTATTTCATTATCTGTTAGTAATATGATTGCATTGCATGATTTTTAAACAATCAGGAGTCTTAGAAAATTATGTCAGAAGTAATCTTCTGTTAATGGATTTACTTAACAGTGATTTGCAGAGTTGTGAAAAGTTAAAAACATTCATTATTGAAGTAGAAGAGCTAATTTTTTGCTTCAAAACTGAAGCATTAAAACCTTATTTTAGTAAAATCTGCATTACAGATTTTCACATTGTAATTCACTAACTATAGCCTATTTAAATTTCAATTTTCTCACTTTCCTCACAGAAGTGAAGTTTTTTGACTGATCATTTGAGGCCAGATATGAACTTCAGAGCTGGACCTCCATGAAAATCCCAGTTGCAAATAATAGAGCATTTTGATACTCAAATTCTGAACCCAGACTTGATTGTTGCAGATGGTTTTTACAGTTAAAATGATTGAAACCAAAAACTTGGATTCAAGCCCATCCCCACTCCCTGACTTTGGATATAGTTCATATCTTGAGCATCTTGAACACGTATTCAAGGCTGAGAACCAACACCTGTTAGCCCAGTCTGTACCCTTTCTTTCCCCATCATGTAGTTAAATATATTGGTAGCACTGTCCTAAGAAATAGACAGGAAATATTTGAGTGATACCTCTATTTTATTTACCTGTTATCTTTATGAACACACTTTGCTTTATTCTTCTTAGTTTTTTTTTTCTTTTTTTTGTTGCTTGCTGAATACCCTCCCAAGGGAGGATTTCCTTACAAGGGAAATGCACATCTCAGAGAGCTGGAAGGAACCTCAGAAGGTCATTGAGTCCAGTCCCCTGCCCTCTTGGCAGGGCCAAGCACCATCTTTTTTTTTTTTTTTTTTTAAATCTAGTCTCCACATCCTTAAATGGTCCCCTCAAGGATTGAGCTCACAATCCTGGATTTAGCAAGCCAACACTCAAACCACTGAGTTATCTCTTCCCCTTGTATTAGAAATGATACAATGACAGAGAAAAATATTGTAGAGAAAAATATTGATAGGGTGGCATATAAATAATGGACTATAGGTCCCATACATCTTGTCTCACATTAAAAAGAGACAAAAGGCTAGTGGGTAGGACCTTGGTCTTGGCATCAGGAGACTTAAGTTATATGCCTGGCTTCACCAGTGACCTGCTGTAAACTTAGCAAACTATTGTATTCTTCTGTTTCTCTTTCCACTCCCTGTGTTGTCTGTTTCAACTGTAAGCTTTTCAGTGCAAGGACTGTTTTTCCTGTTATGTTTGTTTCACACCTAGCACAATACTACTGTGGACTGTTATACTACATCTAACAAGTGATCATGAATTAGAGTATTATAAATGCAATATAGCAACATAGTTTTCACTTTGAGTTTATTAATTGAACATTATACAATCCTCTTTCAGAACTCCAACCTAATTCATCAGAAGGTTTCTCCACCTACTGAGCATCAAGGTTCTCCAATCATGTCATTCATTATTCTTGAACAATTCAATGCCATTCTCCTAGTGCAACGTGTCCATCAGTCACTTGCAGCTCTCAGTAAAGTCATCAGAGGTACTTCACTCTTGAGTTCTGAGGTACAAAGTCTAGCAACTGCTTTGTTAAACCAGAAGGTAAGTTCATATTTGAAAAAAAATGTATATATACCTACCTAAGCATAATAAATATTTACTCTGTAGCTATGACATTGAACAAAAATCTGCTGTACATATATACGTCTCGTCTTTGGTTTGTTTGTTTAAAATTGTCACAAGAATAGATTAGATGCATCAGGAGATTCCCAATCAAATGCAGAAACTTTCACCTTCATTCAGATCTGGTTGCAGGTTTTAGCACCAAATGTTGATGCCATATAAAGGCTAATAGTGACCTTTGTACTAAATTGTTGATCTGTTACTCAGCGGTCAGCTGTCTGCCTTAGTGATAACTGCTATGCTAATTGTTTTTAAGTAGTAGGTTAGGGAGAGTTTTCAAGAATTAAAACAGAGCTGTTTTCTTATATCTAGACATTTAAGGACATTGGCAAAGTGGCCATCATGCTCAGAAAAACTGCTACTAGCCCAGTTACACATTTTTTGTGGATAAACAAATTCTACCTTTAATGTTATCACTCTAGCACTTTTGATGAGTACTGAGTCTGAGGGGTGATGTGTATGCACGATTCTTTATTGTCATTAAGATAAATAGTTAAAAAAATCCCTCAGACTGCTCATCTGTCCTGATATATAAAAATATTACTATTTTAAGGAAAAACCTAACAGTGGCTTTTCAGAATGCAAACTAGGAGAAATAATGGCTTTAAGAATCAGTGGGGACTTCTGAGCTTATTATGCGCATTAGCTGAAATTTCTCTATGAAGAATATACAAAGCTAGTAGAATTAATGATCCCAGAATAGTATTTTCAACTCAGGTCTTACAAAATCTCACAAGCTAAATCATTCATGTTATCCCTGAAAAATATATGAATCATTTGTTCCATCATCGTGGCCCTGTGGGTCATGCCTGAGAGAGCCAGATTCAGGCCAAACTGCTGAGAAATAGGACATACTCACTCCAGACTAGTGGTTATGTTGTCATTAAGTTATACCAAGCGGGTAGCAAAAGTAAACTTCTCTCTCATCGCATTGGTTAGTAAGAAGTCATAAATGCAGTCTCGTTATGCATTCCAGTAGTTATTTCACCACCCAGACAATAAACTTTATGATGACTTGTTATTGAAAAACAATTTCATGAACCAAAGAGTTCTTCTGATTTCAAGAGATTAGCCATTACTCAGTTCAATATTTTATTCAGATCTTCCACGATAATCGGTGTGTGGCCAGTCTCTTAGTAACTAAAATCTGAAGGTTTATTTATAAGAGAGAAAATATTTAAAATGTTTAGTAGATCATATATACACAGGTTTATAGCTGTGTTATTACAGACTGCTGGCTTGTAATGTCTCTGGTAACTTCTAAAAGATTGAAGGTCCTCATCAGTTCATGCATTTGAATGCCCTTTTTGATTATAAGTGAATAGTAGAGAATCAGAGAAGGAAAAAGAATAAAAAGGAGGAGCATGAAGAAGATTCTGGGGTCTTTATATCCTCTGCCATGTGCATGGAATAGTACTGTCCCAAACAACAGTCACAGTCTGTTTGTGGAAAGTTACAGGCACATGATGTCAAGTATCGGAGGCGTAGCCGTGTTAATCTGGATCTGTAACAGCAACGAAGGGTCCTGTGGCACCTTATAGACTAACAGAAAATTTTGAGCATGAGCTTTCGTGAGCACAGACTCACTTCATCAGATGCTGGTCTTGGAAATCTGCAGGGCCAGGTATAAATAAGCCAGAGCAAGGGTGGGGATAACAGGGTTAGCTCAGTCACCAAGGGTGAGGCTTACTACCAGCCTGGAGTAGTGAACGCCAAGGGAGGGGAAGCTGCTTCTGTATTTAGCCAGCCATTCACAGTCTTTGTTTAAGCCAGAGCTGAGGGCATCAAATTTGCAGATGAATTGTAGCTCAGAAGTTTCTCTTTGGAGTCTGGTCCAGAAATTTCTTTGCTGTAGGATAGCTACTTTTAAGTCTGCTACTGTGTGGCCTGGGAGATTGAAGTGCTCTCCTACGGGTTTTTGTATATTGCCATTTCTGATGTCTGATTCGTGTGCATTTATTCTTTTACGTAGAGACTGGTCCAGTTTGTCCGATGTATATGGCAGAGGGGCATTGCTGGCACATGATGGCATAAATTATATTGGTAGATGTGCAGCTGAATGAACCCACGATGGTGTGGCTGATCTGGTTAGGTCCTGTAATGGTGTTGCTTGTGTAGATATGTGGGCAGAGGTGGCAACGAGGTTTGTTGCATGGATGGGTCCCTGAGTTAGAGTGACTGTGGTGCAGTGTATAGTTGCTGGTTAGGATTTGCTTCAGGTTGGCAGGTTGTCTGTGGGCAAGGACTGGTCTGCCTCCCAAGGCCTGTCAAAGTGGGGGATCATTGTCCAGGATGGGTTGTAAATCCCTGATGGAGTCACCAGTCACATGAACAAGTCAAATGCCTTTACCTAAGTTCTGAGTGGCAGCTATTGGCCTGGAGGCTAAGATATCTGCAGGAAGAGCCATCTTAGGTGGAATAAGTTTGTTCTCTGGACCATTGTGAGAGTTAATTGTCTTTGATGGGTTATAAATACACAGCTGTCTGGGTTCAATGTAGCTTTTAACTGGTGTTGAGTGGTTACCCCAATAAACAAGTGTTGCTCCAGTAAACAAACACAGTTGGGGTACAGATCTATAGCCATTATTCACGATAACTTTATGTAGCAAGTCATAACTCTCTTCTGTTGACACTTTATGTAGTATACCGTGTGAAAATTTTGTTTCAGTTGTGAACAGTGGCAGTATTAATGAAATACATGGTTATGTCATACGGAGTCACACCCCTTTTTAGTGAAAATTGTATTTACAACTAAAATATATTGGAAATAATTTTGCTAATAGGCTATCCCAGAAAATATGTCGTCTTATAAAATGGCTCCTCTTTTCACTTCTTCCTATTTCACAGTGGTAAACAGAACACTTCTTTCCATATATATGCACCCTTTATTTATGTAGCACAAATCAGACCAAATGAGTCTTGCACTGTTGTCAATAAGCAGTACGATGAATGTATTAACATAGCATTTATGTTTTAAATTTTTTTTTGTTTAGAACAAATTCTAATGCTGAATACAAATATAAAGCAAGTTTCTTAGGCATTGTCTATTACAATGTACAGTCCATTAATATTAAAAAGACATGGAATTATTATTTGAAATGAATTCCTGTAAATTGTTGGGGTTTTTTGGGAAGAAGGGGCTTTTAAAATTGGGGTTTCCTTTCGAAGGAACCTCATCTACACAGCTCATTTGCAATTTGAAAGCAGCTCTTTCAATTCTCCAGGTGGCTGTCTTTGTGCAAGTGAGGTGTTAAATATTCATGTCAGCACCTCGTTAGCATTTTGAACCCGCTTCATTTACATGCCCCTTCCAAAAGCAGTGCACAGACATTATGGTGACAGAGACCACAGAGAGACCCACATTTTCGCGATACATGAGACATAATACTAGCAGCATTCTTATCCATTAAGGACAAAAACATTAAGGTTATGTCTACACTATGTTTCTTTTTTGAAAGATTGATTTTTTTTTGTTGATGCTCCGGGTGACCGTCATTATGCAAACGAGGTGCTGAATATTCATATTGACACCTCTTTAGCATTTTCAACCCATTTCATTTACATGCCCCTTCTGAAAGGGAGGGGCACATGTAGATGTAGCCAAGGAGTTTGCATTAAAGCTGGGAATTCATACTTATATGCTCGGATCTTGATACACTCTCTCTTTTTAACCTGTATTCAGTCTCCAAATAATTAAATATAATACAAATAGCTGTAGTAAACTAGAAGGCTAATAATTTTATATTACATTTCAAATCTAATTAATCTATTGTTATTTCAGTGTCCCCTCATATGGCAGAGCAAATGGGAAGGTCCAGAAGATCCTTTACAGTACCTCAGAGGACTTGTAGCTCGAGCACTAGCTATCCAGGTAAAGTAGATTAGTTAACTTCAGAATATTACTTTTTTTAATTCCAGAATATATTGTGTACTTCTTTAAAGTAGGACTTTCCAAGTTGCTGAGAGAGATTTAGAACTTCTGTGTAAATAATGACAATTGATCAGCATATATGAACAACAAAACCACGCCAGTTTTTTGTCCCAGAAAACTCTGAGGCTGTGTCTACAGTCACCCCCCTTCTGTTAGGGGCATGGTAATGAGCAGATTAAAAGATGCTAAACAGGCGTGGATTAAAATATCTCGTGCCTCATTAGCATATCTACAGGAGATATCACTTCCAAAAGATCCCCTTCTGGAAGCAAAGCTACCAAATAGACGGGGCTCCGTTGGAAGGACACAAGGGTCCTTCAGAAGGAAATCCCCCTTCCGGAAGACCCTTCTGCCACAAACATTTGCGGAAATAGGATCTTCCGGAAGGTGGATTTCCTTCGGTAGGACCCCCATGTACTTCAGAAGGACTCCTGTCTACAAAGCAGCTTTGGTTCCAAAAGGGGATTTTCCGGAAGTGAGATCTTTGTGGGAATATGCTAATGAGGTGCAAGATATTTTAATCTGTGCCTCATTAGCATCTTCTAATCTCCCCCTTCCAGAAGTGGGGGGAGAATGGAGACGCAGTTTAAGTGTCTACTGTCAGAGTGCAGTAACTTTTCTGTTTACTTTTACAGTAATATTAACTTCATGTACATTTCATCCAAGTTTTAGCTCAGAATCTGTGAAGAAGGAAGTCAGATCTTTTTATTTTTTACTGTTTTGTATAACTCCTGTTATTTTTCTAAAGAACTTGCTCTCTGAAATAAAACTGAACCTTACATGAAGAAAGGATGGTCCCTTATGAGAGTTCTGATAGTTGCCAGTAAAACTTTTATAAGGTGCAATATATTGTTTTATCAAATTCTTGAAAAATAGTCAACTTTTATGTTTGATTGTGGTGTTTCTGTATTAGAATGCAGATTAAAATTCTTTCTCAAGGGCTATGTTTAGACTGCATCATTGTTTTGAAATAATTTATGCAGTTTGCGCAACACAAATTGCATAAATTATTTCAAAGTACCTTATTCTGAACTTGGTGCCATCCTAACAGCTCCAAAGTTCAGAATAAAGGCCTATTTTGAAAGTTCCTTTACTCCTCTCACATTGTCCATTTCTACACATGCCACTTTCTCTGAAAGTGGCATGCTAATAAACGGCCCAAAATACGTTAATGCAGAGCAGATGTAAATTCCCAGCGCCTCATTAGCATAGGGTCACATGATTTGGAGTCCAGAAGAAGCTCATCCAGACTCCGAAACGGCGTGTAGAAGTGCGGTCCTTGGGGGATCATCTGGAAGGAAGTCCTCCTTCCAGAGGCCCCTTCTTCCTGAAAATTCAGGAAGATCCCTCAGGGGCCATGCTTCTACACACTGTTTTGGAGTCTGGAAGAGCTTCTTCTGGACTCCAAATCATGTGACCCTATGCTAATGAGGTGCCAGGAATTTACATCCGTGCCCCATTAGCATATTTCGGGCCATTTATTAGCATGCCACTGTGTAGAAACGGCCATTGAGGGGTATCAGAACCAGAATAGAGTCTCCAAAATAGCAGCGCTATTGTGGGCTCCGTGAAAGCTGCAGCATTGCTATTTCAGGAAAACTTTGTATCCCAAAATAGCACCCACAGTCTAAACATACCCAAGGTAAGACGTGGGTGAATGAGCTGGGGGAAAAGGCTCTGTCTTTTGAATTCAAATAGGACAGGAAAAGAAAAAAGTAAAATTACATAATCATATCAATGCATAAAATAGATTTCGCAACCCAAGAATCAGGTTTTTTAAATGCAGTGAATTTCTGAAGAGACGTTATATTTTTCCAGTGAAATCGGGTGGATGGTAACATCTGTGTGCTCTGTGTCCCCCCTTTTGGAAGGGGCATGGTAATGAGCAAGTTGGGAAGATGTTAATGAGGTGCTACCATGAATATGCAGTGCCTCGTTAGCATAACGGCAGCCACACACAAGTCGATAGCACCGCTTCTGAATCGTGCACTATGCGTGTAGATGGGGGCCTTTCAAAAGGACCCCTCTGGACTTTGAAAGCCCCTTCTTCCTATTTGGTTTTGGGAAGAAGGGGCTTTCAAAGGCCGGGGGGAGGGTCCTTTGAAAGGCCCCCAGCTGCATTGATGGCGTGCATTTTGAAACTGACAGTTTTGAATCACATGCGGCCACCATTATGCTAATGAGGTGCTGCATATTCATGGAGCACCTTATTATCATATTTCAAAGTGCCACATTACCCTAGCCCTTCCGAAAGGAGGGGCTAATGTGGCCACAGCCTGTACGTATTATTTAGTTGGAAATTGTCTTTAATTTTTGTTCTATTTGCTCTGAAACAAACAGCAAGAAAAAATAATTGGACAATAAATGCTGTTTTTCATCCTGTTGAATTAAAGCTTGTTATGAGATGACTTTACAGAATATGATTTTTAACGGATAGAACCATATGATCCAGCATGTATTTGAAACTGCACATAACTTTACAGATGAAAGTCCTCATATGAATTACTCCACCTTCATATCTCATGCAGAAAACAGATATGACTGTTGTCTGTTCAGGCAGCAGATGATTGAGATATTTATTTAGATGGAGCAATGTAAAAAAAGAGTCAGATGTGTAAGTCTAAGAAAATAGAAATGCGTGTGTATGTACACAGGTATATATGGCTATATATATTTATGTGCTTATATGGACAAAAGCAACTTCCCACTCTTAGTAATTATTGCCTATCTTGTTTTTTTTGCCAAGTTAGACAGCTCATCTAACTTTCCAACAGAAGGTGTAATATTATGCATACTCCATAAGTGTTTCTTTTTTTGTTACATTATTCTTGTTGTTTAGATGGTATGTTCAGGTGTTCTTGCTTTTGTTCAAATACTTCATAAGGCAAGGTTGGGAAATTATCAGTATTGTTTATAGTTAAGCCCCATGATTTTTGTAATAGTGAAGTAACAATGCACTAAAGCTAAAAATAATTAATAAGAAAAGAAAAAGAAAAGCAATAATTACAATTTTCTAAAATGCACTCCTTCTGCAGCAGCAGCAGCTCCTGTCCTGCTTCTCTCTCCAGGCATTGTGACCTAGCACATGGGATCACAGCATGACTCAGATTTGATCTTGTATGACCTCCTGCATTATAGCAGAGGGGTGTCTGGGACAAATTTTAGTGAGTACCTTTGCAAAGTGGTACACAGAATTGGAGAGTTGCTCAGGTTTAGCCTAGCAGCCCCATGATGATAGAAGGATGGTTGGGCGAAACTTGAGCTGCACTGCAACACCGTGCACCAGTTTGCAATGCCTGGAACAAGAAGTGAGGCCAAGGCCAGAGGAATATGAGCCACCATTAAGGGATATGTGTCTGGCGGTCTTCCTCTCCAATACTCCCCATCCGTTGATCCTGCCTTCCTCAGAAGAGAGGGCTGAGTTTCAAGCATCCTCTCCATGACTTAACTTCACTTAACCCCTTCCCACAGATTTTGATTTTTCATAAAACAAAATGGAATGAAATTTTAAAAGATTAAAATTTATAAAGATTTTCATGGGGCTCTGTTTATGGTACCTCTGTATGATAGCCTTGCCTAAAATAAAAATAAGCACATTGAGTTCTGTTGTGTAAATTACAAATAACAATCCTAAGGCTGATTCAGCAAGCTCTTCAAAGAGACACCAAGCAAAGTAAATATTTACTTTCATCTAAGGATTTACTTTGCTGAAAGCACCTCATAAAAATGCATTTTTATATACATTCTCTAAGAAAAGGAAACACTGTTGTAATGCTCTCAATAATTGTAGTGTTAACATACCATAATCAATTGTAAACATATTAAGTTGAGGAATACACATTTCAAACATTTTAAAAATACTTAGAACCTTCTATAGTCCATTTAAATCATTCAAGTTTTTTTGAAAAGTATGGAAACATTTTCATAGTTTAAAAGTATAAACAATGGCGGGGGCAGGGAAAAACTTTTGTCAGCTATTAAACTGAGTTCCTATCAGAATTTTATCTTCGCTTTTGTCACTGTGGTCTGAACATCTGGGGTATTTTTATATCTGCTTTATAAAGCAATAAAATATTGTTCCTTTTGATTTTTGAAAACAAATATTAAGGCCAAGGAAAATGGGGGAAAGTCAGTTTGGAGAAGGAATCAGGAGAGTAAAAGTATATTGTAATACTGGGAAAACATGGGGGCACAACTTTTCGAACGCTAAGTACAGTGTTCTATGCCAGTATTTATCTAGCTCTTTTTCTCAAATAAACAAGCACATCTCGTATTTATGGGTAGCTTTCTAAGTGAAACTAGGTCACACGGTTCTAAAGAAAATCATCACACTGATATGTTCTTAGATTTCAATGACAACTGCAGAGAAACTGGAGAATATTGTGTTGAGTCTTCTTGTCTGATATCAACTAATATGCTGAGAGAGATGTAATCTAGATGACACACTGATAGCATGCTTTCTATTATGTGCTTTCATATAAGCTTTAGTAAGTGTTGTGAGTTAAGTTTATCCCTGATGAAAATGCATTGAAGTAATCATGATTGCAAGTGATACACAAATCACAGTCACAGGCATTCAACACTATCAAAACAAAAAAGCAGTCAAGTAGCACTTTAAAGACTAACAAAATAATTTATTAAGCAGTGAGCTTTTGTGGGACAGACCCACTTCTTCAGACCATAGTCATACCAGAACAGACTCAATATTTAAGGCACAGAGAACCAAAATTAGTTATCAAGTTGACAAATCAGAAAAATTGTAATCCAGGTGGGCAAATTAGAAAGAAGAGGGGCACTAGGAGGGGGGACGTCAAAAGTCAGATAAAACAAAGTATGTAAAAGAGTCCATATAATGACCCGGGTAATTGGCGTCCTGGTTCAAACCACGTGTTAATGTGTCGAATTTGAATATAAAAGAGAGTTCGGCACTCTTTTCAGCTGATTCTTAAAATTCCTTTTCAGCAAGACACTGACTTTCAGGTCATTAACAGAATGGCCGACTCCATTAAAGTGCTGGCTGGCAGGCTTGTGAGTTAAGAGCTTTCTGTTGTCTGTTTTGTGTCCATTCATTCTTTGTCGAAGTGTGTTTACCATTTGTCCTATGTACCCGTGATTCTGTGAATAACTCGGTTAGGTCCAGTGATGGTATCTCCAGAATAGATATGTGGACAAAGCTGGCAATGGGGCTTGTTGCAAGGAAAGGTTCTAGGATTGGTATTATTGTGGTATAGTCTGTGGTTGCTGGTGAGAATCCTCATAAGGTTGGGGGGTTGTCTGTAGGAGAGAACAAGCCTGTCACCTAGGGCCTTCTGGAGAGTGGCATCCTGATTAAGGACGGGTTGTAGGTCTTTAATGATGCATTTCAATGGTTGGAGTTGGAGGCTGTAGATAATGACCAGTGGTGTTCTGTTGTTGGTTTTTATGGGCCTATCTTGAAGTAGCTGGTTTGTGGGTATTCATCTGGCCCTGTCGATTTGTTTTTTTACTTCTCCTGGTGGGTAATCCAGGTTTATGAATATTTGGTAGAGATTTTATAGTTTTTGGTCTCTGTCAGTAGGATCAGAGCAAATGCAATTATACCTAAGGGCTTGACTGTAAATAGTGGCTCTTGTTGTGTGTGTAGGATGGAAACTAGAAGTATATAGGTAAGTGTAGCGGTCAGTGGCTTTCTGGTAGAGTGTGGTCCTGATCAGGCCATCCTTGATTTGTACTGTAGCATCCAGGAAATGTATCTCTCATGTAGAGTGGTCGAGGCATAAATTGATGATGGGGTGCAGATTGTTAAAGTCTCTGTGGAAATCTTCTAGAGTGTCTATACCATGGGTCTAAATCATAAAGATGTCATTGATGTATTGTAAGTAAAGGAGCAGTAATAGGGGACGAGAGCTGAGGAATCGTTGTTCCAAGTCAGCCATAAATATATTAGCATATTGCGGGGCCATGTGGGTACCCATAGCAGTTCCACTAATCTGGAGGTATAAGTTGTCCTCAAATCGGAAATAATTGTGGGTGAGAACAAAGTTACAGAGGTCAGACACCAGATTGGCTGTGGTGACATCAGGGATGACATTCCTGATCACTTGTAATCCATCTTCATGTGGAATATTAGTGTACAAAGCCTCTACATCCATGGCGGTAAGCATGGTGTTGTCAGGAATTTTCCCGATGTTTTGTAATTTCCTCAGGAAGTCAGTGGTATCTCGGAGATAGCTGGGAGTGTTGGTGGCATAGGGTTTGAGGAGGGAGTCTACATTCGACACTAGTTCTCAGTTGACTATTTCAGGATTATCTTTGTGGTGCATCAGGCTAGAAGTGTAATTGTTGTATTTAAAAGACAGCTAAGAATCCCTTTTGAGGAGTGCATTGACAGACGTACCTGGGAATCTTCCTTTTTTTGGACATGATTGCAAAGGTCTCAGAAGACCTCGATATGTTATTTTATCCAGTCCCCTGAATTGAAGCAGGTGTAAGTGTTATGTAGACTGTCCTGACAGGTACTTTTTCCAACTTGTTCTGAAAAGTCTCCAGTGATGGAGCTTCCACATCCTCCATAGGTAATTAGGTCTAACTAATTTAACTACCCTGAAAGGAAGTTTTTCCTAACCTAAATCTCCTTGGCTGCAATTTAAGCTCCTTACTTCTTGTCATGTCCTCAGTGCTAAAGAGGAAGAAAATGTCACCCATCTTTTTGTCATAACTTTTCACATGTATGAAGACTGTTATCATATCCACAATCAGTCTTCTCTTTTCTAAACTAAACCAACCCAGTTGTTTTTCAAATCTTTCCTCCTAGGTGGTATATACTAGACCTAAAATGATTTTTGTTTCTCTCCTCTGGACTTTCTCCAATTTGCCTATATTTTTCTTGAAATATGGTATGTGGTTCTTGACAACTCAGTGCATAGGGAGGGGGAAACAGCTGGCCTCAGGAGATGAGCAAGAGGTGGGGGGGTCACTGCCCAGGGCGCTTTGCTCAGGGTGGCATTACAGCATACCTATGGGGAAGCGGGTGCCCCTTCTTCTGCCTCCCTGTGCCACTGCTGCTTACGCCTTCTCCCAGCCTCAAGCCAAGCTGCTCCAGACCTTTCGCTTTTTGTTTGAATACTAACAAAAAAAAAAATCGAAGCCTTGCAACATAGGCATAGCCTTGCAACTCAAAGGCAGTATGTACAAATCATTCCGAATGAAAAGAGAGTATAGAAATTGAATGAAAGTTAAAGAACACAGATACAGAAACCAGACATTTCAGAGACAACAGGTTTCAAGTGTAGCTTGTTTAGATTCTATTCCTAAAAGTACATATGTACATGCACTTTGTGCACTTGAGTAGTCCCTTTAATTTCAGTGGAACATGTCGAGTGCTTACAGATCAACTACATACATAAATCTCTGTAGGAATGGTCCTGTGTTGGTGTGTGCAAACCCAACAGCTGTAAGGAAGTGGTTAAAGAGCTGCTTCGGTTCCAGGTACCTCATGCCACTGTACAAACAGGCTGGAAGAGGAGCTCAAAAAGGGGAACATAGTAACTTGATGGGTAAACAGTGGAGCTTTTGCCTGAAGCCTGGGTTCAGTGATGTCCTGACAAAGCCTAAAGAGAAGGGACCCGTGACTCTCATATCTGAGAAGTTATGTTTGTGGTTTACTTCTTTAGCTTGTGAGAAGAGAGGAGACTGCAAGGAAGTGAGGAAGACAGCCATATAATACCAGGGATGCACGACTTAATTGCCTACCATTGGGTGCTGGATTGGAATGCAGTGGAAAGAGTGGCCTGCGTTCTCCTACCAGCCCCCAAAGAGAGGCTACAGTAAACCAAGTTGGGGGAGAAGAGAAGACAGTGAAAATTACAGGGTCTGTAATTTGAGATCTCAACTCAAAAGGGGAAGCCCTAAGGCCTCCTGCTCAGTCCTGAAAGTTGCCTTATTGTAATACTCTTTTATACATGACCTGGCTGGAAGGACCACCTGAGCACAAAAGTGGCGGTAAGAAAGGAGTTGCCAGCAGGAAGCAACCTGCTGCTCCTTTGTCTGACCACTTGGTAGTATCACTGGTGAGCAAAATCTTTTTCCAGGGCCATAAAAATGGAGAAATATAATTCAAAAGAATTCATATTAGAAATGAAATCAACCAGTAAAAACTCTTACAAAGTAAATAGAGTAGGATTAGATATTCAGAGGGAGTGAAAAGGATACAAACACATTCCATTCACTCTGCTAAACATTACTTTTATTTTATTTTTAAAACTCATCGGCTACGTCTACACTAGCCAAAAACTTCAAAATGGCCATGCAAATGGCCATTTAGAAGTTTACTAATGAAGCAGTGAAATACATATTCAGCGCCTCATTAGCATGCGGGCAGCCATGGCACCTCGAAATTGACGCACTCGCCGCCACGCGGCTCGTCCAGAAGGGGCTCCTTTTCAAAAGGACCCCAGCTATTTCAAAGTCCCCTTATTCCTTATAGGTAGCTGGGGTCCTTTCGAAAAGGAGTAGCTGGGGTCCTTTCGAAAAGGAGCCGCGTCAATTTTGAAGTACCGTGGCCACCCGCATGCTAATGAGGCGATGAATATGTATTTCAGCACTTCACTAGTAAACTTCGAAATGGCCATTTGCATGGCCATTTCGAAGTTTTTGGCTAGTGTAGACACGACCATGTAGAATAGGTCTAATTAGATTCTATTGGAAATTCCATGTCACCAGAGCCCAAATGTTCTGCAGATCATTTGGAAACTTGCCTAGGCAGATACAGCTTACAATTAACCCCGAAGATGACTGTCAGAAGGTGGGAGCAGAGTCTAGAAGTGTGAGTCCTCTGCTAAGAATGCCCTGCAGCTGGTCCTGGTGTCGTCCTCTGCAAGATTTAGCAGCCAAAGTTCTATTAAATTTTGTTATAAAGACCCTACTAGCCAAATAAAAGGTTGCATTTTTGCTAGCAGTATAGAATTTTTCTTATATTCTTGTTGAAATCAATCTGTGGTTGGAGACACTTTTATCAATGTTCATCATACAGTGTTTAATACTTGATTATTGAAAATCTGTTACTATGTTGCTGAAATAGAATACTTACGTAACTATTAAATAGTATCTATTTTACACTTGTTTGACTGCACTATGAGAACTATTGACTCATTTCATCTTTCATGTGCAATGTTTTCTTATAGTGCTCACTGATATTTATAAAGTAGTTTTGTCTCCATTGTCACCTTTCAGCTGTGTCTCAATGCCAGCCCGAAAGCATGAAGGTGTCTGGGCTGGTCATACACTTTTCTTATTTTATTTATGCCATGGATGTGCTGGCAGGGGACTGGACTCGATGATCTCCCGAGGTCCCTTCCAGTTCTATGAGATGTGTATCTCCATATATCCTTAATACTTTGCAGATAGATAAAAATGATAGCTCCCATCTCATTACACAGAATTCCAAACAAATATACAATTGTTGCACTACTTTTGATGGAGAAGACCATGAACAGCTTCATCAAGAACTTATTTTAGGCAAGTTTTTTTTTTTTTTCTGACTGATGTAATATTTTCTGAAAATATACTGTTAAAATCTCCCAGACAGTTTTCAGTAGTTACCAGTTTGGTGCCAATTGCAGGAGACTCCAGGCCAATCCTGAAGACTTGGCACCCATACTGCAAAAGTAAGAAGCAGTCCAGCAGACTAAATGGAGAAAATACACTTGCCTTTTATAATCTTTTGCCATGCAGCTTGTATTTCCTTTGTTCCAAACACAAGATGACCAACATTTGTCATTGAAGCTTTAAGCTTTGTCTCCATTTGCAGTGTTAAAGGGCTGCCATGGCAGCGTTTTAATGCAGCAGCATCATTGCAACACCGCCGCTGGAGGGAGCTTTCACAGCACTTTAGGACAACCACCTCCATGAGAGGTGCAGCTCACAGTGCTGGGAGTTTGTCTACAGTGGCAAGGTACCATGCTGAAAATTACAAAGCTTGAGGGGGTGGGGGGGATGATTTCTCAAGTTATTAGCAGAGAAAGTTTCAGTACAATATCTTGCCAGTGTAGACAAGCCCTTAGAATTCTGTCCATAGGCATGCCCCTGCATGCTTTGCCAAATCATATGGTGTAGCCCTTAACTCTTTCAAAGGGTTTAGTTGATTGTCCTCAATGGGCTACCAAGCAGGCTAGACAATGTTGATGCCAAACTGTCCAGGAGTGTCACCCAAAAGTACAGTACAAATTTGAAATAAAGACATACATACATACATATCTATAACTCATAATACAAAGGTGATACAAACATATAGACATGATCATACTTAGCAAATTATAACATGTTTGCAGACCCCTTGCATGGCATATCTCTTATAACTCATTGCAATTTTACACTATTGGTTTTTGTGATATGCTTTTCAACTGTGGTGCCCGTGCTCCAGAAATATTCTGAGCCCAGTGGCCTGGCTCCAACAATGTTCAAGACTAAGTCTCTCCCCAGGCTCCATCTGTCACTCTTGCACGCTTTTCCTGAGCATCCCCTGGCCTTGCCAACCATCCCCACATTCCTCCCCCACAGAGCATCCTGTCTGTCCCAGTGGAGGACTCAGGGGAACTATAGTTCCTAGACAGAAATTTGGTCTTTAATGTAGCTGGGGCTGGATCAATTAGGTGTTTTAAAGACTAGGACCAAATCTTAAATGATATCTGAAAATGACTAGGGACCATTGGAAGGATCTTTTCCTCATGGCCTAAGTCATGGAGGAACAGTCAGGCACCCAGGTTCTGTATCAACTGGAACGCTGTGAGAAGTCAAGAAGGTTGCATCAGGAGTTTTTCAATTACCTGAAAATTTAAAAAAAAAAAAAAGTCCCACAGAAAAGTAGAAACTATTGCAAAGGATGAGAATAAAAGAATAGCTCAAGCCCAGAGGGACAAAAGCAGAAAGACAAAGACACCAAATGAGTTACCCTAGTAAGGGACATAAAAGGCACTAAGAAGACGTTTTATAAATACATTAGGAGCAAGATAAAGACAAATGGAAAGTGTAAGTCCTCTATTTAACAAGGAAGGAGAGCTACAAACAGATGATACCAAGATGCTGTTTTGCTTAAGTTTTGATTAATTGTTAATTATGGCCAGATGTTTAACACAATATTTATAGCAAGAGGAAAGAACTACAAGTCAGAAAGCACAGGTAAAGGAATATTTAGGTAAATTAAATGTATTTAGATAGGATATGATGGAATTCATCCTAGAGTACTTAAGGAATTACCTCAAGCAATCTTGGTAGTTGGCTAGCTAGCTAAAACAAGTATCTTTGAGAATTTGTGGAGAACAGGTGGGGCCCTGGAGAACTAGAGAAGAGCAAACATAGTACCTATCTTAAAAAAAAAAAAGCCGTTGATATGCAGCTTCTCACTCTGGTATTGATTTTCACTGGGAGTCTCACTGCTGGAAAAACACATGGCCTTATAAGCAACGCTGAGACCTTGAAAACTTGTGCCAGCATTGGACTCTTTAGGACACTGCTTTTAGCTTCTTCTTTTGAGTCACAGGCTCATAGCAGACTTGCAAAATGTACCCTCTTGGTGAGCAAACCAGGTTTTTATCAGAATGAAAAAGGAGGGGGCTAGGAAAGAAAAGAAATAAGGGAGGTGAGAAAAAGAACATACTGAAAGTGGGAAGGAGATGACAATGTTGCACATTCTATGTAGTGTTTGGGGTTAGCCAGATCCAGGGGAGATGACAGTGCCACCTGGGCACCTACCTTTGTTCTGATCTGGTCAGGACATTTCTCAGGATCAAGATGAAAAGGGAGCAACATTCTTACATTTAATCCTGGAGTCCCAAGGTACTGTGGGGTTGGGCACTATGGTTGGAGCTCACTTTTTCCCCTTCTTTCAGTTGGCAAGCTCACAGTAGCCAGCTTTTCAGCCCCCAAAGGGAGTGACCCTAACCGGGGAGTGATGGGTGGAAAAGCCCATCCCCCCATTATTTTGTCCACCTATTAGGCCTAAGTTTTAACACACCAGCTTTGGGTCCATTCAAGTCCCACACTCATTTCCAAACATGATCTCAATACAGTCCTTGAATTATTATTTAAGTAGATCTCCCATTTGGAGATTAATTTAGTCTTTCTGTTTTTCTTTTGAAACTTTTCCCATCAACATCTGTTAAAGGTATTGTGACATTTTATCAATTATCATTCATCTTTTAAAAGCAAAATTACACATAATTGTGTAGACCCAATTATTGTAACGGGAAAGTAGTTGATTGAGTCTATCTTAATTTTAAACAGTCTCACACAACAATCTCATACAAATTAGGGAAACGTGGACAAAATTAAATTTCTAGAAGATGGATTTACAGCTGGTTGATAAAATTCTTTAAAAATAGTTATCAATTATTTGCTCACAAACTGGAAGGCCAAGTCTGACTGGGTCATGTTGGGGGCCTGTCCTTCATCCAGTAATGTCTATATTTGCATTAATGATTTAGATAATGTAGATGAGAGTACACTTTTAAAATTTGCAGAGGATGCTACACTGGGAGGAGTTGCATTCACTTTAGGGAACAGAATGAGAAATTAAATGGACCTTAATAAACTGGAGAATTAGTATGAAATCAACAATCTGCAGTTGAAAAAAAGACAGGTGTAAACTGTGCTGAAAGGTCTGCAGGTTACTGTTTATCTCAAATTGAATTTGAGCCAACAATATAATTCAGTTGTGAAAAAAGCTAATGGCATTCTGGTGAGGCATCAAAGGAATATTATGTTCAGGTTTGGGTGCTGTACTTCTAGAAAGAGGTTGATAACTTACAAAGACCAGAAGAAAGGAATAAAAATGATTAAAATTTAGAAAAGCCTACCTGTGAGGAAAAGTTAAAAAAAGATAACTGGGCATATTTAGTTTTGAGAACTAAAGTTTGGTGGGAACATAATGACAGTTTTCAAATATGTAAGCACTGTTGTAAAGAAGATGGTGATCAGTTGTTCTCCGCGTCTACTAAAGAAGGGAAGAGGAGTACATATTCAGATGGTAGGAAAAGCTTTGTGATTATAAGGACAGTTAAGTACCTGCAATAGGTTACCGAAGGAGGTTGTGAAAATCCTGCATCATCTCTCAGGCTTGATCTAAGTATCCTTGGTTCTGCCTCAATGTGGGCAGCTAAACCAGATAATCTGATAAGGTCCTTTCAGCCATACAATTCTATGATTTAATAGTTGCCGTCACATTCGGCTTCAGATATACTGATTTACATTGCTCAAGCCTGGCGATGACGAATGCATAGGTCACCATGTCCAGGTCTTCATCCAGGAGGGAAGGGCGAAGCCTTGGAGCAAGTTGAAAAAAAGCAGTTTGAAAAACTATTGCTATCTGGTTAGCAAGGAGTGCATAGTGAGGAGTTAGGCTCCAAAGGCTTCCAGTCAGTTTACAACTGGAGTTCTATGCCGTAAGTGGAAGGGAGGGACAAAACCAAATCTCAGCTAGTTTAACACAGTGTTTCCCTCTTTCTAGGAGCATTGTTTTTCTTGTTTGTTTGTTTGTTTGTTTTTGTTATTTTTTTCTTAAGATTCCATGTAAATTACCTGAACTTCATGTAAGAGCTAGTGCTTCGTATTTATTCTGTAATTTTAGCAGTGGTAGTGGTTGTTTCAGTGGTGAATGAGTTATATATGAGTCTGACATATGTATACTGTTCGCATTTGCTCCAATCATCTCTCCGTCTCTCCTAGTAATCTCATGTAGATATTGATGAAAGGTGAAAATGGTAATATTTAAAATATGTTCATGCTTCGTAGCTTAGTAGGCCTTTATGAATTATAAGTGAATTTTATCTGAATCTTTATTTAATTTTTTTTAATTTAAAAGTATTAAGGATTTCCTTCTCCCATGCTGTATTGTACACAAATTTAAGTAGCTATTTCACGTTTACTTCTGTTATCTAATGAAAACTGCAAGCTAGCTAACCATAATTAATTATATTAATTCAGACATTAATGTAGTCAAGTCTGATTGTCAGCTCTGCTGGTCTTTTAAATTAGATTAAACGTGTGTATCTATATTCCTGCCAATCTCTCTCTTCAACAATTAAAAGTTTACTTGAAAATACTAATAAAATGAATGTGCTAAATATAAATGAAAATAATGTGTGGCCTCTTATAGTATACTAAGGAATTTAAAGCCTGTCTTTCTAATCATCATCCACAATTACTGCAGTACAATAAAAGGGATTACTGTTATTTAGAGTCAGTAAAAGAAGTATGCAGACAAGAGCAATTAACGGCATATCTTTAGCTAATGAAAATGGAAAGGAAAAAACCTAACATGTCATAATTATTTTGAAATGAGGGCTCATAATCTATGTTGTGGCAGATTTAAAGGTCATTGAATTAAATGTCTGAGTGTGGTAGAAACATGATGGAGATCTCTTTTGACACTTTGACAGAGGAAAAAATACAATTAAGTGAAAATGTATGTGTATTTTTGATCATAGTCCCATTTCTAAGCAAATTTTATGGAAGCAGCCTATTAGCAATTTAAAGAAATCAGAGAAGTATTCTTTTTGCAGCAAGATGCCAGTGTTTTTGGGTGATACATGTAACTATAAAAGTTGTATTGCTTCACAGCTTTTTTATTCCCTTAGAATCTAGGATTTACTCATAGTTGTAGTTACATGGATTATAGTACTGTAGCAAAGAGCACAAAATGTCATCCTTTTTATATGGCGATAACATAAAAGAATTTATGAGCTGGTATTTATTGGTTTATTATTAGCCATTACCTTTCTACATACAAATGTGTGACTTGTGACTATTTGCAGAATTTCACCGTTAAACTACATTTAGAGGGGTCTGCGGTTCATTATTATTTATATAAGTGTAACATGCTGCAGTCAGGACAGTGGCCCTGTTGTGTAAACAAATATGAAGAACACAATAAATATAAAAACAAAATTTTAAAACTGGATGTAAGGATATTAACTGGTAAGCATAACAGTAAGCATGAGGCTTACCAATATGCTTACCCAGTTTTTGCTGGAGAACTCCTGTGGTGGGGAGTCACACCATGCTAGAGTAGCCCTGGTCATGGAGAGGCCAGCGAGCGGGTGGCAGGATCCCATGACCACTGCAGGACCTTATGTCATAATTGAGTTCATTTACTATCATTATGAGTTCTTTCTGCCTATTCCCCATACTTTTTGCATATGTATTGTGACAAGGGCCCCTCTTACCCAGGCCACTGTTTGGATCAGTCTCGTGCCCTACCATTTTCAGAATGTTAAAAGCTGTTTGCTTGAGGTTTTTTCCTGGTTGACAGTAACAAATGGTAGGAATCAAAGTTCCTCCTTTAAGATTATATTATGTTTATACTAACACATTTTTCTTTAATCACTTATGCAAACACATTTAGCAAATTTTCACTAACTCGAAGTGCTGGAAGATCAACCAATAAATTACTGGACTAATTGTTCTCGCAGATAATGGGTAATACTTTTTTTTTTTTTTTAAAGAACTGGGTAGATAAAGCACAAAAGAAGACATTGCTCTCAGACACCCTTGACCTCTCAGAACTCTTCCATCCTGACACATTTCTTAATGCTTTACGCCAGGAAACTGCAAGGTAGGTGATAGCCAGCCTATTTACACATTTTTCAGTTCTCATATTCCCCATTCCCCTTTATGTTCATTTTTTAATACTGTACTTTCACTGTGAAGAAGCTACTTAACATATTACATTTAAAATAACCTCTTTCTATTATTTTAACAACTTACACTGGGTAAAATAGCTACTTTGTTAATTAAATGCTAAAAACATCCTTTACTTTGTTGTAAAATTCTGAATGTGATTTTCTTTTAAATGTGTACTATGTGGGACACGGGATGGATCATTTGAAGACCACCTGTTCAGTTTATTCTCTGTGGGGCACCAGCCGTTGGCCACTGTCGAAAGACAGTATACTAGGCTAGATGGACCTTTGGTGTCACAGAATATGGATGTCTTATGCTCTTATGATTAGCTAGGATGGCCAGGGATGATGCCCCTTATGTCTATTTTGGCATGGATGGAAACGGGTGATGGGATGAATGGATGCCATAAAAAAACTGAACAATTGTTTTTGTATTTGAACATCCTATTAGGTGCATGGAACATTTAAGATATATTTGTTTATCTTTTAGGGTAATGAGCTGTTCAGTAGACAACCTTAAATTTGTAGCATCATGGAAGGGTCAAATACAAGACGCAAAACTCCAAGTTAAGGTATTGTGCCTGCTCAGATTTCCATCTGAATTCCTGGAACGAACTGATGAATGGTGGCTAGAATTACACTGTATTGCTGCAGTGGCTTATTGTGGCGATCAAAGTCAAGAAGTTTCTCTGAATCTGTGGCTCTTTCCAACAAAAATCACTGCTAGGTGCAGTCCCATTCCTCAGATACAAAGGGTCTTCAGTAATTTTTGGGTTCAAAAATAGTAGTACGGTAGGATATTACTAGCAATGTTTTGCAGAATAAAAGAAAAAATGGACAATTTCAGTTTTAGTTTTGCAGTTTCCGTTTGAGTTAGTTATCATTTTAGAGATGTTCTTCCTCTGTTTTCTGTAGTGTTGTTAAACAAGAATGTAAACTATAATCCCATCTGATGATCTCTAACAGTTGTCCAGATAATACTTAAAGACCTTGTTTCATTCCATAGGATGTGAGGGGGTATAAAACAAAGCAAAAACTTTAGCATCATGGTGAACATTTTCCCATTTTTAGCTAAAGGAGTTCTAATGACCAAAACTGTGTGTAAGGAATTGCTGAATTTATGAGGTAGGATTTTTAAAAGAGGTTTGTCTCCAGATAATATTTACTTCAAATATCTATGATGTAATTCAGTCACACTTATGTTTAATGGGCAGCTGTCTCTTTAAGTCCTCTTTAAAATACACATACAAATCACTGGTACATTACCAGTACAGTCTGTACGCATTCAAAATCTAATACATTATTTTGTCAAGGAATCTAAAGTATTGTATATTAAAAACTATATGTAAAATATGATGAGGTACAGGATCCAAAATGCACACTGTATTGCATAATTAAAGACTAAATACAGCTGTAATGAGACCCAGAATCATCATCATCATCATCATCATAATTATGCACAAAATTATACTAGTTGAGATGAGGTCATACAAATCTAACACTCAAGAAACAGGTTGGACAAATTCTGTAAGCTTTGGGCTAAACTGACATCAAGTATCCTTAATTATGTCAACAAATGTGGACATCTGTTTGCAAGTATAGAAACCCCCACAAACTCAAAAACTGGCATTTTCATGTTCAAAATGTATAATTTTGTCTTGTCTATTAAAATAACAATTTGGACTTTTCATCTTGGAAAAGAGACAAGTTTGGGGGATATGATTATGGTCATAAGAACATAAGAACGGCCATACTGGGTCAGACCAAAGGTCCATCCAGCCCAGCATCCTATCTGCCGACGGTGGCCAATGCCAGGTGCCCCAGAGAAGGAGAACAGAAGACAATGATCAAGTGATTTATCTCCTGCTATCCATCTCCTGCCCTTGTTCAGAAGGCTAGGGCACCATACTTTATCCCTGGCTAATAGCCATTTATGGACCTAACCTGCAAAAATTTATCAAGCTCTTTTTTAAACCCTAATAGAGTCCTGGCCTTCACAGCCTCCTCGGGCAAGGAGTTCCACAGGTTGACTGTGCGCTGTGTGAAGAAAAATTTCCTTTTATTGGTTTTGAACCTACTACCCATCAATTTCATTTGGTGTCCCCTAGTTCTTGTATTATGGGAAAAGGTAAATAATTTTTCTATATTCACTTTCTCCACACCATTCATGATTTTATATACCTCTATCATATCGCCCCTCAATCGCCTCTTTTCCAGACTGAAAAGTCCCAGTCTCTCTAGCCTCTCCCCATATGGGACCCGTTCCAAGCCCCTAATCATCTTAGTCGCCCTTTTCTGAACCTTTTCTAATGCCAATATATCTTTTTTGAGGTGAGGAGACCACATCTGCACGCAGTACTCAAGATGTGGGCGTACCATAGTTTTATATAGGGGAAGTATGATATCTTTTGTCTTATTATCGATCCCTTTTTTAATAATTCCTAACATCCTATTTGCCTTACTAACTGCCGCTGTACACTGCGTGGATGTCTTCAGAGAACTATCCACTATAACTCCAAGATCCCTTTCCTGATCTGTCGTAGCTAAATTTGACCCCATCATGTAGTACGTGTAATTTGGGTTATTTTTTCCAACATGCATTACCTTACACTTACCCACATTAAATTTCATTTGCCATTTTGCTGCCCAATCACTCAGTTTGCTGAGATCTTTTTGTAGTTCTTCACAATCCCTTTTGGTTTTGACTGTCCTGAACAACTTGGTGTCATCTGCAAACTTTGCCACCTCACTGCTTACCTCATTTTCTAGATCTATAAAATCATGACTAATGTAGAGAAGGTAAATGAGGAATGATTTTCATAACACAATGAAGGTAGGTAATGAAGGTAAATGATTTTCATAACACAAAAGCTAGGGCTCACCAAAGGAAATTAATGGGCTGTAGGTTGAAAACAAAAGGAAGTATTTTGTCACACAATGCACAGTCAACCCATGGATATCCTTGACAGAGGATATTGTGAAGGACAAGAAGGCCAACAGGGTTCAGAAGAAAAATTAGATAAATGCTTAGAGGATTGGCCCATAAATAGCTATTAGCTGGGATAGGCAGGGATGTTGTCCTTACCCTCTCTTTGCCAGAATCTGGGAATAAGTAACGAGGAATGAATTATTTGATGTTTTCCTTTTCTGTTCATTTCCTCCAAGGCACCTGGCATTGGCCACTATCAGAGGACCGTATGCTGAGCTAGATGGATCTTTGGTCTGACTCAATAAGGCCATTCTTATTTTCTTAATTAGAAACTTCTCTAAAGAAAATACTTGTGAATTTAGTGTCATAAAGAAAAAAAGCATTTTCAAATAATGTTAAACCAAACCAGAGGAAGTCTATTCTGGATCCTCATCTAGGCATTTGAAAATCATATTCCTATTCCCACATGCAGCAGTATGATAGTTAGTTTCCTATCATTTAGAACTTGGTCACAATACGGAGGATTATCCATGCCTTTGTTAAGGTGCTGTATAATCATTATTGACATTTCAGGTTACAATACAGATATGAATATTTTGTATGTTTCCATGACAGATAAGTGGTCTGCAACTGGAAGGATGCAGTTTTGATGGATATCGACTTTCAGAAAATCAGCATGATTCTCCCAGTGTGTCATCAGTTCTGCCTTGTTACATGGGCTGGATTCCACAGGTACTAAATTATTAAGGAACCCACACTTCTATAGTTTCCGTTCTTCTGTGAAATAGCTTTCCAGTATGATGTTTGTGACCTGTTTGTGTCTTCTTTTAAAAAATGATCAACTTCCAGTTTTCGTAGAACAGTCATATATAACATGGTGGATTTATTTACATATTTTATAACTAATTAAAAAAACACTGCCAAGGAGAAATGTACTCAAGTGAGAGCTTTTATTATTTTTACTTTCTTGACTATCAATATATGATTATACATTTTCAGAATAATATTTTATAAAACTTATAGAAGTATTTGGAAGTGGTTAATATTTTTCCATTAGCATTGTAATACCATATAATGTAAAACTGACTTAAAGTAAAGAACATCTTCGGAGCTGCAGGGGAAGAAACCTTAGCCCTTCCTATACCTAATGAAAAGTAAATTCCAGTGATTACTGAAGTGCATTAGATTAAAGCAAAATAAGTAATTCAAGCAGTAAGAATTATAACCTGCACAACTTTCCAATTACAGTAATAATGTTTTTTAAGTACTGGAATCGGAAACTGCAAAGAAATGTGTTTCACATAGCAATTTCCTCATGCATGGGGTACCATTACAAAGACACACTTTTATAAAAGCTGTAACTAAAACACAAACTAAAAATCTTAGCAGAATTACGAAGCACATAGGGGGTGTGTCTATATGGGAGCCCACGATCGAAAGAGCAAAATTGAAATTCAGAAATCAATATACCGTCTGTTGAAAGAACACGACCACACGGCAAAGGCTGATTGCAGTTCCGACCCACTCTTTCGAAGACCCTGTCCCGTTATTTTGAAGGAGAGCGTCCACATGTGTACGAGCGCTCTTTCAAAAGAAGGGAGGCGGGGATGCCGCGGACGGGGTCGCATGGCCGCCGAGTCCTTCTGGGGCCCACAGCCAGCCGCCGCCTTAAAGGGCCCCCCTTCACCTCCCCAGCCCTGCACTAGCCGAGGCCTGCCAAGCCACTAGGAGCAACGCAGGACCCCAACGCAGCATCACCATGGCCGACGACACCCTGCTCCTCTCACTGGATGCAGACATCAAGGGCACTGTTGCCAACGTTGTCTGCACGGTCACCGCAGCCGCCCCCCTCCTCCTTGGGAGACAGAACAGCCCCCCTGAGGACACACAGCATGACCAGCCTGCACCCCGCCCCCTTGCACCCCGGCACCTGTGGAACCACCCCAGCAGCACGGACTGCTGGAGCGACTGGTTCTGGGGCAATGGGATGATGTCACCTGGCTCTGGAACTTTCGCATGAGCCGGGACACCTTCCAGGAGCTGTGTCACTAGCTGGCACCTGAACTGAGGCATCAGGACACCACCATGTGGCCTGAGCTCCCCCTCGAGAAGCGAGTCGCGATTGCGGTGTGGAAACTGGCCACCCTCGACTCCTACCACTCAATGGGTCACCAGTTTGGGGTGGGCAAGGCCACTGTTGGAGCAGTGCTCATGGAGGTAAGCGGGGCCTGGAGCACACTCCCACCATGGGAAGGGGAAAGGGGGCCCATGGACACAGGGACCCCTCGGGGTCGCCGGCTAGGGAGGGCTGGAAGGGGGGTTGCTGGCTGGGGGGACAGGAGAGGGTTGCCAGCTGGAAACACCCTGCCACACCCTCACGAGAATGCACGGCCTCCCTCCCTGCAGGTTGTCTGTGCCCTCAATGCCATGCTTCTGCACTGGGTCATCTGCATTGGGGATCTGGACTCCATCACCGAGGGTTTTCTTCGTTGGGATTCCAGAACTGCTTTGGTGCCCTGGATGGGACGCATATCCCCATCCGCGCCCCACCACACAATGCTGGACGCTATATCAACCGGAAGGCTTACCACTCGGTGGTCCTCCAGGCCCTGGTAGACAACAAAGGCCAGTTCATGGACATCAACGTGGGCTGGTCGGGGTGAACCCACGATGCCAGGGTCTTCCGCAATTCTGGTCTATGCCGGTGTATGGAGGCCGGCACCTTCATGCCCCATCAGGAAATGCCAGTTGGGGACGCCACCATGCCACTATGCATAGTTGTGGATGTGGCATACCTCCTACTGCCGTGGCTGATGCGGCCCTATACTGGCCACCTTGACCCCAGCAGGGAGCCCTTCAATGCCCACCTCAACCAGGCCCGGCACGTGGTCGAGTGGGCCTTTGGGCGCCTCAAGGGGCAGTGGAGGTGCCTTCTTGCCCACCTCAAGGTGGGGATATGTAATGTCCCACAAGTGGTGGGTGCCTGCTGCATCCCTCCACAACATTGTGGAGGCCAAGGGGGATGCCTTCATCCAGAGGTGGGCAGCTGAGGCCACCATGGGGTTCGAGCAGCCGGGTGCTGTTGCCAAGCACCTGGCAAACCACGAGGGTGTCCGGATCGGGGAGGCCCTTCGTGCAAGTCTCACCCTGGGGCCACACTGAGCACCTCAATGCCCACACTTCCCCCATACATCTACCCTCCACAACATGCACCGCCACCACCGCCATGCCATGCCTCCCCCCCATGGGACACAGGTAGTGGTGCACAACATAAACCTTTATCAATAATAAGCTGTAAAAAACTGGTGTAAAAGTTCAACTATGTACAATGTTGCGGGGGTATAGGGCAGGGGCTAGAACTGGGAGAGGGGGCCTGAACTCGGAAGGGGGTTGAGCAGGGGCTAGAACTGGGAGAGGGGGCCTGAACTCGAAAGGGGGTGGGGCGGGGGCTAGAACTGGGAGAGGGGGCCTGAACTCGGAAGGGAGTGGGGCGGGGGCTAGAACTGGGAAGGTCACTCGGGCAAGGGGGTTGTGGGCCGAGAACCACGCCGTCCCCAAGATCCCCTTCCCCCACTGGGAGTGGGTGCCACTGCGGGGACGGGACAGGGCGGGGAGCACCAGAAGGTACGGTTGTGGTGGGATGGCAGGGGGGCATCTGTGTGATGTGGGGTGGAGGACTCTGGGGGTGTGTGGGGTGGGCAGGGGACCCTGGGTGGGACTTTTCTGGGGGGGGCCCTGTGGGGGGCTCAGGGGATTGGGCAGCCAAGGAGACGTGTGGAGGGCCAGGAGCCGGGCCACATTGCCCATGTGCTCCTGTAAAGTACAATGGATGGTGTCCAGGCGGGACCACTGACGCCGACGGACTGCGTGGGCCCTCACTTGCTGCACCTGCAAGAGGTGATGGATAGCATGTCAGTCTCCAAGCAGGATCTCGTCCCCATTCCCCCGGGGACCCTGTCCCCCTGGGGCCCCGCCTCCCTGGACCCTCCTAGGGCCTGGCCATGGTGGACATAGCACCCCTGTGGCGTCAAGTGCACACAGGCTTCCCCCCGGGTGGAACCATCCCCGGGAGTGGGCTGGCCCGCGGGCATCCCACTGGGCAACTGGTTGCCTGGAACTGTCCATGCGTCCGGGTGCTGGGTGGCGCTGGCAGGTGCAGAGGGCGTGTTCTGGGCTGTGGCTGGCTGGGGTGTGTGGCCCTGGGCCTCCGGGCTTGTACCCAGGCCAATGTCAGGGATGCCACCGCTGCCCTGCCCGCAGGCATGCTGGCCCCGCTGTGCACTTACCGGGGGGGACCTCGAGGATCTCTGGGGACGCCTGGCTCCCTGTGGCCCGGCTGGACGACCACGAGGGGACGTCGATGATGAGGTCGCCCTCCTCGCTGGACTAGTCCTGGGTGGTGTCTGCCCACTGGCTCGGGCTGGCTGGTCCTGGCTCCTGCAGCTCCTCCGGCTCGGGCTGGTGTGCCGAGCTGTCCAGGACCGCTTTTGGTGGTGAGCTGTCCCAGGGCCCCAGGATCCTATGGAGCTCCCTATAGTAAGGGCAGGTGGAGGGACCTGCTCCTGAGCGCCCGGCCTCATCCCGGACCTGGGCATAGCCCTGCCGGAGCTCTTCAACTTTGCTCTGGACTTGCTCCAGGGTCCACTCCGGGTGGCCTTGGCTGGTCAGCCCCTGGGCAAGGCGGGTGAAGGCAGCAGCATTCCTCCACTTTAGCCCCATCTCCCGGAGGACCACCTCTTCCCTCCAGAGGCCCAGGAGGTCTCTCAGTTCACGGTCCGTCCAGGAGGGGGCCCTTTTCTTTTTTTTCGGGACAGACCCCTGGGAACCCAATGGGGGCTCTGAGGGGGGACCCCAGGGCTTGGGGGACTGCTGGGGCTGGCCATGTGCCTGTCGCTGTGGTCGGGTGTGGCTGAGAGGGCATGCTGCCTGGAGCTTGTGCTTTTGCAGCTTGCCCACTCTCAGCTTCCTGCCATGGGGTTTCTGGGTCCGTGCGGCTTTGAGTGGCAGGACGCGCAGGTCATAGAGCTCCGCTTGGTGGGGCAGGGCGTCTCCGCACTCGGACTGGGTGCCGTGATGGAGGACTCCTCTTTCAAAAGAGCGGGCCATGGCACATCTACACATGCCTTCGATGTTGTTTCTCGATGGGTGGCGCTTTTCCCATGTGGGATCAGGGTCCAGCTTTCGATGTCTGGGCTGCATTCCTGTGATTTCACATCAAAAGAGTGCATGGTATGTGCAGATGCTCACTTCACTCTTTTGAAAGAGGGCCAGTCTTTTCGAAATACTGTGCACATGTAGACACACCCAGGCTGTGTCTACACTACAAAAATAACTTTGAAGTTGCTTACTTCCAAGTAAGCAACTTCAAAGTTGAACATGTACACACACCTTACTTTGAAGTTAAACTTTGAAGAAGGGCACTTCTCCATTCCTGGGAATGGGGTAAGGACTTTGAAGTTGGGCACCCTACTTCGAAGTTAACTTAGAAGTAAGGGAAAATGTGTGTAGACTCTGCTGGCTACTTCAAAATAGTGCCCAACTTCAAAGTTAACTCTGAAGTTAGTTCCTAGTGTAGACACACCCATAGAAGTGTAAATATAGAAAAGCAAGAATTATATAACTAGGGAGGAATGTTTTTTCCACTTCTCTTTATTACAGTGAATTCAATAAGGAGTCCTCTGCCACCTTAAAAACTAACCATTTCATTACGGCATAAGCTTTTGTGAGTTGCAACTTGCTTCATCTTACGCATGAAGTGAAAGAAGAAGGAATAGATGGAGGGGATATAGAGATGGGAGTGTTACCTCAGAGCTAATTCAATCAGGATGGATGTGAATAAGGTAGTAAGAATACCTAAAATTGAAAATTATTTCTTGTAGTGGGTCTTAGAGGGGTAGCAACGTTAGTCTGTAGCTCCACACAAAAAAAAACAACCCAGCCCTGTAGCACCTTGAAGCTTATTGTTAGTCTTTAAGGTGATGGAGGACTGCTTTATTTTTTTTATTATTCTATTGAGAGAACCATTCCCAGTTGTTATTCAGGCACATTCTGATAGTGTGAAATTTGCATATAAGTTCGAGCTCAGCCAGTCATATTGAAGCCTGTTTTGAAGGTATTTTTTTACCTGAAGATGGCAACTTTCACGTCTGTAACTGTATCTAGGGCCTTAAAATGCTCTCTCACTGGTTTTTGCATGTTACCATTCTTGATGTCTGGTTTGTGACTGTTTATTCCATTGCACAGAGACAGTGCAGTTTGTCCAATGTATATAGCAGAGGGGGATTGCTGGAAAATACTGTTCTGTATTTTAAAACTAGTCTACTTTGTCTAAAACCAAGACTATTTATTTGTAATTATTCCAGTTAAAATATGTAAATGTTTCTTTGGACAGTGATGGCTTACTAAGAGTAACTTGGTCAGGAGCTGACTTTAAAAGAAGGGGAAAGTATTGGAGCTGTGCTCATGGGAACGAATTCAACCTTTTATATTTCTAGAGCAGGTGCTATGTGATGTCAGGTGTTACCAGTTTACCCTTCAAAACCTGACAGACACAGCAGAAAGAATTCAAATGTTGAGCTGTGTCACAAGTTTGAAAAAAATGGTTGTGCTGAAACCTTTGCTTTCTCATCTTTCTTCCCAGTCCTAACCAACAGGTTATTCTTGTGACATCCACCAAAGATTCTGACTCTGTTTTGGATATCATGTAATCTAAGACTGTTTTTGTTTCATGCTAATATCCCTATTACATTTATAGATTATAACTAATGGGTGGTTTGTTGACAGGATGCATATGGTCCATATTCTCCAGAGGAGTGCATATCTCTGCCTGTCTATGCAAGTGCTGAGAGGGACTGCGTGGTGACGAATATTGATGTACCCTGTGGAGGCAACCAAGATCGGTGGATTCAATGTGGAGCTGCTTTATTTTTAAAAAATCAGTAAGATGCAAATACACTAACTTTGTACTGTCAGGTTTTTTTAACATATGAGTTGTTTGCTGTCAGATTCCTTTGGTTTTATTTTGTGTTAAATATTAACTCTAAAACCAAGGTATGTAAATTCCCAAAATGTTTACACCTTTTTAAAAAAGGTGGCATTGTAAAATATTTCATCTTTGTGAGCTGATGTGAAAATTATCTGCAATAATATAATTCCAGACACACAAGTAGCAGTTTTTGAAGTTTGTAATGTAATTTATTTTCAGTTCTAATTTGTTGCAATCTTATATTTTGACTATAGCAGTCACACAGAGATTGAACAGAGGAAAAAATCAAATGTGTTTTCTTCTACTTATTTTTGCATAGTACAGCTGTATTCTGTTTGGTATGTTCTGTTTACAGTTATTATGTAATAAAAGTGTCTGCTTATACTTATGTTTAAGCAGTCTTTTTATGCACAAAATTATTTTTTTTGTTTACTGTAATGATTTTAACTAATCACATTGGCTGTGTCCACACTACAAAAATAAAAACAAAAAGCAGTCAAGTAGCACTTTAAAGACTAGCAAAATAGTTTATTAGGTGAGCTTTCGTGGGACAGACCCACTTCTTCAGACCTCACCTAATAAACTATTTTGCTAGTCTTTAAATTGCTACTTGACTGCTTTTTGTTTTGATAGTGTATAGACTAGCATGGCTTCCTCTCTGTTACTACTACAAAAATAACTTCGAAGTTGCTTACTTCAAAGTACAACATCCAAGTAAGCAAATTCAAAGGTGAGCCTCTACACACACATTTGTCGTTGAACGGTGAAACCTGGGGCCTTGGCATCATATGGCATCTAGTCTGCTGCTATCACAGATGTGACTGTATTACTTTAAGGCTGTGTCTACACTACAAAAATAACTTTGAAGTAGCGTATCTACACACACCCTACTTTGGAGTTAAACTTTGAAGTAGGGCACTACTCCATTCCCGGGAATGGGGTGAGAACTTCGAAGTAAGTGGGGGAAGAAAAAAAAAATGTGTTTAGATTCCTTGCTGGCTACTTTGATGTAGTGCCTAACTTCAAAGTGTAGATGCACCCATTTTGTTGCGACATGATTGGTAAATTCCATGACATCCATACAGTCCTCATGTGTGCTCTGAGTTGGAACCTCTGGCTGTTGCAGTTGTCACACATAAAGGGCTGAACACAAAATTACAAAACCAGATGGAATTCAAGCAATGTAGATATAAAAAAAATAAATTTATGTGAATCCTACTGGGTTCCAAATTAGAATTTAGAATTAAAAACTGCATTTTCCTTATTTGTTAATATGCCTAAAAGAGAGACTACCAGTGATGTCACAATAAAATACCAAGTTCGACTGAAGAATCCTCCACCATGCCGTGGGCTGACATGGGAGAGACAGACTTGTGTTTATGTGCCCCTGGAATCAAATGAGTCCTGTTCCCATTTCAGGATGCTGTATGGTGAAGCCCACAGATTCACTCCAAGCAATATGACACAAGATGGTGCATCACAATTAGATAGTACCGTACTTTAGGTATGTTCTTGGATATAGCTAATGAGCTCAAACTATCCAAGAATAACAACATCCCATCTTGATGCACATGTTAGCATTTGTGTGCTTGAACAATGGATTTATGAGGATAAATTTAGAAAACAAGTAAAAAATGAGTATACTGCATTACTAAAAAGAGCTCTCAAAGGAAAGTGTAAGGACTGACTGTGACCTCTATATTGGTGTAAGTCAGGAGCTGATGGAGAAATGCCAATTTTACTTTGGTGTAAGATCCTATCATCTTAATTGATTTTTGTCTGGGGCTGGGGAAGGGTTGGCCATGCTTCCAGGTTGCTTTTATTAAGGTGCCACAGGATTTCTTGTTGTTTTTGAAGATACAGAATAACACAGCTACTTCTCTGACATTTATTTAGTGAGTTTTCCTCTCTTCATCCTGTCAAACCTGCCCTATTACTCTGAACCCCCTACATCTGGCTTTTTATCTTGCCTAGAAGGTTTTCAACTTCAACTTTCCTTATTATAAGATGAGCCACAAATTCTGAAATATTCTGATTCCACTGCAGTTACAAATTTAAAACATTTGTATCCCAAAATAGCAAGTACAGTGTAGCCATAGCAACTACAGTGTAGCCATAGCCACAATGTACTAAACAGTGATGAGACTGAAGAAGTTGGGCATATTTTCTTCCACATACTAAATAATACTACTAATAATAAGGTTATGATTTTTAAAAAAAAATTTCCCTATTGTCTTAAATCTGAAATTAATAGAGAATAACAAAGGCATGGTCTATGAAAGAATTATTTTAAATCTGAGGTCAGAAACTGGGCTGCTGATATATGTATTTCAGTAAAACTTAGCGCTTTTCTAAAATCACTGTACATTCTTCAAGCTGCAAAATTTTCCTAAAAGCAAATTAAGACCCCAATCATAATTATTTTTTAAAGAAGACAATATTAGGCCCTCATTCTGCAATGTGATGTTCAAGAGCAGAGCCAAACACCCATGTCAGTTGGGCTTTTCACAAGGAGAAGAGTCTGACTCCATTGTCAGGCTGCGACCTCACATTGGCTACGTCTACATTGCATTCCGCTTTCGGAAGCTGCATGCAAATGAGCAAGATTGAAAATGCAAATGAAGTGCAGGTTTATATATCTTGTGCCTCATTTACGTATTTTTGCATGATCGCACTTACAGAAGAGGGTTTTCTAGAAACAAAACCAGCTGTGTAGCTGGGGTTCCTTTGAAAACAAACCCTGTTTTCAAAAGAACCCTTCTTCCTATTTTTTTTCAGGAAGAAGGGTTCTTTCAAAAACAGGGTTTGTTTTTGAAGGAACCCCATCTATATGGCTGTTTTTGCTTCCAGAAAAGCCTCTTCTGAAAGCCTCTCGCTCACATGAGAATATGCAAACGAGATGTGTGATATGTAAATACACACTTTGTTTGCATTTTCAATCTCGCTCATTTGCATTCCACTTCTTAAAGCAGAATGCAGTGTAGCCACAGTCCAAGTCTGATACTTCTATGGGTTGTTGGTCTTATGTTATTGCTGATTATATCCATGTAGGTTGTAACTGGCTTTGAAGTAATGCCAGATGCAGTGTGAACCAATTGTTGTGGTATGTACTATGAGAGCCACTGCTGTTACAAGAAGCTGTAAAAGGGACATATGATGGGTAAATACAAATCAATATAATTTTAAAACTAAATATTAGTGGAAAAACTTTAAAGGAATAAATACAGAAGCCTTGGAAAGAATCTCAGGTATGGGCAAACTTAAATTACAAAATAAATAAGGGCTATCAAGAGATTAAAAAATTAAAAGTAAAATATAATTGTGATTAATCATATGATTAACTGCACTGTTAAACAATAATATAATGCTGTTTATTTAAATATGTTTGATATTTTATATATTTTTCAAATATATTGATCAATTTTAATACAGAATCCAAAGTGGACTATACTCACATTATGCTTATGTTTGCAAATTTTTGCGTTGTGAAAAAACAAAATACATTGTATTTTTCAATCCCCTTACTACAAGTCCTGTAAAATTGTACTTACTACTGTAGAATTATGTACAAAAAATTTAATTGAAAAATAAAATAATGTAAAACTTTAGCTCCTATAAGTCTACTTAGTTCTACTTCCTGTTCAGCCAATTGCTCATACAATTTTGGTTACATTTTTAAAAGACATTGTTTCCCAATTCTTGTTTACAGTCTCCCCTGAAACTTTCTCTGGGTTTAACCTTTACAGGCATTTATTTGTGACAGCTTCAACCACAGTTTCATGAGAGATGCTTCCAACCTGGTGACCAGTTCTGCTTAATAATGATCTAAAACTTTGCAGACTGACACATGTTCATTTTCATTATCTGAGTCAGAATCTATTGGCAGAAGGTTGATTTTCTCTTTTTGTTGGTTTAAGTGCTGTACTAAACACATCAGTGTTGTTGTTTGAAGACTTCTCACGGTATGCCCCTCCCTCTCAGATTTTGGAAGGCACTTCAAATTCTTAAATCTTGGGTCAGGTGGTGTAGTCAGCTTTCAAAAATCTCACATTGGTCACATCTTAGCAGCCATCATCTAACAACTGCTACAACATGAAATCTATGGCAGAATGAAGGTTAAACAGAGCAGGAGTCATAGGCTCAGTCTACACTAGCCACGGGAGATCATATGCTTAGGTTTGATCTTCCAAGGTGCTGTTTCGCACATGCATGAAACGGTGTGTTTTGGGATCAATGTTGATCTCAAAACTCCTTGCGAGCCACAAGGATTAAGGAATGTCAGTGGGAGGAACCCCCCGTCGACATTCTGCAATGAGGACAGGGACTGATGGCTGCAAAATCGATTTTCAGTACACAATCAGCATATCTTAAATTGTGTAACAGCTGGCGACATTCCCGGTAAGTGTAGACGTAGCTGTACATTTCTTACCTCAAGGAGTTCAGTCACAAATTTAATTCATAGGTTGTTTTTAATGAGGCTCTTGAGCATGGAAACATGTCCTCAGGAATGGTGTCCGAAGCATGAAGAGGCCTACAAATGTTTAGCATATCTGGCACATCATACCTTGCACTGCCGGTTACAACACTGCCATACAAATACCTGTTCCAACTCTCAGCTGACATTGCAAATAAGTGGGCAGTGCTATCTTTCATAAATCTAAACAAACCTGTTTCTTTGAGTGATTGGCTGAAAAGAAGTAGGACTAGGTGGACTTGTAGGCTCTAAAGGTTTACTTTTTCTTTTTGTATGTAGTTATGTAACAATAATACCTATGTTGTAAATTGCACTTTCACAAATAAAGAGCTCACACTGTGGTGTATGAATGAGGTGAAGTTAAAAGATTGTTTCTTTTTTTATCATTTCAACAAGGCAAAGATTTGTAATAAAGTATAGTGAGCACTGTATAACTTGTATTCTGTGTTATAATTGATATCTGTATATTTGAAAATATAGAATAACATCCAAAATATTTAATAAATTTCAAATGGTGTTCCACTGTTTAATAGTGTAATTAGATTGTGATTAATCATGATTAATTTTAATCATAATTTTTGAGTTAATTGGGTGAGTTAACAACAATTAATCAACAGCCCGAAAATAAATGCGTTGAAAGACAAAATTATAAAACATCATCAACTGAGGAGAATAAGGGGATTTCAAAATGTGCCAGGGTCCTTTCAAAAAGGACCCCCATGTAGCCACGCCGAGCCGCAAGCGTTCAAAAACAGCGCTTTCAAAGTGCCGCAGCCAGAAGCGTCCTAATGCTAATGAGGCGGTGAATATTCAATTCAGTTCTTCATTAGTAATCTTCGAAATGGCCATTTGCATGGCCATTTTGAAGTTTTTGGCCAAGTGTAGCCACAGCCGACAGGTATAAAGGGAAATACTACAACCTCATGTCAGTAAAGAGTTATTTTGGTGTTGTCAATTGTCAGAAAACACAGCATTTGGGTCACTGAAGAAGTTAAAGACAAGTCTGCTGTCACAGAAGATGTTATGTTCTCAGACAGAAAAATAAATGTTTGTTGAAAGGTCAAACCTACTGCAGTCTTTTTGTGCTGTTGTGTGAGGTGGATTGGTTTGCAGAAAGAAGTATGTTTTACTTGTTTTCAAATGCTACCATTGGTTACAAAAGAAAAATATTTTTGTATGTGTAACTATTTCCAATCTGTAAATCTCAGTATTGACTATGGAATTACAGGTTATAACGATGTATTTAAAAATGGAACATGCCATAACTTAAGAGGCAGCACCAATCTTGAATACGAATTACTATAGGCTCATGTGACTACAGTTGAAATAATGATCGGATAACCAAGTGACTGGCTGCGGTATGGGGAAAGCATAAAGTGTGTATCGGTTCAAGGAGTTTTGCAAAACATATTTAGAATTTCACCAGAATCCAAAGAATTTATTAAAAGGGACATTATTCTGACTGCAAATAGAATTGCCATAATGTTGGTCCTTTCCTCCAATTCTCCACACTGCCAGGTTTCTCAAAAAAGGAAAAAAAAAAAAAAAGGGAGACACAAGGAAAGAAATATCAGAGAGGGAGCCCTGTTAGTCGAGAACAACAAGTCTTGTGGCACCTTAAGAACTAACAGATATCTTGGAGCTTAAGTTTTGCCCATGAAAGCTTATGCTCCAAAATATCTGTTAGTCTATAAGGTGCCACAGGATTTCTTGTTGTTCTCGAAGCTACAGACTAACACGGCTACCTCTCTGATATTTCTTTCTTTGTTTCTTTTTTTTTTGAAAGCTGGCAGTGTGGAGAATTGGAGGAAAGGACCAACATTATGGCAATTCTGTTTGTAGTCAGAATAATGTCCCTTTTAATAAATTCTTTGGATTCTGGTGAAATTCTAAATATGGTTTGCAAAACTCCTTGAACTGATACACACTTCATGCTTTCCCCATACCGCAACCAGTCACTAGCTTATCCCATCATTATTTCAATTGTAGTCACATGAGTCTACAAGCTGACAGTATGGAAAATGTGTGGTCTGGAAGTTAGATCTTCAAAGATAACAATATTTTTGGAACTGATGAGAGAAGATCCAGAATACAATGTATCTGAACTCCATCCTCCAAATTATTACAGTCTAACTATTGTATAGTGTCCTAAGATGTTAAGACAGAGCCTTTCATCAAGAACAAAACCTTATGGGTAATATATATCATAGCTATATTTAGTTACATAATGAAGGCTTACAATATGTACACTTGTATTTTCTGTTGCTTACTGCTTTCTTGAAAAGATGTACCATTGGAACTAATATATCTTACGCTTGCTCTCAGCCACGCACTGAATATGTGGGATAATTCAAGTATTTATAATAAGACAAGACATGATGCAGAGGAGAGACTCAAACTACACCAGCGGGTTTGAAAGATGCTAATGAGGCACTGCCATGAATATGCAGTGTCTTATTAGCATAATGGTGGCCGCGGCAATTCAAAAGTGCGGCTTTCAAATTGTGCACCGCCCATGGAGACGGGGGCCTTTCAAAAGGACCCCCCAGTTTTCAAAAGCCCCTTCTTCCTATCTGGCCCTCCCTCGGGGGCTTCCTTTTGGAAGGTCCCTGTCTCCACAGGTGGTGTGCAATTCGAAAGCCACACTGCATATTCATGGAAGCACCTCATTAGCATATTTCGAACCTGCTCATTAACATGCCCCTTCTGAAAGGAAGGGTCTCGTGTAGACCCAGCCAAAGACTATCACAGATAGGTTGTGTTTACGCTAGCCCAAATCTTCGAAATGGCCATGCAAATGACCATTTCAAAGATTACTAATGAGGCGCTGAAATGCATATTCAGTGCCTCATTAGCATGCCACTGGCCGTGGCTCTTCAAAAGTGCCGCTTTTTGCTGCTGCATGGCTCATCCAGATGGCCAACTTCAAAATCCCCTTATTCCTATGAGCAAAGAGGAATAAGGGGATTTTGAAGTTGGCAGGGTCCTTTCGAAAAAGACCTCCATCTGGACAAGCTGTGTGGCAGCGAAAAGCGGCAATTTTGAAGAGCCGCAGCCAGCAGCATGCTAACAAGGTGCTGAATATGCATTTCAACACCTCATTAGTAACCTTTGAAATGGCTATCTGCATGGCCATTTCAAAGATTTGGGCTAGAGTAGACGTAACCATGAAGATCTTCTTCAACACATGAGAGCCTTAGCCCAGTAAACCCTGAATATAAATGAGTTCTTGATAAAACACTGTTCTCCTCTGAATGCTTTTAGTACAGATCCCCACTCTTGGAATGCACCTGCACATGCCACATAAGCCTGCCACTCCCCAGGAAGCTCTGAGTATTGTGTGGACATACATCCCTGCCTCAAGCCGGGAATTATTCATGCAAAGTTATTTGATGAAGCATAGCTTCCTGTAGGTGGTGTCCTCAGCTCCTTCTAGGCATCCAACCAACAATTCTGCTTCTCTTCCTTATCATTTAGGCTGTGTCTACACTTGCATTCCTCTTTCAAAAGAGGTATGCAAATGGAGTAAATTGAAAATGTAAATGAGGTACACATTTGCATATCTGGCACCCCAGTCGCGTATTCTTATTTTGAAATAGCTTCTTTCGAAAGAAGAACACCAGTGTAGACACTGCTCTTTCGAAAGTAAACCCCATCTTCGAAAGCATCCTTCTTCCCTTAAAAATAGGGAAGAAAGGTTCTTTTGAAGATAGGGTTTACTTTCGAAAGAACTGTCTACACTGGTTTTCTTCTTTTGAAAGAATATTTTTAAATAAGAATATGCAAATGAGGTGTCAGATATGCAAAATTGTATATTTGCATTTTCAATTTACCTCATTTGCATACCTCTTTCGAAAGAGGAATGCAAGTGTAGATACAGCCTTGGTGTTTATTTGACTACACTAGGGTTTTGTCTTTGTAAATAGTTCCTTTATTGTTCTTTGATTTTGTTTCATAGAGGCTACGTCTACACGTGAAGCCTACATCGAAGTAGCCTATTTCGATGTGGCGAGATCGAAATAGGCTATTTCGATGAATAACGTCTACACGTCCTCCAGGGCTGGCAACATCGATGTTGAACATCGACGTTGCGCAGCACCACATCAAAATAGGCGCAGCGAGGGAACGTCTACACACCACAGTAGCACACGTCGAAATAAGGGTGCCAGGCACAGCTGCAGACAGGGTCACAGGGCGGACTCAACAGCCAGCCGCTCCCTTAAAGGGCCCCTCCCAGACACACTTGCACTAAACAGCACAAGATCCACAGAGCCGACAACGAGTTGCAGACCCTGTGCATGCAGCATGAATCCCCCGCTACAGCAGCAGCAGCCAGAAGCCCTGGGCTAAGGGCTGCTGCACACGGTGACCATAGAGCCCCGCACGGGCTGGAGAGACAGCGTCTCTCAACCCCCCAGCTGATGGCTGCCATGGAGGACCCCACAATTTCGACATTGCAGGACGTGGATCGTCTACACGGTCCCTACTTCGACGTTGAACGTCGAAGTAGGGCGCTATTCCGATCCCCTCATGAGGTTAGCGACTTCGACGTCTCGCCGCCTAACGTCGAAGTTAACTTCGAAATAGCGCCCAACGCGTGTAGCCGCGACGGGCGCTATTTCGAAGT